>NC_140593.1:860482273-861190273 GCF_964204655.1 Triturus cristatus
CACATGCCAAGCCTTCTTTCCTAAAAGCCACCCACGCTACTAATAAAAAGTAGCAAAAGGAATTTGGAGCCAGGGAGCGTTGGGATAAGGCAACAGACAATGGAAGAACCTATAGAAGCCAATGAATGAGAGATCCGGGAAAGAATACCTCACAGATTAATGCCGGCCATTTGCAGCATACATGCAAAAGATCTGATTTTGATTTCTTCAGTCCAAAATGGTTTTATTTAAAAGATGTCTCCCGCCTAAAATCTCTGCTTCAATGTACAAGTCTATAGGAAACAACAATACCCCCTATGTGTTTTTTCAAAGCTGCCTCTTACCAGTTTAAAAATGCTGGCAAGTATGCTGCAGCAGTCTGGGAAATGCATCTTGCAGGAAGCTCTTCTTAATGTACAAACAGCTTCCTGCGTCGCTAATAAGCGCACAGCAGTGGAGGGCCGAAAATGGTGCTTCTGTACTGGAAATGCTACCGTTCGCATATCTTAGACATACTTAATTTGCTGCAGCAACTGTCGGGGTCTGAAGTTTAAGGATACACAAAGGAAACGTGCTTCTTGGGTGTGCCTCGGGGGCATGATTGATAACTTACTGATCTTGTTTTAAAACTAGCTCTTAAACTATAATAGATGACTAAATACCAGAATTTGCCAATGTCCTAAACCCTTAACTGGATGCTGTGAATTCCACTGGTGGTATACAGGCATGGCGTCCATGGTTCCTCGCTGTTCTTATTTAAAGAAGGAAGTTAGCACTCTAGTTCAATCAAGACCGCTTATTTCACTGGCGTACATGAAGGTCCATGTGCGGCTCGTGCTTCTTCTGGGACGTCTGCTCATTCTTTTTCAGTGGCCTGTCCTTCTAGGGCGATATGGCGTGTAAGCCCTCCCTGGTATTGCACTCTAACCCGTCAGTGTGTTTTATTTAGAGTTTTGATTGGCTCTTGTTTTATTATGTAAATATTAATATGAATAATAAAATATTGGCAGAGCCAACAACTTTTTAAAGACGCCCCATTCGAAGACAAATGTAGGGTCAGAGTTATGGGATCTCTGGTGTGATGGAAAAAGTAGCAAACATTTTAGAACAGTGCCTGTGTATATTAAAAAGTTAAGCATGCAATGCGCTGCATGGGGCATTTGACAATATGAGATAGCAATTCAAAAAACAGTGTCCCCAAAGTAACATATAAAAACTTACAGTGTAAGGAAACTGTAGTTGGCCGGTGCTCCTGAGCGCAAAACGGTAGTGATGTAAGGAGCACCCACCAAGAAAGAGCCAACAAAGAAGAGGGACACTGGAGTGAAGAAATGGCAAGCAGCCGGTGGGATTTCACCCTGTCTAATGATTACAGCAGGTCTTCCAGACAGTGCATGAGCGCTGCAGGCTCGACCTAAAAAGTCAGTAGCAGCGAAAGGTAAACACCACATCAATATCAACTTATTTTCTTGCCTCAATCTACACCACGAATGTGCATTAGACTCAACGCTGACACCATTATGCGCACAACAGAGTTCCAAACAAATAATTGCCTTAACATTGACATCTCAACAGCATTTCCATATTTTTCCCTACACAACAGTACATATTAGACACAACACTAATGGCACAACAATTGGCAAAAACAGCTCTAAACCAAATAGTTATTCAATAATTACCACTTCAAAATTACATCAATATCAAGTTAGATTTATTATTTGCATTACACCAACAGAGCAAAATAAACACAGCACCTCGTGCCATCAAAGGCACAACACAGCACTAAAGCCTTATAGATGGCATAGAGTTATCACGTCAACTGCACACGCATATCCTCTCACCTATCTATATATCAACCATTCAGAAGAGTTTGACTTAAATATCCCACACCTACACAACATTGCCTAAAAGCCACACATTTGTCATAGAGAGTCTGCATCTCAGAGAGAGTGGTACCCCTGAAATGATTAAGTTGTGTGCCAAGTAGTCACTGGACTATTTATGCACAGCCTTGAGAGCTATGCAGGCCAACTTGAAAAGGTCCCTTGCTTCAACGGGAGCCAATTTAGTGTGACCTCGATTGTGGTTGTTCTGATCTTCTACAGCCATTACAAAATTGAAGGCTGCCTTTATTGGGGTTCCATGAGCACAGGGAATGAAAGTCAATAGTGAGTTGCCAAAACCAAACTTATTTAGGACTAATGACTGAACCACTATTTTACTGTTGTTTGCTTGTGTACAGGACTTGGGGCCATATGTACTACCATTTCATTTTGCGAGTCTCTAATTACAAATTATTTTTAATTGCAATTAGAGACTTGCAAAATGAAATGTACCAATGTGTGTTGGACACATTAGCGATTCCAAATGGTTTCACAACGGAGCTACCTCATCAATATTCATGAGGCAAGTGGCAATTTGCTACCCATTGGGAATGGGCAATAACACAGGGATGGTGGCCTGCTGGGGGCAGCAGACCACCATGTTGGGTTTGTTTTTAAACAAAGCAACTTTTATATTTTGAAATGCATCCGCTATCCTTAAGGAAAAACAGAATGCATTTCAAAAAGAAAAATTATGCTTTTCTGTTTAATTTTTTAAGAGCAGGTAGTGATCCATGGGACCACGGGCTGCTCTTGACAACATTTTTCTCTGTCAGTCACAAAGGGGAAGGGGCCCCCTGGGGACTCCTTCCCGTTTGCGACTGGCTTACATCCTACTTGAAGTAGCCTGTAAGCTGCGATTGCCTTGCGACTGCATTCCGGTCGCAAATCCCATGTACATGTCCTTGCAACATGTTATTAGGAAGGGACGCCCTTGGCACCCTCTTTCCTAATAGCGACTTGCAAGCTTTATTTTGCGAGTTGGTAGTAGGTTACCGACTCGCAAAATAGGGTTTGTACATAGAAAAATGCATTTTACTAGTTGTAAAAGGCCATTTGTGACAGGTAAAATGCATTGTACATCTGGCCCTTGATTACCCTGAGGAGACTAACTTGGTCTTGTACACCATGGGCTACAGCGTTAAAGTTGGCACAGTGATTTAGTTTTTTTTGTCCCTAAAGCTCTTAGTTCACAATATTTGACAATAGTACATGCAAACTTTTGTGTTTGGTATATCACCTAAAGTGGAGAAATTAATAATCAACAGCTCTTCCCTACATTTTGCCATGTTTTTGGCTGATATGCATTGTTTCTTTAACTGTTAGGGGGCCACTCATCTCGCCGGTGTAGAACTCACATGCCCTCAGCTTCTATGTTCATTTCATACCCTTGGAGGGGCGCTTACTAGTCTTACAGGTCCTGTACCTGCTCCCCTGTGAAGCCTCGCCGCTCCTGTGCCTCGTTCTGCTCCCAGATCTGTGTCTTGTTTTCTTTTGCCTTCCCTGTGTTGCCTCACCTCCTTGGTTCTGCCTGTTATGTTTACTGTGTTTTTGACTGTCATTGAGCCTTTTTCCTTTCCTGTACTAGCTAGCCCCCACCACACATTCCCGCCGCACCTTTTCCGCCTCTCCTTCCCGCCAAATCCCTTAGCTGCCTCCCACCTCCTAGCTCCCCTCCCGCCCCCAGGACCTACTTAATGGAGGCCACAGCGCCCGCGACTCCGACTGACAGCACTTCAGAGTTCTCCTCTCCACTGCAGGCTGCTCAACTCCTGTTCCCTCTGCAAACACGCCACGGAAATACAGGAGTCCATCACTACCCTCGCCAGACGTGATGTTCATCATGGAAACATGGCTCACTCCCACTTCAATGTCCGACATCACCACTGCAACGCCCCACAGCTACAAGATTCAACACCACGACCGCCCCAGCAGACATGGCGAAGGCATCGCCATCATCCACAAGGACACCCTTGAATGCACTGTTTCAGATGACCACAGCATGCCGATAACAGAACACCTCACTTTCAGGAAAGAATAGACGCTTAGACTACCCTCAGAGTAACCCTCGCCTACAGACCCTCATGTCCCCATCCGAGCTTCTGCAACACCATCCTGGAATACATCACTCCCCTGGCGATCGATTCCAAACTCTACATCCTCCTGGGAGACCTGAATTCCACCTCGAAGACCCCAATGACTACAACTCTGCCACCCTCCAGGGGAACTTGAGCAACATCGGCCTCTTGCAACTCGTCACCACTCCCACACACATCGCAGGACACACGCTGGACCCCATCTTCTCCACCAGCGACAGAATCAAGTGCTCTCACACCATAAGCTAACCTAGACTGACCACAGTCTCGTCCACTTCACCATCACTGGCTCCCCATACCCACCACCCAAACCGCCCACCCAGCCTCGCCGAAACTGGAGCAAAATCAGGGAATACCGCTGAGACTCCGCCCTCAAAGAAACTAGATTCAACCCCTCCAACACCATCAAACTAAATGTCCAGTGCCTCTCCAAATTGATCTCCTCTGCTGCCAACACCGTCACCCCATGAGGAACACCACCACCAGCAGACCCATAAAGTACACCAGCTGGTTCAACCCCAAACTTTGGACCCTCAAACACGACTGCAAGAGACTAGAAAGACGCTGGTGATCCAGTAAACATAGCACTGACCACAGTACCTTCAGATGCGCCCTCAACAACGTTCACTAACTCAGGGAGACCAAGAAGGGCGCCCTCTCCAGTTGCATTGAGGCTAATGTGAACCATGCAAAGAAACATTTCAGCATTGTGAGAGAGTTCTCCTGCCCAGCCGCCACTGAGAACACAATCCACCCCTCCCAGGTCCTCTGCGACACCCTAATGGACTATTTCCACCACAAGATTACAGACATCTACAACAATTTTTGCACTCAACCCACTGACCTCAACCACCTCCACACACCAACAGGCCCTACCCTCAGCCACCAACTCAGTGACTGGAAGCAGCTCTTAGTCCAAGACACCACCAACATCATGTCCTCAATCCACTCTGGAGCATCCACAGACCCATGCCTGCACCACATATACAACCTAGGAAAGGAAGAAATCAGCATCCACCTCACAGGCATCCTCAATTCCTCCATCGCCATGCCCACCATCCCCGAGGTATAGTAACAGGCTGAGGTCAAACGACTACTGAAAAAACCCTCCGCCAACCCCAACGAGCTCAAGAATTTGTGCCCCATCTCACTACTCCCCTTCCCCGCCAAGATCCTGAGAAAACCATCAATCGCCAACTCACTGAGTACCTCGAGGAATGTACCTGCTTGACGCCTCCCAGTCCAGCTTCTGGCCCAAGACTGCCCTAATCGCAGCCACGATGACATCAGATGCCTTCTAGACCATGCGGAAACAGCAGCACTCCTACTCCTCTCAACGGCCTTCGACACCATCTCACACTGCACTCTAATCACCCGATTGCATCACATCGACATCAAAGGCAAAGCCGTCAACTAGATCTCCTCCTTCTTCTCCGGCTGGACACAAAGGATCCATCTACCCCCTTCTCCTCCACAAACACACAAAATCATCTGCGGCGTACCCCAGAGCTCTTCTCAAATCCCCACCCTCTTCAACACCTACATGATGCCACTAGCAGACATTGTCCGCACTAACGGACTCGACATCATCTCATACACCGACGACACACAGCTAACCCTGTCCCTCACTGAAGATCTCAACACCACTAGTTCCACCTTCTGAAACACCATTTCCCATGTCACCACCTTAATGAAGTCCACCTGCCTAAAGCATAATTCGGACAAAACGGAGGAGCGCATCTTCAGGAACAAGCCACCCCTCTGGGAAGACACCTGGTGGCCCACCACACTCAGCCCCACTCCTACCTCCTCCGACCATGCCTGCAACCTCGGAATCATCCTGGACAGCCAACTGACCATGAAGCAACAGATCAATGCTGTATCGTCTTCCTGCTTCCACACTTTCTGCATGGTCCCCAAAATTTCCAATGGATCCCCATCTCCACCATGAAGAAGGTCACCCAAGCTCTCATATCCATCCCCCTGGACTACGGCAACACTCTTTACACCGGAACCACCAAACAGCTCCTCTTCCGCCTCCAGACCATCCAGAACTCTGCCACAATACTCATCCTCAACCTAGCCAGAAGAACCAGCACCTCCACCTCAAAACCCTGCACTTGCTCCCAGTCCAGAAGGGTTGCCTATTCACACTCCTGACACATGCCTACAAAGCCCTGCACAACTCTGGACCCACCTACATCAACAACCACCTGACATTCCACCATCCTACCAGGAAGATCTTTTCTGCCTTCTTAGCCCTGGATCACATCCCCAGCATTCGTCGGAGTCACTATCCAATATAGTGGATAAAACAGCGCTATACTCCCGCTCGTGCCGCTTCCGTACTTACCTAGCGTGCCTGTCACACAGGAGGGTGCGTGTCGAGACATGTTTCAGAAACATGCCCTTATTACGTGGGGGGATCTCTACCAGGAGGGACAATTCAAAACTCAACAGGAACTATTACCTGGCGAAGGGGTCACACCTCTAGAGATATTCCTTTACATACGCCTAAAACACAAAATACGTGCAAACGTCCCTGGGTTTCCGACTGAACCTCTGGTATGCGAAACCCTACATGCAACACTGAAAATAGCTGGGCCCGTCCATGCCGTATCTAGAATATATAGTGCGGCACTGGGTGAGAGGGAACACACAAGGCTCGAGGAGATTGGGATACAGATCTTGAGGAGCCACTAACAGACGAACAATGGACGTACTGCTGCCTTCAAACCGAGGCCATCACAGATTACGCATCACTCACTTTAAATTCTTGAACAGAACATATTATACCCCAGCTAAACTTCACAAGCTTAACCTTAGGGAAGATGACAATACAGGAGGGAGGGGGCAGACTTCCTACACCTTGCATGGCACTGCCCGACCATATGCAAATACTGGGAGGAGATACTCAAGGCACTCTCCAAAATGACTGGCCTCAACATCCCCAAAACCTCCATGGTAACACTTCTAGGATATACAGCAGACATACCATTGGAATGCAGGACATTTGTCTCATTAGGTCTATTACTTGCTACACGGCGGCTGGCGTGCAGATGGGGCAGAGGGCGAGCTCCTAAATTCAAAGAATGGATGACCGAATTAATATACTGCAAGAACCAACTTACCACATATGCTAAACTTCTCCCAACACCCTCCCGCCCTAGAGAAATATGGGAACCACTGATAACTTATCTGACCCACTCGCCCGTTTGAACCCAATACACTAATTTGGGGCATAACCAATGGCAGAGACTAAGTATTAATGCTTTACATCAGAACTTACACCCATGTTACCTGTAAATGAACAGATATTATGTGCTTTAAGATATGTAATTTGCTTCAATCCATAAATGTGTAATATGCAATGCCTTGCCTTGATTACTGTACTCATGACTTATTCTTAATGTTTATAAAATCCAATGAACAGATTAAAAAAAAAAGCTCAGTAAACTTATAGTTACCTATATTTAGTTACCTTCACAATACATCAGGGTCGTTCTGGCGCTTGGTTTGTTTTTACGAACCGGTGGGTGTGTGGAGTAAAGACCTTCCGCCTTGCCCCTATAATGGCAGGGAGGAACAATCTCTGTTACATTTTATGATTTTCGGTGACTTGTGTGTAAGTATGGCTAATAACTACATATAAATAAAATATATGAAACATTAGTGCACACATTACATGAATCATTGGACTTTTTTAGGTAAAAACATTCTAAATAAGTGAGTATAGTTTATTCATCAAGTCTCCAAAGAATATATAATTTAATATGGTTAAGATGCACAGTGTATGTGATTTGCAACACTTTCCATTGGTCATAAGGCCACGCAAAAAAATGCTAAGTGCACGTTTATGTTATATAATTGTGATGTGTAAGGGTTGAGCTAAAATGACGCTACTCCACCTGTGAAGAAGACTTAGAGATTAAAGCTGGCATCAGATATTACTTATGATGCTGCGGCTCGTTTACCCCATCGTAATTTTAATGTAAATAAACAAGAAGTATCATCACTAGCCAGCCTTTTCCACCTTGCAAAGTACTCTTCAGAAGAGAGTAGTAGAGAGGAGTGTCTGACATTTTAGAAACTTCCGAGAGCTGATGTAAGGTTCTTCCAGAGCTGGTATATGACGAATATATTGTACAAGAAGGATTAGAAATCAACAACTATGTTGTGTCTGCAGCACTGCCATACATGTACTCACTGATCGTCTCGTTTCAATAATTTTGACGTAAGTTTTCCCAATTTCAAGAACATGATGAAATATTATCTAATGTGTCTTCCTAGATTAGACAAAAGAGAAGTGATCACAGCAAAACATTATTATGCTTTATATGCCGTGCTCTGGCGAGCGTAGGCTAACCTGAGCCTACGTCCACATTGATCCATAGCTTATGATGCATGCACATCTGGCATGTCTACTTAGTGATCGATCAGCCCATTGGTGCATGGAGCAAATTTCCTCGCAAAGTAAGACTTTGTAGATTTTGTAATGTTAACTGGGTTGAAACACGCTTTGATATTTTATTTTATTTTCGTGCTGATATTTTAAGCCTTAATGTGATATCACCCTTGAACCATATACCATTTACAGGCATACTCTAAATAGATGGAAGTTCAGCTAAATAATTAATGAGAATTGACAATGTAAATATAATTATGGCAGTCTGTATATTTTTGGGATTATTTTGAGTGTGCCGCGGTGTAATGATTTTTTTTATGTAACGGTTGTCTATTCTGATGATTGTATAGTTTTATTGAAATTGATTTCAAACTAATAAATAAAAGTATGAAGAGAAATTCCTCATTTTAATGCTATACAACCTCTCTTGCTGATGTCTAGAAGCAAAACAACGCTATGGAAGTAAATCTGAATTCTACAGCTCCTGGCCTGCATGTGTTAGTAGGCGCCTATCCCTGCGAGCCATCAGCAAGTCTTATCGGCTTTGCAGCTCGAAAGTGTGCCTGCACACCCTTTTACATTCTGATTCTTCACAATCCTGTGTGCAGCTCCAGCTGAATGAAAATGAATGTTTCTTTATAGGCCCAGGGCCACTGGTTCCTTAGTTTCACCTAAGAAACTGCCTTAGCAACTTGATTTTCAAAGTTCACCCTGGACTCCACCTCTACCTTTCAGCCTTCTCATTTTTTTTCACATTTTGTCACCTGTTCATCCATAATTGCATCCTGTCCCATTGGAAATTGCTAAAATGATCAGCTTAACCATTTCTGGGGAAAGTGGTATTTTTGTCGAGATGGGAAGTCTTTTACGCTTCATGTTTTAGTTAAGTGCTTTTTTATTTACTTGAATTTAATTGGCAGGTCATTGTTCAATTATTCTTTTAATGTGTTGAATTATATTGCTTATTCAACTGTGTGGTAAGAGAGAGGAGGCAGGTACATGAAGTTAATGGGAAATGATGTGCCCTTTTGTTCTCTCCTTGCAAGTGTGATGCGTGTGGGGCATGGTAGAGGATGTGTAGAGAAAGGAGGCAGGTCCTTGAAGGCTTACGGAGAATTACAATTCTGTGTTCTCTCTAGGTTAGTCCAAAATTAGTTGGTCAAGTCTTTTGGGAAGCTGCAAAGTAGTTATTGATTCTGGTTACAACCCAAGGAAGTAGTCAGAAAATGACTCCCCCCACACACACACTTTGAAGCAAAGCTCTGATGGCACCAAGCAAGCAAACAAATTGAGTTTGAGCCTCCCTGGAAGAGCTCCCTTGCCTCCGCCATCCAAGCATCTATCAATTCACCATTTCAGCCTTACATCCACCTGTTGATATCCACTGTTTGACCTTTACATTCTGTGATCCATTAATAATTTTAATCCATCATTCAATCTTTCACTGTTTCATCCAGTCATTGGCCATTTCATCCATCATTAAATCCATCTGTTCACACATCCATCATCTATGCATTGTTCATCCACCCATGCGTTCATTATTTGACTTAGCCATCTGTCAATAAAGCCTTTCATCCATTAATTGATCCTTTTGCCCATCCATTCATCATCCATCCAAACTCTGAGATTTCCATTTACTATACCATCCATCATCTCAGATATCTGTTTACCCTGCCATCCTTTCACCCACCCATTCGGCTATCCTCTCAGGCTTCCATTTTCTTTGCAATCCTATCACACACATACATACATGCTCTGAGATTTACAGTTGTTCTGGTATCCTTTCACTCCCCACTTACCCTCTCATATTTATATTTGCTCTGCCATCCATCCATCATGTCAGATCTCCATTTTCTGCCATCCGCTCATCTACCCATCTATCTATTCTCTCAGATTTCCATTTACTCTGCCATACATAGATCTACCCATCCTCTCACTTATTTATCCACCCATCCTTTCAGCCACCCACCCATCATATCAAAGTCATCCTCACATCCTTTCAAATCTGTCACTACTTTCACCCATTCACTCACTCATCCATCCATCCTTTCACCCACCCACCCATCCATCCATTCACCCACCCATCATTTCCTCCACTCATCCATACATCCTTTGACCTGCCCCTCCATCCATCCTTTTACCCATTCCATCCTTTCTCCCACTCATCCAACCCTCCTTTCATACACCCATCTTTTCACCCACTCATCCATCCTTTCATACACCCATTCTTTCCCCACTCATCCATTCTTTCACTCACTCATCCATCCTTCTTTCCATTTTTGTAGTGCCCCATCTTTCTTTCTTTCTTTCTTTCTTTCTTTCTTTCTTTCTTTCTTTCTTTCTTTCTTTCTTTCTTTCTTTCTTTCTTTCTTTCTTTCTAGCTTTCTTTCTTTCTTTCTTTCTTTCTTTCTTGCTTTCTTCGTTAATCATGAACTTTTGTCTGCCAAGTTGCAGATAAAAGAAGCCCCTAAAGAACCCATCCCCACTCTAGCTCCTAAAGCGGATGTTCACGGTGTCCCTGCCACCAACTGTGGAACTATTTGCTCCTAAAAAGAATACATGATAATTTCTTGGCTAACAAGGCTGCGCCTCCCTCTCCTTCCTTTCAAGATAACTGGATGGAGAATATATTGAAAAGAAATTTAGATTTGAATTCAGAATGAACACATTTGAAACTTCCACCATTGGCTTAAATGACGCATTTGCAGAGAACATTTACTTCATTTCACTTCAAAATACTTTATTTCGATCATAAGACCATAAAAGTAGCAGATAAAGACATTACAAAATGCATTCAATTTCTAAAGGCATTAACGTAGTCATAAAAACGTGTGAGAAAGACCCAAGACATAATTCATGCAACCAGATCATGTATAACAACCAATAAAAAGAAAAAGCAATAATAAATACTATAAAATCAGGATAAAGACCCCCCTAACAATTTGACACAGAAATCTAGATCTTAGATGGTTACTGCATTATTGCTTACACCAGAAAAAGATAAAAGAGAATATATACATATACAATATTCATAATGACAAATTCCATGTACAGACACAGTATAGGTCCTTTATGTGGTTAAAAAATAAAAACATACAAACGCACAGAGGATGCTAAGGATCACAAGTGGCCGGTTGCAAGCATGCTACTTGCCTAGCCCCCCACATTGATATTAAGAAATGGGATACAGCAAAACCTAGACGTTGGCTAACATCAAACGTTAAAATACAAAGGGCGTTTTTATGTTCTCTGACGCCCAAAAGCCGACACACTGAAATAACACTTTTTCCTGCTCAAAATGTAGACTGGACAAAAGAACAACACATGTTCTATTGTTTCCTTTTCCGTTTCACAGTTGGGGCTGGATAGCACTCCCATTTGTGCCCATATTTAGGGCCCATTTGTCAGTATAATGGGCAATTGGCAATGCTCTGTATCTAAATTGCAGATACAGCTTCAAGGCTAAGAAGGGCTCTATTTCATCAAGGAATTGTTCAAAATTGTAAGCTACCTTGGTTTGGAGAAAACATTCAGTCAAAGTGCCTTGGGAAGAAGTGACCAAAGTTTGATCTAATTTATACTCGAGATATCATTTTATAACCAGGATTTTACTGAGAGACGGAGCAACCTTGGGCACCTCCCACAAATGACACACCCTATCTTGGTGAGAGTTTCCTTCACATAGCTAAACCAAGGAATGCTTCTTGATTGAAACAAACCTTCTTGGCGACCAGCCTGGTAGGAAGATAGCTTGGGGTGGCCCATTTCCACCTCGAATAAACTATGGGTCTGTGCGCCACCCCTCAGTATAGCTCTCAAATCCCAACATTTACCTATTCAGAGTCCCGTTAGAAATTTTTCATATTTCTGATGCCCCCCTCAGCTTAGCAGCCACCCACATTTATTACGTTCAATATAAGGTTTATTATGTGATATATATATAGATAAGTAATACAGGTTGACATATTTTCCCTTTTTCTTTCTTCCCTCTTCCCCTTTCTTCTCTTCCCTTTCTTTTTCTGGCTTCTCCTTCCTTCTTTCCCTTTTCCACAATATACAAAAAATGCGTTATCTTAAGTGCAGAATTATGATATTATATCAATATTCTTATTGTACAATTTTCTCTTCTGTATTTTAAGTATTATTTATTCCATCTTTTTCTGCTATTTATCTATCCCATAACCTGATTTTCACTTTAAGCAACAGATAATGCTGTACATTTGTATTTCACTTTAATAAAGCCTTTCTTAAACTAATAAAAAAGCTTGAGGCCTCTCACTACTACTACTACTACTACTACTACTGGTGCAACTCACAAAGTAGGTTATCTTCTAGAATTGGCATTTTGCCTCACTGGAAATGCTATTTCGGGTGGGCTATTGTCAATATGCCCATCAAATCACATTCTTGTTCCATCTCTTATCTTAGTGCCTGTTCAGTCACACATTTCAGTGCCAGTGCCTTCCTATTTTTCACTCTTGGAAAAAGCTTAGTGTGCACTTTCCTTATCTTTCTGTTACTAATGTCTCACTTCTAGATTTTTCTCAAATATAGTCCAGTTTGAGAATAATATATTGATAGCTTATGTACAGTCAAGCCATGGCTTTTGGGGTGTAAACTGTCTCTTTTGCCTTTTTCCCAATCTCTCATTTCTTACTTTTCCAAGTGAAATTTAAATGCATGCAGGCCTATCCGTCACAAATACAATAAATATTACAGTGCACGTTTACATCTAAAACAATGTAAATGACATTGGCCTCTGAATAAATTAAACCATCTCAGCACTTTCAAATCTCTGTTTAGTACCGTACAGAAGCAAAAAGTCTCAAGGCGTAATCATACCATTAAAACACAGTGCAGGCAAACTCCGCAAGATCTAGATCAATCAATCAGGGTTGGTAAAGCGTAGCTCCTCACCAGTGAGGATCTCAAGGCGCTAGATCAATGCAAAGAGTTGAAAGGTAAAGATCCAGCTGTAGAAGTCCAACATGCACACCTTGGGGCTAGAGGGTGGGACGCGGGGGAGGCTACAGGGCCCTCTCTGAAGGACAGGAGTGCTGTGGAAGAGCGGACACGGAGAGGACGATCGTTTCAGACTCACCTGGTCAGGCTGGTCTGGGATAGCCCACAGCAAGGTGGAGACCACTGCATTTGAAGATTGTATTGGTGTGTTGGGGGAAACATGTGTCATTTTCTCAGTGAAGCAGTGTTGAGTTGTGGGTTTATCTATTTGTAAGTGAGACACACTTAAAAATAATGTGTCTCCTAATGGGAGATAGTGGGATATGTGGTGTTGTAATGTATTGCAACATTTTATCACATCTCAAAACTCTTATAAGGCCAAGCAGGGCTCCAATGTACATAGAGTTCCTGGTGCCCTTCCACTGTGTATGGTTGGAAGGATCTGGATGCAGTAGGACCTAAAAAGAAGGTGGTGGGTGAGGGGCATAAATGTATGTTTATTTTAGATTTGGTTAGATCTATGCACTTGGCACTTTAAACAAGGTGTATCACACAGACGACCCGAATAATAGAATTTTGCTAATTATATTGTTAATTAAGTATTTTGAAAACTTAGTGTATCATGTTGATTTCCTTTTAAATTGTTATGATTTTAATTAACTATACAATAAGCAATAAACGTACACATGAGGGGCCTACAATTCAAACACATGCATCAAATATAGTGTGGAGTACATTGCAGCACATAATTAAGAACTATTGCATAGCGGCTGAGAGTCGAACTATTCTTGCATACCTGCCTACTATGTTAAGTCATTTGTTATCTGGATTCTGCGATTATGTGGATGAGAAGAGCCTAATGTTTGGGCTCTCTGGAATTCAAAGTGATTGTTAATTCATCTTTTCGTGCAGCGATTCCAGGAGGTACCTGCACAGGTGGAGAACTTTTTTCCATCAGTTAGTGGTGGGATTATCAAAAGAGGGGCAGCTTTGACCATAAATGTCTTGTGTGGCAAGAGGTGAGGACTTTCTGCTTATGGAAGAGTGGTCCAAACCGCTGGGTTGCCCAATAAGTGATCCACATTGCTTTGAAGATGATTAATCCAGGCACAGTCAGCCAGTGTAAGGGTATGATGCCTGGTGTGATGGCGTCCCACATTGCTGACATCATGCCTTTCCATATTTCCACAATATTGAGTTTATTCACTCTTGCATCATTAAACTCATCCACTTCAATTGAGTCTTATTCCGTCCATATAAATGCATATAAAGGGTGTTGGACTTGGCCCTTTTTAGCTAAAGTTCCCTAAACGTTTTGCCTTCCTTCTAGACCTTTTTCTGACTTAGATGCTTTGGGCACTTTGCCACTGCTGATCAGTGTAAAAGTGCAAGAGCTCCCTGTATAAAGTGTTATGGTAATTGGTTGTCCATAATTGGTATGTTTGTCTTACTAGTAAAGTCCCTAGTAAAATGCACTTTGTGTGCCAAGGCAGGAAAGGCAAGTGCTACTAGTGGGCCTGTAGCACTAATTGTGTCACCCACATAAGTAGCCTTAAAAAGAGATCTCAGGCCTGACACTGCAGTTTGTTAAACTGCCATGTTGACCTGACAAGTGCGCCCACTTGCCAGGCCTTACCCTTCCCTTTTAATGCACATCAGACACCCCTATAGTAGGCCCAAGGTACCCCCCTGGGCAGTGTGTAGTGTATGTGAAAGGTAGGACATGTACTGAGGTGTGTACCATGTCCTGACAGTGAAATACTGCCAATTTCGTTTTTCACTGTTGCAAGGCCATCTTGCCCATAGGACGGAATGGGGAATGCTTTGTG
The DNA here is from genome assembly GCF_964204655.1 of Triturus cristatus. Classification (NCBI taxonomy): domain Eukaryota; kingdom Metazoa; phylum Chordata; class Amphibia; order Caudata; family Salamandridae; genus Triturus; species Triturus cristatus. Next base: position 860,497,428 of record NC_140593.1, read on the forward strand.
ATATGTTTCCAGCATATCTTCCCATAGGCATAGGATGGACAGATTGAGTTTAGTGTGCCTGAACTCAGAATTTAATAACACATCTTTTTGTGAAGATGGTTTTTAAATTGTGTGTTTAGAAACCACACTTTTAGAAGTGGCTGGTTTCTTGTCCTAATCAGTCTGTGTGCCTCTGCCTGGTTGTGTATTGACCGTCTGGGTTTGGATGTGACAGGGTCTGGGGAAGTGTCCTGACACTGGGGAGGAGTAGGTGAGACAGCAACAGGCTGGCCTGCATTTGGAGTGGTGGGAGGAGTAGCCCACTGGATGTGAAGGGGGCTGTGCTGCTGCCACAAAAGGATGGCTCCACCTCCTGCGGAGTCTGGGGCTCAGACCCTCACTATCAAAAGAAGGAGGTGTGCACTGGCAGGAAGACACCCAGAACTGGTTTGGACTGGGCTCAGAGTTTTCTGAACACAAAGATTTCAAAGACATTTAGGGGTATAAATGTGAGAGCTGAAACCCCAAACTCGAAAAAGTCTACTTCGTGATCAAGAGGAACCTCTGCCAAAGAAGAACAGCAGTAGAGACTGAGGAGAAGGACTGCCCTTACTGTGTGTTCTGGGGCTGGCCTGCAGTTTGCTGATTTGACTAAGGAGAGGACAAGGGACTTTGCTGAGTGCTGTGTCCCCCTGCTTGAAAGGACTTTGCTGTGTGCTGTGTCCTGAAGTAACTTGTCTCCAAGGGCCCGAGAGGAGCTGGCTCCCTGTTGTGGAAACTCAGGAACATCAAAGTTTCCAAGTGTGTCTCAGCGACGCTAAGTGCGTGTGCTTTTTGCAGCCTGAGACCTTCGTGAGAATTGCCCCGTGACCGTGTGCCCCAGAGCAGTCTTGCACTCTGCTTCGATCGACACCGTGACCAGAAGTGCTGTGATCGTTATTACCATCGGCCCGGACCGTCGTCCCCAGGGGGAGCTGTGAGAAATCACCGACGCAGACCTGAGCCTGCATTTTCCAAGGAGAGACCTGTAAACCTTCACCACCGTGGGTCCGAGGTCATTTGCCCAAGATCAACGGAGTCGCGTCAGGAGTCGATCAGCTGCGAGGCCGTCGCTTGGTAACCCGACTCTCACTCCGAGGAGCAGCCGCCGCCAACCCGAAGCCACACAGGGTGACGCCCAAGCCGCGAGGAGAGGAGAGAGAGACTGCACCCCCCCAGGTAACGCTCAGCGAGCATGCGTGTGTCGCCGCCTGGGGCGGAGTGCGTGCTACGAGAGACTGCTCTCGGCTTTTCCCATCTTTGCAGCGCGAGCCTCCGCTCAAGTCAGTATCGCGGCCTGTACTCGCCGAGGAGTGGCAGTACCGGGGTCGGATTGTGGAGCTGCACTTTGTTTCCTTCATAACAGTATTGAGGGCATATTTTGCCAACCGCTGACCGCGAGTCAGACAAGAGTGGCATAGAGACCTTCACTAGCACCGTGATCGGTGCCGAACTGCTTTTACGATCCGCATTAGTACTTGCATTACGAACTGCATTATTACTTGCTTTTACGATCCGCATTAGTACTTGCATTACGAATTGCATTATTACTTGCTTTATCGATCCGCATTAGTACTTGCATTACGAACTGCATTATTACTTGCTTTACGAACCGCATTAGTACTTGCATTAAGGAACGTCTTATTTCTACATTACGAACTGCATTACGAACTGCATAGCATTGCATTAGGACTGCATTAGATCATCGTGAACTTCTCATTAATACTGCAGGAACCTACAAGCGATTGTTGGCCTAATAACCGGCCCAGTGAAATATTACGAATACGCATATGCTGGATATTTTTATCGTTTGGTCTCATCGTATTTCTTCTTGATAAAGATTCCGCTATTTTTATAAATCAGTGTGGTGTCCATTTGTGGTGTTATCACTGTGTTACTGGGAGTGTGGTTGCAAATACTTTATACATTGCCTTGGAGATAAGCCTGGATGCTCATGCCAAGCTACTGGAGGGTGAGCAGGGGTCATCTAAGAGTGTGTCCCTCCTTTCCCTGACTAGAAGCAAGGGCCCCTATTTGGACTGAGGTACCTACCTCAGCCAACTAGAGACCCCCAGTTCTAACAAAGGGTTTTGGTCTCTTCAACAGAGTGTTGCTATTCCCAAATCTTTGGTCTCAACCCTGAATAGGTTATGTATTAATGCATCAATAATGGCTTTGTTATAGCTCATACATAGAGTAACACTACAGGCACACATAGCTCCTCATTGTGAGTTACTGCTATTTGTTGCAGCGATACCCGGGTGCTAGAATCTCAGGTCTTAGACTGCAGCCAGCATCCTGCATCAAATAATGGCCATCACACGTTATTCCATAGAAATGGGTAATAACACGCAGACCTGGGAGTTACTAGCCCCTTTCTGTATTTCATTCACCCTTCTCGGCCAGATGACTAGACTTTCCACTTATATTGACCAACTAGTTTAAACAGGTGGTGAATGTTAGGACCGGATTCAAGGGTGTGGATGGCAATGCTGTGATGGATTTAACCCAGATCCTTGTGACTGAGGGTGAATGATTGCATTGTCCATCATTCCGTCCATCAATTGTTTCTTTTGCACATGTCACCCTAAGTGGGAAGGGTATGCCCAGACGTGGGTCCCGTGCTCACTACACCACTGGATTCAAGCTAGCCTGGCTGATGAAGGGTGATACCCTGAAACCGGTCCCAAGATGCTCGTTCCTGGTCCAGGGAGGACCTGGCTTGGCAATTCTGACTGGACTGTTTCCATGAGGAATTGTATCAAGACTGATTTGCACCTTGAGTTTTGTTTTATTGTTTTTCTGTGTGTTTGTTTTCTTTCAAAAATTTAAAATATTGGTATCCTGCCTATCTTCTGAGTTGCCAGAATATATCCTGTAATTCTGCTGGACCGCTGGGGATCAGTCGCGGCTTCGTGACGTCCAGCAATTGCTTTGCATATACTAGCGCCCGGCCCTTATGGTTGTAGGCCCATATTTGTATTGATGTTGTTTTGCACAATAAAGTTAAAAAAAAAAAGACTGATTTGCATATGGTCGGGTCCAACTGGGGTGGTGTGGTGAGCAAAAGAATGATGGATTTAACCCAGATCCTTGTGACTGGGGGTGAATGTTTGTATTGTCCAGCATTCTGTCCATCAATTGTTTCTTTTGCATATGGTGAAACATCTTCTAGTCCACCCACAGTGCAGAAGAGGGGTCCCCTCGGTATGACTAGGTGCAGGTCCGGAATGTCTAGACCCATTTGCAGACCCAGGAATCATGAGTTCAGAAACACCGGGTACTTGTATCACCCAGAGCGGTGGACCAACTGGGGCCATAGAGAGCACACTTGACGCCAATACAAGCATGCATTCATACACAAGAAATATTCAGAAAGAAACACATTCTTACCCAGACAACACTACAGATAATAATGCCAAATGACGCTGTACTTTGTAGTGTGTACATTGAAAAAGAATGAAAAAATAAAGTTGCTTAATAGGCGATTCCTAATACATCATAAAACTGCCCTCCTAATTCTAGGACCGCATATATTATTGACTTCCTAGACTTTTAAGATTACTCAGTGGGTCAAGGTACTTGATACTGAAATATCTATGAAATTTTAAAATATATCTTTTTTTTCCGACGTGGACACAGTTTTTATGCTGCTTAATGTAGCATTTGAGAAGTACGTTGTTGCCTCCTAGTAATTTGAAATATTCTTTGCAAAATCTAAAACATGGTTCAACAATCACTGTATGATTGATGAATGCATGCAAGCCTACAAAATGCAAAGGTTGGTACTAAATGGATAAAAGCAAATCTTTAAAAATATAGCCAAACAAAATATTTGCAAAAATGCATAAAGTAGACTGTACAATAGTTCTCATCACTTGACACTGACGTCAAGCTTTGCGGGAACAACCTGTTGCAATTACACAACTTGTTTGGTGTTACTTGCTTTTTGAATCCTAAAAGATGGGAGGATTTGATGGCCCTGCTAGCACGCAAACTGCTGTCTTGTCCTGCAAACCAGTCTTTGTGCCCACGACAGGCAGATAACTTCCTAAGCCACGTTGCAAGCTTTACAACACACCTTTTAATGTACCGCGAGAACAGAGCAGCCCTGCGTTCCTATTGACTTTCAATGTTGAATCGTTGGAGACGTCAGCTCTTAACAGGATGCTGTATAAACATGTCACTGTGAAATATTCAGAAACTCACATTTTCAGAAACTCACTGAATTTCCAAGTTCCAGTGTGGACCAAGAAACCAATTATGGAAACAAGGATAAGTGAAAGGGGGAGTCTGGTTCTGATGACGTTCCTGTCACATAAAACATTGAACGTGTGTTTCATTTTTCCATTCATCCTTTGCTAGTGTGCGGAAAATGCTACTTTTAACCAAGGCAGCAAAGGCGCACGGCATAATGGAACCAAATAAGAGAATATCTATACCTTTGGGGACTCCTCTAACTGCTGCACCATTGAACTGTCAATATACGTTAGTCCAAAGGCAGAAGTGAGAGTTGCAAGCAACCAATGGGTGATGAATGTACTGAATGACCCAAAAACCAGGGCCTGCGGGGATTCTACCCAAATGTGTCTGTGTATTTTGCATGGGTTCTATTAGACAGGTAATTCTGTTTCTGCCAGACCCAAAAACCAAAGACCTGTCACCCTTACTCAACCCCTACCACTGCTGCCGCTTTAAGCTTTCTCACTAAGGCTTCTTACAGACAATGCAGTTATACCTCAGGGTTAAGCACTGTACCCAAGCGTTACCGCCCGCCCGTGCCCTGAGGACCTCTCAGGGCCCTGCGAGTGCGCTATACATCCTGGACAACCCTGTTAACATTAATGGCCTATCAATGGTGTTACCCTCACCAACAGAGCCTCAAACATAGCCTTCTGATTGGCCCTTGCGTAGTTACTGGTCTGTCTCTCATCCTCATCCCCAGACTCATGGACTTCTTGAGTGTCTCTGATGAGAGTCACCAGCAGGAGTGAGCATGCGCACAATGGTGTTGTTTGGGTCTAAGAGGATGCTCTGTGGTCAGGGTGATAATTGTACAAATACTGTTTCTTTAATAGCACACTGGCCTTTTCTGGTGTCGATATTTGCTTCACGGCAATGGGGAGGAGGGCAGTACGCGTGGACCTGGATAGAGGTCCGAGAGCTTGTGATGTGCGACGCCTGCTGCACTGTAGAGATCCGCGCCTCCCTGTAAATATGAGAATTTCATGTCATGCATGGGGTTCAATCTAATTTCTTTTGGAGCAGTGATATTCGCTTTCTATAGCTGTTTTTTTGAGGAGGTTTTTAAGGTTTTTGTGACGTCTCGTGCACGGGTGTGCTGTGTTTGCCCCCACGTGTCTGTCTCTGCAGCGGGAGGGCTGCACCATATTTTATTTCAGAACCGACAGACAGAGCCTCCTTCGGTGACTCCCCTTCCTTACTTCCGAATGTTTATGCTGACTTTCATGCAATGCCAGTTCCTATCACATTGGCTCTTTTCCTCAGGCAGCGACAGCTTCAGATGGACTGAAGTGGGGAGGGTTGCGCCTCCCGGTCTCCCACTTATGCAGTTTTTTCAGACAGGGGATGTGGATCCGCGGTCTCGCTTTAGAAAGCGCTTGGGCGTGGTTTCTTCTCTTAGATCACTTTCCTCTGCAGTGTAGGCAGATTATCTGTAGGACAAGGTTGGCTCCCACAGCAGACACTGATGACGCGGCCCCAAGCGCGGATGCACACATCATGAGGAGAATAAGAGGGAAGCTCTGCACCTGGCTCTCAGCGGCCTTCAAGAGTGGACCACCCAAAGGGAAACAAGACGCAGGCCCTCCCTAGAAACTTCTCTTCCACTGGCAACTGCCTCTGCTGACTCACCCCACCCCGACCATTAAACAAATAGTGGTGCTTAGAAGCACTAACCCTCAATCTTGTGCCAAAAAAGGTCAGAAAGAGTTCCAAAGGCAGGCCTGTCTCCTTCCCTCCACATTTCTCTGTCTATAGTTGTACCCCCTCCTCAGGAATGCAGGCAATACTCTTCAGGGGTCCAGGGGCTACTTCACAACCTTTACCTGGTGCCATGTTAGACCAGGGGCAACCTAAAATGGATCCTACTGGTAACAGCAAACATACATCCTTGCAAACAGTATGGAGCCCTGTTACTGTACACTATGCATACACACACACTCAACATTCACACAGGGATCTCATAGGAGGGCCTGGTCATGACACATGATTGGAGCTGTATTCGAGGGGTCATATAGGCCCGGCACTCGTGCATGGAGAGGTAGAAAGATCGGCTCAGGTACCGATCCCTAAAATCACGGTACGCTGCCACCTCCTCTCAATGTACACGAGGAAGGACACAGAGGGTAGTCTCATGCTGAAACCAGGGTGCGCTTCTGACCTCCATCGCCTCAGAGCCAGGCGGTTCGACTCAGGGTCAATGTTATCAATTGTCAAATAAAGAAGCAAAATCTGGTTTTCATGTTGGCTGAGGAAATAAAAGGTCATCTGCATATCTATGTATTAGAAAAGACGGAATGAAATACATGCATTCAGAAATTAATGGGGAACTGGCTATTTGAATTAAGAAGACAGCTAGTGTTTTTTTGAATTCTTGATTAGAAACATATGTATTTTCAGAATGATATCATGGAAGAGTTTTCATTGTTGGAAGATTTACCAAATCTATATCCGGAATCAGGGAGACCACTCGTGAAATTGATTGAATGGCTCAGATGTTTTGGAAAGAATGATTCAGGTCATTTTTCACTAATCTCACCAATCCTTTCATTAGCATTCAGAACATTAAAGTAAAGATTTCCATACACACACTTGTCCAGAAATTGAAGCATCTTAGACTTTGATCCGACAAAAGTGATGTGGGCATCATGTGTGTGTATCTTGTGTCAATGTGTGGTCTAATTTGTGATATTTATACACTAGTGAAAGCTGAGTTCACAAATGTGGCTTAATTGCCACAGTGTCAGTGTATCAGAAACACACAGCACTGCCACACATCACAGATAGTCTAAACTGTGTCCTCACAGGGAAGGTATTGGCATGTTTGGGAAACCAGTGGGCCTCTGCGTGTGAACAAATACCCACTTGTAGACAAAGACTTCACAAACATAGGTTAGGAATTTCTTCTAGTTCAAGTCAAGCACTTCTGGGTTGCTGGGTGTCAGCAGTGCAAGAAGACAACTACAACAACACTGCCTGGCAACAGAGCTTGGTTATTTTGGGCAGTAGTTGAAACTCTAGTTCACACCGCGCCTCCACTTCCCCCACCTCTTCTTGTTTTCTGCCTTGCCTCCTGGACAGTAGTATTCCCAGAACTATTGGTATCTGTTTCCATTGCCATTGCCTCTGATTTTGGAGTCGCAGGGACAGTATAACTAGGAATGTTTACCTTCTTGCATGTAAGAGAGGCTCACTGAATCCCTTAGAGGTGCAGGAATGGCCCAGCTGAATCAAGTCTCTCTCTCTCTCTCTCTTTCTCTCTGTTGTACCTTCCTTTCATGTTTTCCCTTGCTTTTATGCTTCTGGTGTTTCAGTCCTACAGGATGGGTGCATACCTAAAGGTGAAGCTAGAGGAACTGCGTTGAAATTTGATTCATTAATCCCCTTGGTGACCCCTGCATTAAAACAGTGATTGTTAAATTATTTGGAAGGCCCTTGTAAAAACGGTATATACCTAGATTTTGTCATTTAGGAGACAATGTGATCTTTTTCCATCACAGTCATCAATGCATCAGATATGTATTAAAAGGAGGGCTTGTGCTATTGGTATGGTTGATTGTTTTGACAAGTACCCATCAGTTAGATACATTTGAATTGGGATTTTATTTATCTGATAGTTTTCCGTACTCTGATGTCCGTACAACTAGTCAGATTGCTTGCTTGTTTACAGCTTAGTAAACCATTTTCTGGCAATTGTTTAACTAGTGTCTGTCCACTTGCAGCTTCATCCATGGCTTCATATATCTTTTAATAAGATCTTCCACTCATCCTTGTTGCTGAGAGAAATGGGAGCCTTCCTGAGTATGAAGAATACTCCACTTTATTTAGTTTCAAGCCAATGCAGGATCATGAAGGGAACTCATTATCATTAGGTTTCCATCTCTAAGAAAGAGCTGCTGCCTTCTGTGACTTGAGGTTTTCTTGCGGCTTCCCTACGGACTTTTAATTTATTTTTACAGCTCTCAGGTGGATTGATAAATTAAAAAATTGTGCAAAAGTGCTATTTTAAACCATAGCGTGAAAGCGCTTTTTAAAAAGAAAATTGATTACATCAGCACATTGTGGGACAGGGTTGGGGAGTTGGTGGAGGGTGGGGTGCAAAAAAACTAGGGCAGGGGTGAAGCAACTTGCGGTATAGGTGAAGCAACACAGCGGGCAGGTGGTGAAGCAACAAGAAGAGAATACAAGCAAGAGAGAGCAACGTGGACTTCAGGGGTTGAGTGGGGCAGAAACACATGCGCAAGATAGGGCAACATGAATGCTGGTGGTGGGAGAGAAGCACAGGGGCAAGCAAAAGTGAGCGTGTGAAAAGCACACAAGGGAGACAGCTGGAAAACACAGGTGCTCTCATGGAGTGCTTAAACAAAAAGAAAAAAGTAGTTCCCTTAAAGAAAGCACAGAAGCAAGCCAATCAAGGAGACTGTGAAAGGCTACGCTCCATAAGAGGGGCAAACACAAGAGACAGAACAATGAAAGCTAGCCAATAAAACTCAAGCAAATAAGAGTGACAGTAAAGCCATCCATTGATAAGCAATGGGAGGGGTTGTAAGCACCTGTATGTTGTTGCTAACAGCACAATATGTGTTTCACAACCAAACCGCTTACGATCTATGATAGGCCCAACCTATAAAGTGGAGAACCTAATTTCTGAATTCTTTTAGGTTGGCATATAGCATTTATGTATTAATATACATACATACAATAAAAGTTAATTTAACAAGCACGTTTTCATAAGAATTATAAAGGAAAATAGAACCATAATGCATATTAAGTCAATATGGTATGCACTCTTAAATGTATAGTCAGCAATCCATTTGTCATAAAACAGTGGTGATATACTTTTCCATTAATGAGTCACACCCAGCTCTGCTGCCCAATGCCTCTTCACCTTCCAGTACATAATTTATGGCAGACAAGCCTATATTACTTAATTGGCAATCTTCAGATTTTTTTTTTTACAGCTACAGTAGTCCCCCTTATTTCCCATAGCTTACCCCAGCCGTATTCCTTGTTAAACGTGTTGCTAAAGGGCACATACTTCTGTTTGGACCTCGATGGGCCAATGAATAATTGTAATACGTAGACAATTTGAATAGTTCCACAAAATCCCTCCTCATAGCCACCATTTTCATATTTGTTATTTTATCTTATACTTCTTTCAAGAGGAGGGCTTTAGGAGCACCCCCACCTTAACAATGATTTCCCAAATGTACTTTGTGAAGCAGAAGCTGAAATAATATGTCATAAGTCCAGGTCCCTCCAGCTTATTAAGCTCACACCAGAAGCAACTAAGCCTTTTTGATTTCCCCTCCCCCATTCAAAATCCCTTCTCCACAAAGAGCAGCAGGAAATACTTTCCACGCGCAAAATTAATCATCTGCCCAATGATTCTTAGCCGAGTGTATCATAATATTTTAATCCTAGGTTTTATATACCCAGGGCCCTAGCACACTGCCGCTTTGTATGGGGATCTACCTGCCCCCTGCTTGTTCTAAGCAGAAATACATAATTTAATTTGTGGATCTGCAACCTGTGATTATTAAGATAACATTTACCTTTGAGGGCGAGTATCGAATTTCATAGCCATTGTTTTCTTTAGAGTAATGGTTATTTTAAATGTAGCAAAACTAGCTGTAGCAACAATGGGTTTTTGAATTCCCATATTTGTCTGGGAGGACAATTTAAATGATCTGTTAAAGCAAGACTGGCAGCGAGGTGCCAAGAATCTCAAAGGGTGAAACATTATGGGGCATATTATCAACGGCCAGCGATAATTATCGCTGGCCGTGCTTAGCGATAATAATATTATCGCAGGCTATCTCTAGAATTTATGGCCCTGGTAGCGCGTTATTAACAACTCGGTTCTCCAGGGCGATAAAATTTCCAGAGATAGCGAGGTTATCGCCCTTTTGCAGGGAACATCGCTGGTTTTCCAGCGATGTTCCCTGCAAAACGGCGATAACCTTGCTGATTCGTATCAGCATAATCCACCCCCTGTGTTAGGGATGGCTAAATCAGGATTTTAGCAGACGTTAGATTTTAGCGAAAACTTCTGTTTTCGCCAAAATCTAACGTCTGCTAAAATCATGTGGGCTGTCTTGTAAATATTACGATGTAAACATCAGCGATATTTGTAAGGTAGTCCATCCGGAGGTACGCCTAGTAACACCCACTTTGCATCTCATTGGATATTCAAAGGGAGGCGTTGGGAAAAAGGGTGCTAACATGCGATTATGCATGTTAGCACCCTCTTGTAAATAGGGCGCTGGTTTTATCTCTGCTTTTTTGGCTTTGTAAGCTAAAAAAGCGGAGATAAAGCCCTTGTAAATATGCCCCTATGTGTCTAACGAGTATCAAAAGGTCATGGAGAAAAATACTGAATAAAAATAGGGCCAGTGAACAGCCTTGTTTCAGACCTCCCACAACTGAAATCTTGCTTGATGTTTCCCCTCTGCCCCGAAATGGTCAGAATTGTATTGGAGTGAAGCTTTGACAGAAGCCGCAAAATATACCATGGATGCTCGGAAATAAATGGGATTACCTATAATTCTGCCAAATAACCTGCTTCACCAGTATTGCAGTAATACTAAAGCACTGTAAATGCAGAGGAATTTGAAATGGAATGCTACAAATTAAGTTGATTTCCTTGACTTGATTTGTGGGTGCAGTTTAAGTACTGCAATCAGTAGTATATGCGATTGGTGGCTACAATTGAAGCACTAGTGTGCACCGGCAAAAAAAGAGGGTGCATTAGGAGCAAATAAATAAAGTGATATGCCAGAGTCTTTGCATTATAGAAATTCAACCAATTCATTGAAATTAACATTTTGTTTATTTTTGTATATTTTGTATTGTCAAGTAAAGAAAATATTTCATAATATTTCATAATGTATGTATGTGCTTTATGTATACTTGTTTCTGTAGTTTAGTTCTTTTTTTTTGAGGTTTCGATCGTACAAATTTCTTAGGCTGGGATCCCCCGTTTCAAATAGTGATTCCGTGGGGTCCACAGAAGTTAAAAAAGAACCGCAGGTCTAGGTAATGAGATGGTACTATGGTTCTGTATAAATATATGTTTTTATAGCTGTTGGACATGAAACAGCATGACATAAACCATACATGTACATCCCCATAGAGTTAAATGCTATACATTACAATTGTGAAGGAAGGGGAAGGGATATATATATTTTTATAAATATATATATATATATATTCACTGAAAAAACCATAGGTTTCACACACGTTATAGTTAGGAAATAGCATTAAAAAAACCTTGCTAATTCACTGAAAAAACCATAGGTTTCACACATGTTATAGTTAGCTGGACATTTTACTGATAAAAAACCAATGAAATTCCCCCGTTATAGTTACTGTAGGCAACTATAACTCACGCGACCGCAATCCTCTGCTGATGCTAATACTGTATTTAGACACTTATTTGCCCATATCTTCTTCCATTAAATTTTAGCTATACATATATTACAAATATTTTTTTTTCATAAAGACACATATGTCATCAGCAGAGGATTACGGTCGCGTGAGTTATAGTTGCCTACAGTAACTATAACGGGGGAATTTCATTGGTTTTTTATCAGTAAAATGTCCAGCTAACTATAACATGTGTGAAACCTATGGTTTTTTCAGTGAATTAGCAAGGTTTTTTTAATGCTATTTCCTAACTATAACGTGTGTGAAACCTATGGTTTTTTCAGTGAATTTGTACGGTTTTTTAAATGCTAAGTTACTTTACGCCATTTGTGGCGTGCGCGCCCACTTAACGCAGTTCGTTCCGTGCACGGTTTTTATCAACTTTAATAAGCCCTGTACATTTGGTGGCCTTCGGCCACCAAAAGCACACGGGGTGAGGTCAATGTGGATAGTGTTTTTTTTATTTCGATTTTATAATTTCATGTTGCCAAAATTACGTTTTTTTTCTCTATTAATAAGCCCTGCACATTTGGTGGCCTGCGGCCACCAAAAGCACAGGGGGTGGGGTAAGTGTGGATAGTGTTTTTTTTATTTTTATTTTTTTACCGTAAGCGTACGGTAAGCTTACGGTAAGCTTACGGTAAGCGTACGGTAAGCGTACGGTAAGCGTACCCCGCGAAATTGCCGAAAAAAAAATAAAACCGTTTTTGCTCTTGGGGGATGTTTGGGGACTCCCTCAACATGACTATGTGGGAGGGAGTTGTCAAAACAGCCCCGTAACATGTTTTTGGCCATCATGTTTGATAAACAACACTCAGTGCGAGAGACAAAATGGCGGACGCCGCTTCCTGGTTTCGGCTGATTCGAATGTTTACTAAGATCTAAGAGCCAATCAGAATCGCGCTCGCGCACGCCACCGTAAGCTTACGGTAAGCGTACGGTAAGCGTACGGTAAGCGTACCGTAAGCGGGCTCAGATATATATATTGATTTAAAGGCTATTTTCTCAGAATCTACTGAACAGATTTACACCAAACCTACAAAAGGCACTTCCTTGACCTAGGGACTACCTCTCTGCCAAATTTCTAGTAATTCTGTTCAGCCGTTCGGGCTGTAGCTCGTTCTAAAGGTCCTATGGAAAAATGCATGGGAAAAACGCGTTTTGGGACCCCCCTTTTATCTCAGCCCCCGCTTGACGAATCCCCCCGAGACTTTCAGGGTAGGAGTGGAGCGTAGCGCCCCACCTATTTTGAGAAATTCGCGAGGATTCGTCGACCGGCGCCAAAGTTATTCAAAATAGAATGTTGAGGTTTTCCTATGGAAACGTGGTCCTAACTATAACTACCTACTGGCGACCGCCAGTAGGTAATATATATATATATATATATATATATATATATATATATATATATATATTACCTACTGGCGGTCGCCAGTAGGTAGTTATAGTTAGGACCCCTTTTCCATAGGAAATTCGCAACATTCTATTTTGAATAACTTTGGCGCCGGTCGACGAATCCTCGCGGATTTCTCAAAATAGGTGGGGCGCTACGCTCCGCTCCTACCCTGAAAGTCTCGGGGGGATTCGTCAAGCGGGGGCTGAGATAAAAGGGGGGTCCCAAAACGCGTTTTTCCCATGCATTTTTCCATAGGACCTTTAGACAGGGCTACAGCCCGAACGGCTGAACAGAATTACTAGAAATTTGGCAGAGAGGTAGTCCTCAGGTCAAGGAAGTGCCTTTTGTAGGTTTGGTGTAAATCTGTTCAGTAGATTCTGAGAAAATAGCCTTTAAATCAATATATATATCTGAGCCAGCTTACGGTACGCTTACCGTAAGCTTACCGTACGCGTACGGTGGCGTGCGCGAGCGCGATTCTGATTGGCTGTTACATCTAAGTAAACATTCGAATCGGTCGAAACCAGGAAGCGGCGGCCGCCATTTTCTCTCTCGCACTCTGAGGGGGGGGGCTGTAAATAAAGGCAAAAAACAAATAAAGGGGCTGTTTAGACAGCGCCCATGCACATAGCCATGTTAGTTGAGTCCTCAAAGGCCAAAAACGGTAAATTTTTATTTTTTGAAAATTTCACCGATTACGCTTACCGTACGCGTACAGTGCGCTTACGCTAAAAATTTTAATAAAAAAAAAAAAACTCTCTGTGCATGGCGCGCACGGAACGAACTGCGTTAAGTGGGCGTGCACGCCACGAATGGCGTAAAGTAACTTAGCATTTAAAAAAACGTACAAATTCACTGAAAAAACCATAGGTTTCACACACGTTATAGTTAGGAATTAGCATTTAAAAAACCTTGCAAATTCATTGAAAAAACCATAGGTTTCAGACATGTTATAGTTAGCGGAAATTTTACTGATAAAAAACCAATGAAATTCCCCCGTTATAGTTAGTGCAGGCAACTATAACTCACGCGACCGCAATCTTCTGCTGATGACATATGTGTCTTTATGAAAAAAAAATATTTCTAATATATGTATAGCTAAAAATTTATGGAAGAAGACATGGGCAAATAAGTGTCTAAATACAGTATTAGCATCAGCAGAGGATTGCGGTCGCGTGAGTTATAGTTGCCTGCACTGGTTTTTTCAGTGAATATATATATATATATACACACACTCTCTCAAGGGCAGAGGGATAACCGAATGCAAAGCTTGTAAATGTTCATAAGCAGTTTCAGGGGTTACCTGATGACTTCATATTACTGAAGCACCAAGCTTAATTTCTGGACTTTCTTTTTACAAACAAATGTAATATGGTGTTTTAAGTCCAATTGTTTGAAATGAACAGAAGAAAGACTTTAATTTCTAGAATGCTGTCTAATGAAAGGCCATGTCAAGTGCCCCCAGTGTCAGGAACGCACCTGGTAACCCTTAGATTGAATTAGGGACACCTGGCTGCAGAATTGTTATTGTGGAAAAAATCTGACTTCAGGTCACATATTAATGCTGTTGGCCCATCTTTCTTACACTAGGTCGGAAGTTCATTATTGCAAATGCACGTGTGGTGAACTGCGCCGTCATCTACTGCAACGATGGCTTCTGCGACATGTGCGGATACACGCGGGCGGAGATCATGCAGCGGCCCTGCACCTGCGACTTCCTTTATGGGCCCGGCACCAACAAGATGGCGGTGTCGCAGATGGCCCAGGCCCTCGTGGGCTCTGAGGAGAGGAAGGTGGAGATCTCCTTCTACCGCAAGGACGGTAAGAGCTCATTGGGTCCTTGGGTTTCTATGACATATGGATGCCTTACACACCTTTCACTCTAGGGGTGGTTCGGAACATTTAAATGCCAGCGGACTATTCTAAAGGGAAATCAAATATTCTAGTAGATTGATGATTCTACATCGTGTGTAATGTGGAGAAGCAAAGCTGTCAGATTTTCTGCCTCCTGTGTGTAAGTAATCTATCCAATACGTGTTTTTTTCTTTGCATTCTGTTTCTTTAGTGCTGTCTATTACATTATAGGAATCAAGACTCAAAGTACCAGAATGCAAAAAAAAGGCGGGAATTGATTGATTACTCAACACATGATCCTGGGAAACTCACGCGCTCTGGAGTAGTCAACAAATGTTACCTGAACAGTGATGTCGCTCTGAAAAGCTGAGAGGGCAGGGAGGTCAGTCACTGATAACTGTGTAATCTTTGGTGGATCTAAGGTGGCCATCGCACTCCATGTTGTTATAGACACCGTATCCCAAGTACTGGCTTTTGTACGTGACAAGTTACCTACTGCAACCTGGTTGCTGTAATCTTGATAAACCTACCATTGATTTAAATAGACTCACACACGTGGTAGCAATGAAAAGCCCAGGGCTGGAAATACAATGCCTGTGGAGGCAATGAGTGAAGTGACCACTCTAAGTCATCCCCAGCCCTAGCAAAGTATCAGCAGTACAAACCTGTAGAGAAACATACCCTATGTCTCTGCAGGGTCATAGGATGGGTTTCTCTACAGGTTTCAGTTTGTCAGGTCACTGGGACTTCCATCAGACTTTGCTTTTTTAATAGTGATGTGTTATGGGAATTTGTAGATCTCAGCGGAAACTTGATGGCAGTGGTTACTCTCAAGCCTTGACCGTGGTCCAGGGTTTACCTTATTTAATTTTCTGTATGCCATTTTGTGTGATGATTGCACACATACATACTTAGCATGTGACGGGGTCTTTTTTGTGAGGTCAATTGAATAACGATGGGCACACGGGAGAAGAATTGCTTCAAGGGCTGATCGAAGACCATTCCCTGTGCTGGTGGGACGCATGGACATTGTGGTATCAGGAACAAGTAATATACATACAACTGGGCCCTAGATTTGCGTTAAAACTAGACCTCAGGAAATTGTTTAGAGTTGATACAGAACAACAAGAGTGCTGTGTTGTGAATGATAGGAGAGTGACAGTTTGAAAGAACTCCGAAGATAAGTAGATAACATAAACAGCGCTTTGACAAATTTTGTCCTGTCTTTGTCTGGGTAACTTTGAATGATTTACTTCAGTATCATACAGTCTCCAGTGAAATGTGGTGTTACACCTGCTAAACTTGAACCTGTAGATTGCAGTTGAGCCATTTCATATCTGTTTACATGTTTATTTCTGTCAATTAATATTGTTTGTTATTATGATTGTGTGTTATTAACATCTTTATTGCACATATAGGGGCTGGGACAATATTCTTAGGATTTCCTTACACAAAACTGTTGATAGCAACTAATTTGCTATCTACCCTATAAACCAATGAGTTTGGGTGAGGCTCTGTAAATGATGCAGCTGGTTTTGAAGATAGTGCACATTGCACTGGGATCCGATGGAGTTCTATCAGGAGGGTGATATGGTCATATTTCTTCAGGCCTTGGAAGAGGCATGCTGTGGCTTGTAGGATGCTCTTAAGGGTGCCAGTCTGGAGTCTGGTAGGCCATGGAACAGGGCATTACCATCATCAAGATGGGAGAGTACAAAGGCTGGAACAATAGTTTTGAAGTCACTTTCTGGGGGAAAAAAAGTCCCACTTTTTTAACCCCTTCAGTGCCACGCCCTTTCCCCGCCCTGTGCCGGCCGTTACATTAGCGGGCGGGGTTTATGACGAGCTGGACTCGTCATGGGCACAGCGCAACCGCGGCCCATGACGAGTCCAGCTCGTCATGGGCACTGAAGAGGTTAAAAAAAAAAGAGAGCTGGTAACAGACTGTCTTTGCTTTTTTGAAACTGTGTTTCTTTATGTTATGGTTGGTGTCCATGGTGAACACAAGAGACTTGGCATTCAGTGAAAGTTAGAGTTCAAAGCTGTCAAGATGTATGTCATTGAATCAGCTTTGTACTGTTTGTTGTTCTTAGCAAATAAAAGGAATTATGTCCAGGCCGCATTGCGCTACGGGCAGGTGCTGAACATCCTGGTCAGGATGATGTGCAAGCAGTGTTTGAGGCATTGGATATATGAATCAGAGAAAACTTTCAAGTAGAGTTGTGTTTCATTGGTATACTGTTGAATGTTGATGCTGTTATCTGTGAGTAGAGCACCAAATGGCTCAACCAAAAAAATAGTCTATTTCAGTGCCAGGTTTGGAGGGCCACTCTCTGCTTTAATGACATGCTTTTTAAATGTATTTTTGTAATAGGCCATTTTTAAACATATGCATGTACCTTTAGAAGGCGGCATTTTTACATTTTATCACACTTAAATTGTAATATCTAATGCATTTTCTTTTAATTCAGGTTTGCCAATGTGAAATCTTGTGGCTTTGCCAATGCTTGTTTGTTTTAGAATGCGCCTCTTCAGTGCATTCTTAAAGACTCTTACCCTTGTAGCACACTTTTTTGTTTCAAGAGCTCAACATTTTGCATCTCCCTTGACAATTGTTCTCTGGGGTGGAGTTCTGCACCTTTTACAACATCAAGTGTTTGGTCGTAGTACTACCATTTTGAGTGCCGCGTCACCTTCTTATATACAGTTTTGGGTCACAACATGAGTCATTACCAGCTCATGCCACATCACAACCCAAGTACTGCCTTTCAAAATGACTGCACTCGCAGAAGGGCATGGCTACATCTACCAGACCTTGGGTTGGTAAGTCTGAGACTTCATTGAGTGGCTGTAGTTGAACAGCTGGTCTGTGCCACATCTTTTTTAATTTGTTAAATCGATATGGACTCTCAATGAGGTTAGAGCTATTTGATAGGTCTCGCTTGGAGATTCAAGGTTTGCACATTTAATCACGGGTCTTACATCCTTTCAAAGAGGTCGTTTGAGGGCTTCTTAGGGGTAGATAGCTTACAGCAGCAGAACTTTCCTTGTACACTGCGGTGCTGGGATTAGTGAAAATGTGAGAAAATTAAAGAGGCAGAGGAAAATACCCTGGGGAGAATGATAAATTGTACAATAGCCATTGTCAATGCCAATAGGTCTGGTTTAAAAGGAATGTAGTATGGTAATCTGAAGTATTCCATGTAAATAACATGGAATAGACCTTTATTTGTGTGGAGGCAAAAAATAGCAGAAAAATGATGTAGGTTAAAAAGTCAGGTGACACTTGCTGTGTCAAAATGAGACCTAAAAAGGAAATGTAGGTTAACGACTGCCTCCCTCCCTCCCGTCTGTGCTGCTTCTAGAAAAACACAACATAAATTATCTAGCTATCTAAGACGCTTCAATAGCACTGCAATGTCATGTGCATGCTCCTGAAAGTTCACACCTAGGCAGCTAGATAAAAAACACAAAATGTTCACAGCTGGGTGGAGGACAAGCCCTTTTTTGTGGAAGCCCACAACTTCGGCCCAATCAAACATGTACTCCTGGCTCCTAACATGTGGGTGGAGCCAATGCCCCTTTCTAGTGATGCGCACATCGTTGACAGTTGCGTTGTCAAGCCAGGTCACAAAAATGCCTGCATAGTCATTTAGACTAGAGAAATAACTCACAAATGCAATCCACTCAGAGCTGAGCGCAAATCACGCTTGCTCCAGTGTTAGCATGGGCATTTCCCACCAGGCATTGCCTGGTGTTTACTGCACTACAAAAGAACATTATTTGCTACATGAATTATACTAATGAAATAAAAAAACATATCAAACTGACTTCTGAGAAGCTGCAAAGTAGCATCATCATGGAGTGGGAAGCCTCAAGAGCAGAAAGCAACGTAATGGCTCCTTGCTGACACTCAGTGTGAGTGTGGGCAGCGCATGCAGTTGGTGTGTTTTACATTAAGGCAGTCGTGTAATAGCAGTAATGTAACATGAAGGATAGTTCTGCTGTCTGAGGCCTGAACTGGTAACTTTTGTCCTATGAAAGATAGCCGATGTCTGAGGTCGGCACCTGTAGGTCCAGTGATGACTGAGAGATAGCTCTGCTGGTGCATGCCTGAACCTGTACTATATATGTAGTAATAATAATAATAATCCACATTTGTAAAGCGCGGACATTCACCCGTAAGGGTCTCTAGGCGCTGGGGGCCGTCGGGAAGATTAAGCAAGCTATTGCCCAGAGTCACATGGTGCCGGGCTAATCTGCCGCCGGCGCCGGGGATCAAACCGTGAGCCCCAGATTCCGGAGTCAGTCGCCCTAGCCGCGGCGCCACACCTCTTCCCTAGTGTGAGCAGTAACAGGGCTGTCTATTGACCAAGCATGTAGCGGCAGTTCCTCCGTAATAGCGGAGTAATTCGCCAGCAGATGAAAAATAAAATGATAATAAAACAATGTTATTATCATTTTACTTTTCACTGGGTGGTCCGATTCGAGTCTTGGGCGGGGCCAGGCAATCCTCGATTGACAGAGGCAGGGACTGTAAGGAGGAGTGGCGATGGGCACTGTAGTGCGCATGTTGGTTTGGCCGGCCGTCGTACAAACCCAGCTGAGTTGTGCAAGCCGGGTGGAGATTAAGCACAGGCTCTCTGACCAATCCTGGCGCTGCTCTCATGCTGGGTAATAGCATGAGAGCAGCATCTGGATTGGGTGGGGATTCTGGGAGCCTGTGCTGGCCATTGGACTTCTGAGAGCAGAGGAGCACAAAGGTAGCCGGGTGCGGCAGGTAAGTCTATTTTTCCATTATTACTAACCCCCCTGCCCCCGCGCCTCCCTACTTCTGTGTATTGGCAGCAGCTGCTACTGCAAGCATGTATGCTTATGACATCTAAACTGCACTATCTAAAATCTAATGCCTTCAAAAGCTGTGTAACCAAAGGGATAGCTCAGCAGTGTGAGACACAGACGTGTGTTTTGTGACTTTTGAGGGCTAGCTCTGAGTGTGAGGAGCAGACAAGGTCCCCTATTCGGGGTAACCTGAGGGAGTGGCTTGAAATCTTAAACAGACCCCTATGAGAGTGGTGTCATCTGAGAGGTTGTTGTGCTGGTCAAAGCCAAAGCATGTATGTCCTATGACACTTGATGGGAAACTCTGCAGTGCGAGCCTCATGCCTATGAGGTGTGTGTCTGCTGGAGATAGTTCTGCTGAAGCTATTGCCTGTTGGTCTCTGCAACCTGTGTAAGAGGTCTACTGTGTAAGCCACAGACTGTCAGATCTATGGAACCTAAGAGACAGACATGCTGACGGAGACCTGAACCTGTGACATTGCTGTGCTCTTTGTGTCCTGAGCTTGAATTTAATACTGAGAGGTAGCACTGCTCTCCGAAGCCTGTGTCTGTAATTTCTTCGTAGCCCAAGAGAAAATTTAGCTTTCTTTTAAAGAAAAACTTGTCATGGAAAGTTGTTTTTGACTGAAAAGAAAACAGTAAAAAAAAATGTACATTTCTCAGCATTCATGTAACTGTAGTAAATGTGGAAAACAGTAACTCTGGTCAGTCAAAGGTAAAGGAAATATTTTTGTTAACTTATTTCACAAATAGGTTAAACAAGCATTTGCAATGCAATAGGTCTCACATTTACGAGAGTTTGACCTATTGGCACTGTAAATAACAATACCTTTTATTTATGTGTTGTTTTTAAAACTGAAAAATAAAAGGCATTGTCATTTACAATGCCTGCAGCTTAAACTCTCGCAAATGCGAGACCTAATGCATTGCATATGCGTTCGGCGCCCGTGCTATTAAAATAAAAAAAGATTTAAGAGAGAGCGTGTCCTGCCTGCAACTACAGGCAGGACAAAGCTATTTGAGATAATAGTGCTCGGAGGCTGTAATTAAAGCCTACCGAAAAACAACACTCTTAACAGGGGGTGTTGCCAGAGGAGGTTACAAAATGAGACAAGGCAGTACTAAGGAGGGACTACTAAGCCTTTTGACCAATGAACAGCCACCGTTTACAATGGACAATGATACAAGCCAATGAAAAATTTGGGTGGAGAGTGGGCGGAGCTTCAAGTCCCTACCTGAATGCCTCACAGAGCAGCGCATGTGCTGCCCAGGCTTGACCTAAAAAGGCATAAGACAATTTGATGTCTGAGAGTTAAAAAAACAATCACGGGGTGCAATTGGGAATGGTTCTCAAATCTGTTTATATTAAGGAGACTTCCTTAGTTTGATTGCGTTATTAAAAGATGAAAGTACTTTAGCTCATAAATTGTACATCAAGTTTTATTCCTGATCTCAAAACCTAGGGATTTATGATTTGTTCTTTGATACTGATGGAAGACAATCATTTTTGTGAATTAGTTTTAGTTATGTGGACACTTGTGAAAAACTAGGGGCAAGGATAGGTGTCCCAGGAGAAAGCTAGATATATGGATTCCCCTGTCTGTCGCTTTTCTCAAATGATAATCCGTAACATGCAAGCATGTACACTGTACATGTTTTTGGTCTGTGTGTCTCATGTATCTCTCACCATCTCCCTCACATACCTCGGTAATCAAGCACCCTAATTTTTTGGGGATTCGGATAGTTGAATAATGAGCATTCGGCTTCAGTTAGTTGGGCTACTTATGTGAATAAATAAAGAAAATAATTACCAAAAATTTTTGTTTCATGAAAATGAGGTGAACAGCAAAGAAGCAACATTTCCAAATGCCTATGACATATAAAGTCAATAAGCAGATGCTCATGACTTGAATGTGCCCTGGGGGCATCATCTGAAATCAAACCCTAGCTCCCTTGTATCCAAAGTCAGCAACGTATCCACTATCTACTGTGCTTACAATCTGTTCTATGCGAAAATTGTATCACAGAGAGCTTTGGCAGGCCTTTGGTATAACATAAACAAACCTTTACTAATTCAAGCGAGCTGAACCTTTACTACGAGCGTCAGACAGGCCTTGTGTGAGCGGGATACTCTGAGTAGTCGTGCTTCAGTTCAAATGCCGCTAGTAAATCATACCCGAGTGGTGTGTGTGGCGTAACGCTGAGATGCTGGTGTCATCAGGGACACCCCGAAAGTGAAGTCAGAGGAAGTGCCTGCGCATCTGGCTGGCTCTGCTCTGCTGCGTCACTCTCTCTCTCTCTCTCCCTCCAGCCTGTTTGTCACCGGTACCTCATTTATCAGACCTGCCTGGACGGCGTCCATGGACAGTGTGCAGAGTCCCAGAGGCCGGAGACAGGAAGAGTACACAGCTGTCAGCCGACAACGGAGCGTCCTCGCCCCGCCTCCGCCACGTCACAGGCTCCGCCCAAACCCCCGAGGGCCAAGAAGGATTCCTGACAAAGCCTGCGTTTGCCAGATGGATTTTCGGCGCGCACTTCCGCCGCACAGCCAAGGTTCAGAAAACCGTGCCAGAATGAAAGCTTTGAATAAAGAGTAGAAGTTAGAAATAGAAGAGATGGAATTTACGAAAAGGTTCCAAACTCCACAGAAACAGGAGTGTAGAAAGTGGAGGCAGGAAAGTACAACCATGAGAGAGATTGTACAAATACATGGGGCTTATTTATGAGCCCCAGCGTCACTTTTACGCTGCCGTTGTGGCACTTTTTGTGATGCAGCGGTGGCGTAAATAATGCACCAACTTGTGCTATATTTACGAAGTGACACATCTAGGTAGATGCATCACTTCGTGAACCCCTGCTCTACATTATACCTGCATCAGGTATAATGTATGCAGGGTGGGCGTTCCCCGCAAGAAAGGGTCGTAGGGGAGGCGCAGTGAAATCTATAAGATTTCACTGCGCCACTTCTAGGATGCTAATGCGTCAAAACGTTACACCTGCCTCATGGCAGGCGTAAGAGTGAAGCAGGCCCTGTGAAAGGACACCTCTGGAGTTGCGTCTGTTTTCAGACACACCCCAGAAATGCGCCACTTTTGCACCGACAGATACGTCAGTAATACTGACGTATCTGTCATCTCTTGTGACATGATACGCCATAAAGTAAATATGATGCATTCATCATGTTGCAAGGAGGGCGCCCAGAGAAGCGCCTCATCGCCGCCGCATCGCTGCTTTCATGCAGCGATGCGACACTTCTCATAAATGAGGCCCTCTGAATGTTGTATAGGGTGAATGGGTTAAATATAGAGTAATTGGTATGGAATCAACGTAATTGTGGTATTTATGCACTATGAGACTGGTGTAGGTACAAGGGAACGTGTTCATTTCGTGCAAATCTGGTACGTTGAATACAGAGTGACTGGGGCAAATATAAGTTAACTGATACAAGTGCAGTTAGAATGGCTGTAAATAAAATGTGACCGATGTAAATAGTGGGTAACTTCAGTATCAGTTTATGACGGTGAGAATACAGAGTAACAGAGACATAAATACAGGCATCAGTCGCAAGAGATCAGGATAAGTGCAGCATAAATACAAGTGGAGGTTACCCGAAGCTTATCTGTAGCAGATACTATAGCCTGCTGGGCCTACCTATAACTGGCACAATGGGAAAACCAGGTATATAGGGATGGGGTTCCTTGTCTGTCATCGCATCATGTTTGTATATCCAGGACTGTGTAACCCCGGAGGAAGGGATTGTGAAAAGTTCTACAAAAGGTACCCACGGAGCAGCTCAGATGCGTACTTTTTAGCAGCATGGAAACTGAAGTGAAGTTATCATTCAAGCTCCGTGCAGGCGTGGACTCAAAAACGTAGGTGCAACCGCAATGCTGTGATTGGCTCTACCCCAGCCCTAGTGGTCTTGCTAAGCATCAGTCTGTCAGGAATTCTCCTCATTTTCATAAAAGCTGGTCAACATTTGCAGACACGCCTTTGTAATTTACTTGCTGTTACACACTGACTGTGCGCTGCAGAGGCGTTGCCCCATTGAGCTTTCTCACTACCTTTAGAGCTGTACCAGCACACTGGGCGAGGACTACCACCTTTTAAGGTGAGCCCAGGCCTCTGTAAATCAAATCACCCTATAATAAAGTGCTTTGACGTAAATGAGTTCAGCAGTGCCAACAGACTTGGCGCTGAACTTTGCAGTCACCCTGTGTGATCTCTTCTTTGGGGTTTCCCAACTATGGCGCGTGCTGGGGCAGGCTCAAGAAACGCTCTTGAAGGCAGGATCGGATCCTAGAGGCCTACCAAAGGCGGAGGCACTGATGCAGCCGCCGCCTCCATCGACCCAATCTTATCACCCTTGTCGCTCTGCTTTCTGGCGCAGTCACCTCTCCTAAGGCCGTGGGAGAGCCCTTCGCTATCGCCCTGCGTGGCCCGCACAGGGACCAGCCTTTATCCTGGTGATAGGGGAAAGTACATTCACCTGATCTGATAAGGGCACTTTATAAGAGGTCACAGCCCAGCCCATGGGAATCAAGTCCCAGAAGGCTCCCGCCGACACTATTGAACAAAGAGTGGGATTTTAGGCCTTATTCTCTTCATAATGTATTGAAGTGTGCAATAAGTGTATAGAACCTGCCTCCAGTCTCCTTGCTAAACGTCTTTTTTGATCACTTTACTCACTCTTAGTAAGAAACTGAGTTACTCTACTGTAATGTGTTATTTAACTGTGGCAGTTAAGTAAAAGAAAGGACTAATCTACTCATAGGTTACCACACATTCTAACCCTGACGACGTTTTGAAAGTAACTTAATTAAACTGCATTAACAAGCGTTTTTTTTTATTACAAAGCCCATAGAAGCATAATCAATTCTCTAGTGCACATATCACATGTATTCTGCATCCTGCACCTAGAGGTTGTCTCTCATAGAAAGCAGTAAGAGATCAAGAATTAAAATGAATATTGCATGCGGTTTGATGCTCTATGTGTGTGTGTGTGTGTGTGTGTGTGTGTGTGACTGTGTGTGTGAGTAACTCACTCTTTGGGGATGGGATCTCATAGTGTGGTTAAAAACTAACAAAGATAGACAAACACCATCTTTCTTTGCACGTGTGTGTGTGTTTGTGTGCTTCCTTTCATTTGTGTGGCAATATCTCGCAATTGTTCAGTGCACTGATCAGCTAGAGCGGTCTGATTTTTTTTTTTTTTAATGTATTTTTATATTTTATTGGGTATTTAATCAATGTTGCTACGTTACGTGACGTTCACATTTTGGAGTAGAATCGTTGTGGATCTGTTCAAATTGTATATTGCACACATTAATCATTGACACAGAATGAGCAAATTCCAAGGGAAATGATTCGTCATTGTCTGATATTTTTCATAGTATTGTACAAGAGCATCTTAAGGAATTAGCTAGTATGTAAATATGAGGCTATCTTCTGTATGGTGTACTGTAATCTACTATTCTCCCGCGACCAACTTTCATCGATCCACCCTTTGCTTCTTGAAATTAAAAGCAGATTTCTAATTTTTTCTGTATATTTTAGCAGCAATTCTTGGTATTTGTCTGTATTAGTTTTAACTTGAATACAATTAAGTGTTTTTAATGTTAGATTTGTATTTAATTGTTGCAAAATGCATCCTGTCAAAAGAGGATTGTCGCGATCTTTCCATTTTTAGAACATCTACAAAAATGCTTCTCCGGCAGGTCTCTTCCTCTTAGCTGTAGTTCATACTGTCGAACCATGTACATTAGAATCTTAAAGAGAGCTGTAGAATTGTCCTCAGCTTACAACTGGACCGTACGATCACAACATACATTAAAACCTACGATTTTGAAGACTTGCAGACATTACTTTTTTGCTTGAAGACAGAGTTGAAGGGATTTGCGATGTTTTGTTCCACTCCCATTCAAAGTCAAACAGATCTGCACATCATTCCACAGTTCTTGCGAGAGTTTCAGCTGTGCAAGCAGAAGTATTGTGTTCCTGTTCCAGAGCAGGCTGGCTCTGGGAAGGCTTCTCTTAATCCAAGTTCCCAGAATAGCTTTTCCTTATACTCTCTCAAATGAGGCTTGCGACAGTATGGATAAACATAGCAAATAGAAGCTTTTTTTATGAATGCTCATTGTGGTAACACTCTCCTCTACCAGGGTTAGTGAATATTGTGTCAGCAAAGATGCTCTATAAAAGAATTTTACAAATGTAGACCCTTGTTTCCTAAAGTTTGTGCAGCACCATGCTATGTAGTGCTGCACAAGCAGACCTTTAAAAGGGTAAGAAAATTGATGCCATCGTTTGCTTGCTCTGCATGGTGCGAGTACCCAAACAAAAACAAAATTCGTGCTATGATCTTTTGATTAGCGTAGATTTTTATTCTTATCTTTGATTAGTTTGATGCAATTTTTGCCTGCCCTAAAACATATGTCATATGGTACACCCTGCAAAAATAACAGCTAAGTTGTCGAGTGTCCTTTAGAAATGGGAAGTGCAGACTTAGGGGTCTATTAGGATGGCGGGCGGATCGCCACCGCCCGTATGGCTGTGGCGATCCGCCCGCCATTTCCGTCTGCCCGCCTAACATTTCCCCCCCACCATACTACGATGGCGGTGGGGACACAGGTGGACGGAAAGACCGTCTGCCAGTTTTCCGCCAGTAGGCAATCCGCCTGATTGCCTACCGGGCGGAAAAGACCTGCCATAAGGCACCGCCATCCATATTACGATGATGGGGGTCTCATTCACTGGTGGCTGGTCCCAGCACCACTAGGGTGGCGGGCGGACTGGAGTCCGTCCGCCATCCTAATAGACCCCTTAGTATTGAAATATGGGGTTTAGTGTCCGGTTTAAAGAAATACTATGTGTAGATCATTCAGTGTGATTCAATACTTAAGGGTAAACCTAATTATCCAACCATTTTATGAAGTTACCAATGTTGTGAGCTATGCTCAACATCTCTATTAGGCAATTTCTCCTGCAACAGTTCTTTCAGGACAATTATCCATATAAAATGTTGGTGTTTACATTGATTTTCACTCTTAAAACCCTATGGAAGCAGCATTTTTACCTTCCTTTTATAGAACTTCCCAATCTTCATGAAGTTCCCGAAGTTTGGAACATTTTCAAAATGCCACAAGATTTGCAGAAGTGATGCCCCACAAGTTTGAGAACCTCTTAATAGTATTCTGTCTTTCGAAGAACCTTCATAGTATTATTTATGTTGATCTTGGCCTTTTTCCTGCTTTATATATCATTCATCACTTTTAGAGTTACAGTTTCATACTTTATGCCTATAATTATGAACAGTACCTTTAATATTGTGGCCCATACATGAATATTGTTTGTTACCAACCCGACGTTAAATTTAGCAAAGACTTCGTGGTGCCTTATTCTGGCTTGTATCATTCAGCACAATATTTCTTAATTTATTTTATCTCCAAGTAGTGCTTTGCGTCATGTTTTAGCTTTAGTATTTATTTAGGGCTAGAAGATAAAAAGTGACTTGTAATCTACATACAGCAGGGTGGCATGGTTTGTGTCTCACAGTGATTACTTGTATCTTTATGTTTCCTTGGAATGTAATCACAAAAACTTCTGATGTGACGACAAACAGAGGGGATAAAAGTGGGCATCCACAATTTGTGTCATTTCTGGAAGTTAAATTACCTTTGAGAATAGGCTATTTTTTACTACGAACAGTGCTTCATTTGTAAATAAATACATGATTAAACAAGTGTAGAGGTCCAAAGAACTTCATAGGAGCATGCCTCTGGCTTTGACAAATTGGGTGCTAAATACCAAGGCTGCCTAGTTTTGATTCGACCTCGTGCCTCTTTCCACCACCATACACATCCTGTCTCTCTCTCTCACCACACCAGGCTTCTTTTCAGTCCATCCCTCTTTCTTTATTTGTCAGTGTTATTCTTTTTCCTTTTGTCTCCCTTTCTCTCTTGCTGTGCTTCAAAGTCTGGTGATAAAAAGTAAGTTGTATCCCCACGAATGAGTTCTGGTGCCCATCACTGCCACCCAAAAGCACAAACTGAGCACTGGTACCAAGACTTTCAACCCATCACTGTCTCATTGATTATTGCAGATGTGTCCACTCAATTCCATGGCAGGCAAGAAAGCATGAAAAATAATAATTAATTTCATCCGGTTTTTTTTAGCTATGTGAATTAAGCCTCACATATAATATATATAAAACAAGGACCCCCTGTGTCTGGTAATAGTTCCTAGGGCAGGGAAACAATATAGAAGTTAATAACAAATCCTAGGCCACAATAAACCTGGCGCTAATCAGGTTTTATACATATAAACAGAAACTCAGTGTACTACCGAAAAACATTAAAAACAATTCATTTTATTAAAATAATCATATTGTTAAAATAAATATATTGATTTGAAAGACAAATAACATAACAAATGACATAACAATCAAAATGACCATGTATATGTGTGCTGATGTAACTTCACAAATATTCTAAACAAAATATATGGAAAACACATAAAAGTACATTATATGCTAATAAAAAACACAACGAGTAGTATGTATAAAACCTGATTAGCGCCAGGTTTATTGTGGCCTAGGATTTGTTATTAACTTCTATTAAGCCGAACATTTAACCATGTTTTGTTAAAGCCATAACTACTTTAAGAACTCCAACCTCTTTTTTTCTGTTATTTGCTTAAATACTCTGTCTCATCTTTTGGTCTACATGCCTGCCATATGCTCGGGTCTCAATGATGCACAACGAGTCGAACTTTATTGAAATCATAGAGACTCGACTTCAAGACACAGTTAATTATAAATGATTTGTTCATTTAATGTTGGTGGAATATAATTGCTTATTCTCTTGCCCAGTAAGTTTCTATGAGAAATGCCCAACATAACCTTTGATTTCTACTCCGATTCTACTAATTTCAAAAATACTTTAAAGATTATTATAGAGAATTTATTTCCTGGGCATTAATTTTCTTTGGATGGTTTCAGCATTGAGGCCTTTCTGTGCTTAATGATTTTTTTTGTTGAAAAGTCATCCTTTTAATTTCTAGTTGTCCATATTTCCATTCCACAAAAATGTGCCTTCCCAGGTGCCTCACGTGAATCATTTTTAACAAGCCTCACTTAGGCCTAACTATGGGGCATATGTATGAAAGCAAAAATTAGTCGCAAACGCTGCGAATCGCAAAAAACAGCGTTTGCGACTGATTTTTCGCTATTTCATATGTATGACACATTTCCAAACTGAAAAATAAGAAATCGCTAAATTAGCGATTTCTTAGGCTGCGAAACAAGAAAACTGCGAATTTCCTAGCGAATACCTAATTTGCGATTCCTTAGCGTTGCGAATATCGCTAACAAGAAATCGCTAGCTAAGAAATCGCAAACACATGTATGAAAAAATCGCAAATTGCGATTTCACGAAATTCGCTAATTAAGAAATCGCTATTAACACCAATTGCTTGCAGGTGGTAAACTGGTGCAAGGTACAAAAACTAGCCCACAATGCAACAAACACACCCACAATGGCTGCAATGTACGTGATAGCCAGGAGGCTGCGTATTCGGGCCCTTGCACACAGGAGAATGAGACAGGAATGTATCTTCAGGCTGCGCATCACCCTGTTACAGAACACTGAAGAGGAGATCTATGACAAGTACAGACTGCACCCACAGACCATAATGGACCTGATTGAGGAGCTGAAACCCCACTTGGAGCACCCTACTCGCAGGACACAAACAATTCCCACACATGTGCAGGTCCTGTGCTCCCTGCACCTCCTGGCGTCAGGGAGTTTTCAACGGGTCATAGCGGAGGTTGGTGGTGTGTCACAGAGTGCACTTTCGCGCTTCTTCCATGCCTTCCTAGATGCAATGCTACTGAGGCTCCCACATCACATTTACTTCCCCACCACCCAACAGGCATTACAACAAACGATACTGGACTTCTACCAGATTGCACGTTTCCCCCACGTCATCGGCTGCATTGACGGGACCCATGTGGCCATCACACCCCCAGCAGAAACTGAATATGTCTACAGGAATCGGAAATGCTACCATTCCCTCAACATACAGATTGTGTGCAACGCTAAGTATCACATCACCGACATCGTAGCCAAATACCCCGGCAGTACACATGACTCCTTCATCTTCCGACACAGTGGAATACACAGACGTCTGAGTGCTGGAGAGTTTGGGGAGGGGTACCTGCTCGGTAAATACATTGCACACATCAATACATCCACTACATCAGTTGAGGGGGGGGACATTGACTCACCTATTGTGTTTTTTTCCATGCAGGTGACAGTGCCTATGCAGTGCGCGAC
This sequence comes from Triturus cristatus, assembly GCF_964204655.1. Lineage (NCBI taxonomy): Eukaryota > Metazoa > Chordata > Amphibia > Caudata > Salamandridae > Triturus > Triturus cristatus. The sequence continues at coordinate 860,527,542 of NC_140593.1, forward strand.
TTCATCCTGACCCCATACCTGGATCCTGCAAATGCAAGTGAGAGGAGCTACAACAGGGCACACAGATCTACACGCTGTGTCATTGAGCGAACCTTCGGAATCCTGAAGAGCCGCTTCCGGTGCCTGCATAAGAGTGGAGGCGCACTGCAATACAGCCCTGAGACCTGCTGTAAAATCGTGGCAAGCTGTGCAATGCTACACAACATGGCAATGAGGAAAGGCACCACAATTGATGTGACCGATACAGACACATCGGATGACGAGCGCCCTGCTCCCCCTGCCAGACCAGCACCAGGAGTTGGGGCAGCTGCTGGACGCCAGAGACGGACTGAGATCACACAAAACTACTTTTAGGTGAGTATTGAGGAAATGAGACTACTAAGCCTGATGATGTGTCAAGTGTTTAATCACACTTAACATGAAAGAAAATGTAATTGTCCCCAGCACATGTTGTACACACAGTGCAGAGAAGGCACAAGAAATAGGGCAAACAGCCTTTTGCGGGTTAATGCACCCGTGTTGCAGTCAGTGTCCCCGCAGATGATCACCTCCGTCGGTGCCGTCCAGGGTGGTTGACCCCCATGGTGCGCCCTTGGCCTGCTACCTGTCTGCCACTGCGGCGTCTTTCACCTGGCAAGGTTGGAGTGATGCTGCTGCGACTCAATGTGTCCTCACTCTCAGCAGAGGCCATTAGTGCGCTGCCACCTGCATTGGCTGTCTGCAGCTGTTCCACAGCAGTGGTCACCTGCGCCAGCCCTCGCGCTATGTCCTGGCAGCAATGTGCCATGTCCACCTGCATGGTTACGCTTCTGCGTGTGAGTGCGCTGGTGGTGGTGCAGAGGCGGTTGACTGCCTTGGTATAATTGTGTAGCCGTGCATTGGCACGTCGTCCAGCCCTGTCATTGGCAGCTTGGGTGTCCCTCAAAGTGGCACAGAGCTCTCGTATTGCCGCTACCATGTTGCGATTGTCCTGATGTAGGCGGCCTAGCTGGCGATTCATTGACCGCATTGCCTTGCTTTGCAGGCGCTGTTCCCGCAACATGCACTGTTCCAAGCCGGAGAACACGGTGCCTTCTCCTTCTGTTGCAGTGCTGCTCCTGGGCCTTGACCTGGAAATGGCCTGTTCCCTTTGCCTTGGTGTTGGTGCGTCATGACGGGGCATGTCTGTCACACCCTGACTCCCCTCTCTCCTGTCGGTGTCATCGCCTGTTGCTGGGACTTCATCCTCAAATGGAGGCAGTGGGGGCACATGTGCGCGCTTCCTGCGCTGAATTGGCTGCTGCTCTGTCTCATCGCTGGAGTCCGCAGGGTCTGCAGGCTCCTCTCCCTCAGCGCTGTCTTCTTGTGGCATGGCGTGTGCTGTGGATGTAAAGGGGACTATATGAGTTTGTGTTACTGTCTGCATGTGGCACTCAATAAAGTTACAAATCTTTGACGGCTTATCTCTGACACATTTCTATTCAATGATCCCCAAAACACATATGTTGCATTTACTTGTGATGGTGTCATGGACACACAGTCAGACACAGTACTACGAGTACCATGATGCATTGGTGGGTGTGCTGTAAGACCTGGGCTGGATTGGCATGTTGGGAGTTAACTATGCGCATTTGGGGGAGTGTGCAAGGGATGGGGAGGAGTGCAGGGTGATTTGGCATGCATCTTACCTTGTCTGCTGGATGAGGGGTCGGAGCTGTCGATTGCAGCCACACCACCAACGCTCTCAGGCAGGAGGGTTGACTCCACAAGCTCCTCATGGGGGGTTGGCTGCTCTGCAGTGGATGGTCCTCCTCCAGTCTGACTGGCATCCTTGAGTCTGGCTGCCACCCTCTCCTTGGACCTCTGGCGCATATCATACCACCGCTTGCGCAGCTCCTCGATGGTGCGTGTGGTGACTCCAACAGCATTCACCTTGCTCTGTATTTCCAGCCAGATTTTCCTCTTCCTGGCCTCTGGGACTTTGAGTGCCTTCTTCCCAAACAGGAGCTCATGGCTGCAGACCATCTCCTCAATGAGGACCTCCTGCTCCTTTTCTGAAAACTTGTGTTTTCTCTTTCTTTTTTCTGCATCTTTGCCCTGCTGGTTTTGTTTGGGATCCATTGCTGGTTGCTGTCTGCAGGAAAGCCTCCTCACACTCCACAAGCAGCCTCTGGGTGTGGCTCAGGTGAGCAGGTGCAGGCAATCACTACAGTTTCCTGTTTGTGATGTCATCAGCCTGCACCAGGCTTGCAGATTCCCGTTTTTGCGATTTCTTATTTAGCGAATTTCGCTATTAAGAAATCGCAATACGGGATTCTGCGAATTATTTGCGATTTTTAAGGAATCGCAAATGATTAGCGATTTATTTTATACATCCCGTTTAGCGAATCTGATTTTGCGAATCGCAAATTCTCGCAATTTGAGATTCGCTAAAGGGGAGTTTGATACATATGCCCCTATATTCCTAGGCATAGTTTTCAGAAAGCAGATGGATGTACACAGAGACTGTCTTCACAAACCTATGAATTGTTCTGACTAACATTCGTTTGTGTAATGTTGATGGGGAACATTCTTGACTCAATGTCTTGTGCAAACTGTGGGAACAGTGTCACTACAATCAGGTAAGAGCTGTATCCCTTAATTGCAAGTTGAACGTCATGGGATGTTATTTACAACACCTGTTAAATATTGAGACCATGGGATGGAGCATTTTTCGGGGTGCAGTAAATACCATCTTTTCTAACCGGTGCTTGACAAAATGAGGCATATTTTAGGGAATTGAGGTTTACAAAAGCAATTTCTACTTGTTTTGCTTTTTTTCGACCATTTTATCCTGGCAAATGACCCCATGCCTTTCCCAAGGTGATCTGTCTATGCAAAATTCATCAGGGGCAGTCATGATCACTCAACATCCCATTGTTGCAAAGGAATATCCATGTGCATGAGTTTAACTCACTAAACATATTGAAGGCCTTAATGGGATTTGGCACAAGCACCTTCATATACGGGAATTTCATCCGACTCTTCTGCATACAATGCAGGACCCTGAAAACAATTAATGGCCGGAAGGACCACACAGCCTGTCCATTTACTGCTCCGTCATGACTCGCAGATCATGTATGTTCCCCTGCCTACATTATTTTTACTCAATGTTTTGGCAACTTTTGTCAATCACGAGTCTTCATAGATTCATGACTTTTTTGCCACCACTACTTTATGGTGTCCTGGAGAGCCTACACCAGACTCCTGTTCGACCGCCTGTCAATGAGCCCTGTACTAGCTCTGTGGACTCTTACTTCAGAGCCTGCTCATTCCCACTCCCCAGTCCCATATGACCTTTTACTCCAGGGTCTCATAGCTCACGTGTGACATGAGTCCTCAGACCTCACTGTAACTTAGCGACCCTTACTCTGAGCTCACTTAATAGAAACGGTGAAGCAAGGACATGGCGAGAGCAAACATGGACTCCACCAGTGAGGACTCTAGTCACTTCTAGAAGCCCTTTAAAAGGCTAGTCGACTATTGGATCTGTGGAGATTCCTAAAACTCAATTGCAGTGCCCCAAAAAAAGCAAATTCGGTCAAATATCTTTATCATCAAGATGGAGTTCTTCACAGTCCTTTGATCGTCAAACAGCCAAGATGTGTTTTGCAAATTTGCTTATTCAGAGCTTAACGGGCAGAAGTGGTGGTTAATACTTGTTGCCACTCGAATAGTTCATGATAATAGTGGATACACTCCATTATCCTTCATAATTCGTCAACGAGTTCAGATAAATATTTAGTCATGCACATGGGCCATGATACAGCCTGTATGTTCCAGACATAGTTTAGACAGCGCTGTGAGAAGGATAATGGTGGATGTGTTAGGATCAATGAACTGTGATAAGAATGTTTGAAAATATCCTACTTGAATCTCTGTTAGAATACATTGATGGACCAACTCTACAGATATTTGAGTGAAAACTACCTTTTACTGGACGCTATAGTTTAGTTTTTAGGATCAACACAAATCCAGGTAGTCAAATAAATTACTCATGAGGCACCTTCCAACTCCCGTAGTGACCTCTCACTGTAGGAGTCCCTCCCATTAAAAATACTGTGTTATGTGCCTTTCCCTCTAGCAATTTCAATACCTCTTTCATATCTCTAAACCCCTTCCTTTTCTGTACACAGTCAAAATTTACCATCTCGTGAGCCGCTGTGGTTTGAAGCATTCATCGCCACCGTTACTTGGCAGCGGACTCTTATAGTGCTTCTGAGCTCAGCCGGCTCTCCCGTGATCTGTAACACACTCTTCTTTAAAGTATATTCTCATGACTCAGAAATGAGTGCTGCGTCTAACAATATAAAGTCCTATGAGTATGAAACCGAAAACAGTTGACTCCGCCCCCAAACGTAAGCTCAGTTCTTAGGCCGCAGGAAAGAACATTCATTCGTGGAGGACTTACAGGCTCAGACCTACAACAGCAGCACCAACTAGAGGTTATAAACATTTCACAAAATTTGTCATCTGACTGCGTTTTATGCAGCTGGTAAACACCGAGAGCAAGCAACCCGTCAAGTTCCGTGATCCTACCGGGGGGCAAAGCTGCCAATCTCTTCCTCAGATTTTGGCGGGCTCTTGACGGTCCAGCGCTCAAGCAGCTTTTTATCCTCTCAACTTCCATCATTGTTAAGTTTCACTGCGTAGACAGGAAATATATCCATGGGTTAAAACAAAAGTCCTTTGATGTTACTGGCCGCAGTCCTGTGGCTCCCAGAGGCTTTACAGTGGGCGAGACACCAGTTGTAAGTCATCCTCCTGTGTTTCCTGGGAACATTCTGCCAAAAAGTGGCCACTGGATGTGAGCAGAAGACCGATGATACCTTTTTGCACCAAGATACCTGCAGAGTAGTTGTCAATCTGAGGGAAGCCCTAGGCTCTGGCAGCTTCTTTCGAAAGCCCTTTCTGGCCTCTCACCCAGCTGCCACCACAGCTGGCAGTGCCGTGGGCACCAAATCCATAGCTCTCACTTTGCAGCATTCCTTCATTTTCTCTATAAGGAGATTCTTAATCTCCAATTTTGTTTTCTTGTATTTTTACATATATTTATATTATCATTTGGCATCAATACAAACAATTGTGTGGTAAGGTAAGCCATTTGTTCATGGTGGCAATACAGTAAACGAGTGAGGCGAATTGAGGATTAACAGTGGTCGAAAGGAAACACACTTGGAAACCAATTCTCAAGCAGCTCAGGATATGGTGCTGAGACAGAATATTGAGTTGGAAATGTCGACTTACACAAATATCGTGTTGGAAATATTGTGATTCAGAAATATCAACAGGAAGAATATCGTGGTGAAGAAAATCAAATTTAAGGTAAGAAATATCTTTTTTTTAAATATAGAAGTCATTGATACTGTTAGCAAAAATATAGATGTTTAAAATATCGAGTTTATATTTTAAATGTATATTATGTATGTTTTTTGTATAAGTATTGTTTGTTTTTAATATATGTGTTACATTTTTAGTATTTATGAATTTTATTTTAATTACATTTTGCATTTTTTAGTTCCATAGCGGGTTGTGGGTTTATAGAGGAATAGGGTGGGAAGCTATTTAATTATAACAAATCAATGACTTATTTTTATTTAGATTTTATGAAGTTAATTGTGGTAAGTAATTTATGTGTAATTAATTATTAATTGGTTGTTAATTAGTATTAATTAATTGATAATTCATTATGGTAATTGTGTAATTTGTTTCAGATGCGGGTTGTGTGGTTTATAGGGGTAAAGAGTGGAAGTAATTTATTTTTGATTAATTAGTAATTAGTTGTTAATTTAAATTAATTAATTGATTGAAAATTAATTATGGAAATTTTGTTTTTAATTTTAGGTGCAGGTTGTGGGGTTTATAGGGGTAAAGGGTGTGAAGTAATTTATGTTTAATTAATCAATAACTAGTTAATTTATATTAACTAATTAGTTGATAATTAATTATGGTAATGGTGTCATTAATTTTAGGTGCGGGTTGTGGGGTTTATAGGGGTAAAGGGTGGGAAGTAATTTTTGGTTAATTAATTAAAAATTAGTTGATCATTTATATTAATTAATTTATATTTAATTAGGGTATTTTTTATATTTTGTGGGCGGGGTGTATTGTTATAAGGGTACAGTGTGGAGAGTAAATGAATTTTACTTACTTTATAATTAGTTGTCAAATACTATTCGTTTTTTAATTGAAAATACGTTTTAATTGTGTAATTAATTTTTGTACAGTTTAATTTTAGCTGTGGGTTGTGGGGATTATAGGGGTAAAGTGTGGGACGTTAAATAATTTTTATGAGTTTTAATTTGTTTTTTAATAAATAGCATTTCTTTAATTGGTAATTAATTATGTTAGTTGAAGAAGTACATTTAAAACAAAATTAGATGTGGGTTGTGAATTGTGTAGTGTTATAGGGTAGGGAATAAAAAAAAGTACATTTATGCAATACCTAAGGTTTTGCTTCTAACTACTTTTTAATTAATAATATTTATTTGTTTGGAAATTGTTTTTTATTTTATTTAATATAATATCTGTAGGTATTTGTTATATGTATTTAACATATTATGTTAAAAAAAATAATATTAAATATATTTGTATTTGAAATTGTAACATATTTATATATATTTTTAATTTATTTTGTTTATTAAATATTTTTATTGTTGTTAAAAGTTTGATTGTTTTTAATTTTTAACTGACTGGAGTGAGAATATTAATTGTTACTCCTCTGCAATCCACCACTTTCCTTACTGTTTCACTCACTGGAGTGGGAATAGTAATTTTTACCCCTCCGCTATCCAACACTTTTCCTACTTTTATGATTATTGGAGTGGGAATAGTAAATGTTATCCGGCCACTATCCAACACTTTCCCTACTGTTGCACCCACTGGAGTGGGAATAGTAATTTTACCCATCCGCTATCCAACACATTCCCTACTGTTGCACTCATTGAAGTGGGAATAGTATTTTTAACCTCCCCACTATCCAACACTTTCCCTACTGTTGCACTCACTGGAGTGGGAAATTTCAGTTAGAAGATTTTTAAATAGTTTAATGTTTGAATTTATAATAGAATGGTTTTTTTATTAGATACAATGATATTGGTACACACATATATATATTTGTACATTTTTATATAATTTTAAAATTATAAAATAATTTAAAATTAATAGTTTATTAATTGTTTTAAAGTAAATATATATGAATTATTATGTATGTGTGTTTAATTTTTTTATTATATGTTTTAATTTATATTAAATATACTTTATTTGTTATATTAATTTTATTAGTTAACATATTTAATAAATATTCGTTTATATATATATATATGTGTATATATATATATATGTATATATATATATATATATATATATATATATATATATATATATATATATATATATTCTATATTTTTTACATCGATTTTTGGTTGTTGATATTTTTGTACTTACCTGTTAAAGTATAGGGAGTCGATATTTTTGCATTCTATATTTTTGCATCGATATTTTTTACTTCTTTATTTTTAACATTGATATTTTCTCAGTGAACCCAGAGTCATGTGGAATGGCACAGGCATTCCACCTGACTCTGAGTCAGGAGTATGGAAAAGGGGAAGAACTTGGGGAATAACAAAATCTAATTTTCCCAACTGGGGGAACCTAAAAATAAGATAAACGGTAACTGATGTGTCTCGGGCAAATCAGCTCTCGGGTGTTGGGAAGGTAGGCTGGTGGAAAATGTTTTAGTATGTGTCAGGTGTGTGTGTATGTCTTCTGGCTTCCACCGGAATGAGTAGTCTCTATGTCTAGAGGTGGGGTGAGCAATCCATCTCATACAACAGTCTGGGCGGTGTAACCTACGCGGCACCCAGTACACGGAGGAAATCTTTTATTCTTGAGGGGTCTAATAAATTAATGAGGAGCAGCCACCCATCTCTCATATTGATCACTGCCATGGCTCCCATCTTCTTGATCCTCTCGTGTATCCTGGTCTGACTGTACATCCCCTCCTGGATGCTCTCAGTTCCCTAGCACCTCCATCCATATATCTGCTATAGGGCGTCTTCTAGCACCTCTTGTGTCTTCCACTAGCCCAAGTGGTAACATCTCTGACCCATACCTCAAATGCGGGCCCAGTCCCTGATTCCCATGCCATTGCTATTCTACGTTTGGCCCGAATAAGCATCAGGTCGAGGAACCTAGTGCCCACTTTAAATGTTTTGGCTCTGGAGATCCCTCCTAAGAGGCAGGTCAGTATTGTGTGAGGGAGAGAGCTGCCTAACAATAACAAGGGCCTCAGGTTAAATCTCCTCATTCCAAAGGCAGATTAGCAATGGCTGTCTGCCCAAACGCATGAATACTAATCAACATAGTCATAGGCAAAGCTCCACTAGACTCCTAGGAGGGCCGAGTGGTGTGGGGTAGGCAGAACCAGCCTGGCATCAGCCTGTTTGCTCCTGCCTGTACACAGTACACTTACTGGGAGCAAGTTGTCACCTAACCTGCGGTCTCTGGGGACTTCTCATTCCAGTCATTCAAGGAGTCTAGTTCAGGCATTTCTTTACCTCCCACAAGCACTTGTCTGACATGGCTGTCGGCCTTTTTTTGAGGGGACCAATTGTGCTTACAGGCTTCTTACACACATCACCAGTTGCAGCAAATTGCCTGCAGAGGGGCCAGGAGACAGCATAGCCACGTTTACACTGACCTCCAAGTTAGATCAGATTGTCAATTCATTGTGGGGTCATGCCAGAGAGGCCTTCTTCCACCAAAACTGATCCCCCAACTCTGATTCCGCAGAGTATCTCTCCGATGGTGAGCCTAACTCCGAATGGGACACCGTCTGCACTGTGATTGCTGTTGTTGCCTTGAGGGCCGCCACTCACTCTACTTCCATTTGGGTTCTGGTTGGCTTCTTCAGGGTGCCTCTGCTTCTGGCCGTACAAGGTATTTTCCTGGGTTTTGGCTTGTTGATGCCTTCTGCCCGGCGAGGGCCCAGCAGAGTAATTTTCGCTTTATAGGCATCGAGCCAGTCCCATGCTTCTTGGGGGTCTTCACAGAAATGGGATGTTCCATGCAGCAAAATCTTCAGTTTGGCTGGGAGCATCGGGCAGCACTGAAGGCCTTCCTCTCTAAGTGTGCTCTTCACCTCCAGGAAGGAGGCCCTCCTATTCTGTATTGCAGCATTATAGTCCGGGAATAGTGTGACCTTCCCGTTTCCGATGTTGTATGGGCCTGCCGTTCTGGCCCTTTGCAGAACATCCTTGTCCCTGAAAGGGAGCAGCTTGGCCCCACTAGGTGGAGGTGCCAGCCATGCACCAGCATGCTGGCGGGCACTTTATGCACACGTTCTAGAGTGAAGAAGGGTGTCAGGAGGTTTAGGGCAGCCTCAGTCCACATCCAGTGCTCAAGGTAGGTTACCATGTGCCCTCCTTCCGTACCTTCAGGGACAATTTTTTGAGTAGTCAGTCAGTGCTGAGATTTGTTGGGACAATGCCAGTTGCTCAGGCCACACTTTTTCAATCCCATTCTCCACTTTTTGGGGGGGAGTTTTATATAGCGCAAACTCGACCGGAAGGTATCAGCGTGCTCTACATTAGCAGCAGTTGCATTACAGATGGACATATTTATTTTTTGTTAGGCATGAGGAGATTAAGTGATTTGCCCAAAATCACAGAATGTCGAGCGCCCCTGCCGAGACTCGAACCTGGTTCCCCAGCTTTGAGGTCGACCATTCTAGCTGTTAGGCCACAACCTCTCTTTCATCCTGTCCATCAATTTATGGTGGTCAGCTCTCAATAGTCCCAGTCCTACTGAGACAGCATTACTATCCTGTTGTGGTGTGTATTTAGTGTGCGCTATGGCTGCTAGTATTTTGACTAATTTGAGCTGCAGGGGAGGCTCTGTGTGTTGAGTTCCTTCAATATTGCAAGACACAGTCATGGAGGGATTGTTGGTGCCCACCTGGGCACTGGGTTGTCTAGTCCTCCATGTCCATAAGGAGTGCCGGTAGCCAGTGTGAGAGCAGCAACAGCCGGCGGTGGCAGCCTGGTCGTGTGCCTGTGAACTCCTTCAGGTTGTGAAGGCTCTCTGCTCTTAGGAAGGCTGAGGGTGAGCACCGACGTGTGCTCCGACTGCTGGAGCCTAGCTCTGGAATGCTTCCGTGGCTTGCTTGCCACCTCTGTAACCCTCACCTGAGGCACAAGCTCTTAGAGGCCTTGCTGCCCACGCAAGTTACCCTGCCCTTTCTCCGACTCTCCCACCGGTGTGTTATTCTCCTCTTGAACTCTTCGCTGTCCTGTGTGGGAATGCCACTGGGTAAGTGTCCTATTGTCTCCATCCCAGTAGGACAGTTCTCTTCGCTGGTTGCAGAGCACTGAAAATCAGAGCCACTTTAGGGTCCCCCACCATGTGCAAGCGACATGTGGGGGGCGTAGGTGTTTCTCAGCTCATCTTCATGGTCACAGGCTATGGCGGACCAGTCATCTTAACCGTGTTTCCCCATGTTCATAAGGGCGGCACGCCAGATTATTGGCCTGTTGTGTGTCTGCTATGAGTACTCCCCCGTCAGACAATCTCCTCCTCTTAAAGTTTAGACCACAGTTCGACTCTTGCAATATTTTCAGAGGCCGTAGCATACCCCAGTGAGTCATCTGTCTTCGGGCGTAAGGTAAGAGCACCGTATAATGATCCCAGCCACAGGGACATTTTAAGGATTTGGGGGGCCCTGGGCCAAATGTATTTTGTGGGCCCCTGTTCAGGTCAGCTTTGAATTTATGATCCAGTTTCAGTTTTTTCATGCCCTCTTTGGCCAGGTCACTGACAGTGCACGGGCACACTCCTCCAAATTCTAAATGTGTTTATTATATCTAATATTCAGGGATAGTGTTGTGTGTTTCAGTATTGTAACACTGCAGCAGCTTGCTAATATTACTGTAACTAAACTCTATGATACCCTTCCATTTCTCATATGCAAAATCCTGTTTGGATCTAGAAGGAACATTTTTTATTCATGTTACATGAAACATAAACACATTTGTCTGCACAATGTCTGTAATAGACTCTCACACATCGCCCAAATTAAAAATAAATTAAAGGAAAAGACTATTTGCAACAATATGTTTAAGAAGTATTGAAGGTCGTCAGGGAAAAGACTCTCTGCAGAAGAGAGCTGGCTCTATCAGGGGGCCCCTGAAAGACTGAGGCCCTGGGCCGGAGCCCACTTTGCCCATGCCTTAAAATGTCTCTGCCCAGCCACGCTCCGAGTTCTCAACGCCCCCAGATTCCCTGGTCTCGCTTCTCCTCTATGTGCAGAGAGTCTTCAAGGAGATGTAGTGGCTGTTGGTTATTGGTGAGCTGCATGCAAACTTCTGCCGCGGTGTGCGTTTGCACACTGTACAGGGCCAGGTTTGTCAGGGGAAATGCCGCTGACCGCGGCCCCCACAGGCCAATTGGCGGTCGGCACCTTAGTGCCCCCGGGGCACCGGTCACCCCTCCCACAGGGGGGGGGCGGGGACGCTGACCGGAGCCCCCCTCCTCGGGCTGGCAGGAAGTGACGCACAATGCGTGTCACTTACTGGCCCTGGTGTGAGGGGGAGGCTATTTAGCCTTCCCCCACCCTCCTGGCGACCTCTTTGATCGGTCGCAGTCTCCGGCACCATCGGTCGTCGTCCTTGCCTCGCGATGTGATCCCGGCCTCACCGTCGTCGTACGGTTCTCAAGAACAACGGTGAGTCTTGCTCCACACCCCCCGCCCCGGCCCTGTCCCTGGGCAGTACCAGGTTGCCGGGGCCCTGTGGCTTGGAAGGCCACGGGTGGGGGGGGCGGAAGTGGGGACCTGGTGCCTCGATAGTACGCTGCGGCTAAGTTAAAAAAGCGCTAATGGCGGTCGAGCAGGTCGTGGCGTGATTGAGGGGCCCTGGGGGTGCGCGGGAAAAGGCGCGAAATTTGTGGCGCGACTCGAATGTGGGAGCTACAAGGCCGTGGCGGCTTTCAGAATACGGGGATGGAACGCTTGCCCAGCTGGGGCCATCCCTGCATCCCACCCCTGCCACATTGAACTGGGCTTTGGGGGGTTTCGCGGGCTCATTAAACTATCCCCTGACCTAGCGTCGCTGCCGCGTGAGGTTGCTAGAGTCGCTGTGGCATAATTGCAGGTCCGATACCCTTGCTCTCAAGGTTACCGGTTTAATTCCCATCGATTTCCCCCACCCCGCCCCGCGGGCAGCAAAAAATGTATGTGTCCAGCTGTAAGGAAACTATTGCTCATCTCGAAAGGTCCATTAAGGTCCTGGGGTGTATTCTTCGTTGGTGGCGGTCCTCCCGCAAGTAATTTTATATGGGAGTTGCCGGCCAATAAGCCGCGCACCCGGCGTGGGTCCTCGGCACCATCCACCCCCCCCGCCCCAGCACTACAAGGTGGCGAGCTGCCTGGGTGCCCGAGGACCGCGGGCGGTGCAACCCCGTGGCGCTCCAGGGATCAGTCGCCCCCCCCCCTTCCGGTGGCTACGATGCCGAGAGGGTTGGGGGAGGCAGGCATTGGGCGGCGGCACATGGGTAGCCAGTGCGTTGCCGTGGGGGTGCGGGGGTGAGCGGGGCCAAGTGGCGGGCAGTGTAAGCAGTGAGCGGGACGCGGGTTCGGTGGAATCGTGCCCCGGCCTGCGAGGCCGCGTCCGCATTCGCGGGTCAGAGCTCGCTTGAGCTGAGCACGTAATATGGTACTGGAGCTTCTCGGGCCGGGGTGTCCAGGTAAATACGGTGCCCAGGGCCAGGGACATTTGAACGGGTAATACGGGACTGAGTTCTCAGTGCCCTGTGTATGGTGAATACGATGCTCATGTAAGGCACTCCAAGACCTCGGGTCGATTTCTTATTCGAACGTTTATTACGGTACTGAGCTCCCAGTGCCTTGTGTAATGTAAATGCGACGCTCACGTAAAGCGCTCTCCCAGTGCCCTGTGTAAGGCGAATACGATGCTCATGTAAGCCGCTCCAATACCTCGGGACGATTTCGCATTCGAACGTTTATTACGGTACTGAGCTCCCAGTGCCTTGTGTAAGGGAAATGCGATGCTCACGTAAAGCGCTCCAATACCTCGGGTCATTTTGCGCTATATAGTAGGCAACAGGTTCGTTGGCTGCCTAAAATGGCGGATGCGCGATGCATAGATTGTATGGTCTCAAGAATTGGCGCCTATTCCTTCAAGTCGTGTCGGCGCTATATAATTATGCTAGCTGTGTTTGCTGGTTGCCTATAAGGCAATTACATGATTCATGTGTATGCATTGTTTTGATACTTGATTTATGTGTATGCATTGTCACGAGAGGCGCATTAGGTCCCCAGGACATTACGACACCCCCCCTTCCACCTCAAGTCAATTTGGCACGGCGCTCTCATACGGCGCTACAATACGTTGGCATGCATGATTGGGTGGGGGAAGCGCCCCGCTACGGTTGCAATGTGTAAAGGGGGCAATTGTGGGCCCCAATTGCTGTTGCAGGGTGAAGGGTGGTAAGGATAGAAGGGTGAATAAGCACACATACTTCGCAATGGCGGCGGCCATCGCGAGCGAAGTAAATGAATGGGGGTGCGGCCGGCAAAGAAGCCGCACACCCTGCGCCGGGGGAGCCGTTAGGAGATTAGCGTCGGTTCATGGCCCTAATACACCAGCACTGCAAGGCTGGGAGCTGCCTGTGCCCCCGCGGATCGCGGGCGGTGCAACCCCCGTGGCGCTCCCTGGATAAGGTTATCACCCCCCCTCCCGTCGGCTATGCTGCCGTTGAGGGCGGGGGGGCATGCAGTGGGCTGCGTGCGGTAGGCGTGGTGACCTGCAGAGGTGGGGTAGTCCGACGACTGCGAGCTGGACGCTGGTTTAGGGAAGTGAGGTTCCGTCCCTTGAGGTCGCGTTCGCATTATGCGATTGCGGGCATTACTGAACCCCTGCACCTCAATGGATAATTGGTACGAATCTCGTAAGCCCCCGTGCTTAAATGTGTAATGTAAATAAGGTGCTCATGTAAAGCGCTCCAATACCTTCTGGTCGAGTTCGCGCTATATAATTATGCAACATGTATTGCTGGCTTCCTATGAGGCAGATTCATGATACAAGTGCATGCATTGTTCACATTACGCGATTGCGGGCATTACTAAACCCCCCGCACCTCAATGGATAATCTGGTGCGGTGCTCGCGTGACCCGGTCGGGGAGCGTGTAATATGTACGATTCTCTTAAGCAACCCCTGCTTGAAGGTGTAATTCAATCACGGTGCTCATGTAAAGTCCTCCAATTCCACCTCAATGGTTAATCTGGTGCGGTGCTCGCGTGATTTGGCACGGGGATCGTGTTATATGGTACGAATCGCTTACGCTCCCCGTGCCTGCATGGTGTTATGTAAATACGGTGCTCATGTAAAGCGCTCCAATACCTTTGGCGTCGAGTTCGCGCTATACAAATAGGCAACATGTATCTGCTGGCTTCCTATAAGGCAGACACTTGATACAAGCGCAGGCATTGTTCACAAGATTTTGCTCCAATACTTTCGGGTCGAGTTCACGCTAGATAAATATGCAACATGTATTGGCTCGCTTCCTATAATGCGGACACATGATACATGTGCATGTATTATTCACACGAATTTGCTCGTGCCCACATGCGCGCGCATCAGGTGATTCAGGGATTACGACACCCCCTGCACCCGAATGGGTTATTTGGTCGGTGCTTGTGTCCGGCGCTCTAATAATTCCGCGCGCATTACGGTTTTAGCTAATCACTAACCCCCCGCGCCCGAATAGGTATGTTAATACGGGGCTCATGTACTGCACTCCAACACCTTCGGGCGGGTCACGCTGTGACTCCGGGCAGATAATTTAATATCCACATGCCCGATGATGTATGTATATACGGTGCTCACGAACTGCTCGCCATCACCTCCGGATCGAGTTCGCGCTGTGGTTGTGACGCTGGGCAAATCACTGATCACCCCATACCCAGATATGCATGCGTGCTGCTGGGCCTGGTCTACCTGGGCCCCCGAGGGTCGTGAGTTTTGGCGGCTCATGATCCCACTCCGTGCCCGAATATGTATGTAGATACGGGGCGTACGGACTGCGCTCCATATAACGTCGGGCGAGTCGCGCTGTGACTCCGGCAGATCACTTAATCTCCCCGTGCCCGATTATGTATGTAAATATGGTGCTCATGAACTGCGCGCCAATACCTTCGGACCGAGTTCGCGCTGGGTTTGTGACGCTGGGTAAATCGGCGAACATCGCCGTGCCCGAATATGTATGCGAGCTGCTGGACCTGGTATGCCTGGGCTTCCGAGGGTCGCGGACCTGGCGGCTCATGATCTCACTCCCGTGCCCGAATATGGGTCTAAATATGGTGCTCATGCACAGCGCTGCTATACCTTCGGGTCGAGTTCGCGCGATATAAAAGTGCTATTTACAGCGAGGGTCGCGCTGCCGATCCTGACCACACGTAACCACGTCTCCCTCGTCTCCATCCTTTTGCTGAAAGGGGGCTTGGGTAGTTTGTTATTGTTGTTGTTTTGACACCCAACCCCCATTGCTTAAGGCCTCGCGCTCCCAAGTGCATTAGTCCTTGGGCAGGGTGGACCAGAGTGGGGTTAGTCCTAACGTAGAACGGTCATTGGGCTATGTTAGTAACAGTTAAACACGGGACGCTGCCGACAGTCAAAAAGAGGTGTGCTATAAGTCCGCAACTCTGCCCCTCCAACATGCTTATGTGGGCCTTGACCTGAGCCCGGTGCGGTTTTGCTCGCAAGATAGGGCCAGTCTTAGGCCTTCACCTGCCACTCATAGTCGCACAGATATGGGAGAAATCACACATATCTAACAAACCTAGCCACCCAGGTGGGTGCCTAGTTCTGGGAGGGCAACGCAACCAAGATAGAATGGTAGTTTATTATCTAATGCTAATAGAAGCCTGGTTTAAGCCATTAGATGGGTGTAGATATGGGTGTAGCTCAGTGCCCCAATCGCATTGAATACGGGGATGCACTGACATAGCGGCAAAGAATAAGTTGTCACCACATAGCGCCTCACTAGGGCCAAAACCACGGCACAAAGTTACCGGTGTGATTCGACCAAGTGGTTGCGGGTGCGCCGCTCGCGAGCGAATTGCAACCTGGCGCTGGGGACAGTCTGCCACAAGCCAGGGCGGCCTGTATATAGTAGAGATGACCCAACAGGCTTGGATCTATGCCTTTGGGTTTAAATTCACTGTTGCCAGCTGAATAAGTATACAAGGTTCTGTAGAACTGCCTGCGGTGGAACCGCGCGCGTATACCAATTTCTAGTTTGCGCATTCTGGGTCTCTAGGTACTCTGCCGCGAATAGCTATAGGTCGGTGGTTGTGTGTCACTCTGCCTACAGCTGGCATGGCAGTACGCCTGCCTTGGGGGTGACCAGGGTATTTGTCCCTTCACTTTGAGGAGCAATTCATTCAAGGATTTCTTCATAGAACTGTCTCAAACCCACCAATAGTTCATTGTTAGGCCGATTACTTACTGGCCACCGGTCCGTGTTCCAGACCGCCTCATGGCGCCCGAGTTAGAACTGACAGCGCGCAATGCTTAAGCCAGACAGATTCCCGAAGCTGGTATACCTAGGGGGTCATCACTGAGGGATCTGTAGGGGCATAATTCCCATAAGGAATAAGGGATGGTGGGCAGGGGCTAGAGTCGCCCCTTGCCCATGGTCACTCACTGGCAGCCAGGAGCACTCCTGTGCTCCAGGTTTAGCAATCTGAGGGGACTGTCCAAAGGTTAAGTTAAACCCTTCTCGCCATAATAGCCCAAGCGGGCAGGCCCGGAATTGTGAAGAGGGTAACCTTCCCGCATGGGGGGCGAATAGTTCTTGGCACATCTCCCCAGGCCCAACGGGTCCTTTCTTTCAGCAGACCCTATCCAATTCAGATAGCGTCTCGGGCCTTGGGGACATAAATGGGGCCATCTACAACACCAGGAGCTATAGCTTACTGGTAAGTCTGGTGCCTGTGGATATAAGGGATCTCACAGGGTTTGGGTCCCGCTAGCGCTGTCACACTGTCATGAGGTGGCAGAATTTCAAACTCTTCTTTCTGCTAGGATGGTTCCCTTCCAGCTAGTTGCAGGAAGCCCTAGATAGGAGAGGTTGCAGGTAAGACTATAGCGGGTTGGTGGGGGGCCCTGGCTGCGACGGTGAGCCACCTCCAGGGCTGTGGCGGAGTTACAGGGTGATCTGGAAGCAGTCCGGTACAAAGGGTACCTCTGCGCGGCACCATAGGGGGTGCCTGAGCCAAAACCGGGGAGCCTCAGGGGAGGTCCCGGAAGCCGTGTCGGCGCCCCGCTAGTCCTGCGGGCGGTTGTGGGCCTGAACAACCGGGGGCTTGCTAAGCGATGCTCCGCCCCGAGAGGGGGGGCGTGAGTAGAAGTTACCAACGGCACGTGATCGTAGAAAGAATCACCTGGGTGGCAGCAACGGCGGGCATCGCTCCCGCGCTGCCCGGCTCATCAGGCGGGCAGGCGACCCAGTTCGTTGCCTGCCCTTGGATCGCCCGTAAGATAACCCACCCATTACATATTCTGGAATTATGTAATAAACCTGCAGCATTGTTACCCAACACCAACTGTCTTGTGTGTGTTATTTGGTAACCTACTATGGGGGAGGGGGGACAGCGGGGTGCCCCTGGGGATACTATGCAAGGCGGGCGCTAGCCGCCCAGGTGCACTGTGACTTTCAGTGTACAAGTCGTCGCTAATAGAGTCTGGGGCAGGTTGAAATTCACCCACAGCCTAGTGCGCCAAGCAGTGCTGCTGTTGGGAGAGGCCACTCAGCAGGTCGCTACCACCTCCTTCATGTGGGCTCCTGGTTGCACGTCTGCTGGTCACACTTTTCGCAGGCATCGTGCCTGGATGGCAATTCCTGCTGGGCACTCGATATAGGATAGGGAAGCCGCTAGCATTCTGTTTTGGTTTTTTTTGGTTCTGGACACCTGGCCTCACTGTTATTGTAGCTTCTGATCTCTGTAATCTGGTACCCCACTCCTCCACTCGCCCTCGGTGCGCTCCAGGTAGGAGCGTGGGTTTAAATGCCACAGTACCCTGGGAGCCGCCACAAGCCCTTCAACTGTCATGGGGCTACTTGGTGTCAGATGCTACAGAGCAGGGTTGTGGATTTTCATGGCTCGATGGACCCCCGGGAGGATGATTGTTCAGGATTTTTTTGTAGGCTGGAGCAGAGCGCTAAAGTTATGCGTACGCCATCTCTGGCTCTTAAACCACGCCCCCCATTTTTGTTTTCTTGTAAAGAATGCTCACACCCATTTGGGTAGAGACGCAGCACATACAAATGTGAAAAAAAATAAAAATGAACCCAACACATAGATAATTAAATATATTCACAGCCTCCCTCTACCTCCAGCACCGCTGACGATACATGGGGCATCAAAGTGCTCAAAAGTGCCATCTCTAACCACGCAGATGGGAAAACCTAACTCATTGCACGGGGCACCCCTCAGACTTATCGGCCGTGCCACACAAGCTGGCAACACGTGCTTCACAGTACCCAGCCATCCAGCTATATGACTACATCGAATGCTGGGGGCCCCAAACCGAGTGTGTTCTCCTAGACCTCAAACATGCCAAGGCCCCTCCGAGTGACCGGCTATATGAACCAGTCCATGTGCCCACGTAAAGCACCACCTGTTGCTCGTGCATTCAAAGAAATGTGGCATTCTGCGTGACTCTACATGCCCCTCCTAACCCACTTACAAAGCCATTACCGAGAATGAGCCGCGAAAAAACCTTTCAGCCTCAAAGGAAAGTGTTCTGAATCGATTAAAATCCATGCCATTGAATTCTGCATCTGCAGCTCTTTTCAAGGGTGGCCCATTTCCAGGCAATGGAAACTGACTAACAAATATACACAGTAGCCCTGTACTGAAATGTAATCAAAAGAGTGACATCCACCTGCCTAGATTATGGCCTGGCCTGGCAGGTCGGGCTGGACTGTTCCCATAGGGAGCAGGGTCAAGACTGATTTGCATATGGCTGGGTCTAAACTGGAATGGTGTGGTGTGCAAAAAACGATGGATTTAACCCGGATCTGTGACTGGGGGTGAATGTTTGATTGGCTCAGCATTCCGTCCATCATCTGTTTTTGCATTTGTCGCCCTAAGTGGGAAGGGTATGCCCAGACGTGGGTCCCATGCTCACCACACCACCAGATTCAAGCTATCCTGGCTGAAGAGGGGAGAAACCCCGAAACTGGTCCTAGGATGCTTGTCTCTGGTCCAGGGAGGACCTGGTCTGGCAGTTCGGGCTGGACTGTTCCCATAGGGAGCAGGGTCAAGACTGATTTGCATATGGCTGGGTCTAAACTGGAATGGTGTGGTGTGCAAAAGAAGATGGATTTAACCCAGATCTGTGAGTGGGGGTGAATGTTTGATTGGCTCAGCATTCCGTCCATCATCTGTTGTTTTTGCGATTATTCTGCGTAGCACCTTTAATGAGTGTTTTAGAGTGCGCACATCTGTCTGAAAAATATTCATGCTGTGCACCTCAGAGTACTCGCTTCATCCTTAAAACGCTGTGCAGTGTGCCTTGGTGTACCACATCCTTTTAAGTGTTGAACTCTCCAGAGTACCTGCACCACCTGAGCAGTGCCAGTGCTCCTCAGAATAACCCCATCCTTCAAGGAATACTCAGTAGTGTGTGCCCAGAGTACGTGCATCCTTCTGAGGTACCTGGACTGTGCTCCTGACAATAACCCCCTCCTTCAAGGAATACTCAGTAGTGTGTGCTAAGAGTGCCTGCACCCTTCTGAGGTACCAGCACTGTGCTCCTGACAATAACCCCATCCTTCAAGGAATACTCAGTAGTGTGTGCTCAGAGTACGTGCATCCTTCTGAGGTACCTGGACTGTGCTCCTGACAATAACCCCCTCCTTCAAGGAATACTCAGTAGTGTGTGCTCAGAGTGCCTGCACCCTTCTGAGGTACCAGCACTGTGCTCCTGACAATAACCCCATCCTTCAAGGAATACTCAGTAGTGTGTGCTCAGAGTGCCTGTACCCTTCTGAGGTACCAGCACTGTGCTCCTGACAATAGCCCTATCCTTCAAGGAATACTCAGTAGTGTGTGCCCAGAGTACGTGCACCCTTCTGAGGTACCAGCACTGTGCTCCTGAGAATAACCCCATCCTTCAAGGAATACTTGGTAGTGTGTGCTCAGAGTACCTGCACCCTTCTGAGGAACCAGCACTGTGCTCCTCAGAATAGCCTAATTCTCAAAGAAGAGTCAGTAGTGTGTGCTCAGAGTGCCTGCACCCTTCTGAGGTACCAGCACTGTGCTCCTGACAATAGACCCATCCTTCAAGGAATACTCAGTAGTGTGTGCTCAGAGTGCCTGCACCCTTCTGACGTACCAGCACTGTGCTCCTGACAATAGCCCCATCCTTCAAGGAATACTCAGTAGTGTGTGCTCAGAGTGCCTGCACCGTTCTGAGGTACCAGCACTGTGCTCCTGAGAATAACCCCATCCTTTAAGGAATACTCGGTAGTGTGTGCTCAGAGTACCTGCACCCTTCTGAGGAACCAGCACTGTGCTCCTCAGAATAGCCTAATTCTTCAAAGAAGAGTCAGTAGTGTGTGCTCAGAGTGCCTTCACCCTTCTGAGGTACCAGCACTGTGCTCCTGACAATAGACCCATCCTTCAAGGAATACTCAGTAGTGTGTGCTCAGAGTGCCTGCACCCTTCTGACGTACCAGCACTGTGCTCCTGACAATAGCCCCATCCTTCAAGGAATACTCAGTAGAGTGTGCTCAGAGTGCCTGCACCGTTCTGAGGTACCAGCACTGTGCTCCTGACAATAACCCCATCCTTCAAGGAATACTCAGTAGTGTGTGCTCAGAGTACCTGCACCCTTCTGAGGAACCAGCACTGTGCTCCTCAGAATAGCCTAATTCTTCAAAGAAGAGTCAGTAGTGTGTGCTCAGAGTGCCTGCACCCTTCTGAGGTACCAGCACTGTGCTCCTGACAATAGACCCATCCTTCAAGGAATACTCAGTAGTGTGTGCTCAGAGTACCCGCATCCTTCTGAGGTACCAGCACTGTGCTCTTGAGAGTAGCCCCATCCTTCAAGAAATAGTCATTACTGTGTGCTCGGAGTACATTGTCTTTCTGAGCAATATTAATACTATGCATCGCAGTATATCCGCATCCCTCAGAGAAGTAGAAGTGTAGCATGCCCTAATGTACCGCCATCCTTCTAAGCAGTACCAGTACTGTGTGCCGTTGAGTATCTACATCCTTCTGCATCCTAGAGTATCACACCCTTCAAAGAATCAGTACAGTGTGCCCAGACTACCGGCATCTTTATTGGAACTGCAAGTACCATAATCCTTTAAAGAAAGATCTGGTACTGTGTGCCTCAGAGTGCTGACGTCGGTGTGAGAAGTGCTTCTCCTGTATGGCCTGGGATCCCTGCATCATTTAGGGGAGTGCCCTCACAGTGTACTTGCCTCTTACTGATGAGCAAAAGTAGTCATTTTCTGGTCGTTGAAACACTTTAAACACAGCAAATCATGCCACATCACTTCCACAATGTGGAAATTATGGTATAGTGTCCCTCTGGAAGGGTCTTTTCAGAGAACCTGCCCTTCTGCTGTGAATTAACACAAACCATGCCCTGGAAAGAAAAATAAGTGAGGGTCTGCGGAGTAAACTGCCCTGTCTGCAAGCACAAAAGCTTGTAACTGATAACTGCTTAGTGATGGAACAGACATATCACCAGTGGTGGCCGGTATGGCTCGTGGGTTGGGGGACAGGCGCACGAGGGGGCGGCGTGGGCTGCATTGAAAAAAAATAATAATAATAAAACCTTATCGCCGCCGTGTCCCACGTCTTCTCTCCTGCTCGCCTGTGTCCGGCTCCAGGTCGGAACAGGAAGCAGGCAGCCAGGCTCTCACCCCTCAGCCAAGCACAACACTGCAATTCAGCATTGTGATTTGTCTAAGCGCCGTGACATGGCGCTCAGCCCGGAGCTGTAGGGGTGGGCATGTTCTCCATTCAGGCTGTAATGCAGCCTGCATGGAGAAGGGGGAAAGTGCGCATGATTGTTTTGGGCGGTCCGAATCATTGCGCACAGGAGTGTTCTACCACTCCTCCGCTGCAGCTCCGCCCCGCCCCCTCATGCACTGCCGCAGCAGGAGGACAAAATAAAATGATAATAACATTCTGTTCTTATCACTTTTTCCCCCTTTTTTTTGCTGCTTTCTGGCAGTGGGGCGATACTCTTCCGCTTCACTAGTAAGAGTAGGAGTGCTCCTCCCCTTCAAACACGGGTACTCTGGCCTGTGTGTAGTAGTTCATGCCCCAGGTTGTGCAACGCCGCCCTTACAATGATGTGTTTGACTTTACAGACCAGTCTTAATTGCTTGAATGTGACTGACTGACTGATGGCATTTCTGTACCGCACAATACCCAAGTGGCTAGCCAGATTGATAAACATGATTGATGTGCAAGTGGAAGGGCAGCACTGCTCTTGAAGAAGCAGAGGCGGACAGTGGCATAAAGTGAGCACGCTGCTCGCGAAGGCTGTGGCAGGGGAGCAACGAAGCGGAGCCGGGCACTGGGTACCACCGGGGTCACCTCCAGGGGTATTACTAAGTACGGCATGCAGGTGGGGGTGATGAACAGGGCAGCGCAAGGGCCCTTGAGGTTCCAAGCCAATACAAGTCAAGGGGCCACGGGACAACCAGGGCTTCACAGTGCAGGGCAATAGCAGGGTGGACAAGGGGCATGGGGTCAGAATTTACTTCCCTTTCACTTTAACTGTGCACCATGGAGGCCGTGTTCAGGATCAGGGAACCCTTTAATGACACCGGGCTACCCAGTCTTTTGGTAAAACATGGGCTCATAGCTAGGACAGAGCATGGGTGCCAAAAGCGATGGTGCCGGCCACTTGCAACCCAAATCCAGCCACACAGGAAGGAATGGATGGGCAACAGAGTACTTCAACAGTAGCAGGAGAGGTCTCCAAACAAACTGGTGACACAGTGGGCAAAGAGCTAGAAGCACAGGTGCACACAGATTCTACCAAGGTGTGGGTTGGGGGAGGAACAGCGGCTAGAGGTTAAGATAAGCCCGCCAGTCAGTACTGAAGGCCCTTACCAGGTGACCCACCAGTCATAGCCAGGCAAGCTGGGATAGCCAGCCTCATCTGGTGGTAAGACGGAGGTTATTCTATTTGGGAAAGCTGAACAGCTCTGGACATGTGACTGGTGGCCGATAGAGCTGGGCACCTGTCCCTCGCCCAAGCTAGCAGTCCGCAATTTGAGCATCACAATTGACAACTCTTTGTCCTTGAAGACTCACATAAACCAAGTGCTTGGGACTTGTTTTGGGATTATGCGCATGTTACGAAAGATCTTTAAATGGTTACCCATGGAAGCAAGGAAACCTTTGGTCCAGGGTCTCATCACCAGTCGTTTGGATTATGGTAATGCCCCGTTCACTGCACTTAACCAAGATTTACTTTACTCCAAATCCTCCAGAACACGGCCGCCAGACTTGTTCTCAATCTCCCTTCCCGTTCTCCTTCTGCCCCTACTCTTAAAACCCTGCACTGGCTTTCGGTTCGCCAAAGAGGGCGCATTAAAATCTTAAGTCTCACCCATAAGATAATGCATGGAACTGGTCCATTATATCAGGCAAAAAAGCTTCAATGGTATGTTCCAGGACGTTCTTTGCGGTCCAGCACCAGATTTCTTCTAGCTCAACCACGCATTCGGACGGTCCGTAATGGGGGTAGATCTTTCTCATATTTAGCCCCTCTGCTTTGGAATAAACTCCCAGTGGAGCTGCTATCTATAACGGACCATCTACTCTTTCGTAGAAAGCTGAAGACTTGGCTTTTCTCCCAAGACATTTAGGTACTTGAGCATTTTCAGTCACTGTCCGTCTTCTTTGTCTTGGTTGCTAGCGCCCTGAGACCTTTTGGTGATTTGTGCGCTTTACAAAAATATTTGACATTGACATTGACATCTCCCTAGCGGTGAAAGAGAGGATCTGGCACAAGGAGTACATCATTACACTAAGGAGCTGCAGAGGGTATCTGCCAAACCGCCCTCCACTCAGTAATCAATAAATCAAACAAGGCTAAGCACTAAAGAGGGATATGACTTTTTATTGTTGCTTAGGACCCAAACAGCTTCGAGAGAATAATTATATCTCTTCTGCTACTGGTATTCTATCCAGAAAATTGTAGTCCCACTACCCTCAAATATCAAAACAGCAACAGCCACCCGTTAACCAACACCTTCACAAAGAAAAGTCAAAAGTACTTAAAGAAAAATGAAAGTGAAACATGAGTGGGCCCCTCACGTACGCACCACCAGGGAGGCTGCCAGCCGGTTCTCGCTAGTATGCCCACGTTCTCTCATCATCGGATGCCCACTCATGAGAAACAAGAGTTCAAATCCAGTGAAGAGAAAGAGGGAACAGACCACAAAAAGAGACTGTTTTCCTGTTCCCAACGAAGAAAAGAGAAGAAAAGAAACCCGTGTATTGCAAGGAACGAATGTTCGAAGCAATATTTAAAATTGAGTTACAGACTCACGTTATAATCACCCTCTTTATTCAAACCGGTGAGCCTACTCAAACTAAAAACACTCAATGTCGTTAACCTTTATAAAGAAGGCCAACATGTTTCATTGCCACTTAACTTTGTTCTGGCAAATTCATCAGGGCAAGGGTTTCGATCACCTCACTAGATAAATGTTTTTGTGTTGCGGGAGGGCATGTAGAGGCGGAGGGCATTCGTACCTGCCTCCACTATGCCACTCGGGGTTATATTGAATACTTTTACCCCCGATTTAATGGCAGCAATATTGTTAGCTCGTAAAACACCGCAACCGCTAACTGGAAGAGCCGTATCTCGTCCCCGAGTCTGTAACTCAATTTTAAATATTGCTTCGAACATTCGTTCCTTGCAATACACGGGTTTCTTTTCTTCTCTTTTCTTCGTTGGGAACAGGAAAACAGTCTCTTTTTGTGGTCTGTTCCCTCTTTCTCTTCACTGGATTTGAACTCTTGTTTCTCATGAGTGGGCATCCGATGATGAGAGAACGTGGGTATACTAGCGAGAACCGGCTGGCAGCCTCCCTGGTGGTGCGTACGTGAGGGGCCCACTCATGTTTCACTTTCATTTTTCTTTAAGTACTTTTGACTTTTCTTTGTGAAGGTGTTGGTTAACGGGTGGCTGTTGCTGTTTTGATATTTGAGGGTAGTAGGACTACAATTTTCTGGATAGAATACCAGTAGCAGAAGAGATATAATTATTCTCTCAAAGCTGTTTGGGTCCTAAGCAACAATAAAAAGTCATATCCCTCTTTAGTGCTTAGCCTTGTTTGATTTATTGATTACAAGGAGTACATAGACATTTTCTCACTAGTGGAAGTGCACCAGCAGAGTTAAACATGCCAGTTCAGGATAAAAAAGATGAGAATACGAGGGAGAGGCGAAAGCATATAGTGGAACAGAACATCGAGAATTGGCTCCGGGCTTTTAGAACCTTAGCTAGCGTGTTTGTGGAGAAGTTCCCGCAGAACACACCGGCCCTGTTCTCACATGAGCCAAAAGTGCACAAGGCACAGCTGAAATATCTGGTAGACACTTGGCTTATATATGATGAGGGTTTCAGAGTAAGGATGCAAATCTGGCCGTGCATTGACTGAGACCACCAGGATGTAGAAAGGTTTACAACTCATATGGTGGCGGTAAGGGAAGGAGTCAGTAGCAATGAATCACCTTTTCAGTGGACAGAAGGGAAGCAGGACGGGATTCCCCATAATAGCAAACCAAGGGCCTATGCGGAAGGAGAAGCAGGAAAAAGCTGCAACACAGCCTGTTAGCAATACGACAGGGATGATTGCAAGTGGGGTCAGTCCTGTAAGTTTCCATGCCTGCAGAAACTGAGGGTGGCACGTTCATTCATTGAATGCAAGAGGCCCAAAGGACATGTGGAGGCCAAGAACCTGAACAAGACAAAATAGAAGATAGGGGGTGGGGGCACCAGAAGGGAGGCCCCCACACATTTGCCCACAACCATAAAAACTGAAACATTGCTGAAATTGTTGAACAGCTAACCTAAAACTAGAGAGAAACAGCTACTCGCAGAAGGCTTCTTATTAGGGTTTAGGATACCATACCAGGCACCCAGACCACCCGGCTTAGCCAGAACTTGAAGTCAGTCAAGAACAGCCTGTCCTTGGCAAAGAAATAAGTAGGCAAGGAGGTTCATCTGGGGGGGGGGGTCGCCGGCATCTTTTCAGAAACCTAGTGTAGCGATTTTGGGGTGTCACCACTGGTGTTGATACCCAAGAAGGATCCGGGCCAGTTTCAACTTGTTCACCACCTGCCGCACTCAGCTGGGGAGTTTATCAGTGACTGGCTGGCCCAAGCCAGCTGTTCTGTATCCTATGCCACCATAGATAATGAAATTGACCAGATCAGGACAAGTTGGACGGGGTCCATGCTGGCCAAGGCTGATATAGAATCTGCATTCCACTTGTTGCTGGTACACCCAGAGAGATATCCCCTGCTTGGCTTTCAGCTGGGGAGGATTATTACCGCGATCAGTGCCTGCCAATGGGGTGTGGCATCTCCCGCACTTACTTCAAGTCATTTAGCAGCTTTCTGCAATGGGCCTTGGGGGAACATCACCCAGCAGAGAGGTGGATTCATTACCTGGATTTTTTTTGTTGATTGGCAAACCTGGCTGCGGGCTGTTGGGGCAGTTTGTATCTTTGTCAGAAGAGCTGGGGTGCCCCTGGCCCAGAAAAAGACACAAGGCCCTTCCACACACCTATCCTTCCTGGTCATTAAGTTGGACACTATGCAGGGCCAGTGCAGACTGCCAGCAACAAAGGCGGAGGACCTGCAGCACACAATAGAGGGTTTTCTGGGGAAGAAGAAAGCTGTGCTGGGGGAAATTCAACATCTTGTAGTCAAACTCAGCTTCACTAACCGGAGACCCGCTCTTGCTGCATTCCTGCCCTGCCGGACTTCCAGGACCAGCTTGCCTTTCCTTGCTTGCCTTCACCATGACCAGCTACCATCGCCATTCTTTAGCGCCAGGAGGCACTACAAAAACACCCGCAGGCTCCCGCAGTGCGAGACCCGCTCTTGCTGCATTCATGCCCTGTCAGACTTCCAGGACCAGCTTGCCTTGCCTTGCTTGCCTTCACCGCGACCGGCTGCCATCGTCATTCTTCAGCGCCAGGAGGCGCTACAAAAACACCCACGGGACGAGCGAAGGCATGCCTGGGCAGAGCCCGGGCCAAGGGTGGGCCCATCCACGCCCATCATAGCCCGGAGGAGGCTGGGCACCCCCTCTAACAACGAGGGCAGGGACACCGGTTCATGGACATTGAGATCATTAAGGTAATGTGCTGGGCTTTCTGCTTTCAACTCATTTATTGTTCTGCCCTGTGAACTGCGATAGCAACGCCTGATTCAAAAAGGAGCAAACGTAAGGGGATGGTGGGGACACTTGACTCCTTTATCGTCAAGGCTGAATCTATGCTCAGCCACCAAATCGAACTTACCAAGAGGTGGCTTTCCCTTGGACCCTCAACCCTGCAGAGGCATTCCTCTTTGGGCTTGACGAGCCCCATTATCACGCGAGCAACATCACAACTTGCTTTGTCTTCCAACTCACAAGGGACGTTGCAAACTCACCCCGCGCATGATCTTGAAGTATTGCCCTTGGGAAATGAAGTCAGCCCTGGGGCTGTTACAAGGACATAGACACGGACAAGGCCTACCAAACTCCAAACCGTGACCTGACCAAAAGACCCCCCTGTGAAGCGAAGGAAGGGCACGGGGGCCCAAAAACCCACTCAATTGAAACAGTCTCTGCACTCTATCTCCGTAACACAAACTAGTACTATCAGTACACAGACTGACACTGCATTGTCTGAACCTAATCATAGTGTTTCAGGGGACATTGTACCGGATACTGCTGGGGAATTTGATTTAATCACAGCTCTCGCGCAGCTTAAAGATTTATTTGATAAATTAAAAGTAAACGGGATGGGCCATCTTGACTCTCCAAATCTGGCAAATTTGCCTCCAACTCTGTCAATCGATAACTTTAGTCCTAAAGCGGCCTATGATTTATTATGCCTTAGACTGGATGCTCCCCATGCTGCAGTTGTAGAAACTGTGGTGAAACTGACAGCTAGGGTAGCAGCCATTGAAGAGTTAGTTAAAAGTTGGTATGATGTACATGTCACTACTGCCCTAGAATAACCTTCAATTTCTGCTGCCGGAAGTGGAAAAGTAGCTGCCCCCAACCAGGCGGGTTTTACTCAACCTATAGCAAATGTGCCAGCGGATAACTCCAGTAACGTCAGAAACAACGGAGCAGCCCCATCTGGGGCCAGGGTGTTAAACGTACCCTGTCCACCTTGCATTCCTACTGGGGATGGGGAGGATGTGACACTTGATTTACCACCTGATGCCACTCCCTACACAATTATATTGTCAAATGTACCACCCCTGGCACACCAGATAATCGAAACCTGGGAGGCTCTGAGAAATAAATCTCTTTGCTGGATTGGTTCTAAAACTGGGCTAACTGAAGCATTGTTTAGCGAATTTAAGAAGATTAGAAGAGTGGGATGGGTTGGGATTAGGGAAAAATCTCACCCCTGTGATTGCATTGTCCTCACTCTCAGAACATCGAGACTCATAAGCGAAGTCCTACGGAGACTTAGGAGTGAATATGTGACCAATCAAGGTATTAACGTACTACCCCAGGGTTATTTCTATCCCCCCAAAAATAAATTCCCTAACCTCTTTCAGTCGAGATCTACTAACTCTACTTAACATCACTGCTTCACCATTCCTAC
The DNA here is from genome assembly GCF_964204655.1 of Triturus cristatus. Taxonomy (NCBI): domain Eukaryota; kingdom Metazoa; phylum Chordata; class Amphibia; order Caudata; family Salamandridae; genus Triturus; species Triturus cristatus. Next base: position 860,556,472 of record NC_140593.1, read on the forward strand.
CCACAATAGATTTGAAATTCTTTCTCTTGAAGACATAGACTGACACACTGCTTCACATAGTTATCACAGCCTGTTGTCAGCCCATCACCGATTACCCTCCCGGACAGGAACTGACTGCCTGGAACTTAAACACTACGTCGTAGGACAAAGAGGCGACCCATGTGCAGGAACTGCAATAGCAACATGGGGACTAAGGTCGATAACCTGCCGGAATGTACAGCAGTTATTGACACTAATGTGCATTGTCCTACAGAATTGGGAGCAGAGTTGATAGATTTAACCCCTTCTTATTCTAGCCTCGTTGCAAATCCTGTCCATCATTCTAATATTACAAACTGCGACTTAACTCTTAAGAAAAGTTCATACCAGGGGGAGACCAGATCTAGTATAACTAAAATCTTATAATGGAATGTGGCGGGTATAGCTACTAAACTTACAAATCCTGCCTGGCATGACTTTATTGCTGGTTACAACACTTTATGTATTCAGGAAGCCTGGATTGATAACCCACAGCATATTAATGGGTACAAAACATTCCTTACACCCATTGTCTCGTCCAGGCGTGGGAGGAAAAAGGGTGGTTTGTTTACATACATTCCTCATAGGCTTAACGTAAAAAAAGATAGACATCATGGCCTCCAATACTTATTATCAAGTTATCAATATGTATATTGACGCCTCACACAACACAATTTTAATTCATTTTTATAATAATTTCCCTGTGTCGCAAATCAATGTTGATTTGTCTCAACTTTAAAGGCATTTGGAAAAAAGTAGACTTGTGTTTAATTTGGTGCGGTGACTTTAACATTGGTCCTTTAGTTACAGCTGAGAGCGCAATTGTGGTTTAGTATTTGATGATGACGCTGATATGTCTAATTTCCCGTATACCATTCTAGGGGACTATCTCAATCACTTTAAATATTCTATGGATTTGGGCTTTGCAAACGATTTATGTTCACCATGTTTGCCGTTTAACAGCACTTTCAATGGCCGTGGGTTATTCTCAACTATAGACTTCATTTTAGCTTCCAACAGATATGCTGACAGAATTTTAAATTTTGAAACTCATTCTGTCGCATTTAGTGATCACTACCCTATTAGTATCAACATGGACCTACCGGCCAACGTGTTATCCGGGGGCTCTTCCGTCATACCCGCACCTGACATAGCTATAAATAGAATTGACGGTTGTACTATCAAATGGAAGGGGGTTGGTACATTAAAGTTAACTAAGTCTATCTAATGCTCCTTTAAAATCGACTTTGCTGTCTGCCTCTATGAGATGGCTGCTGATCCCGACATTTTAAAATCATTTTGTAACATCACAATGGTCATACAAAAAAACTTGTCCCTGGACTCGAAGAATCGACCAACTGCAAAGACAGGCTGGTTTGATTCTAATTGCAGGAAAGCACATGCTAATTTAAAAGCTGTTTTATTTAAACTTTTGCGAGATCAGGAAGCAATAAAAAGGGCACGAGCCGCCTATAGAATCTCGCTAAAAGAGCGTAAGGAGGGGATAAGAAGGGACCTGTGGCTGTCACTCAAGAAAGCCTCTGAATCAAAGGATTCCAAAGGCTTCTAGCAGGTGGTGAATGTCCCATTCCTAGCCACCAATAACATACCAAGTATAGAAATCACGGTTGGAGAGGATGACTGGGTAACCCATTTCTCGAGGCTATACTGCGACAATGAAAATCAGAGCTTGTGCGAGAATTCCATAACTCGGCACAAGAACTATCTTCCCATCGAAATTGACTTCAATGTAGATGAGGTGATTCTGGCCATAAATGAGAGTGTGGGGGGAAGAGCCCCGGGACCTGATTGTTTCCCGGTGGTCTTATATAAATCTTTCCCTCACCTATGGGGCCTTTAATTACTATGGTCCTGAAGGCGTGTTGTACACAGGGTCTCACTGCAACTTGGACTGAGTCTATACCCGTGCCCATTTTCAAAAAAGGAGATCGCAACGACCCGGCCTGCTATAGACCGATTTCACTCCTGGACTCTATTGTGAAAGTGGCCAGGCGTGTTGTCCTGAACAGACTACAGCAGTGGGTAGAAGCTACGGGTATACTTTCGGAGCTGCAGTACAGGTTTCGTCAAGGGCTTGGCACAATAGAGCAGGGCCTAAATTTAAGCCTCTTGTGGGGTAAATATGTAAATGCCAAAAAGGGGAGCCTTTTCTTGTGTTTCGTCGACTTAAGTTCGGTGTTTGACTGTGTTAGCCATTTGAAACTCTGGAGTATCCTAGAATCTTTAGTGATGGAAGTGTCGGTGCTAAATTTCCTTAAACACTCCTACCTAGACGCCCAGGCAAACGTTCATTATGGGTCAGAAGGCGAACGCAGCCGTAAATTTTCCATTCAGAAGGGCGTCAGGCAGGGCTGTGTACTAGCCCCCCTTCTTTTCACCCTATACATAAACAGTCTGGGCACTACATTGACAAGGGAGGGCCAGGATTTACCTAGTATCGGCAGTCGGCAAATTGGAGCATTACTATATGCTGATGATGCTGTCCTCCTGTTCCGTACCCCTTTAGGACTTCAGAAAACTGTCTCGAGCTTTGTGTCTTTCATTACGAGGTTGGATCTTAAGGTAAACATTACTAAAACCTTTGTCATGAAATGCAGCAAACCCAACGTTAAGTGTCGAGACATTTTCATAGATGATAGGAAACTTGAATTTGTTAATCATTTTTCCTATCTGGGTATCATGTTCGAAAAAAAGGGCTCATGGGGCGTCCCTGTTTATAAAATCTATTGGAGCCCTGATAAATTTCTCAAGGAAACTAGGGAAGCGCCCTATTGGTGGTATGTTAACAATCTACAAAGCTAAATGTATTCCTATAGCTATGTATGGAGCGGGCATTTGGCATTTTGCAAACATAGTGCCCCTCAAGCTGGCCGAGAACAGATTTTTAAAAATCTCTCCTGGCCATCCCAAATAGCACAGCTATGTCAATTTGCCACGCAGAGCTAGGCCTTCCATACTTATCTGACTTAATTAAAATCCAACCAGCTTTACTTTGGCATAAGGTGTGGACTGGCCCAATGACCGTTTTAAACCGGGACATGATTAATGATTGTCAAAATATGATACGGGTTTTGAGCATCCCGTGGCTTGCCTTTGTCAAACATTTTATGAACGATTTGGGTCACCCCGAGTTTTATGCCAATCCTGACAGTCTGTCCCGTGTCACCAGGAAATAGTTAAGATCGTTATGCCTGAGCACCTAGAGATGTTAAGACTGTCTACTAATGTGATGAAACCATCTGTCAGAGAACACCAGCTACTCTTGACACAACCATGGTTACAACCCTATCTATCTTCTTCTCTGGGTGATCATGACACGATGCTCCTGACGTGCTTTCTCTTAGCCACCTTTCATCTTAAGGTACCGTTCCCTAAGCCAAATGATTGGTCACGCACTTTATGTCCATGCCCCTGTGACGACTTATCGGCCCAGTCAACAATCCATATTATCTTTTTATGTAAATTTTACACTCTGATCAGGAAAAGATGGATATTGCCAATTTTTTTAAACGGCTTGGACTGAGACAGTGCCGCCCCGCTTTTATTAAGCTGCAGTTTCTTGATGAAGTGTTGTTCACCGATCATATTGCTAAATTTCTGAAAGGGGTAGTTAGATTTAGAATGAGTATGCAGAATATTGCTTAATTATAACTGTACTTGATTTTATATTATGTTTCGGAGGTTTTAGCATTTTATCATAAGTTTTAATCTTGTACTAATCATCGCTTTTATTATCAAAGTATGATTAATTCAATGTAAATTTCTTTCTCTTTGTTTAACTGTATAATGCTTTTATGATTTAATATTTTAAATCGAATAAAGTGAAACTTTGACTTTGACACTAACCGGGTGATACCAGCAGGGAGGCTGTTCGCCAGGCATCTGGCCTGGTTGACAAGAGGGCTGACAAAGAGGCAGCACAGGGTTAGACTGACACAAGGGGTAAAAGAGGATTTGCGGCAGTGGGCAACAGTCCTTGCTGATTTTAATGGAACTCTGATATTGCGGGAACCCTGGGTGATGGCAGAGCAGCTAGAACTTTTCACAGATGCAGCAGGACGTGACAGCCTTTGGGCTATCTTGGGCTCAACATGGGTGGCGGCCCACTGGCTGACAAGTTGGCAGGAGAAGGAGATCACCAATAACCTGGTGGTGCTAGAACTCTTCCCAATATTAGTTGCCTTCTCCATATGCGAGGAACCCTTATCTAATAGGCAGATTACACATTGGGTGGACAACCATTCTGTGGTACAAGCTTTGAACTTGGGGATGGCACACTGCCCAATAGTGGTCCTCTTGCTAAGGCATTTGGTAGATTGCCAGCTTAGATCTAATATTGCGGTCAGGGCCATGCATATTCCTGGTATTGAGGATGCAGTGGCTGACGCAATGTCTCGTTTTTAGTGGCATGGCTTCAGGGAACTGGCACCGCACGCGGACTGCCACAGGACAGTGATACCGCAAGAACTTTGGAACCTGGTAGACCTGACCTGAGCATGCAGGTGAACAGTGCATTAGCACCCAAGTTATTAGGGTTTAGCTGAGGCTGGAAGTGAGCACGTGGGGAGCTGCCTGAGGTGGTGAAATCACAAGCAGGGTGGCGGGGGCAGCACAAAGGGACATCAGAAGGAGCGCAATAGCCAAAGGTGGAGCCACTTAAGCACATGCCCTTGGGATGCCTTATGGCAGGCGCACGGGGAGCAGGCAATGGGGAGAGGTGTGGTGCAGCGGCCAAAGCAGCTGACTCCAGAGCATGGGAGCTCGCGGTTTAACCCCTGGTGCCTACAACAGCACGGCTCAGCGCCCTGTGACTCTGCGCAATAGCTCACTTAATCTCCCGACAGCCCTCAGCGCTTTGAGTCCTTTAGGGGTGAGTAGTTTGCGCTTTACAAATGCCTGATTTATGGGGCAGCATGGGGGCAGCAGAGGGCAGACATGGCACTGGGGGGCCGCCCACAACACTTGGCAGCAAGGTGTGGCCTAGAAGCAGCAGGAAAGGTGCGAGGCCCTAACTGGGAAAGGGTTTTCACTCAGGGCACTGTCACAAGGTGCGGTTATGGACTAAGGACTACTGGTTTTGAGCTACAGCCAATGCGGGGCAATGATGATGTTATGCATGTTTTTAAAATAATGATCTGTGAGTTTTGCATGTCAATATGTAAATAAAGAGGCGCTGAGACCGTTTGCCACCTGGAAGCTCGAGGGCACTGGCCCTCCTAGGAAGGGTTTGAGCGGTGGGATGGCAAGCCAATAGTCTCTGCTCAGCTGTCCTCCACAGGAGCTGACACGTGTTCACGCTTTGACAGTGTTTTGTGGACTCCGCGACATTCTTCGATACAAGTACAGCTGCGACTCTTGGATGTACCGCGGTTTCCCCCCCTGACTGAGCATTTTCGGCTGCTCCATTGGCCAGCTGTGAGCGCTCTCAGCTTGACGGATTGAGCATGACACAACCCGAGTCAGCCTGCTTCCTGCCTCTCTCCAACGGTCGCACCAGCGCACTGCTTACAACGGCAGACAAAAACCAGTGCAGGAACAGGCAGAAACATGTGCCCCAAAGAAGCACATTCAAGCCCACGCTTGGGCAGGTCACTGGGGCGCACGTACTGGCAAATGCAATGGGAATGCCCCTAAGTAGGTATCATTGAGACGCATGCCCCTGAAGTCATCTCACTCAATTACTCACATACAGGCACGTGCTGAGTGAGATATGTCCCAAACAGACTAATTTGGCATGTTCTGAGATGTTTAATTACAAGATCCTTTTTGGGACATTTCCCAAATGACCTCAGATACAGGCCCACCTGAGGGCGTGACGCAAATGAGTATGAGGTGTCATGGCAATGGGTAGTGAGAGGAGGTTGGTGTGGTGTGTTGCAGCAGCTGGTGGTGTAGGGTTTAGATGTGGTTTTGTGTTTAGTGGCAGAGGTGGAGAACATCTTGCCTCCTCTTCACCATCCCTTCACATTTCCCATGCTTGAAAGCCTTCTCCTTCTTTGTCCTTCATGATCCCACCCTCTATCTTCCTTCTGCATGCCTCTCTTACACCCTCCAGTTTCCTTGGTGTCCTTTCTTTTGTGTGTGGCATTTGGTGCTTAACCCCTTCCATGCTCATGACGGAACGGTTCCGTCATGAGCATCGGTTGAGCTGTGCTCATGACGGAACCGTTCCGTCATGGCCCCGCCTGCGCTCGAACCCTTCAGCACCGCGGAGGAATCCGCGCAGCGCTGAAGGGGTTAAGATAAGAAGACCCCAAATATATAATAAAGGTCATAGCCAGAGCGTGCAACCTTGTGTTTATAGACCCCAACCAACGCGAAGAGGCCTATTGGACTATCCCAGCCATCGTCCTATGCCCTGACCATCCCCCACCCTTGCCCTTTCCTTAATCCACAAACCTCTACTTAAAGTGATTGCCACGTCTTGTGTACATTCTGAAATCATTCTCCATCCCTTGAATGAACATCATGAATCTGCATGTATCTTTCTTGTTCACTTTGCTTGTAAACTAGATTTTTCAACTTTGTCTGTGTCATCAGAACATCCTCCTTCTAGTCCTGGCATTTTAATTCACATCATTATGTGCTATGGGAGTTGTAGTTTTCGTTTGTTTCCATTGAACCAATTTGAGTAACTCACTTCATCTGAAACAATCTCTCATGAGGACTTGGAGTTAGATGCCAGCCCTCTCTGGACTGAACCGTTTATGTCTTAGTAGTCAGATGTGCCTGAAATTTCATCAGAATATGTTCTCTGTCCATACACACTGCCGCAGTATTTCTCCTTCCTTTAGCTAGAACATAAAACTCCAACATCCTCATCTCAGCTAGACACTGGGGATAGAGAGTGATGCAGAAAACACACACTCACCTTGAAAAAAGGTGACACTTTGAGTACTCAGCATTAACTCTCACTGCGAGTTGCTGCTACCTGTGGGCTTCAAGTCTTGGTACATCTGATCTCTGATTGTTCCTCTTGCTTACACCCTGCATTTGTAAGATGGACTCACTTCTTACCTGCAAAGTCACTCACCCACACAGGAGCAAGAAATTCCCCTCTATTATTTACTGCATAATCAATGTAATTCAATTTGCAGCCACTCTGGTCCCATGAAGATGCTTTACTTGCCATCATCCATACCTCTGCATGTTGTTGCTGCTTTATCTAAGTCTTCAAAGAAAAACTGGAAGTCTAGCCTATCTACCCGTGGCAAAGTGAGGGATTGTAAAAGAAATAGTGGCAACCTTAATTACAATATATCACAGAAATTCCAGTAGTATTATTTTAGTTTGATGGGTCTGGTCTAGGCAGAGATCTCTCTGCAACGCCGCTGGTGAACCTTTGCTAGGGGTACCGCTGGTGATCTGCCACTGCAGGGGACTTCGAGTCCCAGATCCCCTCACTGCCATGCCCACAACTTTGCACTATTAAGCGCCAGCACAAGCCCGCTGCAACGCCGCTGGAGAACATTTGCAGGGGTACCGCAGGTGATCTACCACCGCTGGGGACTTTGAGTCCCAGATTCCCCTCGCTGCTATGCCCACAGCATCATTCTATTAAGCGCCAGCACAGCCCCGGCGACACTGAGGCTGCAACTCTGCTGGGGAACTTTTGCTGGAGGTGCCGCAAGTGATTTACCACCATAGGGGACTTCGACTCACAGATTCCCCTCACTGCCACGCCCACAACATCACACCATTAGGCGCCAGCACAGCCCTACTGTGAGGGACTCGTCCAGGCCATGCCCGGGCCAACCCCGGGCCCATCTGCACCCATCCGCATCCGGACAAGGCTGGGCTAGGCCCCCCCTCTTATGTCTAGTATTCAACTTGGGGTGAGCTGTCCCTACTCACTTTCTACTGTTTACAGAATCTCCACAATTGTTATTTATCACGCCTACACGTGTACTATACCTCACTGAGGTGCTACACAAAGATAAAACTGTTAATATTCGTATATGCAAAAGTGTTTTTCAGTGGGTAGTGAAGGTGTACAGTGTTGTGCCAAGTTGTTGTGCCAGTACCTTTGATGGTCACAACTCACACTATGGTAGCCTGAGGCTTAGAACCCATGTGTCAATGAGTCTACCCTGTTCATGTCCTGCTGCTACTATGGGGAAACGAAAAGGCGACAGAGGGCCCACTTCAACCCCCTCCCCAAAAGTCACCTCAATTGACCTGATGCTCCAGAGGGCAATGGGGGTTATCTCGACAGAGTTTGAACTGACTGAAAGGAGATTATCCCTAGGTTCTGGTTTGCACTTACCCTCTCCATCTGATTCAAGCACCTCTACCAGCCCTTGCAGCCCCCGAACACCTGTCCAACAGCCGTGCATTGTCCCCTTACCACTCTGGTGCAGCTCTTGCTCCTGAGGCGCTCTGTGAGGATTGTCATCAGTCATCACCACCCATAAAAAAGGTTAGAAGAGGAACTAGGAAAACATTTGTTGAGACTGGCACACAAGTTGACATTGCTATCTCGCCCTTTCCAAAGTATTTTCACTCTAGAATCCTCATAAATGTTGGAACTGTGAGTCGCCCATTATGGAGGACACAGCTGGTGGATGATCTCACCACTTCAGTAAAGGTCGTTATATGCTCAGAGCTTGCTCCAATCCAGGGGCGCCTTTCAGCACTGGAGTAAGCATTAAGTGGCCTATATAATTTGCAATATTCGACCATGCAGGATGTTGGGCTCGTTTCCGCAGGTGGGACAGGGAGCATGCCTGGTCCTAACACAGCCCAGACCCCCCTGACCACACTGACCCCTCAGATCCCTTCGCAACTTCCACAGCTTCTTCCAAACCTGTTGTGCCTACTAACTGTGTTTCGCAGAGTATAAATCTAGCTCCAACCAGATCTCATCCATTGCAGTGTAAGTCCCCATGCAGCAAGGTCCCACTGGAGAACAGAGCTCCCAGTTGAACTGATGTACAAAAGCAAAGGAAATAGTGGGTCCTCTGGACTATCAGGTTTCCCACGTAATCAGAAAATTCCAGTGATTAACCTTCCTCCAGCATCATGCCCATACATTGCAGTGCTAACAGGAGTTCCGCATCAATGTGAAGGCCAAATAGAAGCATACGATGAGTTAGCAAATAAAACCTTGAAATGGCTCAGGTGAAACAGAGACTTGCCACGTTCGAAGGCTAAGGGTATCCTATTCACTTGAAGGGTGGGGTGGATTGGACCAGGGCTGGTGGACTGCCCTGGGGACTGTGTTATAATTCATTTTAGAAATCTGCAACTGGTCCACAGGTTGCTGATGACTGTTGGGAGAAACTAGGATGGTGGGTCAGGTATTACGTTATTGCCATTAGGTTATTTTTATAATCTAAGTCGGTTCTCTAGGTCTGTTCATAATCTGCAGAAACAGAGATTATTTTTTTCACCAGTAGTAGCACCAGTGGTTGGCATTCAGTCCTGTAATCGTGTGTCTTTCAACGTCCCTCTTTACAACTAGTTTAATGCCCTAGAAGAAGTTGACTGACTAACTGATCAAGTAGGTGTCGAATGTACTGAACAAGCCGTAACATTTAGCAAAGGACAGTGCTTGGACAGGCTCAGTCATGGGGCGAGTGGCCGCCTTTGCAAACCAGGTGATTTGAGTGATGGACAAAGTCATTCTCTCGCCTTCGCCACCGGCCAACTATGAGATAGGAGTAGGGGCTCATCTGTTGCTAGACCACCAACTATGCATACCCATGGGAGAGGCTAGGCAAACCTTTAATGCTAAATGCAGTGGGGATATTGATTGCTCCCTTATGACTGATTCTATACTAGGGCCTATGCGTATTGTAGCACCTGGCAAAATGAAACGTAAGGGAGATTCTGGAGCAGGGGTTAATCCCAGAGCCTAACTCGCTGGTAGATGTGAGGATGGGACCATTGGAAAGAAACCCTGAGCTTTCAGGTATACAGCAGATCTTCTCCTTCCACTAAAATACTCTCCTGGAAAGTTGCAGGGCTGGGTTCCAAACTGGATTGTGCTGATTGGGGCCTTTTTATTGACCCTCATGACATTTGTCTTTTTTCAAGAAACTTGGCTAACCACTGAATTAACATCCTACGTGTAAGTCTAACCTCCCCAAATATAGTGTTATACATTTATAATGTTTATTTTAGACCTGTTGGCAATGTTTATTTTAGAACTGTTGGTAATAAACAGGAAGCTCAAGCAGTCGAGATACTGCCCTACCAGAGATGGTGTACAACATTTTGGGCGGGGATTTTAATTGTCAGTATTAGCCCCTTAATAGCAATGGTATTAACCTCTCATTGGCGGAAGATAATGTTTGATCCATTCCCAATCTAACAATATTTCTGATTAGGAAATGGCCCCATATGGCCCTACAATTAAATGCCTTGGCATTAAAGCAGCGCATACCTGTCTGTAATGGCAAATCCCCTTCGGATAAGGATGGAAAGCACACTTTCAAACAAACACACAGTACCAGTCTTATAGATGATATACTAATTGATCTGCGGATCTGGTCATCCCTGATCAACATAGTAGATACACCCAGACTTGATCATAATGCCCTAGTACTTACCTTGGGTTTTACAGATCATAAGGGGTCAGGAAGCCACCCTGATCAGCTTGATAGTAGGTTACATCTATTCACTAATAGGTGGCGAGTTAAATGGAGTGGCATGGCCCACTCGCTGGAAGAGGTTGGGCCAATTTATAGGCATGTGGAGGGAATCTTGGGCCAACTGCTTGGTCTGGACTTGGTCTTAGACCAGGAAACCCATCTCCAGATAATTGGAGGCTTCCAAAAGTCAATGTTCAAGGGGCTTCAGAATTATTTTTATGTAGACTCAAAGCCCATGGCAGAAAAGAAAGGGTCCCCCCAACCAACAACTCAATTTCTCACAATATTATTTCCAATTGTTACCATAATTCCTTCAGTTTATCCAAATACGTTAACGACATCACAGGAACAAAGTGTTGTTGTTAATATACATTGAGAATCCATTTGTCCAGACCTCTAAATTATGGAATCGGCTTCATTAAAATGTATTCTGAAAACATTACAGTTATAACAAAATTAATTCCCATAGTCAATTTTGTGCTATAAAAATAACGAACATATAATCATTCACATACTAATTTCCTTTAGTCTTATACAGATGTCCTGGTGACACTTGCAAAGTGCTTGATCTTGGACTTTCAACAATCATGTTCTATTCAGAGGCCAAACTTGGAATTAGGAGGCCATAATACATGGATATATCTTGTTAATTCTGTAGTCTGGGCCACTTGAATTACGCCTCATTTGCATTAGAAGTCCATAACACATGGTATATGTTATTAATTCTATAGTCGAGGCCACTTAAATTATGCCTCATTTGCATTAGAAGTCCATAACACATGGTATATGTCATTAATGCTATTGTCAGGGCCGCTTCACTTCTGCAAATCTGCAGCCGCCGTGTTTTCCATATAATTTTGGATTGGCTGCATTTGAGAGGTAATCCGCCATCTGCTGCATAATTTGCAGATTTCATTCAAAAAAATGTTTCCAGGTCAAACAGATCAAAAGGTTCTAAACTAAAAGTGCGAAATGTGGTAAACGTTCCACAGACCACAATAATCGTTATTTAAATGTCAAAATAATGCTGCCACAAATTGTCCGAATAATATGGCTTTTCTTGCCGCATAATGTTGTCAATTTTGCCACATAAATTTTCCTCCACTGCTTTTAACTGCAGCGACCTTCCCTGTACTTCAGATATACCTTTAGTGATGCCTGCCTGTTCGCCTTTGAAAAGCCTCTTGTGCAACCGGATAGTGGTTATTAACGTAATTCTCTGTCACAGATGGAGGCTTAGAAGGCATCAACTCTTGTAATACTCACCAAATAAATGAATGAGTTTCAAACATCAAGGACGAAGAGCATCACAATATTAAATTATTCAATGATAACACTAGGGGGCGCATGACCACCTTCGAGCCAAGCGCCGTTTGTCCCAGTGTGGTGAGAGGAGTCTTCAATTAACGCTGTTATATTCCCTGCCCCGTTTATGCTGAATACGCTGCTCATACATAAGGACTTCTGCCACTGCTTCATGCCCACATGCACGCGAGAGTGATTCTGGTAACTGCCGCTTTCCAATTAACTATCAGTTGCTGCCGTCAGCTGAAAAACTAGAACTGCCTAAAGCTCCCACTAGCAAGAAATAGGGCTGCTGCTGAGCCTTATGCTATTCCTAGGGGGGGGGGGGGGGGGGGGCGGGGGCGTTGATCCACGACACAGATGCTAGCATTCTAACATCTTGGTTTGACTTCCAAACACTCGAGGAGAGGTGCTGGAAACCAGGGTTCGAGCCTCGGGGTCTCGTCCACATCCTGTGATTCTGGGCAACTCACTTAATCTCTCCGTGCCTGAATATGTAATGTAAATACGGTGCTCATGTAGAGCGCTCCAATACCTTCGGATCGAGCTCGCGCTATATAAAAGATGCAAAAAAAATAAAAAAATGGCCGCCATATTGGTGTAGGTAGCTGTGTGAGGGGGCAGCTCCTTGAGCTTCGAATGATTAAACACATGATGTGCCCACAATAGTGCCTGTACTTCCTTGTGACATTGTAAAGATCTTTGAGAACCTGGGCAGTATATATTTTAGGGACCGTATTTGGGACAACGTTCCATTTATTACCACCTTTAGGTTCACTCATGCCATGTTGATGTCTAACAATAGGGAATTATACGTTAACCCCTTCTGTGCCCATGACGAGATAGTCTCGTTATGGAGCGCGGTTGCGCTGTGCCCATGACGAGACTATCTCGTCATGGACCCCGCCTGCTAATGAAAGGGCCGGCACAGGAGGGGGAAAGGGTGGGGCACTCAAGGGGTTAAACCTTCAGAAATAGCTATACGCAAACACAGCTGAAAGCGAAAGCTCAAGCTATCTGCTGCATGTCAGTTGAATAGTATGAACAAGCCTTAATAAACCCATCTTTTTGGTTTGGATCTGTTTTGTTTTTTATACTTGCAACAACATTGTATGCGTAATTCAGTGTCTGACCAGCTTGCTATTCCATTATAGGAAAAAAATGCTAAGTAACTTGTTAAATGTCTGGCTATTTTAGTAGATTGGACTTTGCGTCAAAAAGTATGGGTGCTTGTGCTGCTCTGCCGAAGTTACACCCAAGCAATAACCCCGTGACACAAAGTAGTGCAAAGCACCACAAAGCTCTAGTTACACCAAGAAAAGGGCACCTTTTCAACGCAAAATACTGTTTTAGATGGGAAGTAAATACCCTTGCAAGAGTTTGCCCTGTTTTGTGTTACTTTGTGTGACATTTCCCTGGCACAAACCCTAAGTGAACCTTGCCCTAAATTCAGTATGCTCAGCTGTTAAATTAGAAAAATGAGCTGCTTTTTATGACCAATGTTAATATGGCAGGCACTTTCACTGGCATTTGAAGGCGGGGCAATGAGTAATTGCCCATTTTGCCCAATGCCTTAAACCGTCTCTGGTTTTAGTTTACAGCCACAGGGATGGCTGGCAAGGATCGGGGTGGCGGGACGAGGGGGGGGGGGTGTAAAAAATAAAAACTTACCTTATTGCAGTGCCATGTCTCTCCGTCTCAACTCCGCGTTGGACTCAGCCGGAACAGGAAGCACCCAGGCTCCCACGACTGTGAGAAGCTGGCCTGGCATATGCTTTCCACTAGTTATAGTGGGCACCTTGCACCAGTCCAAGCTACCCTTATTGGTGATAGGTTTAAAGATAACCTTTATTGAAAGCTATCCTAGTGGTAGCTATGGAGAGCAGCCTTCAGGCTAAGTCTTGAAGGAGTGTAAAGCAGCTTAGTTTACCAGATTATAACCTCTTGAATAACTAAATGAAAGGAGAACCACAGAATGTATATATATAAAATATATGTATTTATTTCTAAACACACTCTACTAACCCCTTTATGATGTTAGAGAGCAAGGCACACAATAATACAGTTCTAAAACGACAGTAAGTAGCACAATATACAATGGGCCCTAGCGGTGGACCAAACCATATATTAAGAAAGTGATATAAGAACCACAACTTGACTAGACACAGTGCCTAGAGCACGTAGAATCGCTGGGACCCCAAGGAACCACCCAAGGTAGTGACACAGGAGACCCACAGGGGACGCGTGCAGTGTGAGAACACAGGCGCGAGCCCCGTACTATTCTATGGGAAAGTCGCAGTTGGAATTTTAGAAGTTAAGGACACTTAGGAGAGGACTTTGAGCAACCCCCTTTAGTCTTAGGGGTTCTAGGGCCAGAACCCACGGGAGCACCGTAGTGCTCGAGTTACCTCACCCAGGGAAGCCAGGTGCATAGGTGTCAAATGGTGTCGGGAATCGTCGTTGATTTCAATGGCAATCTGCTGCAAAGTGCTGCTGCTGGGAAGGAGTGAAGTGTCCGGTGTGATCCAAGCCTGGATCGAAGATCAGAAGAACTTGAAAGCAGAGGGGACAGAGTCTGGGTCACTTGCCAGTGACCAGGGGCACAATAGACGAATGCCCACATATGTTGGGTGTTTCAGGTGCGGAGAGGTGAAGCTTGACTCTGCAGCCACGAGGATCAGGAGGTGTCGAGGACAACCAGGAGCTGGAATCGAGCTGTCCCACAAAGGATGTTGAGTGCTGCGGTGTCGGTGCCCGGATTGGACCCAACAAGCCTTGGCAACAGCAACCCATGCAGGAAGAGAAAAGATGCTTCGGTGTGGACCAGCAAGGTCCTGGGGACTCCCCAAGCAATGGAGAGTCAGAGCACATCTGGAGCAACCAGGAAAGTCAAATCAGAAGTAAAGTTGCCTTCACAGAGACCCACCAGTCGACGGACTAGGGATCGCGAAGGGACCTCAAGAGCAAACACAAAAGGGCGAGCTCACGGAACACTCGTGGAGTGTGGGCAGGCAATCTTTGGTGCAAACAACACCACCACCCTGCTCGGACTCAAGCAACTGGTCAACACCCCCACCCACTACGCCGGCCACACGCTTGACCCCATCTTCTCCTCGAGCAACCACATCTCCTTCAGCCACTCCACCAGTCTTCACTGGACCGATCACAGCTGCGTCCACTTCAACTTCAGGAAAACCACGACTCACCTCCGCCCGCAACAAGCTCCCCGTAGATGCTGGAGCAAGATCACCACCGACCAGCTCACCACCTCCCTGAGCCAAAACCAACCCACCAACACTACGGACCCCAACAAAGCAGCCCGCAACCTCACACAGTGGATCACCAACTGCGTCGACGCCCTTGCACCACTGAAGAACCCTCCAAGCAATCCCGACAGCAAGAAAGCCTCATGGTTCACCGACGATCTCAAAGACTCCAAGAAATCCTGCCGTACCCTCGAAAAAGCCTGGCGCCATGACCAGTCAACAGAAAACATGACAGCCCTCAATAACGCCATCCGCAAACACCACCAGCTGATTCGCACCACCAAAAGGACATCATTCAGAGACCGACTGGACAACAACACCCACAACAGCAATGAACTCTTCAGCATCGTCAAAGAGCTCTCCAACCCCAGCGCCAGCAACAACGACATTACGCCATCGCAAGACCTCTGCGACTCACTCGCCACGTTCTTCCACCGCAAGATTGCCGATACACACAACAGCTTCGGCGCTCAGACTACATTCCCAGCTACCGAACCAACGCCCCCCACCACCACCCTGTACACCTGGAACCCCGTCAGCACGGAAGACACCACCCTCATGATGAACACCATCCACTCCGGCTCGCCAGCCGACCCCTGCCCACACCACATCTTCAACAAAGCCGACTCCATCATCGCACCCCAACTCCGGGACGTCATTAACAACTCCTTCACATCCGCCACATTCCCGGAGAGCTGGAAGCATGCAGAGATCAGCGCCCTCCTGAAGAAACCCACCGCGGACCCCACAGACCTCAAGAACTTCCGTCCCATCTCGCCCCTCCCCTTCCCCGCTAAAGTCAACAAACAGCTGACCACCTTCCTCGAGACGAACAGCTCCCTCGACCCATCGCAGTCCGGATTCCGAGCGAACCACAGCACCGAGACCACCCTCATCGCAGCCACCGACGACATCAGGACCCTGCTCGACAACAGTGAAACTGCCGCCCTCATCCTGCTCGACTTGTCGGCCGCATTCGACACTGTCTGCCATCGCACCCTGACCACCCGCCTCCACCACGCCGGGATCCAAGGGGAGGCCCTGGAATGGATCACCTCCTTCCTCTCCGACAGAACTCAGAGAGTCCGTCTCCCGCCCTTCCGCGCAGCGGCCACCAAGATCATCTGCGGCATACCCCAAGGATCCTTGCTCAGCCCCACCCTCTTCAATGTCTACATGAGCCCCCTCGCAGCCATCGCACGCAAACACAACCTCAACATCATCTCCTACGCCGACGACACCCAACTGATCCTCTCCCTCACCAACGACCCCGCCACCGCCAGAGCCAGCTTCCAGGAAGGAATGAAAGATGTCGCGGAATGGATGAAGCTCAGCCGTCTGATGCTGAACTCAGACAAAACGTAAGTCCTCATCCTCGGACCATCCCCCTCCACCTGGGACGACTCCTGGTGGCCCCCTGCTCTGGGCACCGCCCCCAAGCCCATGGACCACGTACGCAACCTGGGTTTCATCCTTGACTCCTCCCTCACGATGACCAAGCAAGTCAACGCCGTTACATCTTCCTGCTTCAACACCCTCTGCATGCTCCATAAGATCTTCCGGTGGATCCCCACTGGAACCAGGAAGACAGTCACCCAGGCCCTCGTCACCAGCCGACTGGACTACGGGAACGCCCTCTATGCTGGGACCACCGCCAAACTACAGAAAAGACTCCAGCGCATTCAGAACGCAGCTGCACGACTCATCCTGGACATTCCCCGACACAGCCACATCTCTGCACACCTGAGAGACCTGCACTGGCTCCCCATCAGCAAGAGGATCACCTTCAGACTCCTCACCCACACACACAAGGCTCTCCACGACACGGGCCCCGAATACCTCAATACCCGCCTCACGTTCCACACACCTACCCGCCAGCTCCGCTCCGCCAGCCTCGCCCTCGTCACCGTCCCACGGATTCGCAGAACCACCACCGGAGGAAGATCTTTCTCCTACCTGGCGGCCAAGACATGGAACTCCCTCCCCACCCCCCTTCGACTGACCCAGGACCATCTCTCCTTCAGGAAGCACCTCAAGACCTGGCTTTTCGAGCAGGTGCGGCACCCCCTTCCCAGCGCCTTGAGACCCTCGCGGGTGAGTAGCGCGCTCTACAAATGTCCTGATTGATTGATTGAAATGCTGCTCGGGGTCAGGGCTATAAGTAACCCAAAGCTCAACTGCAGGAGTCGCTGGAAAGCTGATGCTTCTGCAAATGGTTGCGGTGTCCAGGGGTTTGGGTTGCACAGTCTTCCACGAGGGATACAGGCCTCAGAATTTCTGAGTGCACAGATCGACCTCAGAGACCACGGAAACCCACCTCCTGTGTTGCATAATTCTTCGGAGTCCGGCGGGAGCTTCAGAGATGCAAACCGGACAGATGCGTCTTTGGTGCCTGCCAAGCAGGGGAGTAACTTCTTTACTCCAAGGGAGATTCTTCAGTCATCTAGTTCAGTGTAGAGTGTCGAAGTACCAGGATTTAGTATCAGAGTTTCGTCCAGGTGTAATCTAAAGTCCTGTAGTCAGGGGTTCCTTCTTTATACCCAAGGAAGGGGTTGGACATACTCTGGGGACCCACCTATGGGAGAGAAAGGAAAGAGGGGTGGCTATGCCCATTTGCTTTGTTCAGTTTCGTGCCAGAGCAGGGGCTGGTAGCCCCTGCAACCGGTTTGAACTGGACTATGCACAGGGACACCAAATGTGCCCCCAGTTCTGAACTTCAAAGCGCTCTTGGAGTGCAACCACCCATCCCCAATAGACTAAAGCCTGTCTGGGAGGTGGTGACACCTCCCTGTGACAGGAAACCTATTGTCCAGGCCTCCCCTGCCAGAGTTTTGTTCAGCAGCAGGAGGGCAGACTCGTGTCTGTGGCTAGCAGCATCCATTTTGTGATGCCAGGGCTCGGTTAGATGGTACCGGGTATACCGGTGCTGTCATGTCTCTCCCTCTAGAAGGGTGGGATCATACTCCCACACCAGTTACTGGTGTGGGGGTATGATTCCAAGGTGTTTGACACCAAACACAACATGTTTCCGTGCAGCCATTCCAAAGTTAGCATTTACCATTTGGTTATAATGCACTTAAGAGTATATGGTTTGGCTGCATCACAAACAACCCCGGAATAAAGGTTCCGAAGGCTGCAGAGGGGCTCTGCTCATGCATGGGCACCCTCTCACAAAAAACCCAGCACCCTGCCTTCAGGATTAGTAAGGCCTGCCATAGGGGTGACTGATAGGTTTATATGTGCAGTGATATGGAGAGATATAGTGAACCTATATCTCTGTAAGGGTTGCATGCACCACCTTACTCAGGCTGCAGTAGCAGTCCTGTAGTGTCATTTTGGAAGGCTTCCCAGGGGTGGCATAATACATGCTGCAGTCCCTGGTAGGCCTCTGGGGTACCTATGCCCTGAGTACATACTATACCATATACTAGGGACTTATAAGGGTACCCCAGAATCCAATCTGGAGTGTACCTAAAGTACTTGTAATCAATTTAAGGGCAAAAGCAGATAGGCTGGGGTCCTGAATAGCCGGTTCCCAGCCAGACTAAGTCGAAAACCAGCAAAACACCAGGAAACAAGTGGGGGCAACCATGCAGTCAGATTCCACCTTCCTACAATGACCAATCACAACGCCCCAATGCTGCTTTGTGATTGGTCTGAGCGCCGTGGTTCTTGTCACAGACAAGGGGAACTGAGCATGTTTTCCATTCAGGCTGTAGTGAAGCCTGGGGGGAGAACATTCATGCGCACTTGGAGTGGGCAAACCACTCCTCCCCTGTCCTGCTCTAAGAGCAGCCCCGCTTGAGCAGCAGGTACAAGTAAAATGATAATAACACTGAGTTCTTATCATTTTATTTTTCCTTTAGTGCCACTGCTTAAAAACAGTGTGGTAACGCTCTTCCGCCTTAGCCTAGGAGCCACCAATGTGGAAACAGCCATTTATCTAAGTGAATCTTCTTTAAAGAATGCATCCCTATCCTTACACTCAGCTGCTCACTTCTGATAAGATTATCAGTTTTATCAGTGACAGCGTAAAGGGGCAGCATCCCTAAGTGATGTCTGCTGAATGTATTATTCATGGTTTTCCCTTGAAAGTTGATGCAGTGCCATGATAGCTCAGTGGGTTGAGTGTCGACTATATTGCTTTCCTTTTCCTCCTTCTGAGATAGCCATTGTTTTTTAGGTCGAGCCTGGGCAGCGCATGCACTGCTCTGCGAGGCATGCTGTATTGAGGTAGGGACTTGAAGCTCCGCCCACTCCCCACTCACTTTTTTCATTGGCTTGTGTCATTATCCACTGTAAACTGTGGCTGTTCATTGGTCAATAGGCTTAGTAGTCCATCCTTAGTACCGCCGTGTCTAATTTTGTAACCTCCCATAGCGACACCCCTTGTTAAGTGGGTTGTTGCTCGGTAGGCTTTAATTACAGCCTCCGAGCACTATTTTCTCAGGTAGCTTTGTCCTACCTGCTGTTGCAGGCAGGACACACTCTCCTAAAGTTTTTTAAATTTCTTTATAGCACTCATTTGCAATGCATTAGGTCTCGCATTTGTGAAAGTTTAAGCTATTGGCATTTTAAATGACAATGCTTTTTATTTATCTGTTTTAAAAACAACACATAAATAAAAAGCATTGTCATTTACAATGTCAATAGATCAAACTCTCCCAAATGCGAGACCTATCGCATTGCAAATGCTTGTTTGTTGGTGCGCCAAAGCACCAGTCTGCTTCTTTGTGTGCACTATGCAACGGTTTTATCTTATTACTCCTTACCACTCACACTTTTGGGTTGGGCTGCCAACTGTCTTACAACGTTGTGCATCAAAAACGGGCGTTTCACGGGACAAGAGAGATTCAACAATCTCTTGGCTTAATTTAGGGTCAATACCTGTCCTGTGTTAGGTCGCGCAGGAGATTATTTTCATGAGAATGCAGCCTGGTCCGTCCCTGGTGCATTAATCTAACATGAGACAAGCCGCCTGTATCCTGTGAACAATAACGCAGGATTATAACCTCAGCACACATGGAGCTTAATGAGGTCAAATCCAGCTTCTTCTGGCTGAACGCAGAGTTTAGCTTTGGGCCGTGAGAAGACACAGGTTTCTCTGCCGAAAGGAGACAACATGCCAACAAACTGCCCTCACCGCAAGGGGAGCTAGAAAGGTGTGGAGCAGTTTCGTGTGATTTGGCATTTTGAGGTGCAGTGACGTGTGACCTAGTATGGCATGTATGTAGGGGATTTGTTAGAGTGTAGTGAGTGCATGGCATGAGATTACAGTATGTGGACCGATGTGGTGTGGTACACTTCAGTTTGGTGTGAGATGGCTTTTTGAGGTGCAGTGACGTGTGGCAAGGTGTGGCATATACGTGGTAGGTGTTTTGTTGAGGTGTAGGTAGGAAAGGCATGGTCCGATAGTATAATGTGTGGACTTTTGCGATGTAGAATAGATTGAAAGTGACGTAGTATTCTGTATTTTGTGTGGTGTTGAATATTGTTGAGTGGTGTAAGGTATTTTGTGGTGTGATATATTGTGCTGTATGGTGTAGAGTGGCATGGTTTAGATTGATGTTCAATGCACAGAGTGCTGGAGCAGTGAGGGAAATGTGGTTTGTCCTGTGACATGTTGATGATGTGGTGTGCATTCTGTGGGTCCCCATGGTATCTAGCGCTTGGGGAGGTACAGAGTTGAAGGATGAGCTGCCTATCCTAGTATTAACACAGAGCGAGAAAGGGAATTGAGGTGGAACCACTCTTGGCCCCCTTTTTTTCCTTAAATAAATCAACAAAGAAATATTGATTCCAATGATAAGCAATCCATGAGGAATCACAGAGTGTATTAAAAAGAACCCTCATTCACCAACCTAGTTGGTGACATGCTTCATCATTGGGTTCCTACCCGAGGGGCCGAATGCCTCCTGGATGTGCTACAACGTCTGATTACAGCAGAGCAGGTTTTTTGGATTGTGCAGGAAGTGGGAAGTCACACCGCGGGGTTAAAATGACCTTTACTTATCCTAAACAAATTTTAATAATGGAGAAGTAAGGTAAGATTAAAAGGTGGTGATAACGGATGTTTAGTTGGTTAAATTGACCAGTAACATCCTAGGTGAGAAAGTGATGGCCGGTTTACATGTTTCAGCCTCCTTACGCCATTAGCGAGGCTTTCGTCAGGACCAGATGTGCCACGGTGGTAACACATCTAGGTTGGTGAATGAGGGTTCTTTTTAATACACTCTGTGACTCCTCAGGGATTGCTTATCATTCTAATCACTCTTTCTTTGTTGATTTATTTAAGAAAATAGAGCTGCCTATCCTGTCATTCTTGCAGTCTAGTCCAGGTTGCAACGTCATACAAGGAAAGTAGCTGGGTCATCAGCAAGAAGTGGTGGAGGGGACTTAACAGTCGTGGGGTGTGGTGGAAAAGGGAACACAAGGACAATGTTGAGGACAGATATTTGTGTTGGACCTTACAGCGGGCAGTCACATAACAACCAAAGGGGATCTTGACTTTAGTGAATGAATCCAGGGAGTAGGGTCAACATGAATCCGCACCAGCAAGAAATCTGCAGTAAAAAAGACAGATTCTGACACGTTTAGCATAGCACGACCTAAAGATGTATCCTCTTAACCGAAGGGGCAGGCTTTGTGAATCACTCAGTCCTTGGAAACCGAATTACTCGGATCCTAAAGTCTTCAAAGCACTTTTGGTTTCCTCAGGTTTTCTGGGGTAGCTCACCAAGATACTGGCTGCAGACGGTGAGTACTCATTTTGTTCATGGGACCTGAGATGGGTCCGAGCTCCCAGTCACCAAATCAGCAAGCAGCCTTTTAATTGAGTCTTTAGGTGGCATGCCACTGCGCAAAGTTGGCATTTTTTAAACTTACTGCCTGGACTATATATGGTATTGGCTAGCCAGATGCCCATTCCAGCTCCCAGCCAGACTGTGCCACTGGTTCCCTTACATGACCAAAGGATGCCAGCAGAGAGTCCAGAGATAAAGGGTTTATTTATTTATGTGTTTTCATATAGCGCAAACTTTACCCGAAGGTGTCAGAGTGCTTTACCAAAGAACCAGTTATATTAAATGAGGACTTCAGAGTACATGAATTACATAAAAGATACAGATGAACTCTAAATTCACATAAGAATGATAGTAAGGATCTACTTACTACAGATACTAATGGTTAAAGTTATGTATATACAAGTTGCAAATTCACTCAGGGTTACATTTTAAGAAACATTGAAGCGATTAGGGTTGGACTAATATATATTTCATATTTACACAGCATGATCTTCTCGCCATTGCTGGGGTTCTTGCTTTCAGCCCGGCCTTCTGGGTGTTGTTACACTCATGACTGGTGATCTTGGGACTGGAGGTATCCCTAAGCTGATGATGTCCAGATGTCCTCCACACTTGTTGGGATGGTGGCTAGCACAATGAGATGGCCATCAGTCCTCCTCAAAGGAGATGCGTGGGGGCAGCAGGTCGACCCTGCCCTTTCCGCTTGGTGAGAGTTGTGAATATGTTATATGCGCGTCTGATAAAATTCCAGATCTTTTTGCTGATGCCTGAAAACAAAAAGAGATAAGCCTTTGGCAAGAATATTGCCTCTCTTGGCCCATGTTGGTTGTGGTTCTCCTGCCCATTGCTGCTCAGCATCTAAGTTAGCTGGTCCTAATTCTAAAATGGATGCTCAGCTGGGACTCTGACCTCTGTGCAGAGGCCTAAACACATGGGACTCTCTCCCCTCCACAATCCTTGAGTGTGGCGTCAAGATGAACAAGAGAAAAGCTGCCAGAGAGTGTCAGCCCTTCCCGTGTGGTTGTGAAGAGTCGACCACAGCAGTCATCTGCTGACAAATATGTGACAGCTCTGTTGTGGGTAAACACATTTTTACTCATGATTATTGGACATCTGTGCTACGAACTGCCCAGTCTCTGTCTCCCTCTGCCTCTGTGTGTCTGTCTCTCTGTCTGTGTGTCTGTCTGTTTCTATGCTCGCTGCCCCGCGGGCACGCTCGGGAGCACTGCCAAGAAATACACATCATTGTCACTGCAATTTAGAGGCTATTGCTGCCTCCCTTCATTCAGGGATTTCCCCTGCGAGTCCCTGGCACCTCCTTTCCACGGCGGAATTCATTAAATGTATTGCGCTGTGTCTTGGATATCAAACACTCTCCTCTGTGTTCTCCGTTCCCAAATTGCTAGGGCCAGTGACCTCTCTAACGCACCCCGAGTGGCCGACAGCATCACACACAAACAACTTTCAAGGAGGAGGCGCTTCTAAGCCTGGGTGTGAAACCTTCCCCGCGGAGGAAACAACGGCCTGGAAGTCCCTGGTGAAACTGTGACAATCATTCTTCTGCCGTACCTTTTGAAGCTGCAGGGGAAGAGTGGCCAGTGATGGACGTGAAGTGGCCACCTCCCTGCATTAGCCACTGGTGCTGGGGCGGAGGGGTTGGAGATGGGAAAGCTCTGTAGGACACCCTCGCGTAGGCTCTGTGCCGCTAATAGTTTGTTAGCGATGGAAACAGAGGCATGACGCAACATGATAAGCCCCCCTTCTCTGTGGGGAGAGGGCCCAGACATCCCATAAACTCAAATATATTCACAGGCCTTGGATCAAAACGGATGGACCCCAGAGGATAGAGAAGGCTCCTGCGGTGTGAGGGCGTGTTAGGGGCGGCGCATAAAGGAGGATCGCCAACCTGTCTCGTACTTGCCAGCACACACTATTGAAAGTCAGAGGTAAGAAGAAAGGACTAATTTGAAATAATTAGTATTCGTGTAGTCCTGTGGGTTCCCGTGCCATTGGTCACCTGGCAGAGCAAAGGCGGCACTGCCATGTATGTGGACCCTGAGACTCTGCAACTGAAGATATCCTGGTAGGCCAGTTCATCTAAGGGGCCCATGCAACAGAGACCACCCACAAATGTCAAGCTGAGATTGCCATGCGTTCAGGCCTATGCTCAGAAGTGTAGAGATCAGAGCCCCATCTGTGGACACCCCTGAACTGTACTTGGAAGGGAGAGGACTATATGCAGTGGCGGCCCGTACAGGTAAGCGTGGTGGGGTGGGGGGGGGGGGGGGGGATTGGAAGTCGACATACGACGGAATAGTGAACATAAAATAAATAAATAATGCCACTTACGTTGCGCTCACTACATCGCCGAGTCAGTTAAGTGGTTTTATTTATTTATTTTATGTACACTATTCCTTCATATTTCGACTTCCTCTCCTCCACCCTGCCCTGCCCACCCCGCTTACCTGCACGCACCGTGACTGCCTATATGTGCTGGTCTCCACACAGGAGCGTGGATGCAAACAGGCCTCTGCACGTGACTGGTTCAATGTTCTTATGTTCTAGAGGCAGATTCTCAGGTGTGCAGATCTCTGCAAAGGAGTGTGGAGGAGAGAGTCCCATGGGTGCTGGTCACCACACTGGGGTGTGGATGTGAGAGTCCCATGTGTGGGCCTATGCAAAGCAGTATGGAGGTCAGAGTCCCATCAATGGGCCTCTGAACAGGTTGTAGACCCTTGGTCATTTGTACTGCAGGCAATGAAACAATAGGACAGTAGAGCCCAATGGGCTTTATGTCTGGCTGAAGCCCAGGTCACTACAAAGCTAAAGGCGACACGAGGCCTGCTTCATTCTTTTTGCCAAAGCAACCTCTCAACACTCTTCAGAAGAACAGCAACTTCCTAAAACAGACTAGCTCGGTCCCTATATTATTTTGAAATACCTGCCAATAACACCTTTCGGATAGAGGTACAAGACATTTTGAACGAACAGCTGCAATGCTCACTTTTGAAATGTGTCATAAGTTATAAAACTTGTAATTCTTAAAAGATGGCAGTGACCTGAGGCCTGTGTTGAAGTTGTGGTAATCGGGGTGAGTGTGGGATTTCTGAGTAATGTCTGACTGTTTCTCCAAGACTGTTGGTTGAAGGAACCACATAACAATATAACAGGCGAGGGAACATATGTTCCTTATAAACCAGGGTCTGTATCAGATAAAGTGAGAACTGGTGGCAGCCACAGTTTTGGTCCGACTAGTGTCTTAAATGGCTGAAGAGCTGGAGCAGTGCTATTTTACATCCTGAGGAAGCAATTAATGGTTCCTTGTCCCAAGAATAGTCTGGGCGTGTGCTGCCTTTGGACGGAAATATAGCAGCATTTGTTGACTTATCTAAAGAAACAACTAAGCATAGAACAATAACACACACACAAACCGAACACCACATAACATTGAACATCACAAATCAGTCGAAACAGAACTCAACACAAAAAGTGTTGTACAAATAAACAGAATCCCATTGTGATAATGAAGCACAAAAAACAAGGAGACATGTTGCATATACTTTGTGGGCTTACAGCCCACCCATCGCTTTTCCTTTGTAGCTTCCAGTCTCCTTTCAAAATCATTGCTTTCAAGTGGTTAATCTTTCCTATTTTCCGTCATTTTCATTGGTTGTTCACTCCCTGGGAGCGGCGCCTCATTACTTGTAGCCTTCCACTTGTCCCATTTTAGCAACTGTAAAAGGGACTACTTTTTCCTTTGTCCAAGAGCACTCCATACGAGCGCTTGATGTTTTCAGTCGCTCCAAGCTCCAACTTCTGTTTCTGTAAATAGGGCTGCAATTCTTGTTATCTCTTCACATTTGCTCTGCGGTGACACTTTTGCTCCTGACGCACCCATTTGATTCTAGAAAGGGTGCACATTGCCTGGAGGATAGTCTCCTCTGAAATCAGTAATATTTGAGCTCACTGATATGCCATTACCGGGGGCCATACTCTGCTTGTCATTTCCTCGCTGCAAAGCCGGGAGGGAGCCAGCATGGCATTCCTGGGAGTTCATACCACAGCGGAGTTTCTGACCTTTCTGCTTCAGACTACTGAGCCCTCCTCCTCCCAACGAGCCCTGTGAGCAGCCCACAGAGGCCCAGAGCCAAGTCTTGGCACCAAGGTTCCAGTTGCAGTGACCTTGTCCTGCAGCTTCTTCCTAATGCCCTCCTGTGCCATGCGCATAAATCATGCAGGACAAAAGAGAGGTTCTTGTGGCGGGTGCACTCCCTCCCACACGCTCACCCTCAGGAACTAGGCCTGTGCGGCAGCTCTTGACATGCAATACGTCACTCACAAAGCTAACTTATCTTGCTTAGATTTAGAAAGCAAGCATGTTATAAGGAGCCAAACAAGTATACTTAATATTCAATGATGCTCTTTTTCTTATTTTTTTAACCGTAAACAATTACATTATTGGTGTCTGCACTCATGCTGTAGTCCATTGTCTGATAGGCTACAATGTGCTGAGAGCCTATGCTGCTGAGCTGTCTCCCTTTTCTAATCCAACTCGGATTAGGAAAAAAAAACAGTAAAGCCATTGCGAGACCTATTCATTTTGCCAAAGCTTGTTACGTTTGTTTAAGCCTCTTCATGGCTGCGCTCGCTATCAATAGTTTCTACTTGGGACAGAGGGGCGAGGCTGGATGGCTGGATCTTTGGTCTGAATTGAGCAAGGACACAGCAGTAAACCATTTGACATAATCTTCCGCTGGTAGAGTCTGTAGACTTACTTCACAGGCCTCCCTTTATTCTGTGATGAGGATTGAGTTAACACTGTATGGGTAGAATGATTTATGTTTGACTTTGTATGCTAGGATTGGATAGTGACAACACTATTGTAACTTTGTTAAGTGTTTTGCTCCTCCTGAATCTGGCTGTAGTGTTCTTTAATGCTCAAGATATCCATATAAAGGAGGACGGACTGATCCTGTTTCTGGATCTTTTCCCAGGGAGACACCCTTATTCTGTTTAAAGCACCTTCATTAGCTGTGCACATCAGTTCACATCTGTGTCTTATCCTGGTAGAGCTTCCTGCCCCTAGAACTGGTTGAATTCCATCACCATGAGGGGCCATGTGAGTCATAATAGAAATGGCACCCCCATACAGACTTTTTGTGGATGCGCTTCCTCCACCACTTGACCCGCTCTGTTTAAAGTGATTCAGTGGATTCAGTGTATATGGAAAATGTATGCTTCTTCCCGTCCTTCTTCTGAGTTCATGCTTTTGTCACTGCCCCATGCTCTTCTTCATGATGGATTGAATAAGCTGCATACATTTGGCACTCACTAGGGGTAATTTGTGAGCCCTGTGGATTGCCGTCATGTTCTGATCCAATCAAGCACTGTTTTACATTGTTTTATGGCAACCGATTGAGGAACCATCCTTATTGGAGGTAGCGCTTTGTTTGGTCCCTATGAGCTCCCTGGCTTGTATTGGTGTTTTTTTAAACCATCTAAGCCAGGGACATTGTCTCAGAAAGGATTGCAGAAGACGTCTTGAACTAGCTGGAAGTCCATGTTGAGATTTCCAGTCCATCAACCAGCTCTCGTGTTTGGGATAATATCATAGTCTAGTAGGTGATAAATTGACACATAAAAGCCATAGGTCAGATTAAGACTTGTAAATACCATCAACCACTTTACCAGGATTTACTTTATATTACCAAACAGTGCAACTGCAAAATGTCCACCCCTCCACCATCCACCTCTAGGAGCCATTAAAACAGCTATTCTAAATGAAGGGTGTGTCCCAGGGTTATAGGAGACAATCTTCAAAACACCTCTGAATGCGGGGAATGGGTGCTCTTCGGACCACTGAGCAGTACTCAGACACATCGAGCAGTGCTCCCAATTCCACTGATTATTCCCCATTTCCTATGGGACCCTCAGGGACCAACACATTATCCCACTATTTTCCCCCAGCTCCATGGAAGAACCTATGTCCAGGGTTCTGGGTGACTATAATAGGGGCAGTAAAATATAGTCGTCTTGCCTACTCATAATGAAATATCAGTACATTCAACATCGTGGAGCGTATTCCCAGCATGCATTGCACCAACTGAAGCGGGAGCAGAGTAAGAATTAAGAGTCAAATGAACTGTTACGGCTGGGCTCCATCTCCCACCTATGGCGGCCAGTTTACTTGAAAGTGGCTGCAAGAAGGGCCTGGTCTGGCCCAGAATTCCTGTATGGTGACGTTTTCACATTCTACATATCCTTGAATTGTAATCTGTAGATGTGCATGGCCTTCCCCATTGATTTCCCATTACATCATTTAACTTTTTTCTCTCTTTTCATATATCATACTTTTTATAGTATTTACTTCTGCAATATTTATATTTAACGTTCCTTTTTTCAGAGCTTTTCTGTGCTTTATCTTTTCACTCCGAGTGCTTGCAGGTTTCCTCCTCCCAAGCGCGTCTGTCCCAGTTAAGCATTTTATGCGCGGCCAGGGCTGACATTAGTGGTCCTCCGCAGTACTTTACCCGCCTCTGGATTAGGGCATCACCGGAGCTACCTCCAGCCAGTCTGCCATGCCAGCTGTTTTCTTTCTTAATCAAGCCAAGAGTCCCATATGTGCTAATCCCGAAAGCCCTGCACATGAGGTGGTCCCACCAGTGGGGAGATGTGTGCCCCTTGCATGCCTCTGAGCGAAAGTCCCAAGTGTGCAGGGACAATGAACCTTTGAACAGTTGTCAACTTGTGCTCATCAGAAGTATGCGTCCCATGTGTGTAGGCTCCCTGGGGGATCCCTCCATGGAAGGCAAGCTAACCCATGCATGTTTATTGTTGGAGTCCTATGTGTGCATGACCATAGCTCCTACATAGGAGGTGAACCTGGAATTCGTAAAGTGGTAGTTCCTTGAACCCACTACCCAAGCAGCAACTTGTGCTCTTCATAGGAGTGGTTGCATGTGTGCAGGGCACTTGGAGCTCTGCATTTGAGGTTGCCTATGAAGTTTAAGGTGGGAGTTCTATGCATACGCGGCCTCTGGACACCTTCATAGGAGGTGGCTTAAGTAGTTCTAAGCTTAGCACTAGTCCTAGGTGTGCAAACCCCCTTTCTCCTACACAGGAAGTGACCCAGGAAGGCCTATGGCAGGAGTCCTATAGATGCAACCCCTATGCTGCTCTGCTGAGCATGACTCAAACTGTACAGAGGAGCGTATTATATGTGCACCTGCTCCAGTGCCGGAGGCTACCTCATGCATGCATAGTTGGATATCCCATGTTTTCAGACCTATGGTCACCTGTGTTGGTGATACCAATGGTAGTGAAGGGGGGAAGTGCCTGCTTGCCAGTATGGTGTAGGAAGTGTCACAAGTAGCCCAGATGTGGAGCCCAATGTATGACAGCCCCTGACAGTGCACTCAGAAGTTGCCAGGGGCAATGCAGAGGTGACAGTTTCATGAGGGCGTTCCTTGGATCCCTCTGGAGGAGGCACGTGGGCACAGTGACCAGATGTGAGTCCAGTGCGTCCAGGATAGTGGCCACAGCAAGGGACTCAGGCACTGCAGTGTTGCAGGTTCTATGTGTGCACGGCAGGCGCTGTGCAGTATATGACCCGGGCAGTGCAGCAGTGAGATTTCTGTACATTTAGGCCCTAATGAAGAGTCTGACGGGGCCAGGGTGGAGATGGCTGGAAGGGCAGTCCTCCCCCTCTCCATTAGGCTGGCACTGTCCTCCTGAGAGCAGTTGGTTGCCTGGGAACGGGGTTGCCGTTATATTTAGTTAGACTTTCAACATCAATAATTTATCGAGGGCTCGAAGCGATGGTCAAAGAAGATGGATTGGAATGAAATCATTGTGGCAGAGAGAGCCCCGGTGCACCTTAGTGCAGGACTCGCACGCAGTTCCAGCGAGCCTGACAAGCGTTGGAGAGGTGCCATTCACCTCAGTACAGGGAGCCAGTCACACCTCACCAATGGCCCTGTGAAGTATCACCACTAACAGACGCCTAACACTGCTCCCCTGCTGAAACCTTGTATACCTTGCAATCGGCGACCCCGATGCCCCTCCATTCAAGGGCCCTCGTCTATCTCTAATCAAGGCTCCCCTCTGTAACTCCACTCACAAGGGTCCTGGTGTGACTCCACCAAGGGGTCCTTGGATACCTACACTCAAGGGGCCCTTGAGAATCTCCACTCAAGGGGCCCTAATGTACCTTCACTCAAGGGGCCCTCGAGAATCTCCACTCAAGGGGCCCTATTGTACCTTCACTCAAAGGGCCCTCGAGAATCTCCACTCAAGGGGCCCTAATGTACCTTCACTCAATGGGCCCTCGAGAATCTCCACTCAAGGGGCCCTAATGTACCTTCACTCAATGGACCCTCGAGAATCTCCACTCAAGGGGCGCTAGTGTACCTTCACTCAAAGGGCCCTCGAGAATCTCCACTCAAGGGGCCCTATTGTACCTTCACTCAAGAGGCCCTTGAAAATCTCCAGTCAAGGGGCCTAATGTACCTTCACTCAAGGAAGCCTCGAGAATCGCCACTCAAGGGGCCCTAATGTACCTTCACTCAAGAGGCCCTCGAGAATCTCCACTCAAGGGGCCCTAATGTACCTTCACTCAATGGACCCTGGAGAATCTCCACTCAAGGGGCCCTAATGTACCTTCAGTCAAGAGGCCCTCGAGATTCTCCACTCAAGGGGCCCTAATGGAGCTTCACTCAATGGCCCCTCGAGAATCTCCACTCAAGGGGCCCTAATGTACCTTCACTCAATGGACCCTCGAGAATCTTCACTCAAGGGGCCCTAATGTACCTTCACTCAAGGGGCCCTCGAGAATCTCCACTCAAGGGGCCCTAATGTACCTTCACTCAAGGGGCCATCGAGATTCTCCATTCAAGAGCCCTAATGTACCTTCACTCAAGGGGCCCTCGAGAATCTCCACTCAAGGAGCCCTTATGTATCTTCACTCGAGGGATCCTTGAGAATCTCCACTCGAGGGGCCCTAAAGTACCTTCACTCAAAGGGCCCTCGAGAATCTCCACTCAAGGGGCCCTAAAGTACCTTCACTCAAGGGGCCCTCGAGAATCCCCACTCAAGGGGCCCTGATGTACCTCTACTCAAGGGGCCCTCGAGAATCTCCACTCAAGGGGCCCTAAAGTACCTTCACTCAGAGCCCTGGAGAATCTCCACTCAAGGAGCCCTAAAGTACCTTCACTCAAGGAGACCTCGAGAATCTCCACTCAAGGGGCCCTAATGTACCTTCACTCAAAGGGCCCTCGAGAATCTCCACTCAAGGAGCCCTAAAGTACCTTCATTCAAGGAACTCTCGAGAATCTCCACTCAAGGGGCCCTAATGTACCTTCACTCAAGGGGCCCTCGAGAATCTCCTCTCAAGGGTTCTTGGTATCTCTACTTAAGGTGTCCGATGCATCTGCATTTAAGGGGGCC
The DNA here is from genome assembly GCF_964204655.1 of Triturus cristatus. Lineage (NCBI taxonomy): Eukaryota > Metazoa > Chordata > Amphibia > Caudata > Salamandridae > Triturus > Triturus cristatus. The sequence goes on from NC_140593.1 coordinate 860,587,924, forward strand.
TAGTGTATCGCCGCTCAAGGGATCATGGTGTATTTCCATTGATAGGGCCACCATGTGTTTACACTCAAGGAGTCCTAGTGTATCACCAGTCAAGAAGCCCCGGTGTAACTCCACTCAAGGGGCCATGATTTTATCTTTTCTCCTGGGAGCCTGGTAAATCTCCACTGAAGGGGCCCTGTTGTATCTCCACACACGAGGGACTGGTGTATATTCACTCCAAGGGGCCTGGTGTACCTCCACACAAGGGACCCTGGCGTATCTGCACTCCAGGGGCCCTGGTGTACCTCCACTCAAGAGCCTGTTGTATATCACCTCTGAGGGAGATCCTCTCGGTTGACCTCCATTCAGGGAGCATTAGCAGGCACCCAGGGGTGCATCTGTGTCTGTGCTATTGGGGTAAGTCTGAGAATTCCAGACCATCATTGCATTTACATCAATAAGATGGTGGGACATGTAAGGGTGTGTGTGTCCTTGGCGTGGGGGTGAGGCTATGAGGGAAGTATTATGAACATTTCACAACATTCATAGTGTCATCAGTGTAGAGTAACCACACATTATTAGGTATCTGAGTGCAGGAATCAGCCAGATTGTACCAATACCGACTGCAGGTCTTGTCAATATAAAAAGTCTGTGAAGTTTTCATTTATTCAAAGTCTCCCATGGTTTCTGAGGGGCCTGCCCATGCCTTTCTCCCGTCTGTGCCCTAATGTCGTTTTTCCAAGCAGGCCAACAATAATTCTTGGAGAGTGATAGCGCTGAAAACCGATGAGCCGTTTTCTAGCCAGTTACATTCAACACCATTTTCTCTGCGGATTGAAAAGTGGCTAAATGTTGGGGATCTTGTTTTTCTCGAAATAACTTAAAAGGGTCACTCAAGCCATGGTTTTGATGCAAAACCTACATGCAGAACTATCCGCTAAGTATAGTTTGTGAACACAGTGGTCGCCAAAATGCAGGATGTTTGTGTAAGAAAGCTTTGCAACTTTGCAGTCCATATCCCTTGTTAATGGCCTTCATGGACATTATGGGTCAGAGCTACAGGCAGGTGCTCATAAGTGGAGTGAGGAACAATAAGTCACAGTCCAGACTGGCTCCAAAGCCCGTTATACTATTGGCACCCGTGCTCCCGCCATTATTAGCTTATTGTGAGACTGGCAGCTGAGGCCTACGCCAGTACTTCCAGGCTGATGCTGTCAAGCTCTCTTAGCTGTGCTATTCCGCACTTCAATGAATGAATGAATGAATGAATGAATACCCAATACGCATTTGCTAAATGTACTACAGTCTCACTAGGGCCGTATTACGAGGTAGGCAGGACGAAATGAATGCGTGTTTTTGTGTGTGCATTATTATTAGATTTTAGGGGTTTCCACATCTGGATTTTGCAGGTGTGGAAGGACCTGATTTCATTTTATTTGCTGGTAAAACCAGCCAGAAAAATAAAAAAACTTTGGGTGCAGCAAGAGCCAAGTGTCACTCCTGCTTTTTCTAATGGGGGCGGGGGAACATATAATGCTACCCCCCTCACTTCTAGAAAAAGGTTCCTCCTTTCCTCACCCTACATAGGATACATGTACAATATGCTTAGAGCAGGTGATACAGGTGGGCGTTAAACCTGGCGGATTTAGGAATTCTGAGTGGTTTTATGGCTGGAAGAATTGTTCCTACATGTTAATTCCCCTTTCAGGCATCCTAACCCATAATTGCAAGTACTGGGTGGGTGTAACACACGGTAATGGTAAAAGTAATCATTCAAATTGTAGTTGGGGGCCCAAAAGAGCTCTTTTGTTCTGGTGTACTTTAAAAAGGAACACTATTGAAAAGAAGCAGGCTGCAAAGCATCCTTGGTTTGACTCTACCAACAGTTATCCCGTTACAACTTGAATGAAAAGTCTGTTCTGATATATAGGATTGTTTTTTAAACATTTTCTTTATATATTATATTGATAATAATATTCTGGAAATGTCAACGAATTCTTGTTTTTTAAATTTATTTTTTATTAAACATGAATAAAATATATTTATAATAAACTAGCTTTGCAGTGTTCCTCTACTTTGGTCTTACACTATCCAGTGATACGTCACTGTTGAGACAATCGCACAGCGTTCACAATGCACATCTATTCTGGCCTGCAGCATGCACAGCTGTCCCTCTGATGGGACATCCACATATCTCTCCCATTGCACCTTCACAATGTCTTTGGGATGCAGCAATGTCCCAACAGTCTCATGGTGAGCCCCCCGCTTTCCTGCACTGTGCGCCCCATTTTAGGTATTGAGGTATTCACAAGCCCTTATGGTGCACCTTGAGCTGCTATTCCAATGTTAATCCTTTCACAGAGCTCTCACAATGCACCTTCTTCCTAGCTCCCAGAATGCACTGGTACCTCAGTACGAATGCCTTCACACTCAGGGCGCTAATAGAAATAAATTGGGCCCAACTTGTTTCAGCAACCAGTCGAACGTCCGTATTTTGATGAGATAGTTGTGGTTAACATATGTAGTACAGAGATCTGCTTAACAAGCAGGTTCTCAGCTTCAAAACCAAATGGCCAGCTGGGAATTTTTTTTTACCATGGGGCCAATTTATGACACTTGCTATTAACTGACGAAAGGGGTTGTATGAACCAACCACGCATGCCCTAACTACGCGTTCCTTAACAACACAGTTGGAACAGAGAGTGAGGCCTAACCACACATTCCTTTACCACGCAAGTCTTAACATTAAGTTGCCTTAGGGATAGCGCTGGCCTTTGGAACAGTATAATTTACTATTCCAACTTCAGTCCACACAACAGTAGGGAAGTCCAACGCCACTTTAACTGAGGCATGCCGTTGTAACGACATGCGTGGTAAAGGAATGCGTGCGCAAGACACATTCGTTGTTCCGTCCATGTTGCAAAGACAATACGCGGTTCAGCCGTCATCGTACTTTCTGTTTTCTGCCATAAGGTAATTTACTTCAAATGTGCTGTACAAATACTGTCTATTTCAACTGCATGCACCCAAATGCTTTTAAAAACCACTGTTCAGAACGGGATAAATCTTTCCATCATTGAGATCTGACATTATATAAAAAGAGCTTGAGAAAAGCAGGCAACATGTCAGTGAGTTTAGCACAGGTCATACAAACTTTGTAGCCTGCATGTTACTAGCTCGAATTTCAGTGAGGTAGATGCGGTGGTTGAGCATCTGCTGCAGTGATCTGTGTCTAACTGTCTTGTCCAGGGTTTCAACACCAGCACAATAGTCTTGTGGGTTAAGCTCAAGAGAGTGGGACATAGAGTGTACATGTGTGTAGGTGCATGCCTGCAGTTTTAAGCATTGCTGAGCTAAGACCTTTTGATTTTACTAAAATTATATTTATAATATACATAGAAGGGGTTGCACTGAGCCTTCTTCATCCATTGGTCTGTTACTGTGTCATTCACATTTTTCTTCCACACACTGCTGCACTGAGCAGGGGGCAGAGGATCAGCCCACTTCAGTCATTGGCTAATTCCATGTCGATCTGTCCTTTCACTAGCAGCATATCCACTCACTCATGAGTTGCACCGAGTGCTAGGGGCTTTTTGAGACCAAACATCATTTTGCTTTTAGCCAATGTTTTCTTTAGGTTGATGAGAGCTTAACAGCTTCCCCGATAATAAAGTTTTGCAAAAACCATGACAAAATAAAACAAGCATTAACAAAGCCAAAAGGCTGGCAGCCAACAACATGCTTATTGCTTTGTTAGTGCTTGTTATTTTATGTTAGTCACTTGATAAATAAGGACTCCAACTTCAGTGAGCGGTGAATTGCTTTACAGAATTTTTTTTATTTAAGCTCATTCATCTCAAACATGAGGTGCTATACTGCTTTCCCATTCCACTTCCCTACCCCATCCAAAGAAACAGAAAACCAGCCGAACAGGAACATTGGTATTTTTCCCACTCTGTATTGAAACCAAGGCAGAGCGGAATTTCTTCAATAAAGGATTTTTTGTTAACCTTCAATCAGCCGCTCAAAAAATATAAACTGCCGAAAACGTTCCACTTCAGACAACAAAATGCTAGAAGTATAACTTATGACATATTTCTCCGCAGAGATGCCAGCACTGCCTTGATGTGTATTAATTATTCCCTTTATTTTACCCCTCCCTGTGGGAGACGAGGGATTTCTCAAAATGTAATACTTCATAGGCTGGGCCACTGGAACTATCTAGGGGAGGATCAAATTATGTGGAAAGGTTGACTGAATTATGTGGCAGGAAAAGACACATTAATTGGCATAATACAGCACATTTTGTGATAGTATTACTTCATTTTTTTGTCATTTTTATGACTGGAAATTGTCCAGGAAAATATCTCATATTTTTAGTACAAATCTAACACCTAAAAACAGCAATAAGCAACTAAAAGATGATCTATCAACCTTTGAGAAAGGTTTCCCAGTGCGCAGGAACCCAAGTCAAGCTGTTTTTAGTAACTTATTATCCTTTAAGCAGAATTCCTTTTTTGGTTAAATCTACAGATTATGCAGCAGATGATGGATTATGTGAAAATGTGGCAAATCCATAATTATGTGAAATTCACAATGGGCACAGAATCGCATAATTCCATGGCCTTGTTCATACGTTAAGGGGGCATATGGCCAGGGCCGGACTGGCCATAGCGAGCACCGGGCGTTTCCCCGGTAGGCCGCTAGGGTGGTGTAGGAAAGGGGCTCTGTATATACTGTAAATAGGTACAGTGTGTACAGAGTCCACAGTCCCCAGAGGTTTGGCAGAGGCTAAAGTTAGATATAACCTTACTCTCTAAAGTGGTAGCTTGGTCCAGCAGTAAGGCAGTATCAGAGGACAGTGTAAAGCATTTGTTGTCAGCAAATGGTCTCACACATTCAAGAACTGAACTCTAGGCAAATGGTTTGTATATAAAAATATATGGATGTTTTATTTTAGAACCAACAATAGGTATCAAAATATACTTTCTCAGAATGAGATGCTTTAGTTAAATACTTTTCACTAGGCAATAGTCTTTTGAATGCAATAGTTACCGTTTGTTGCAATTGGCAACACAATTCAAACACAATTATACATTGAGCTCAATTGGAAATTCTAAGTAAATGCAATTGATTACTTATAGGATTACTTTTCTAACTCCAGGACTGGATCCTAGATTCAGTCCTGGGACAGTTCCTCGAAACAGGTGAGTAAATACGTTTTAGTTACTGTTGTGATTTTTAAGCAATATTTTGGTATTTTAAAAGTTGACACTTGGAAGCTTTTACTAATAAAATCACCAATGTTATCCTATGGGAGGAAATTCACTTAGCAGGTAAGTGGGGTTATTGTGACTTTTTCTAGCTCAGTGTTGGATCCTGGATCCAGCACTAGTGTACCACCTGTAAGCAGTTGAGAGAATGCGTTAGGTTATACAGGTGATTTTTAACGAATATTTGTAAGTTTGCAAAATCGACACAGAAACTTTTTCAGCAAAAACCAGTCAATGTTACCCTATGGAAGAAAAGTGAGTTATCGGCTTTTGGGTAAGTACTCGACTGGCAGAGTTAAGGTTCTGGGCATAGACTCAGGGGTCTCCCAGGGTCGGGTAAGTACAGTTGTTACACCCTCAGCGGCACAGGGGCAGCCGGATGCAGAGTGAGTTAGACCCAATGTTATCCTATGGAAGGCAAGGGGCCCTTGGTTGGTGGCTGCTGGCTAGCAGGCCACGCGGCTGTGGGAGCTGGGCTCCTGGTCACTTACTCAGGGCAAATGGGGAAGTAGATTGGAGTAGAGGTTGCACTGCCAGGGGCACTCGGACGGCTGGGTGCAGGGTGCTTTTGAGCCGTCGGGCGCTCAATGGATTGCAATGGAGAAGCTCAAGAACTAACAAAGGCTGCAAGCTTGGGGACGAAGATTCTTCAGGTGCGACCTCCACTTCGAGAGGTAAGTTGGGTAGTTGGAGGATAGGTAGGTACCCAGGAGTTGGGCACAGGGGGCCGCAGGGCGCCGGGTGCAGGGGTGGCTTTTAGTGTCGGGAAATCTTACCCACTGTTGATCGTGGTTCGGGGGGTCCCTGGTTCCGAGGCTGCAGGCGTTGTCAGGAGTGTACAGGTGGGTCCTTGGGTGCTGGATTCGGGGTCACAGTCACCGGGGGGACGTCCTCGTGGTCTTTGTCCACTCCAGCACAGGCCAGGCTTGGCAGGTGCAGAGGGTGCAGGGTTCGTGGTTCCTGGCTGATGCCATGTGCATTGTTGCAGGCCAATAAGAGCGGATGGCTCTCTACCCAGGGGTCCAGCAATATGTCTGCTGTGTGGCAGCCTAGGTAGCCCCTCAGACAAGACGTGGATTGTAGGTTGGGTTCAGGGGGTATCTCTATGATGCCCTCTGTCGTGAATTGTACATTAAATCCTGCACTGGCATCAGTGCGGATTTAATGTGCTGAGAAGTTTGATACCAAACTTCTCAGTCTTCAGTGGAGCCATCATGGTGCTGTGGAGTTCGTGTTGACGTTCACCCAGCACCATATACTCTTAAATAGCAGCACTGCACTTACAGTGCCCAAGAATGGACCTGGCTACTGTAGGGCACAGGGCTCATGCTCCTGTACCCACACCACTGGCATAGGGCACCCAGCTAGGTGATGGCAGATGTATGTCAGGGCAGTGTGTGTTGTGGGCATGGCACACAGGGATGTGTGCTATGTCGACTCTCTGTTTTGTTCTGTACCCAGACAATCAGCCTGCAAGGGCAGTGTGTTTGTGTCAGGGTACAGGGCCTCTATGGGTGGCACAATAAGTGCTGTAGCCCTTAGGGGCCTTCCCTGGTCACAAGGCCCTGGTTACCTAGTGTACCATTTACCAGGGGCTGACATATGGCCAGGGTTTGCCAATTTGGGTTTAGGTTTCAGCACAGTTTTTAGGGAAGGAACATAGGCCCTGGGCACCTGATTGGCAGGAGCCCAGGGCACACTCAGTAAAAGTAAATTCAGCAATTCAGCAAAAAGTAGGGGCATACCATGCAAGAAAGATGGCACTTTCTCACAGGTGGGGACCGGTTTTAGGCCCCTGGGGGCCGTTTTTGTTACCGCGGGTCAGCAATCGCGGCCCCCGGTAACAAAATCGTCTGAAACCGGCCCTCGCAAACTGCTTGGCCTCACTTCCTCTCACCCCAAGGGGGGGGGGCTGAGCAGTTTATCAGGGCCGGTTTCTGTTCCCAGGCCGGCCTTGCATATGGCTGTGTCTGAAGTGCTGCTGATCTTTGGTGATACACAAACACTGCCACCTTCAATCGAAAAGGAGCCCCACTGTCAAACAAAAATGCATTTTTAAGGGCGTGGCACCTCCCTGTGCACCGTTATTCAGGTGGCCAAGAGAAAAAGACTGCTGGTGCTCAAGATCTCATGCACCCCTATGTTCAGGGAGGTCAAAGGGGCTGGCCCTCAAGGAGCCCTTGACCACCTCTACTCATGGTTTCCTCATGTTGATCCTCTTAGGGAGCCTGGTACCCCTAAATTCTGGGATCTCAACAAGTATCTTTGCTGGCATCCTCTTCCATCCCTGCTCGGCAGCTTTAGCACAGCTGTAATCTGGCAGCTTGGGGCCCCTATGTTCATGGAGACTCACTCATCTCCACACCACCTAGGACTGTATTGTATTGTATGTTACTGGCGCTTCATACCCCAGCGTTACGGTTTGCATTGGTTTCCTGGGAACACTTTCGGAGTGCGTGATTGGAAGGGTGATGGAGGAAGAATGTTCTGTGAAAGAGATGTTGGTTGGCCATGTGTGAAGTTCAAAAACATACTGTAGAAATGGTGCAGCGTGAGGCTCTGCACATACGTGAGAAGTGTTGCAGAGAGTGTGAGAATATGCACATTTGCAAATACCTACTTACCAACTTGTTTAGATCTCTATCTCCTTCCTATGGATATATCCCCTCTGAGCACCCACTGATGGAAGCGGGCACACCTTCTCTCAGGGAGTCAGTATCGCTACATTTCAGAGAACATTGTGTACCACTGTTTACAGGAACTGATGCCCCATGACAAAGGGAGGAGGAGAAATAATCAGATCAAGGTGGCACATATGGGTTAACATGTGGCACAAGCAGGAGACAAAGGAAGAGTCATGGTGAAGGATGGGTAAGCAGGGAGAGGGCATTGTGCGAAGATGCAAGGCATGGGATTTGATAGAAGATAAAGATGACTGAGGGAGACTGAAGGAATTGGGCTATTTCTGTCACTGTGTCCATCACTGCCAGAATCCTTAATTACCATAATTCCCAACATTCTCAGTTATCAACTTTGCCGGTGCTCCTACGGTCCCTCACTGGAGATTCCCCTAATTATCATCATCACCAGTATCCGCTGTCTCCGCCACTGACCCCTGTTGCTATAATATCTAGAGGCCCAAGAAGCTGTCACTGACCTTAATCTCTTTTAGTACAAACATAGACAACATAAATCAAGCTGTGCCCTTTTCTTGCAAGTACACTTATTTTAAATACATACTTGCTTCTTGTTCTTTAGGTTCCCAACTCCAATCTTTACCTCTTGCACTTGAAATTCCCTTCTGAGAGTCCACCTGGAATCAGCTGCTCTCCTGTGTTTGTTTTCTACATGTCTCAGTCACTGTCAATGCGCCTCCAACAGTCATATATGCAGAACTAGCAATAAACTGTCCACAGGGGTCATGACTTCTAGTGTATAAATGATGCACAACAGCCATGGAAACATGAGTAACAGTTAAATAAGGCTACTCAATGTCTTAGACTTTGTTTCTAGCAGTGCAATCATGTTGTCCTAACCAATATCACTAGATTTGCAAGAATATGTGTTAAAATGTCATTAGAGACAAACCCTAGTTAAAGAGATCATGGCGTCAGAATTGCATAAAAATATTTTGTACGTAGTATAGTTTTCTAAAAGATCCAATTGGAGTTAAAAATAGAAAATTTGCACTGACTAGAACTTTTTTGTGTTCAAATTTAAGACACCATATTTGTGCTAGACAATACTTTTGGTAATGATATTTTTACATGCAATCACCTAGATACTTTGGGCCAGATGCATTAAATCCATTCTATATCAAAGGGAAAATGTGTACGTAGCTATGGCCCCTTGTCGCTGCATTGTGAATGTAAGTGCTTGGTGAAAATTGTCTCACATACCCTGTCCGGATCTTGGGGGAATGAGCGACACAAGTTGTTTTCTGAAGACTTGAAGTCTGGCTTGTTTATGCAGATCTTCAGGAGGCCTTTTCCCCCTATCTGGAATGAGATGTCAGAAAGATTGTGTTTTCCTCACTCGCCGCAGAGTTTCTGGGAATGGATTGGGGCCGGAGAAGAGGTTCCGTTTGAAACTTTTGAGTATTGTGTGGATTGCCCATATAACTAAGGGAGAAGGTGCCTATGCATTCGTTCACACACTCTCTTCCATGTGTCTGTATCTCAACAGTTTCTTTGTTGTTCCAGCAATGGTGGTAAGGTGATTTTTTGGGAAAAGTAATGGCAAAGTGTATGCTTGTACATCTGTGTTCTTGGCTGGATTTCATAATGCTGCATCAACAAGGTGGACATGTGCACGTTCCTTATTTGTAAATATATTTGTTTATGTAGTATTTATTTATTTGAGAGTTTTGTAATGTGCTTCATATAACCTTTCAGTTAGTTCAGAGTGCAATCTGGAATTTAAAGATCTGTCCAGTATTGAACAAAAGGACGCTATAGGGACAGACATGTCTGATCTGGCAGAGTAGGTGCCCATGACAGATGATCTGTTGCCACAGCCCCTGTTTGCCAGCAAAGTATGCCCAAATGGTTCTCTGCTCACGAGCTTCCTAAAGCACACAAGGGTGAGTTTAGAGCTGGGCGAGGAGGTAGGGTATTCTACAGCCTTAAACTCTCTACTCCCAGGTGTCTGTCCCTATGTCTTGTACGTTTGTCCGCTTGGACAAGCATTGCTGGGTTAGGTTGTCAGCCGAGGACTTAAGGTTTCTAGTTAGGGTGTAGCGTGGAGCTAATTTCTGTATATATTTCAGACCATTATAAAGCTTTATAGCACAGGTCCATAATTTAAGGGTAAAAGGAAATCCATACATACATAGAATTTTGGTACTGCATTATAAAAGCATGCAGAGAAAGAGCTGAATAGATGATGTCATTCATATAAGTAACATAGGTTGTGATTTACTAAAGAAAAATAACTATATTTTATTAACGAGTGTTATAAAAATGTGAAAGTATGAACTTTTGCGTTAAAAAGTTTACCTCTAATCGTTTCTGAATATCATTTAAATGAAAGTATAACTAACGAGATTCATCAAATATAATGATTAATCCTGATTATGATAGTACATTTCACTAAAATCTTCTTCTCTGTGTGTGAAATCATATGCACCGAAAATGACAAAAGAAAAGTAGGTGCTACACATTTCTATTTGATGATACTTCCTTGAATCTTATAAAGAAGGTACTTCACCTATATAGCAATCTTATTTGTTTGAAACAAATTAAAAATTTATGATTTGAACTGTATTTAGATGTTGGTATCTGCCCTATATTACCACTTATTATTTGTAATCCCACTAAATGTTCCAAAGTGCATCAGAAGTCATACAAAACCATGACATCTTCATGTTCTTTTATGAATGTATGCTTATAATTCCAAATACAGGATTATATTAGCCTAAATTAATAAGGGCCTGAATGCATTTGCAAAGTTTCTGCCTTGCTAAGCTCATTTCCCAGTGACAAATTATGTGCAACGGTATATTTCCTTATTGAGTTTACATGTATGAACGAAAGATTTTGCCACAAAGATGTTATCATCTCAGGACATCTGCCTGGGAAACTGTACTCTTGATCTTTTTCCTATGCTCTTCCTAAAGGATCATTGTTCAAATGTTTCACATACTGGATGGCTTAAGGACTGCGTAATTGTCCCACCTATTTCTCTGCATTTTGTGTCTTCTTTATGTCACCTGACACACACTCCATTGGAACTGACTAATGGACTGAGTGGTCTGACCAGATAAGGTGACTCCAGAAGGTGTCCCCCCTGGAAACGCTAAGAATATAATAATGTCTGATCTAACAAATGGAGATATTATTGAACATTATTGCGATGGTGATAGTGATAGATGACTGCTGTTGTGCAGGCTGACTACAAACTGCTAATGGAAATTTGTAGAAATTACCTGGCATTTTAACTTGCCTGATTCAGACTAATCTGGCTTCTTTTTCGAACTGACGCATATGGTATATGCGCTTAGTGGCCTCTTCGTTCTGGGACAACTTGAACAGGCACAATTGTCCCTTTCCTGAATTCTTGAGCTTTTGGTACTTAATTTGACATTTCTTTATTTGTCTTACTACCCTATGTGATCTATTGATGCACATATCTTTCTCCATTTTTGATAAACTAAACTAAATTTACTACTTTGACTCAGCTGTCATGATTTATCCTTATACTAGTGAAGGTGCATTTCCAATTTGGGATTACTAATGTCTTGGGGAGAGAGATCTCAGAGCATCAAATTCTAATGTTATTATTCTGGATAGTTTTAGCTGAACGCTTGGTATGTATGATTTTAGCTCTACTACATTTCTGCAGAAGATTTGGGCTTGCAGTGATAAGACTTTACCTTTATAGTATTGTCTTGAGAGTAATTTACATGAGCTTGATATCAACTTTGTAATTCATTTATCCAATCCCTGGTCCTCATTGGATGACTGTTGGAACCCTTTAGATCCAACCCCTCTCGGCACCCAGCAAGGTCCATCGGAGGACCAAGAGAGTGGTAAATTCATCCTTGAAATTCCTGTCCATTAAGTATGTAATTTGGGGCCCAGTAAAGGCTACAGCAGTAATTCTGGTAGCATGTCGGATGGTTTGTGGTCCGATGAAGTTAGGATATAAGTGGGGAAATCCTTATTAAGATCCCTATTCAAAATTTTGATTAAGATTTAGATCAAATCCGAAGCTCTGTGTTCAGTCAAAGGTAACCAAATGCCAGCGTTGAAGGAATACGATGACAGCAACAAGATCGTGGAGAGAGTATCAATGGGTTGTGCATTATTGCTTGAAGCTTAGATTACGGTAATATGGCTGTGAGAGGTTATGCAAAGTTTAGAGTTGCGTTAAGTTATACACTCTGTGCAGTGAAGTTAAAGTTGTTATCGGCTCTGAAGTGGCCTAAGATCCCGGGATATACACCTATGGGTGGTCTCACTATGGCATATGCTGAGTAAGACTGCCTGCTGTGGCTTTTGAAGGTACAGTGCATGAGACATTGTCAGCAGTACCAGTAGTGAACGGAACTTTCTGCTGTGAGTTTGAGAAATTACGATCGCTGTGGGTGTTCTCAGTGCAGCCATCACAGGGATAGTGGCCTTCTGGGGTCAGCAGACCACCATGTCTGTGACTGCTTTTATGTAAAGCAAACTTTTTGTTTGTTTTTGTTTTAGATGCAGACTGTTTTTCTTAAAGGAAAATGGGATGCATTTTAAAAAAAAAGAAACTTAAACTTTTAAGTTTCATTATTTAAGAGTAGGCAAGTAGTCTGGGGACCACTGCTTGCTCTTAAAAAATCTATTATTTTACATTCTCAAAGATGAAGGGATCCTTTAGGGACCCCCTTCCTTTTGTGAATGGGTTACCACTTCCTTCAAGGAGGTGGTAAAATATATATTTTTTTCTTTTTTTTTTTGTCCTCAATTGTCTTTTTTTTCACCCTTCTTCTAACTTAACCGACCCAGGGTTTCATGCCTCATATAAGCTGGACACAGACGGGGGGAGGGGAGACACAGCATGAAGCTCTCCCCAGAGGCCCGCCCGTATTCCTTCTGGAAAACCTCATCCTCGAGTCTACCACCTACCAACCCCCAGATCCTCCTGCCTTCAGAAGAGGGACTGAAAAAACCAGCCGAGACATCAAAAAGGCCTTAATCATTGGACCATTTTTAACAAAAAAAAGAAGGAATTCCCCTGCCTTCCAACATATCAAGACAAAAGGGGAGCCCAGAATTCATTTCTCTTTCTCATCTGATCCGAAATATCCAATTTAGCAATGTATTTCATTGACTGAAAAAGTAAAATATTATTATTTTACAACCAGAATTTGGTCGCAAAACATTATTACATACCACTGCAAATCAGCATTAGGAAGAGATGCCCTAAAACACGCCACTTCCAAATATGAATCACAATTTAGCTTTTGTGCATTTAAAAAAGCTTTTTTTGGTCATAAATAGCTGATTTTGTAAATCACGCTGTTTGCGACCTCCAAAAACGTTTTGTGCATGAGGCCCAAGGTTTTGATGTTCTTACGTGCAGTCCTACAAGCTGGCTAACAAATTCATGTCATTTGAGAAACTGTGTTTTGCTTGTGCAAGAGCCAGCATTGTTGGCAACATGTAAGGCATACTCGTAATTATATCGTATTATTATAATATCAATTTGATAGTGCAATTATGCTCCGTGACCTGCTTTTTACCCTGGCTGCTCGCTCTTGCAGTAAGTATTGTGACATCAGTTCTCAATTGTAATAACTTATTACAGTTGTGCAGGTACGTCGGACGTCACAAGTTGCCTGTAATATGGTAATTAGATACAGGCTTTTATACAGGGTTTGCAGGCTCCCATGTATTGTATTCAGCATTCTACTCTGCCATTTTCTAGTTATATTTCTTAGTGCTCCTGTATAATAGCACACAATTTAAAGTTACGCATAGAAACTGAATATATTTCTTTAAATAAAGGAGTCATACAAGTATAATTTGTAAGATTTATAGCTCCATTTCCGCATGCTAATGGTTGGAATTTGTCACAATACCTGACCAGGACTGGGAAAGTCTGAAGCTGCTGTAAAACAATTATAATTGTTTTGCTGAATTAGTCTTGTATAAAATGTGAACACTACAGGTTTTAGTAGATCTTATTAACACAGGCATTACTGAGAACATTGAATTGCATAGTATATTCATACGTGTTTCCATTACTAATTTACCACCTTAGCAGCTCAACTGTTGTAGAAGAAAGTTTTCATTTAAGAAAAACAACTATGGGGTAGTTTTAGATACCCTGATAAGTTATTTTAAGATGAAACAATCTGGGGGGGGTTTGTTGCTCATGGAACTACCCCCCAAAAATCTCAGAGGGTTCTTATAAACAAGGATTGACAATGCTCCTTCCTTCTAAATAATGCAGTGTTCAAAGGTGAATTCACTACAGTTCACTTTCCAATGACTTTACCTATTGTAAATGAAAGTTTCTTAGATGCCATTGTGGAAATATCTGAAGTCAAAAAAAATCCTCAACTTTCTAAAAGCATATTGTTTGCCTTACAGACTCAGATCATTTTCTTACTGTTGTAACATGGGGGAGAGAAGGCCTTCACCTTGAAGACATATCATGTTGTCTTTGTCTGAGAAGCTTAAAAGAGTTAACTTGGACTTTTTTTCTTTCTCAATTAAAATTGTATTCAGTTTTAAATAGGAGTAAGCCCTGCATGTGTAAAGCAGCAATTAAGTGATCTGAACACCAAAAGGGTTAAAACATCAGCAGCCAATCTAAAGTCTGCCCTAACTCAGAAAGAAGAAGCAAAGGCAAACAGGAGGAGAATAAAGACAATGAAAGATTCGCACAGACCCCATCTCCTTAGATATTCTGAGCTCAAGTGCCATAAGAAAGGTCATTGTTGTCCTTTCTTACCATGAAAAGGTGTAAGATCAACCAAGGATGAATTTATGTTATTAGTTGTTTTTTTTATGCAATCTGCTTCAGGGAACAACAGTTTGTTATTGTTTCCAAACGTTTTTATTTAGCCTTCTCTGCAAAAATGTATATATTTTTTGTAACTAAAATGCACTTTTACTATAGTTTTTTAAAATATTCACTCCCATTTCGTAGCGCATATTTCAAACTGTGAACAAAATAAATATATTGAAGCATCAAATATCTGTTCAAGCTACACAGTGGTTAGTATAGTAGAAGTGCCTATGAACAAAATAAATATTACAATATTTTTACCCAAATCTGGAAGAATAGTATTTATTCTAGGCATTACAAATAGGTAGATTTGTAAGAAACAATGGTGCCATTATGCTGCCCTGCTTGGCACCATTTTGTGTGCACATGGGAGTTCAGAGATCCCTAAACTGAATGTTGAATCTGAGTCCAGTCAGTGTGCTAACACATGACAGTCAAGGATGTAAATTGCTCACTTTACTGGCTAAAGAACACAGTAAATCGCAGTGTCCAATAACATGGAGCTGTTCGGGAATTCACAATGAACCTAACTCTCATTGGCAGGGAAGCTCTATCTGCTGGGAAACCCCATTAGAATTTGGAATGGATCCACCTCTGGAAAGGTTTTCAAGAAGCTACATACATTGAACGTAATGTTGACTTCTGTAAACAGAAAGCCTTTCTTGAAGAGTGCACAACAGAAAGCCTTTCTTGAAGAGTGCACATGGCCATGTGCACACTTCACTATGATGCCAATTCACTGAAAGCATCATAAATATTTACATTAGAGATAGTTTGGATGAAAATCCCAACCTAGAAATATCTTGTACATGGACTGATCTGGATCTCCAATGCATGTGGTAATTCCCCGTCTGTCTGCAAGTCGAAGTTCCACCAGGCCCTTGCACAACATTTAAAATATGATTCCGCATTTTCCAGGCCCACTTTCCTATGGTTGGTCCTCCGATTGAATTTTTATTTTTCCACCTGAGAGGTGATGAGAGTTAACATTTACATCAATAAATTTCAATTGACAGCATAACCCATTTGGCTACATAATGAGGACCAGGAGCTGGGGTTAAGAAGGTTTATGACAAATTAAGAATCAAATTAAGATACTTATGAGATACGTTGTTTGATACCAAATATGACACTTTTCAATGGGATCATAATGGATCTGGCAACCTGGGGGTGCCCGGGTGCTAGCCCATGTTACCCGATGGCCCCCTGAACACGTTTAGTAGCCCCTAATGGAAGAAGGCTACTATAGAAACATATAAGCTTGCACTTGTTTGTCCACACCTCTAATATAATGCACCCTGCCTCGTGGCCTCAGGTGCCCTACCTTAGGGGTGGCTGATAACGATTATAAATAGTGCTGTGACCTTGCTAGTCATGGTGAGGGCAAAAAGTAGTCTGAGTAGTTGGCACTGCTCCTGCAGTCAGCAATGAAAGACCAGCTGTCACCTCTTTACTTGGGTCATTCAGGGTGGCACAATGAGTGTTGCAGGCCCTGGTGGCCCCTTAAACTCCCATGCCCTGAGCACTGTGGTACCACTTACCAGGGACTTATATGCCCTAGCCAACTGGGGTTACCAAATCACATATATCATATTTTAAGGCAAGAGCTCTGTCACTGGGGTCTGGTAAGCAGGCTCCAGTGAACTTTCAGAGTCAAAACTATCTGCATTGGAGGAAAAAGGGTGGAGGTGACCATACAAAAAGGGCACCTTCCTGCACCATGCAAGGGCTCAGGAGGACCAGATCACTTGTAAAACAGACAAGCTAAATGGGCCTGGAAGTCATTGTTCGTAGGGCGGTGGGATCCATAAATATGCTGGGGTGGCCGCATCGCCTGGGAAATGTGCATGGTTGATGGGTCTGATGAGTTTTTTTGGATGGAGACTGATTGGATGTGCCTAAGGTTGCCTAGCTGCCGTCAATATAAATGCATCTTCAAACATATTTATCTCTTGTGTAATGCTTTTAAGTATTACAAGGTGGAATTAAGAACATTCACCTTGGTTCATGATTGAAGAAATACAGATTCTAGACTGAAGTTTAGGAATATCAACTTTAGCAAGAAACTCTAGGTAATGGTATGGTGCCAGATTTTAAAAAGCTATACCCAAGTGACATATTTATAAACAATGATTAAGCCACAATATTTATGTAAGACAATATTTTTTTAAGCTATATTTTGACATACAACTTTTGGTAATCATTAAATGCAATATACAACAAATACTAAGGAATTTCAATAGTTCTCAGTATAGACGTTAGTTTGTAATAATTAGGGAAAGTGGCTGATTGACCTACCTTGCGCTTTGCTACTCCTGGCACTGGCCCTTTAACTAGGCCTGTAAAAATATTGTTACACCAGCATGATAGTGTGCAATTCCAGAATTTCAGGCGAGCAAAATGTGCAATTTTTTCCCATTTAGCATAATGTGAAATTGTGTGTGCATTTATACCTGCAAGTAAAAGATTTAAGTAGAAAATGTTTAGCCAAGAGACATTGTTTCATGCAACAAGATTTTTTTTCTGTCCATATCTTCGGTGACTTTTTGTGCAAGCTATACAATAGTGGAAAAAAGTTACTAGAGTTACCTGGGTCCTGAAGGCAACATTATGAGCAGAAAATGATCAGAGGTCTAAGAGCACTATTTACTGTCTGTGCTTTTCACTTCTTGAACTTCTACTGGACCTTCAGAAGCCAAATAAAGGCTGTTGAGGGAGAAAGATGGGACCAGATGTACTACCATTATGAAAAGCGATTTTATATCATGGACAGTGGGGTAAACCTATCGTACAGCTTCAGGGGGGTAGGACCAACAATCTGAAGGCAAAAAGACATCTCATTTATGTGTGCTGTAGATGGGAGTGGATTTGAATAGACACTCCTGGCAGGTGGAATTCTCTGTGGCAGACCATCATATGGGACCACATTGTTGAAGTTCATCTGAGTGTGCCCTAATGGATCTGGTTTATAAAAATATCCGAGTGGTAAAACCACAATGGTTGACTTAGAACCAAAAGGGGCAGAGTGGGAGTCCATAAACAACATCCTTTCTGGTATATGCGGTCCATTAAAATCTACAATAACACAATCCCCCATGCATAATTTGCGGGAACTACCTATCCAGCTGACTCTACGCACCATGTTAATATTTTTCTCCACCCTTCAACCCAATGTTGTGTTGTGCGATAACCAGTGAAGAACTTTATTCTTCAACTGGAAGTAATCCTCCTTTATACCCTGTGAGAGAGCTGGCACGTTCCCCAGTACCACTACATAGGGGATAGATTCTGGTGGCAAATGAATAACTGGTGGACACTGCAAATGGGCCTCCCTTCCCCCCTGAGTCTGACTACCTGTTGGTTGACTTCCCTCTAAGTTCCGTACCTGCATGGGCAATCTGTCCCTGTTCTGGCTTTGGCTTTCTTATGGCGAACAAAGCGGTACAAAAGGGGTGGTGATGGACGGAGCATCAGAACCAATCAAACACTCACTCCCAGTCAACAGATCTGGGTTTGATCCATCACCGTTCTTTAGCCCACTCTGCCACCCCAGTTCAGACATGGCCATATGCAAATCAGTCTGACCCTGTGCCTCATGGGAACAGTCCAGCCCGAACTGCCAAGCCATGTCTTCCCTGGACCGGAAACAAGCTTCCTAGGACCGGTTTCTGGCATTTCAGCCGTCTTCAGCCAGTCTTGCTTGAATCCAGTGGTAAAGTGAGCAAGGGACTCATGTCTGAGCATACCCTGCCAACTTATGGCGAACAAAGCGGTACAAAAGGGGTGGTGATGGACGGAGCATCAGAACCAATCAAACACTCACTCCCAGTCAACAGATCTGGGTTTGATCCATCACCGTTCTTTAGCCCACTCTGCCACCCCAGTTCAGACATGGCCATATGCAAATCAGTCTGACCCTGTGCCTCATGGGAACAGTCCAGCCCGAACTGCCAAGCCATGTCTTCCCTGGACCGGAAACAAGCTTCCTAGGACCGGTTTCTGGCATTTCAGCCGTCTTCAGCCAGTCTTGCTTGAATCCAGTGGCAAAGTGAGCAAGGGACTCATGTCTGAGCATACCCTGCCAACTTATGGCGAACAAAGCGGTACAAAAGGGGTGGTGATGGATGGAGCATCAGAACCAATCAAACACTCACTCCCAGTCAACAGATCTGGGTTTGATCCATCACCGTTCTTTAGCCCACTCTGCCACCCCAGTTCAGACATGGCCATATGCAAATCAGTCTGACCCTGTGCCTCATGGGAACAGTCCAGCCCGAACTGCCAAGCCATGTCTTCCCTGGACCGTAAACAAGCTTCCTAGGACCGGTTTCTGGCATTTCAGCCATCTTCAGCCAGTCTTGCTTGAATCGAGTGGCAAAGTGAGCAAGGGGCTCATGTCTGAGCATACCCTGCCAACTTATGGCGAACAAAGCGGTACAAAAGGGGTGGTGATGGACGGAGCATCAGAACCAATCAAACACTCACTCCCAGTCAACAGATCTGGGTTTGATCCATCACCGTTCTTTAGCCCACTCTGCCACCCCAGTTCAGACATGGCCATATGCAAATCAGTCTGACCCTGTGCCTCATGGGAACAGTCCAGCCCGAACTGCCAAGCCATGTCTTCCCTGGACCGGAAACAAGCTTCCTAGGACCGGTTTCTGGCATTTCAGCCGTCTTCAGCCAGTCTTGCTTGAATCCAGTGGCAAAGTGAGCAAGGGACTCATGTCTGAGCATACCCTGCCAACTTATGGCGAACAAAGCGGTACAAAAGGGGTGGTGATGGACGGAGCATCAGAACCAATCAAACACTCACTCCCAGTCAACAGATCTGGGTTTGATCCATCACCGTTCTTTAGCCCACTCTGCCACCCCAGTTCAGACATGGCCATATGCAAATCAGTCTGACCCTGTGCCTCATGGGAACAGTCCAGCCCGAACTGCCAAGCCATGTCTTCCCTGGACCGGAAACAAGCTTCCTAGGACCGGTTTCTGGCATTTCAGCCGTCTTCAGCCAGTCTTGCTTGAATCCAGTGGCAAAGTGAGCAAGGGACTCATGTCTGAGCATACCCTGCCAACTTATGGCGAACAAAGCGGTACAAAAGGGGTGGTGATGGACGGAGCATCAGAACCAATCAAACACTCACTCCCAGTCAACAGATCTGGGTTTGATCCATCACCGTTCTTTAGCCCACTCTGCCACCCCAGTTCAGACATGGCCATATGCAAATCAGTCTGACCCTGTGCCTCATGGGAACAGTCCAGCCCGAACTGCCAAGCCATGTCTTCCCTGGACCGGAAACAAGCTTCCTAGGACCGGTTTCTGGCATTTCAGCCGTCTTCAGCCAGTCTTGCTTGAATCCAGTGGCAAAGTGAGCAAGGGACTCATGTCTGAGCATACCCTGCCAACTTATGGCGAACAAAGCGGTACAAAAGGGGTGGTGATGGACGGAGCATCAGAACCAATCAAGCACTCACTCCCAGTCAACAGATCTGGGTTTGATCCATCACCGTTCTTTAGCCCACTCTGCCACCCCAGTTCAGACATGGCCATATGCAAATCAGTCTGACCCTGTGCCTCATGGGAACAGTCCAGCCCGAACTGCCAAGCCATGTCTTCCCTGGACCGGAAACAAGCTTCCTAGGACCGGTTTCTGGCATTTCAGCCGTCTTCAGCCAGTCTTGCTTGAATCCAGTGGCAAAGTGAGCAAGGGACTCATGTCTGAGCATACCCTGCCAACTTATGGCGAACAAAGCGGTACAAAAGGAGTGGTGATGGAC
Organism: Triturus cristatus; assembly: GCF_964204655.1. Lineage (NCBI taxonomy): Eukaryota > Metazoa > Chordata > Amphibia > Caudata > Salamandridae > Triturus > Triturus cristatus. The sequence continues at coordinate 860,608,455 of NC_140593.1, forward strand.
GGAGCATCAGAACCAATCAAACACTCACTCCCAGTCAACAGATCTGGGTTTGATCCATCACCGTTCTTTAGCCCACTCTGCCACCCCAGTTCAGACATGGCCATATGCAAATCAGTCTGACCCTGTGCCTCATGGGAACAGTCCAGCCCGAACTGCCAAGCCATGTCTTCCCTGGACCGGAAACAAGCTTCCTAGGACCGGTTTCTGGCATTTCAGCCGTCTTCAGCCAGTCTTGCTTGAATCCAGTGGCAAAGTGAGCAAGGGACTCATGTCTGAGCATACCCTGCCAACTTATGGCGAACAAAGCGGTACAAAAGGGGTGGTGATGGACGGAGCATCAGAACCAATCAAACACTCACTCCCAGTCAACAGATCTGGGTTTGAGCCATCACCGTTCTTTAGCCCACTCTGCCACCCCAGTTCAGACATGGCCATATGCAAATCAGTCTGACCCTGTGCCTCATGGGAACAGTCCAGCCCGAACTGCCAAGCCATGTCTTCCCTGGACCGGAAACTAGCTTCCTAGGACCGGTTTCTGGCATTTCAGCCGTCTTCAGCCAGTCTTGCTTGAATCCAGTGGCAAAGTGAGCAAGGGACTCATGTCTGAGCATACCCTGCCAACTTATGGCGAACAAAGCGATACAAAAGGGGTGGTGATGGACGGAGCATCAGAACCAATCAAACACTCACTCCCAGTCAACAGATCTGGGTTTGATCCATCACCGTTCTTTAGCCCACTCTGCCACCCCAGTTCAGACATGGCCATATGCAAATCAGTCTGACCCTGTGCCTCATGGGAACAGTCCAGCCCGAACTGCCAAGCCATGTCTTCCCTGGACCGGAAACAAGCTTCCTAGGACCGGTTTCTGGCATTTCAGCCTGGCTTTGGCTTTCACCATGTTTATGTACTACCTGGCTTGTAGTTACTTGTCTCACCCCCGTGGCTGTGATTGAGGCTATGACTGAGACTGTCCACTAGAATTTTGATGCATGTTTGCCAAGGTGAGGGACTCCAATGGGATACTTTGTCCAGATTGGACACTTGTCCCTCCCGTTGGTAAAGGGGAGACATTGGTTTTTAGGTCTAATAAGCTTTTTTCAATCAATGACAGACGATGGTTTATCGGGCCCAATTTTGAGTCCAACAAATTTATCATCATTACCTGGAAGGATTCCAGTGCACCAGTCAAATCCAATTTAGATGATATTTGGGAAGGATACTGTATTAGGGAGCAGGTTAGGTTTTAATCAATATCTTAGCTTTACCCCCCGTTACTTGGGATTTCCTTTTGGTGCCTACACCTACCTCTGAGACACCAATCTCAGCCGGAGATAAATTCCCTTGCCTAATAGCCTTTGGTAATTCCGACTGCTTACTGGAGGGACTCATCAGATTCACTTATTACCTAATATAACAACAGGTGATCCGAGGCGGGGTGACAATTGGTTGAATAAAAGTCCCGGCACAATCCTGCGCAACCTCCTGCAACCCGGTATCATTAGTCAGGCTCAAAAGTTCATCCTCACCACTAATCAGGGAGGTAAGTGTATCAGCATGCATGGGGTGAGGAGCAGTGACGGGTGACTTAGAAAGGTGTCTGTTAACAAGCTCGATTTCCTTATCTATCACTGCTGCCGCCCGCTGCAGGAATGAATACATGGTAGTCACTGGAGCAGTGGTACCGATGGTACTGGTCGCAACCCTTCCAGGTGCTGGTGTTACCTTACGCCTAACCATTGTCAGTCTAATAGAGAGACGGTTTCTAAAATGGTAGGTTAAAGCGTTTCAGCTTACAGGGGATAACTCCAAGGATTAGACAGGGAGATTCAGCACCCAGAAGATAGGTATAACAAGATTCCACAATTAGAAGATCCAGGACACAAAACAAACACTCTACACACAGGCACCAGAATTGTCCAGCACAATCCGCGTAATGGTACCCATACAAGGTATAAACGGTGAGCAGTAAAAAATCAAGCTCTGTCCTACCTCCTCAGTCGCTGATTACACGGTAGATAGACACTACTGGGACAGGACAGAACAAAAACACTGTTTGTAAACGAGAGCAACCACTGGCCTTCGTTTGAAGAAATTTCGCCCAGGCGTGTCCTGGGTGCGCCTGCACGCCTCCCATGCTGCGGGAGCCCGAGGCTGTCTTTATGCGCCAATAGGCGTGGCATATTCGCGTTGGCACCTCCTGGCGTGTGCGGTGCTGGAAAATGTAGGCCCCGAAGGTCCCGGTAGTCGCAGCCGTCCCGCTATGATAAAGATAAAGTGGCGGCGTGCAAGATTAAAAAGCTCTCAGTCCCACAGGGGCTCTATCAGTTTATGTTCAGTTTTGGCAGTCTCTGACGGCACTTATGTTTTCCTGAATACTGGAACTCAATATTTCGGACTGTGTTTTTCAAGATTTACAGTGTTATCTTCATTATTTTTATACATTTTGTACAATCAAGGACTGTTTTCCCCATCTTGCACATCCTGGGACTAGACTGCTGGAAAGAGATCGGTGGGAAATGAGAAAGGTTCAGAGGTGAGCAAAACACTGAAACATTACCTGAGCAGAAACCTGTGCAGACATGTCCAAGCTCTCTCCTCCTCCTGGGGCGTGGGGGAGGGGGCAGGTGCAGATCTGGGGTCGTGGGGGGGTTCTTGGAGGGTCTGAAGATGAAGATAACTGCCCACCAGACAGGGGGTCCTTCCTCCTCTTCAGCAGGCTGAAGACACGAGGAGAGGCCAGAAGTGATGTCAGCATCCGCTGCTGGTGCTGTCTCTTCCTCCGCTGACATCAGTAATATGCACACTTGGGAAAAATCCAATTTTATCCCCCACCCAGCAACCTTATGCAGTGCAAATGTTGCCAGAATGAGGCCCACGCTTGCAGTTATTATAATTCAATATCACACAGTTATAGGGTGCACCCCAGATCACAACGTTATCGAAAAGTGTGCACACAGATAATTACAACACTAATCAAATCAAATCAAACACCGTGGGCCAAGGCTACAAGGGTAAAAAACAATGTCAAACATAGAACTGTTTTGGCAAGGAATCAATATATAAAGCAACACCGCTGTGAGGTGTAAGTAATCACTGGCAGTCACTCCCACACACTCACTCAGCACCGGTGCGCGATGCCACAGACATCAGGCTGTTCCGTATGGAGCACACTCACACACACACACAGCACTGTAATGCAATGCAACTGATATCTGGCAGGTCAATTGATTGGATGCAAATGCAGATCCCGTGGCCCCAAGCCCTCATCCACCCTTCATCTAACCCTGACTACCCTACACCCACAGGCTGGAGATAAAGGAAACCTTTCCCCGAATACTAGGTCAATCGCGGCCGGAGTCACACTTAGTCTGGGTCCCAGGGAAGAAGGTGGGAGTACGCAGCAAGACTCAATAGGATTCAGTCGACAAAATGGGGTTTGTCCACTACTTGGGAAGTTCACTGACATTATGCAGAGCAGAAGCAGGCTGAGGGCAATAGTCATTCAACCAAAGGATTCCACACAGTGCCTTCCCGCACCAGTCCAGTTCTGCGGAGCGCAGGGGTAGTCACGCAGTCTCTTGACCCACTTACGGTCGCTCTCGGAAGTGTTCTTTAGCCCAGTCAATTACTAACCACCCAGGCCCGATCCAGGCAGTATTACCTGGCAACACAAAGTCATCGGGCCGAATGAGTAGAGGGCAGTTTGTCCACCACACTGAGGGCACATTAAGGAGCAATCTATGAATAGGGAAGGAAGCAAGGGAAGCCTATCGGAAGAAGGAGGCAGCCCGGGAGACACATCAAAGGAGTGCCCATGCAATTCGGGCACCCTGTAACACAAATCCGCTCTTCAACGCCTCCCTGGAAATGAGGCATGACCTTTGGTGCGCATTGGTAGGAGTCACACCAGACAGTTTTCCGTTCATAAATAATGTAGAGTCTCAAACTCAGTACCTGCCTGGGAATGAGGCACAACGTCTGGTGCGTGTCGAGCTCAGTCGCACCAGACAATTCTGGTCACACACAATGAAGAGTTGTAATTTCTGTACCTCCTTAGAAATTAGGCACAACAACTGGTGCATGCTGATCTGAGTCACATCAGACTATTCCGGTCACACACACAGGCACAAGTTCAGCAGTGCTGCACTACATAGAATGAGGCACCACTATGGGTACTCCCTCACCTCCGATGGTTGCAACCTGTGAATCTGGCACTGCAAGCAATAAGCATGCACTGGTGTGTCACACAAGAGAGATGAGGCATGACCGACAAAGTGGGGCACACGGGGTCTCGCAATCGCTGAATCCGCTATCACCAACAAAATGCTTATGTGTGTCAAGGCCCCACAATGCATGGGGCATACTCCTTAGATTCAGGCAGTACTTTTGTGGCTCTGCACCAGGCAGTCCGGTCCCCAGGCACAATACTTAGTTCCATGCTCACACCAAGCTACCAGTTGGGTTCCAGCAGATGATGTGGGAATTTAGGAGGGCACCGCTCTCCAGGTGTCACAGGTAGATGGTGTGTGTCCCTTGCAGGAGGTCTTTGATGTCCCTGAGACCTCCACATGAGAATCGGGGGCAAGCCAACAAGCCATTGAAGAGCACACTTCAGTGTGCTACAGAGCAGCAGGTAGTCAGGCCAGGCCAGCCACTATTCTGGAAGGCTACACGGTCTTTTCCAATGGCAGTAATCCACCTTGTGCACAACAGATTCCTCTGGCAGTGTGCACCACACAATTCCAAGATATCCAGTTCCACATCCCCACACATGTATCTCTACCCTGCTGAAGTATGGCACCAGTAGTTATACTGTAGTGTGCCTTTGAAGTTGGGGGTGGTTCAGAGGGTTTCCCTTTGAACCACAGTTGTCTCCCCTACATTTCAGTTCTGTCTGCCATGAGGCACTGGAATGCAGAAATTCATCTTTGATGGAGCCATGGTCCGTCTCCCAGAGGCCAAGTGTCAAAACCTCATTCTTTCAATCCATCCAGCCAAGCCCTGAAATGGCAGATGTCTGTCATCCCAGTTGTATGTCCAATGTTTATGGATGTCTCTGGGGAATGCACAGATGTGCTCCCAGAACCTCCCGTGTGGGCTGGAGTCAAACTAAAAGGCACACAAAGAGTTTTAGAGCAGAGAAATGGCAATTTTCTAGAAGTGGCATTTCTAAGCTATTAATGATAAATACCTCTTTATCAAAGGAGGTTTGTCATTGTGAATCCAATGATGGGAAGCATTATGAGGCTGCTCCACTGTAAGCCACTATTGCAGCTTGAAGTAATCTCATCCATTCCCCCATGTTAACCTATGGGAAGAGCAAACCTCATAGGTAGTGAAAACATCCATGGGTATTCTTCATTACCTAGGCACGGAATACACATGAAGCCACTGGCTTCACCCCTGAAGACTTACCCCAGGGGTCACCTCGTGGTAGTGAAAGGTCCCCTCAGGATTGGCGAGTGGTTTAGAAAGGCCAACCTGAAGATAAATCTAATTGCACACTCACCGACCTGCAATGGCAGGCTTGTTACATGTTTAAAAACTTCATAGGTGCAAGTGTGCACCCGCAGGCCTGCAATGGCAGTCTTGAGGCATGTTTATAAACCTCATAGGTGCAAGTGTGCACCCGCAGGCCTGCAATGGCAGGCTTGAGGCATGTTTATAAACCTCATAGGTACAAGTGTGCACCCGCAGGCCTGCAATGGCAGGCTTGAGGCATGTTAATAAACCTCATAGGTGCAAGTGTGCACCCGCAGGCCTGCAATGGCAGGCTTGAGGCATGTTAATAAACCTCATAGGTGCATGTGTGAACCCGCAGGCCTGCAATGGCAGGCTTGAGGCATGTTTATAAACCTCATAGGTGCAAGTGTGCACCCCCAGGCCTGCAATGGCAGGCTTGAGGCATGTTTATAAACCTCATAGGTGCAAGTGTGCACCCGCAGGCCTGCAATGGCAGGCTTGAGGCATGTTTATAAACCTCATAGGTGCAAGTGTGCACCTGCAGGCCTGCAATGGCAGGCTTGAGGCATGTTTATAAACCTCATAGGTGCAAGTGTGCACCCGCAGGCCTGCATGGCAGGCTTGAGGCATGTTTATAAACCTCATAGGTGCAAGCGTGCACCCGCAGGCCTGCAATGACAGGCTTGAGACATGTTTATAAACATCATAGATGCAAGTGTGCACCCGCAGGCCTGCAATGGCAGGCTTGAGGCATGTTTGTAAACCTCATAGGTGCAAGTGTGCACCCGCAGGCCTGCAATGGCAGGCTTGAGGCATGTTAATAAACCTCATAGGTGCAAGTGTGCACCCGCAGGCCTGCAATGGCAGGCTTGAGGCATGTTTATAAACCTCATAGGTGCAAGTGTGCACCCGCAGGCGTGCAATGGCAGGCTTTAGGCATGTTTATAAACCTCATAGGTGCAAGTGTGCACCCGCAGGCCTGCAATGGCAGGCTTGAGGCATGTTTGTAAACCTCATAGGTGCAAGTGTGCACCCGCAGGCCTGCAATGGCAGGCTTGAAGCATGTTTAAAAACATCAGGTAAACACCTCGCTCCTAACGTGTAGGAATGACGTGTGCACCTTCACACTCCATGGGAAAGTGTTTAGAGCCCTAAGGCCACTAAAAGGGAATCAGCAAAACCCCGGTGTTGTCCCATGTGCACTGCCGACCTCCTAGGTAGGGAAACCCCACACGGGTGTTCTTCATTACCTGAGCAGGGAACATGCATGTGTAACTGCCTTGCCTTTCGCCTACCACTTGCTCCACCCTTCAGGGCTTACCCTAGGGGTGCTCTAGTGGTAGTGGAGGGCCCACACAGGGCTGGCTAATGAGTTGGGCATGCTAACCTGAGCATAGGCACAAATGCGCACCCACCGGCCTGCCATTACAGGCTTGATACATGTTTGGCTAGTCGGTGGGTGGCACGATCAGTGCTGCATCCCACCATTAGACAGTGCAGTTCCGGTCCGGGTATGCGGTGTACCTTTCTACAGGGCACTCACAGGTCCAACACCTAAACCTATCAAGTAATGGCATGGGCTGGAAGGGCGTGTGCGCCTTCACATTGCATTACAGTGGGAAAGCACCCAGAGTCCTCAGACACGAAAAGAGAATCAGCAAAAACCAGGAGGAGAAAAGAGCAAAACGTTTTAGGGAAATCCCCTAAGAAGGACCATGTCCAACAATAACATACTTCAAACAATCATGCCTTCTCAGCATAATCATTCTAGAGAGGCAACTCCATAAAGAAAGATAAAGGAGGATCCGGATTTACCAACATTTTGCACCAGGATTATCTCACAAACGTGAAGCAAACCCAGAGCTAAATGTTGTGGCGGGATTCACTTTCCAATACAAACCATGATATGCGTTGGAAAGCTACTGAAGCCGACACAAAGTGGCGTATGCGCTACTTTGCTCTACTTTGTGTTGAGGAGGCTTCCATGGGCGGTACATGGGCATCTTGTGCCACCATCCATGGTAATTGATACAATCCCTAATAACAAACATTTGTAGGCAGGGATTTGCACCCAAATATATGCTTTCTAGAGGCCAGCGTAAATGTGGAGAAACTTTTTTAAATCTACATATTTTTCCAAGTTGTACAGCACACACACACACACAATAGTAAATCAATTGTTTTTACTGCAAGGGTCCCCTTCCAGTACAAATTCTAGGCTTGACTGAACTCTCACATCCTTGCACACTGGTGAAAGGTTGTCTACAATGGCTCCTGCACTGGGGGAGAGTAAAACAAGTACATCTGTCTCTTTATTCTGTTAGTGCCTCACAAGCAGTAGGCAGCACATACTGGGGCTGGAGGCACCCCGATAGTGTCGGGAGATCAAAAACCACAAGGTAGATAAACCGAAAACAGGAACGTGCAATGAAAATTGGAAAACCGTTCTAGACATTTTTTAGGAGCCCTTGCCAGCTCTGATGGAATCTAAGGTTTTAAAATTCCAAAGCGGCCTAGTTTTGAATCAACTCGGGGATCTTTCTTCTTCCATCCTCAACCATCCTCACTGCTCTGGCTGAAAGCTGCATGATGAAAAATATGTCCCAGTGTTTCTAAATTGGTGTCGGTGCCCGCCGTCTGTCACATCTGCACAAATTAAGCACGGTGTGCATGGCAACTGATATTCACAGGTTCTAATGATGAGTTTTAGAGGTTGCAGGCAAACTGAGACGAGGTGAGGTCGTTTCCTGTCTGAGACGCCAGTCACAAGGCGCGTCCCTGGCATTCTATCACCTTCTAGCCATCACCCAATTATGTTACTTGTCATTCTGTATCTCTTTCTTTTCCTTTATTATTTGCGTTGTGTCAACCTTTCTGTTGCCTTTTTCTACGTCTATTTCTTTGGGTCCTTACTCCCTCTGGTGTTCGCAGTGGGTTTGCCTTTGTCTCACTCTATTTAGAGTATGCTCATCCCACCAGCCTCGGTGGTCTCCTCACTCCGAGCACCCAGCTGTTTCCAGCTCCTTCGCTGGCTGGCTGGGCTCCTTCGGTGTTGGCCTTTCGTTCTGCTGTTAACTCCGGCTTCGCACCAGATTGTGTGGTCCTGTGACTCCTGTCTCCACGCTGCGAGCCTGACGCTCCGCTGCGAGCCGGCCAAGGTCCGTGCGCCGTGTGTCTTTCATTAAAACGACAAAAGAAATTAAACATGTCCAAGCGCATGACAGGGACTCCGCGAGGACGCGCTCCCGCTAATTACACAAACGACAAGATGTTTCATTAATTTTTCACGGCCCTTGAAGCCCTGCCAGGTGGACGCAGGACGCCGCGCTCTGCCTCCAGCCCCCGGCCTCGTGCGGAAAGGGCAGCGCGTCGGGTGGCGCCCAGTGCCTGCCGGAAGCTGCCAGCGGCGGCTCGGTGTGCGAAGGAAAGGGTCAGGACCCCTGGCTGGAGCGACAGCAGGCACGAGTCCCATCAGCATTAGCATACGAGGATGCATTTGCTGACGGGCATTGTTGGATTGGGATTAAAAATCGTCAGGCAAACAAATTGGCCGACATTTGCATATTGCCTCTCCGCAAAGGGAGGGGGGGGGGGGGCGGAGCATGGATTAGTTTACACTGGTGAAACACACCTGAAAACAAGTGAGGCCACTTCTGCTCAGACCCCCTGCCCCCGCTCAATATGCATACATTAATGGGCCAGCCCAGTGAGACAAAGGGATGTAATGGAAGCCCATATACCTCCAGAAAGGCCACTCAGGCACCCACTGTTCCGCTGGCGGCACCTGAACAATGCAGAAACCGCCCAAATCGGCCCCCCCCAGGCTGCTCAAAAAAGCAGCCCACAGCTGGAATTAGGATACCGCCCCTCGGGCATTGCCCGAGTGCCCGCGTTACCAATCCGACCCTGGTAACGGGGGTGACAGGCCCAGCTGGCACAGAGCAGTGACAACACATAGGTCCTACAACCCAAGAAATACAAAATGTGTGTGTAGTTGTGAGCTAGATCTACGGCGAGACTCAGGGTGGAGTGCCGAGGTGAACCCTCCTCGCCCTGGGCAAATGCCTCCCCTACGATTTTACATGACAGTGTCATATACAAAAATAATGTCTTACATAGATATCGTGTCCTGAATATTTTTCATAAAAATGACCCCAACTTGTACAGATTTTATTTATTTTTAACTCCAGTTGGGTGACCATTTTGTAATTTGTATATTTAACACTAGGGGCCATATGTAGGTAAATTACATTTACCGATTCTTAAATACCGAATTTTACCGATTCGGTATTTATGAATCGGTAAATGTAATGTAGGTAAAAAAATACCGATTCGGTAAGTGTCGGTATTTTAGAATCGGTATTTACCGATTCGGTAATGGTAACTTGTTTCCCATTGATTCCTATGGGCCAGGAGGCACGTAGGAATCAATGGGAAGCCAGTTACCATTACCGAATCGGTAAATACCGATTCGGTAATGGGGGGAGCACAATCAAGGGTGGCAGGGTGTCACAGTGACACCCTGTTGCACCCCTGATTCCTGCATGTGTGCACATGTGGCACACATACATGCCCTAAGGGCATGTATGTCTGCCACATTGCACACATCTAAGGGACAAATAAAGCATTTACTAAGACATTCGTCATTTACCACCAACTTTCAGTTGGTGGTAAATAACGAATCCACACTACATCCACACACTCCCCCTACATCTCATTTCAGGATTCGGTATTTACCGAATCGGTAAAATTACCGATTCGGTAAATTTACCGATTCGGTAAATTACCGAATCCTGAAATGTCCCCCCTACATACCGAAAGCCTGAATACCGGTCGGTAACGTGATTTTTACCGTAAATTGGCCGTTACCGACCGGTATTGGGCTACCTACATATGGCCCTAGATGTTTTTGTCAGAGAAAATTCTGATTACGGTATTCTGGTATCATACCCTCTAGACACAGACGTATTTATATTATAACATGTTGGGCGGGGCAGAGGAAACCCGCAATTATAAACCATTACACCCCAAGGAGATAGCTCAAGTAAGACTAGTTATACTTGGGCTAACCCTCAGCCATGGTTGACGCCCCTGGTTTTAACCCCATGGCCTTGGTCTGTACCCCTAAGAAGCTTTTAACTCATGCACACGTTTGCGTCACATGCATCTAGACTTTAGCGTCTCATACACGCGCAATTCTGAAACACACCACTGCACACAGATGACATACTCACCGTATGTTAACAGCTGCAACACACAGACACTCCTAAAATTGAAAACACTCAACAGCCATGTGAGACTTACCCGCATATAAACCAGAAAGAAAATTTTACACAATGCAACCGCTGCTGCTCCCTCTTTAAAGACACTACTCACACCGCCTGTAAGCGCAGTGATAAATCCAGGACCTCTTTTACACTGCACCTGTTGCACAGTGCACCATAGCATTTCCTGTGGCAGATAACCCCAAAACACCTGTAGTGCCCATGGTCAGATATACTAACACAGCTGCAACACTAAAGCAAAACAGTAATTTTGTGGTTGTCGTGAGTTAAACATGCATCATGGGTCACTACGTTAATCCAGGATTAGCTTGGCACAAGATATAGGACTGAACTGCACATTTATTCCATCAGGTATTTTCCTGCTGGGCCGCAGGGCCGGACTGGGGAACCAAAAGTAACCCTGGCAAAAATGGTCAAACCAGCCCCGCTCCATTTGTCTCCTCGCACTATCTCTCTCTTTCCATCCAACCATTCTCCCTCTCCCCTTCTGTCCTCCCGCTCTGTTCGGTCTGTGATTGCTTTGTCTCTACTTTCTCTTGAAGCCTCCCCATACCAGATGCTATTAACTTCAGGGAAATTGGGAAAGTGACAGAAACACCAGGGGTGGCCCTTGGCTTTCAAAACAGGCCTCCAGGTGCTCCGCCCACTGCGGAATTGTGCTGGGGAATAAAAGGCCTGTCCGGACATGGTGGGCTGAAGCTAAAGGGGACTGGGGTTTGGCAGTGGAGTGCTATTGCTGACTCCATTTGCCCCTTATCCAACTTCCCCATGCATGCAAAGTGGGTGCTTTAGGCAACAGAGATGTCTGAGAGAGAAAAGAGAGAGAGAAGAGAGAGACACGAGGAAAGGAGCGCAGCTCCTTTGAATATTTTTGCCAAAACTTCTTTTGGTTCAGTCCAGCACTGCCAAAATATATGCACGGTAGGACCTCCACTTAGGATAATCCACGACTAATGCGCCATAGGGCACCATAGAAACTCAAATGTATCTTTAACTCAGAACAAATGCTATATGGAGCCCTGCAGTAACCCTGGATTTTTGTGACCCAAAACAAATGCAGCACAGGAAGCGATACCCACCCCAATGATGCCATGCACATACAGCCAAAATGACACTACATTTATTTTTTTGTTGCAGATTTATATAGCGCGAACTCGACCTGAAGGTATTGGAGTGCTTTACATGATCACCAATTACGTTACACAAGAACACATTCATTTTTTGATAGGCGCGGGGAGATTAAGTGATTTGCACAGAATCACAAGATGCTGAGCCGACGCCAAGGCTCAAACTCAGTTCCCCAGCTCCAAATGCAGCCGCTCTAGCCGTAGGGCTGCACCCTCTCCCCTCATCCAGCATCCTGGTTACCTTCAAAGTGTTGTGTGTACAAAAGCGCGCAACCACATCTCCATTCAGAGCAAAATCACTGCCATATGTTTAAGACTAACACAAAATCAACATGATCACCAAATTCAGCACAATGCCAAGAAACATGACGTATAGAGACAGTAATAGAATGATTCAACCAACTGAGCACACCCCTGCCTACTCTCCTAAGGAAAGCAAACGTGCAGAGGCTCACTGTTGGAATGAAAAAGGCCTTTGCATGGCCATGGATGTGTGCCCCTGCCCTAAGTGCCCAACTGTACTGTTGTTTGGATCCCTAATGTTGATTTTTGTTGTCATAGGCAAACACGGATCATGCATGTGCACCATGACATAGGCCTGTCTCATGGAATACAGTCTAGTTGGAGGGGCATCCAAAGTTATACCCTTATAAAAGTGTAAGGCTACTCTTTCACCAGCCAGGAGTTATGCAGCATAAGTGTGGTGGTGATGGCATACCTTGTAGATATCAGTAGGAGGGAACAGGACCATTTTAACCTGTGTCACTGGCGTGAGACCTGCAGACTCACTCACATGTTTGAAGTTCCACTGCTATGTGTTTAATTTGCCCTTTGGCCTACATTAGTTCGATATGAAGTGCTGCGCAGTGCAGGAGTGGTGATTCTGAACTGGTTGTATGTATGCCTGGGAAGGGTACAGTGCAGGGCTAGAGCAGTACTGTGCAGTGCGGGCATGGTGAGTGCATGTACTGGGTGTATGTGTGGCCTGTGAGAAGTACCTTACATGAGAAATGTAGAGATATGCAGTGCGTGCATTGTGAGTGCATGTACTGGGTGTATGTGTACCTGCGAGGAGTACAATACATGTAGGGTGTAGTGTTGTACAGCTCATGCAAGGTGAATATGTGTGCTGGCTGTATGTGTGCCTTCAAGTGACACAGTACATAAATGCTGCAGAACTGAGCAGTGCGCGCAGAGTGAACGTGTGTGTGCCTGAGGTGGCACAATACATGGAGGTAACAATGCTGAACAAGGTGTGTGCAGTGTGCATAAACTGAGTGCAAGTGTGCCTGTAATGGTATATTACATGGAGGACCTTGGGTCTCATTTTGGGACGCCCATGCCTGCCTGGTGAAGACATGAGAAGGTAGAGGAATCCCCCCGGATAGATTTGTGTATTCCTGCATTCCTGTGAGCCGGGTGGAACACACTAGAGAAGGGAGAGAGAGAGACTCCCCCTGTACCCTTCAAAGGCTGCGCTTTGATTCAGTGAGAGTTCACAAGAACAAGAAAGGGGCCTGGACACATCTCAGGCAGGAGATGTAGCTGATAAGGGAATCAAAAAGAATAGGGCTGGGAGCCCAGGATTAAGCTTTTGAAACACATATCACTGTGGGGGACATATAGGTGTGAACTCTAGCCACTCCCATGTCCTGTGTTGTGATACTATCTGCTTTAGAGTCTCACCTGCTGTGACAGACGTCATTTAAGAAGAAAATGGAGAGAAGTGTGCTTTCCAAAAGAAGCAGACCCCAACATAAAACCTCAAAGACCCAGACCCTAAATCTTATTTGGTGTATGGAAATAGACTATAGGAAGAGGAGGTTAAGACCCTCCAAATTTTCATCTGCTAGACAGGCTGTGTGAGTAGGCGAAGCTCTGCAAGTCTTCTATCTGTGACCAGGGGTGGGTACGCAGAATTCGCAGAGTTGCATAAAAACTCAGTGGAGTTCCGCGTAGTTCCCCACCACCCTACCAAGTATAGGAGGGGTCAGAAAACAAAGGGGTTTGTTGGCAGGGCTGCCGAGGCGCTGCATTCACCACACAGACACACATACCAGAGAAAGTTGCCCACTTGTTTGAGCACTATGTAAATGCTGCAATACAAATTTACAATACATGACTTATTCTCTGCCTTGCATGCTTGCAGCAAGTGTCCTGTGCACCTATGCAGCCCGTCCTTTCACATGCACGGGGGTTGTACACACACCGCTGATAGAACTATATGACTCTGCTTTGATGCTAAGCAAGACTCACCTGGGTACTGTGGCTGGTGCTGCTGAAAGTGAGGCGGTACACCTCCTTCCCTGCCCAGTGAGATCTGCACCTCCTCCCCACTCTCTGGACTGGAGGTGCCCGGAGCACGTCGGCCTCAGCGTGCTCTCCCAGGCAGGAGTAGTGTGGTCGCTGATATCAGGGAGGGTACGCAGGGGATGTTCTGTGTGCAAGGTGTGAGGTCGGCGTTCAGCCCAAGAGATACTCCCCTTGCACCCGCAGCTGGACTCCCTCATGTTCCCTTCCTCAGGTGACCCTGCAGGAGCCTCTTGCACAGTTCTAGTACCACATAGAGGCTACAGCACCGAACAACATAGGGGGAGCTTGCGCTTGCCCTACAGCTGATTGGGGACGTGCCTGGTGCCTTCCGGATAATGTAGCAGCTGTTCTGAGTTGCCTGCGCTCACCAGTTGGTTCCTAATCGAGCTGGTTCCTAGGTGTGGTGGGATAAGTTACCAGCTCATGTCTTCGTGAAACGTGATGTTTCACAGGGCGCATCCATGTTTTGATGGCGTTCGGGTCAAACCTCTGAACTGGAGTGGGGTTCCTATAATCTGGTAAACCAGTTTTATCATGACAGTTATCATCACTAGTGACCCAGAAATTTGTATATGACAGACAAAGGCATACACATCCAAACAAACCCCAGTGATTCATTCGATGTTGTATACACAAAGAGTTGAGTGTTACCTATGAGGTCTTGAAATGTGCTCCAATTATGTCATGGCTGCTAACTGCATCAGTATGCAAGAAAAGTGTGAATGATGGACCAATGTGCATGCATCCATACAGACAAATAATTAGGGGTGGGTCGGCAACGGTAAACTCCGCTACGCTATGCGGGAGGCAGAGTTTTTTCCCAAACTCAGCGTGAAGCAAAAAAAACTTCACAAGCTCTCCCAGCGGAGCAGAGTTCACCGCTCACCCCTACCTTTTACCAGAACTGGGGCCTAAGGCATGCTAGTCTCCCTGCTGGGTGAGGGAACATCCCCAGGGAACCCAAGGGCACCTGCTCTGGAGCTCCAGCGCTTGCCAAGACCAGTGTGCCCTGTGAGAAGGAAGAGAATGTTGGAGGGAGCGAGGTCCTGCTGGTGACCCAGTTGAGAGGAGTCCTAGTAGGAGGTGTGAGGAGATGTCAGCTGCACTGACTGGGTCATTGGACATGTGTAGATCTAAGTCAACCCCCATATGCAGGGAGAGAGCCGCTGTAAAGAAAGCCATGAGCTGAGTGCCCTGCGAGGGGAGTGAAGCCTATGTGTCATCATTGCAAAAAACTTGTATGCCAGGAGGGGCTGCCATGGAAGTTATCACTGCCAATGAGCGCTGAAGCCTGTGCGAGATCTCAGCGGCAACCCAATATGTGAAGAGGGGCCACTGTGTTACAGGCGCCCCATTTGGAAGTGTATGCCAGTATATAATGTGCTGTGAGGATCGGGCCTTTCCTGAGAACTGTAAAGCATTGTGACCCGTGGGTCAAAGGAAGCATCAAGAATTGCGCCTGACCTACCCCTGTGGACTGAGGAGGATGCCACAAGTGCATCACTACATCACTGCAACACGGATCGGGAGCATCAGAATAAACCTTCCTCCCCCGTTGGGGAGAGCAGAACTTACTGTGCATGAGGAGCATGGGAGCACCTACGTCGCTCCTGGAGCTGGCTGCGTTAGCTCATGAAGAGTCTGTGCTTGCCGGGTGCTGCCTCACCTGCAGCGTGCAGACCAACTCAATAAGCAGGACTGGATCCTTGCGAGTGCCCTCGGATGGAGCACCCCCTAAGTTGCTGCATGCTTATTCGCTGCAGGAGCGGATAAGACTGGTAAAGGGCCTACTTGGCCCCGGGGAGGGGGAGGATTCGCTGCTAAGGGCGCCGCTGCGCCAAAGACACTTTTGAATTATGTAGGAGTAGGATGGACTCCTGCGTTAAGGCCTACTAGTGAGCACTCCCTAGATGCGGCCATCAGTGAATGGGAAATAACTCTGACCACATTACGAGGAGTTGGTGGGACAGGGATTTGTCCGTGAAGCTCTAAAGCCTCGACCTCAAGGGGAATTGTGTTATTGCTTCTGAATGTGATAATCTGTCTTTGAATGCGTAGAGTTGGAAATAAAATACTTCTTTTTGTTATAAAAATAAAGGAACATGTCGCAAGAAACATATCCAGGAATTATTTTATAAAGGGGTGATCTATGTAGATAAGAGTGTGGCTTTAAAGCATGAAAACTAAATTTTGTACTTTTCATAGCATGCCAGCCCACCAGAATTTTGATGCGTCTTAATGAGCTTTCTGTTATTGCATCCAGACATATCACACAGTAACTGGCATGCACCTAAAAATAAGCCAGCATTATTGTTTTTGCCAATGCTTGTTAGTAGCATCAGACAAATGAGTAACAACAATAATTTTGTTGTGAACAATTAAGATTTTTTAAAAACTGTGAATTCTGAAAATCTGAGACTATGAGTTAAACTTTACTGTGGTGTGTGGAAAGGGTAAGTAGTGTCCCTCAGAATATTGCAATCCTTCATGTTTTCCTCTTCACGCGGCTTTCCTCTGCAGCCGCTTTGAGACACGCCCTTTTCACCCTACATCGTTCAGAAATACTCCATCTGCACGCCCTCCCCCCTCATTTCTTTCCTCTCCTTCACTCTCTTTTCATTCTCTCTGATATGCACTACCTTGTATCTCCTATATTTCGCCACCCCTGCACACACACTACGCACCCACTCACCTGTAAAGGATGCATTTACATTTGCCCTTTAAACAATGAGGCAGCTGTATACCTCCTTTCAAAACTTTAGCTAGAATCACAATTACAATTGATATTCATGACCATTGCTTTGCATAATCTGTATAAATGTCAAGGACTTCTAGAGGAATCTATGACGTTATTCCGCAGCCTTTTTCCCCGCTTGGAATCACAACGCGGTTGTTACAACGAGCGCGTTGTGATTCCGCATACCATTACTCCGCAAGTTGGAACAACGACTTGCGGAGGGGGGGCGCTGGATGTTGGAATAGTATAATTTACTATTCCAATTCCAGTCTATGCGGACACTAGGGAAGGTGTTGGATTTTAAATCCAACACCTCCCCCCCCCCTCCGCATGTCGTTGTTCCGACTTGCAGAGTAATGGTATGCGGAATTACAACGCGGTCGTTGTAACAACTGCGTTGTGATTCCCTTCGTTGAAACTGTTTCAGGGTAAACGTTGTTTATCCTTCTAGAGCAGAGGTCTTCAAACTTTTGGATGCCGAGACCCCCCTGTCAACATTTTGAGGCGTAAGGACCCCCTCTTGACAAAAATGTCTAAACCTGTTGACTAAATTGCGTGGGATGAAAATGTAAATAAGGTTATGTGATGCCGCGTATTTTGGGATAGCATTGCTTCATTATTTTGATATTTGTTACACACAGTAACGCTGAGGAAAGATTTCACCCAATCAGTACCCATTTATAACCAAAATACAGCAATCATCATTAGAAAGATTTCAAGTCAACCTTTGTGAAGGGCCTTCCACTCTGCAGCAATACGTGCTGCCACATTAGAAGCTCACCTGGCCCTGACCGGAAGAAGCAGGGGTCCCTTAAAACCCTGGCGGTTTTGTGTAGAGTTAAGCCGTTTACCCATGCAGCTTTCCTCTCACCCCCTCCCTTCCATCCCTCTCTCCTCTCCTAACCCCGGATCCCTCTCTCCCTTTGCAGGTCATTTTCTTTCACCCCTTTTTACAACTTCTGAACTCTCCCCATTCAACCTCTCACTTCACCTTTAATCACCTCTTGCCATTCTGTCCTTTCACTGCCCTCATCTCTAACAGTCTCTCACATTTATCTCATGGCCTTTCTGGCCCTGTCACCTCCCGTGCCCCTCAGCACTTCTCATTCACCTCGTCTCTTCATTCAAATTTTTGTCTATTTGTATCTTACACCTCTCCAGTCCCCCCAATCCTCTTTCACATCTCCCCTTTGTTCTAACAGAAGCCCTCACCTTTGGATCACACTCACTTATTGCGTGTCCACACTTCTCTTCGGCACTTCACATTTCTCCTCATCCCTGACCTCTTCAATCAAATTCTCTCACTCCCTTGCTGTCCTCTCTCATTTTGGGTGCGGATGCAAGTTCAGAATGGGATGAATGAATGTATGATTACTGATGGGCTTGTTTGAGTGAGTTGCATATTGAGTAGTGAGGGGGACAGGTGAGTGAAGTGTCACATGAGTGCTGGATGAGTAGTGTACTCGTGTGACTGCAGGTTGAGGTATAGTGTGAGCAGGACAAGTGCATTTTGAGAGCAGAGTGATCACTGTGAGTGCAGGGTGAGCGGGTGAATGGTGCAAGTGCATGGTGATCAGTGTGAGTGCATTGTGATCGCTGTGAGTGCAAGGTGAGCGGGTGAATGGTGCAAGTGCATGGTGATCAGTGTGAGTGCATTGTGATCGCTGTGAGTGCAAGGTGAGCGGGTGAATGGTGCAAGTGCATGGTGATCAGTGTGAGTGCATTGTGATCACTGTGAGTGCAGGGTGAGCGTGACAATGAAGGGCGAGAATGAGGAATGAGTTGTCTGAATGCAGGGTGCATTCCCAGACCCATGAAGTAACTCAGCATGTTATTGATGGGGCGTAGACTTTAAGATCTAAGTTAAACTATTGCGGCATTAATCGGGGATCGAGGGTGAAGGAAATAAATAATGTGCTGATCCTGCAACAAACTTCCAGTCCTATGGTTAGGGTTGCCAGCAGATTATTTTGGTGGCCCAGTCGGTACAAAAAAAACCAGTCACCTAAAGCGGTATTTTCAGCGCTTATCTGTGCATACTTCCCAGGGCCGGCTTTAGTGCTGGTGGTGCCCTGTGCGACCATGTTTGTTGGTGCCCCCCACAATGACCACCCCCACCACGGATTCTCTCACTAGCACCCTTTAACAGTGACCAAGTCTCCATAACCCCACACTCTCAGATGCATTGAATTAGTTATATAGTGCCACTCATACCAGTGTAGGGTGTCCGAGCACTTTGCATCACACACACATTACACAGAGACAATCAATCATAAGTGTGCAAATCAGTGTATAGGAAATGTTACATAAGCCAAAGGACTAAAAGTGTAGGAGTCACATGTCATCCATACTAGTAGGCAGTATAGTTCAAGAGTGCTTGGTGTGGAGAAGCACAAACTCAGAGTCGAAAAAGAAACAGCATAGTTGGAAGTTTCCTTTAATAATAAGAATTGATTTCTAGCCAAATTAACCCTTTTTGCAACATTAATCAATGGTCTAATAATGTATTCTTTGTAGTGTGCATGCTGTTCTAGGATGAAAGTTAATAGCTCACTATTCTCTATTAGGACTTTAAGTTATAAATTGCAAGTAACAAAAGGATGTCTCTTTTGAAAGCAGTAACCTGCTGATCTCTTCACATCATACGCACTCTGTAATCTACTTGGTACACGTTCTTTGCAGCAGGCATATTAACCCTCTGCACTAACATCACCCAAGTCAAAACCTCAACTATACAACATTCTGATCTCTCTCCAGGAAGATAATTAATCACACAAGTTATCTTGACATTTATGTGAGGCCTGGTAATTGCGGGAAAGAAACGCTGCAGCAGGTGCTTCAAAAGCACAATAAACTTTCACTCACGGCGCCCCCAGGAAGCCAACTTTGTATTCCTTTCCATGAAATGCATTCTCACACTACGGCAGTGAATGTAAAATCCAAATGTAAGGAATAGGCACAGTGGGGACCCAGGGGGTACTGGAACCAGCAAAAAAAACCTAAGCCTCTGTAAGCAGTTTACAAAGGCATGTTAAATGGTCTTTAAAGACCTGTGAAAAAACACGGGGGTGCCGGAGATAGGAATCCAGACACTGCCCAGCTGAGCCCCCAGCAGCTCAAGTTTCACTGCAGCAGCCCGGTCTGAGACACAGGACGGGGGAGGGGGGGGGGGCTGAAGCCCTTGGGCCTGGGCAGAAGTGTGACTGGGAAGGCGCGACCCCCTTTGCATCACTCCACGGCCCCCCTGGGGGTCGCGCCCCACAGTTTGAAGACCCCTGTTCTAGAGTATCTACTCTGTAAACCTTCCTGCGCCTCTGACAGGCACTATGAGGAACTTACTTTAAGTCCAGAGCGCTCATTAATGCTGTGGTATGAACACACACCACAGCCTGGCTCACACAGACACCTGCAGGCGACCTACGGGAGACCCAGGTATGCCACAACCTGCAGCCTGAAAAGAAAAGTACAGAAAATGAGCATCCTGGAAAAGCCAAATTCTCTTGGAAAAGTAAATTAAGCTAAACGTGAAATGTAAATAGGAGCTACCTCGCTACCATGGGCCGTCCTAACGGTTTGCAGAGCCGTTGTTTATAGGAAGTGAGTAATGTTTTCCCTGTAAAGTTATGGAGGGAATGTAGGGCCCGACATGGCCCGTTTCAAAGTCAGGTTATAACTGCTGCCAGGGATATTGTATTGCTACGTTCTGTTGCTTAATTTAAAGATGTCAACACATGCTGCCACAGTAACAGCTTCAAGTAGCACATCCATTCAAAAGTTCCAGTCTCGAACAACCTTGAGCATTGTCTGGGGTGGTAACATGCTGCTGGTCCAGCTCGCACTATTTGAGGAAGCAGTGAGCCAACACTGCGCAGGGATCTGTCGTAAATTAGCCGTTAAAGCGCTCAGTTTGTGCAATATGGCCGACTACGCACTCTGAAAGACATTCTAATCCTGATTTAACCCCTTCCCTGCTCATGACGGAACCGTTCCGTCATGAGCCACGGTTGCCGTGTGCTCATGACGGAACGGTTCCGTCATGACAATCCTGTCGGCGGCCGCTCCGCCTGCGCGGCGCTGTTTCCCCGCCTGTGCGGGGCGACAACGCAAATGGGCGGAGTCATGACGGAACCGTTCCGTCATGAGCACAGCTCAACTGTGGCTCATGACGGAGCGGCTCCGTCATGAGCACAGGCCCGCCGCGCTGCCCCCCTGCCCCCCCCAGCGCTGCAGCGGAATGTCCGCAGCAGCGAAGGGGTTAAGATCAAACTGTAGTTTACACCTGAAGCATGATTCCAAGATTTGCAGGAAAAAAAACATGCCTTTGATATTTTTTCGCTTCTCATTGCAACAGGAAAAGCCTCGTGCAATGTGAATAGAAAGCTGGCTCGAAAAGAAGGAAAATCAGCCTGCAGTAGCGGGTATGTAAAGTTTCCAGGGGCGGCTCCTCCATTGGGGCGGAGGAGCGTAGCCTCACTTAAAATACCCCAAAGATGAAAAATAAAATGGTAATTCATTTCCATTTTTTCATTCTCACGTCCTGAACCAAGCATCGAGACAAGGCGGGGCCACTGCTTAATAATAGCAGCAGGGAGGAGGGTGGGCTGTTTTGTGCCCTTTTCAAAGCGCGCATGTTTCTTGGCCGGCCATCTTGCAACACCCAGCCAAACATGTGCAATTTGATACCTCTAACCCAGCTGTCTCAAGACAGCTGGGCTAGAGTAAGTGCAGGGCACTGGGGAGCGCCTAGTGAGGAAGCTCCCTCCAATCAGGGCGCTACTCTCACAGCATGAGAGCAGCATCAGGATTGGTGCCCGCACTTCATCCAGTTCCTAAGAAGAGGTCCGGAGGATGGAGGATGTTGGTTCAAGTACGTTTATTGACATTAATATTTGCGTGCGCCTGACACTTCCTCCACGTGGATGCCCGCCGCCACTGAAAACTTCAATAACATAGGCTATCTCTTGTTCCAATCGGCACAGCTCAGAATTATGGAATGAATACCACCTATGGTAAATACCACTCCTTGCGGTATTGTTACTTAACAGATGTGGTATTATGTCCGCAAAATCTAGTGCCTTCTGAGTGAGGTCATCATTAGTAGACACTAAGAAATTCATTACTAGATGTTCGGTAGACCTGCAATGATATTCCCGCACATGGAAGTACTGACACGTTGAATACTATAATAATAATCCACATTTGTAAAGCACGAACACTCACCCGTAAGGGTCTCTCGGCGCTGGGGGCCATCGGGAAGATTAAGCAAGCTATTGCCCAGAGTCACATGGTGCTGGGCTAATCTGCCGCCAGCGCCTGGGATCGAACCGTGATCCCCAGATTCCGGAGTCAGTCGCCCTGGCCGCGGCGCCACACCTCTTCACTGATACTGATACTTCCAGAAATTGGGAATACACAAATGTGTCTGAGTGAGAATGTGTGTCTGCCTACCTTTCTGTGCTTAGGGATGGTAGTTGAATGGTGAACCTGGCATTTCTGACTCTGGATTATTGTGCCCCTTTGGTTATGTCTTACAACAAACAAATGATGGACGGAATGCTGACAATGCATACATTCTCCCCCAGTCAAGAGATCTGGGTTAAATCCATCGTTCTTTTGCCCACTACACCACCCCAGTTTAGACATGGCCATATGCAAATCAGTCTTGACCCTGTGCCTCATGGGAACAGTCCAGCCCGAACTGCCAAGCCATGTCTTCCCTGGACCGGAATCAAGCATCCTAGGACCGGTTTCTGGCTATCAGCCGTCATCAGCCAGGATAGCTTGACTCCAGTGGCGTAGTGAGCACGGGTCCCACGTCTGGGAATACCCATCCCACTTAGGGCGAAAAGCGTTACAACAAACAAATGATGGACGGAATGCTGACAATGCATACATTCTCCCCCAGTCAAGAGATCTGGGTTAAATCCATCGTTCTTTTGCCCACTACACCACCCCAGTTTAGACATGGCCATATGCAAATCAGTCTTGACCCTGTGCCTCATGGGAACAGTCCAGCCCGAACTGCCAAGCCATGTCTTCCCTGGACCGGAATCAAGCATCCTAGGACCGGTTTCTGGCTATCAGCCGTCATCAGCCAGGATAGCTTGACTCCAGTGGCGTAGTGAGCACGGGTCCCACGTCTGGGAATACCCATCCCACTTAGGGCGAAAAGCGTTACAACAAACAAATGATGGACGGAATGCTGACAATGCATACATTCTTCCCCAGTCAAGAGATCTGGGTTAAATCCATCGTTCTTTTGCCCACTACACCACCCCAGTTTAGACATGGCCATATGCAAATCAGTCTTGACCCTGTGCCTCATGGGAACAGTCCAGCCCGAACTGCCAAGCCATGTCTTCCCTGGACCGGAATCAAGCATCCTAGGACCGGTTTCTGGCTATCAGCCGTCATCAGCCAGGATAGCTTGACTCCAGTGGCGTAGTGAGCACGGGTCCCACGTCTGGGAATACCCATCCCACTTAGGGCGAAAAGCGTTACAACAAACAAATGATGGACGGAATGCTGACAATGCATACATTCTCCCCCAGTCAAGAGATCTGGGTTAAATCCATCATTCTTTTGCCCACTACACCACCCCAGTTTAGACATGGCCATATGCAAATCAGTCTTGACCCTGTGCCTCATGGGAACAGTCCAGCCCGAACTGCCAAGCCATGTCTTCCCTGGACCGGAATCAAGCATCCTAGGACCGGTTTCTGGCTATCAGCCGTCATCAGCCAGGATAGCTTGACTCCAGTGGCGTAGTGAGCACGGGTCCCACGTCTGGGAATACCCATCCCACTTAGGGTGAAAAGCGTTACAACAAACAAATGATGGACGGAATGCTGACAATGCATACATTCTCCCCCAGTCAAGAGATCTGGGTTAAATCCATCGTTCTTTTGCCCACTACACCACCCCAGTTTAGACATGGCCATATGCAAATCAGTCTTGACCCTGTGCCTCATGGGAACAGTCCAGCCCGAACTGCCAAGCCATGTCTTCCCTGGACCGGAATCAAGCATCCTAGGACTGGTTTCTGGCTATCAGCCGTCATCAGCCAGGATAGCTTGACTCCAGTGGCGTAGTGAGCACGGGTCCCACGTCTGGGAATACCCATCCCACTTAGGGCGAAAAGCGTTACAACAAACAAATGATGGACGGGATGCTGACAATGCATACATTCTCCCCGAATCAAGAGATCTGGGTTAAATCCATCGTTCTTGTCAGCATTCCGTCCATCATTTGTTTTTTGTAACGCTTTTCGCCCTCAGTGGGATGGGTATTCCCAGACGTGGGACCCGTGCTCACTACGCCACTGGAGTCAAGCTATCCTGGCTGATGACGGCTGATAGCCAGAAACCGGTCCTAGGATGCTTGATTCCGGTCCAGGGAAGACATGGCTTGGCAGTTCGGGCTGGACTGTTCCCATGAGGCACAGGGTCAAGACTGATTTGCATATGGCCATGTCTGAACTGGGGTGGCGTAGTGGGCAAAAGAACGATGGATTTAACCCAGATCTCTTGACTGGGGGAGAATGTATGCATTGTCAGCATTCCGTCCATCATTTGTTTTTTGTAACGCTTTTCGCCCTCAGTGGGATGGGTATTCCCAGACGTGGGACCCGTGCTCACTACGCCACTGGAGTCAAGCTATCCTGGCTGATGACGGCTGATAGCCAGAAACCGGTCCTAGGATGCTTGATTCCGGTCCAGGGAAGACATGGCTTGGCAGTTCGGGCTGGACTGTTCCCATGAGGCACAGGGTCAAGACCGATTTGCATATGGCCATGTCTGAACTGGGGTGGCGTAGTGGGCAAAAGAACGATGGATCTAACCCAGATCTCTTGACTGGGGGAGAATGTATGCATTGTCAGCATTCCGTCCATCATTTGTTTTTTGTAACGCTTTTCGCCCTCAGTGGGATGGGTATTCCCAGACGTGGGACCCGTGCTCACTACGCCACTGGAGTCAAGCTATCCTGGCTGATGACGGCTGATAGCCAGAAACCGGTCCTAGGATGCTTGATTCCGGTCCAGGGAAGACATGGCTTGGCAGTTCGGGCTGGACTGTTCCCATGAGGCACAGGGTCAAGACTGATTTGCATATGGCCATGTCTGAACTGGGGTGGCGTAGTGGGCAAAAGAACGATGGATTTAACCCAGATCTCTTGACTGGGGGAGAATGTATGCATTGTCAGCATTCCGTCCATCATTTGTTTTTTGTAACGCTTTTCGCCCTCAGTGGGATGGGTATTCCCAGACGTGGGACCCGTGCTCACTACGCCACTGGAGTCAAGCTATCCTGGCTGATGACGGCTGATAGCCAGAAACCGGTCCTAGGATGCTTGATTCCGGTCCAGGGAAGACATGGCTTGGCAGTTCGGGCTGGACTGTTCCCATGAGGCACAGGGTCAAGACTGATTTGCATATGGCCATGTCTGAACTGGGGTGGCGTAGTGGGCAAAAGAACGATGGATTTAACCCAGATCTCTTGACTGGGGGAGAATGTATGCATTGTCAGCATTCCGTCATTCATTTGTTTTTTGTAACGCTTTTCGCCCTCAGTGGGATGGGTATTCCCAGACGTGGGACCCGTGCTCACTACGCCACTGGAGTCAAGCTATCCTGGCTGATGACGGCTGATAGCCAGAAACCGGTCCTAGGATGCTTGATTCCGGTCCAGGGAAGACATGGCTTGGCAGTTCGGGCTGGACTGTTCCCATGAGGCACAGGGTCAAGACTGATTTGCATATGGCCATGTCTGAACTGGGGTGGCGTAGTGGGCAAAAGAACGATGGATTTAACCCAGATCTCTTGACTGGGGGAGAATGTATGCATTGTCAGCATTCCGTCCATCATTTGTTTTTTGTAACGCTTTTCGCCCTCAGTGGGATGGGTATTCCCAGACGTGGGACCCATGCTCACTACGCCACTGGAGTCAAGCTATCCTGGCTGATGACGGCTGATAGCCAGAAACCGGTCCTAGGATGCTTGATTCCGGTCCAGGGAAGACATGGCTTGGCAGTTCGGGCTGGACTGTTCCCATGAGGCACAGGGTCAAGACTGATTTGCATATGGCCATGTCTGAACTGGGGTGGCGTAGTGGGCAAAAGAACGATGGATTTAACCCAGATCTCTTGACTGGGGGAGAATGTATGCATTGTCAGCATTCCGTCCATCATTTGTTTTTTGTAACGCTTTTCGCCCTCAGTGGGATGGGTATTCCCAGACGTGGGACCCGTGCTCACTACGCCACTGGAGTCAAGCTATCCTGGCTGATGACGGCTGATAGCCAGAAACCGGTCCTAGGATGCTTGATTCCGGTCCAGGGAAGACATGGCTTGGCAGTTCGGGCTGGACTGTTCCCATGAGGCACAGGGTCAAGACTGATTTGCATATGGCCATGTCTGAACTGGGGTGGCGTAGTGGGCAAAAGAACGATGGATTTAACCCAGATCTCTTGACTGGGGGAGAATGTATGCATTGTCAGCATTCCGTCCATCATTTGTTTTTTGTAACGCTTTTTGCCCTCAGTGGGATGGGTATTCCCAGACGTGGGACCCGTGCTCACTACGCCACTGGAGTCAAGCTATCCTGGCTGATGACGGCTGATAGCCAGAAACCGGTCCTAGGATGCTTGATTCCGGTCCAGGGAAGACATGGCTTGGCAGTTCGGGCTGGACTGTTCCCATGAGGCACAGGGTCAAGACTGATTTGCATATGGCCATGTCTGAACTGGGGTGGCGTAGTGGGCAAAAGAACGATGGATTTAACCCAGATCTCTTGACTGGGGGAGAATGTATGCATTGTCAGCATTCCGTCCATCATTTGTTTTTTGTAACGCTTTTCGCCCTCAGTGGGATGGGTATTCCCAGACGTGGGACCCGTGCTCACTACGCCACTGGAGTCAAGCTATCCTGGCTGATGACGGCTGATAGCCAGAAACCGGTCCTAGGATGCTTGATTCCGGTCCAGGGAAGACATGGTTTGGCAGTTCGGGCTGGACTGTTCCCATGAGGCACAGGGTCAAGACTGATTTGCATATGGCCATGTCTGAACTGGGGTGGCGTAGTGGGCAAAAGAACGATGGATTTAACCCAGATCTCTTGACTGGGGGAGAATGTATGCATTGTCAGCATTCCGTCCATCATTTGTTTTTTGTAACCCTTTGGTTATGTCTAGCATAATGGTAGCCAATCTTTGATATGTTGGGCCGTTCTTAGCAATTCTATGGATACCCCATAATATAATATTGACACTCTTGAAATATTTGGTGGCGTTCTTGAAAACATTGCTGCTATCACTGGAGAAATAGTAGCCTATCCTTGATAAATTGGGGCTATTTTTGCAATTTGTTGCAGACCATTTACCCATATGTATACCTGGTATAGCAGTGCCCTGTCCTTCACATATTGTGGTAACTTGTGACAACATTCCAGGGAGTGTGCACAATTTGTGTAATTTGCTTTTGTTTTAATTGCAGTAAAATCACACAACATTGCATGTAATTACACAAAATGGAGATGAGTCATTTTGCACTATATTTTAGCACGAAATGCATGCTTGTGTCAGTTTTTTTGCACAAGGATGCATTTGAAGGATTGCCCCCCTGAACAACAGACGGTCGTGTTCTGTTGTTCCTGAGCATTTGTGGTACATATTTACTGTGGATAGCAAATAATTACGAGAAGTGCTATAATGGTGTAATTTGGGAGATTTCACTTAACAAGTGTAATGGGAAATTCCCAACATTTCGCAAATTGCTCCAACATAATTCCAATTTCACCCAGACCTACAAAATTCTGGTGTACCCTGATCGAATACTGCCCATTCTGGACAACTTTCTAGCAATCTCTGACATTATAGTGCCCACTGACATATTATCAGCGTTTTTTATTAAAATTGTGGTTATGCTTAACATAATGGTGGCACAGGTATAATGGTGCCCCAGTTTGGAATATTGTGAGCACATTTGATCTGAAAATGTGTGGCTATCCGTGGTGTCTATAATCTTTGATGATATGCATATAACTTTTAATGTTTTCGATTTTTTTTTTACTCCGTTTTCTTTCCAATTTATATAATTAAGAAGATATGTTTGAGCATTTACAGGGAAGGGGCAGCTTCAACCAATAAACATGAGTGGAATGTAGGAGGGAAGAAAGATGTGATAAAGATTTAGAAAAAAACATAGGGCATGTGGATAAACAGATGCTTGTGAACTGCTTGTAATGCCTACAACTTTGTACACAAGGTTTAGGAAATTGTACCAAAATGTCTCTAAATATCAGAATCCTTTCATAGTTTACTTGGGCATGTTGAACCCTCGATACTATTATTTTTAAGGCGAGGCTGGCATGCTATAAAAGTATTGGAATATTTCAATGGTGTTCCTTTGGAAACTCTGAATTTAATTTAGTTAATGTGAAAATTGTGTTGCAAAATGTATATTTTGACCCTTTCTGTAGATCATCTTTTTGAGGGGAGAAGAAGCAGGGCTCGCGCACTTGATGAAATCTCGGGCAGGCATTTAAACCTTACCACTTTCACAGTCCACCAGCCACCACTCTCAGTCATTTCAGCAAGTTAATAAGGTTCTTTCAGTCCTTCATCAGTGTCCTTGGTGGAGCAGAAGTGCAATCATTTTTCCATTTCCATGCCTGATGAATACCAAGGTCAAGATAAGCAGACAACTTCCTAAACTGTCAGATCCAGCTATGCGGGTGTTTCCAGAAAACTGCTCTTGGCATGGTCTATCCACCTCAGAAACTAACTCAGGGTCGCAAATACCATTTAATATGGCAGGTTCCATCCTCCTCGTACATGGCGAGTTTAGGCGAATGGGCAGAACATCCAGGGCCGGACTGGGAACCAAAACCGGCCCTGGCAAAGTGCTCGGGCTGGGAACCAAAACCGGCCCTGGCAAAGTGCTCGCCCCCCCCCCCCACTCCCCCTTGGGGGTGCCGCCGAGCTCTTTGCCAGGGCCGGTTTTCGGCCGGTTTTGTTATATGGCCGATTTTGCAGCTATGCTGCAAAAACGGCCCTGTGACAAAAACGTTTCCCAGGGGCCAAAAACCGGCCCCCACCCGTGCGGCACACCGGGGGATTGCCCCGTGCCCGCTACGGCCAGTCCGGCCCTGAGAACATCAGACAGGGCCAGACTGCAGAACAAAAAGCAGTACTGATTTAAAAAAAATTCTCCAACCAGCCCTGCTCCAACTTCTCCTCTTGCTATCACTCTTCTTACATCCATCCATCTAGTCTCTCCCTCTGCGCTCCTTGCTCTCTACTCCAATCTGATCACTTTCTTTCTACCTTCCCTTCATTTGCTCGCTCTTAAAGCCTCCCATTTCTGCAGCAATTAACCCCAGGGCTTAAGGGAAAGTGGCAAAGGCCCCTTGAACAGTCCTGGGCTTTCAGAATAGACCTCCAAGATCTCCAGCCCACTGGAGAAATCCCCTGGTGGAACAGAAGACCTCTGACATCACAACACCACCTCCTGTGTTCTACGATCAAACACAGCTGGAATCTGCGAGCCTCCACTCTACGGCACAATCAAGCACATGTACACTTGAAAGTCCAACGGGACACCACCATTAGAACTCTATACAGCTAGGAGGGCAGGCACGATCAGCACACCTAAGTATGGTAGAAATGTACTGGAAGGTCATGCCCCCTTTGCACATCTCTCATGCCCAAACTGTACTTTAGACCCAAATGTATCGAGTAGTCGCAGTCATAGAATACAGAGGACTCACCAGTAGCGGCCCGCAGCAGCTCAGGGTCAAGAACTTCCCCACCTGACATTTGTCAATTCTCTCAATTTTATTCTAAGGGTGGGCGGAACTCGCTGAGTTTCACTCTGTGGACTTCCATGGAGTCACATGAAAACTCCATGAGATTCACCGTAGTGCCGTAAACGGGCAGAATTCGGCATGTTGCACTGCTTGCACTGATTTTTAGCACTGGGAGCTTGCTCCACACTGAAAAATCAGTGCAAAGGGCACCACGCGGCATGCTGCAGTGGGCTGCACCTCGAGTTGGTTTTGCTGCTGCTGGAGTGGATTTTGTACCTGAGTAGCAGCTTTCTCACTGTAAACAGTCGTGACCTCCCGCCACCGCCCGCATTCTGAAAATATTACCGTTTGCCCCCTAAAATAAGGTACTAGGGGAAGCCAGTTCTCTCTCACACTCACCAACTTGCCGTCGGTGAGACGCCCATGACAAAAAACTCCACCACACAGCGGTTGGCTGAATTTGGCCAGAACGCCTCATTACATGAGTGGCCAAAACTCCGCCAACTCTGCCGGCGGAGTGGAATTCATCTCATACCCCAATTTTATTCTTCATGTGCTGTGATTTTATGAATCACTACTAATATCTCACTTTTCCACCACTTTGTCCTTTTGACTTGTTATTCATATTTGTATAGCGTTATCATTTTTATGTCTTTGTAGGATGTTCTCTAACTGGCCTCTCTTTTTGTTTGAACTTGGAAGGCCATCAATCACTTGGGTTTGTTGTTTGTTGGTGTTTGTTTGTAGGAGGTTAGGGACGAGTTTGTTTAATATTTAGTTTATCAGTGGTTTGTGTAGAGTAATAGGTGGTCAGTTGTCCATTGCTTGGCAGAATTAATGGGCTCTCTCTATGCATCACAATCCAGCTGGGCAGTTATGAGGCAATGTTATTCACATGAAGGCCAGGCATATTCATGACATATTTATGAAAAACATCCATATTATGCTGCAGTGCTCTCTGTTGGTTCCTGCAGGCCCACTCTCGGACAAAAGAGACCTATTTTCACTACAAAGAGCCCATCATACTTGTGCTGCAACACATTGCTGCAAGGCTTTATGCACTGTGCTTCTTGTTCCTGGTCTGCTTCAGGATCACAGGTCTCCATTTTACAGGGCCTCTGCTGCTGGTGGTCATTGCCTGGATAATCATCAGCTGAAGGAAGGCACCCATACAGCACTTCTTTCCTCTTCTCCAGGTATTTTGTTTTAGAACAGTGTCACGGGCTAAGCTCTGTAGCAGGTGAATAAGTTTAACCAGTGTAATGAAGTGGAAAATTAGGAATGAAGCATAGCAAATATTTATTTTTTGTAAGCCATCACACATCACCTGGTGGCCACCTCAGAGCACTCAGTTTACCAGGGATATTGATAGCTGCAAGGAGACAGCTAGGATTCAGTCAGGTCGAGAAGTGTGGCTCAATGGTTAGAGCGGCAGACCCTGATGCAGAGGTCTGGCCTGGACCAGGGTTCAATTCCCGCCTTGGTGGGTCTTGGGCTCAATTTCCCCGGACCCGATAATTCTCGCCTCGGTGCCTATTCTAATCATGGGTCCCACTCTGCAACTCTGGGCAATAGCTTGCACTTCACAGGGAAAGGCCAGGAAGGGTTCCACAGCGGTATGTGCACAGCGCCTGAGAGACCCTTTCGGTGGTGTGCGGAGCGCTATATAAATGCACTACATTTACATGCCAGGGAAACTCCATTACTGACATTCTAAATTGCAGCGAAACAGCAAATATATTGTTCAACTGACCATCCAAACAGTTCTGCTTTGAGAGGTTTCCAGAATGGAAGATATCTTGTTGTAGCGCTTTTATATTGGTCAGGTATTCAAACGTTTGAGGTGGCTGAGGTTTAGTAGAGTGCCAGGATTTGTGGGACTTGGGACCTCTGTTCCAGTGGTCCAGAATGCAATCTGTTCTTGCCTCTACTTTGAGCCACTGGATAGCTTTCAGGCCTGGTTTCTCCTGGTCACGGGTCCTTAGGTTTAACAATTTCTGGTGGCTTGATTTTTCAGTCATCACAGTCGAAGCAGAAGAGCGGCGTTTCTGTGGGCGCAATGCAGCAAGTAAGTTGTTTTTTTCTCCTTTTTTCCTCTTTTCTTTGCCCCTGTCCCCTCCACTCCGCCATTCTGTCTGCGCACCAGCCACTACTGCATTTCACGCTGCATAAGGGTGCTGGGGGGTGGGGGGGATTAAAGAAAATCTTTCCCAAGTATGCATTTTACTGAGGTAATTTTAACACGGTTGGGCCTAGTACTGCTAGTGATATTTCCGAATGTGTATTCCCAGAAATACATGATGTTATATGATGTGTTAGTTAATGTGTTTGTTGAATACAAACTTTATTTACCTACACCACGTGTGAAGTCTCTTTTGTGATGCTTAGTGTATTAATTGTGTGAGAGTGCTGTGCCAATGTTTTGCACATTGCCTTAGTGACAAGCCTGACTGCTCGGTGCCAAGTTACCCAAGGGTGAGAACAGGTTATACAGTGAATGATATCACCGGCCCCTGACGAAAGTGGTAAGTTCCGCCTGGCTAGGGCCTCACCTCAGCCAACCATAACGTGTCACTTCCAACATCCCACCACTATTTCTGTTTTTAGGTCGAGCCTAGAGTCAGCACACATGCGCTGCTCTGCAAGACTTGTTGTACTGGAGTATGGAATAGAAGCCCAGCCCACTCTCCGCCCATATTTGTGATTGCCTTGTGTCATTGTCCTTCGTAAATGTTCTTTTCTGATTCGTAAATAGGCTTGTTAGTCCCTCCTTAGTACCGCATCGTCTATTTATTTGTAACCTCCCATGGCTACTGGCCCTT
This sequence comes from Triturus cristatus, assembly GCF_964204655.1. Classification (NCBI taxonomy): domain Eukaryota; kingdom Metazoa; phylum Chordata; class Amphibia; order Caudata; family Salamandridae; genus Triturus; species Triturus cristatus. Next base: position 860,641,004 of record NC_140593.1, read on the forward strand.
TTACTTTGGTTGTTACCCGGTACCTGTTATTTAGTCTTGTAAGCACTATTTTATTTATTGAGTTTCTATTACTGCAGGCACGACATGCTTTGCTTACATTCAACGCGCTATGCGCACTTTGTTTTCAAGCAGCCGGGACAATGGCCGCCACTTCTTTGGAACTCCCATTCCCCCCGCCCTCCATTTTTTTATATTTTAATGTGTTTCAAAGCACTTCCAGCGCAGTACACTGCGCTGTAAAGGCTCTTCTAGCACCCGTTTCACAAGGGCGCAGTTTCTCATTCTTTTTAGTGCGAGGCAGTTCCGAAAACAACCTCTCCTTGCTTTTCAGCGGAGGGCTTCTTATCTAGACTCTGCCTTTTCTTTGGCGCAGTTCCGGGGAGATGAAGAGCTAGAGGGCCGCTTGCCTTGCACGGAACAGATGGTTCAGTAAGTGCCTCGCTACTGGGCACCAGATAGGTTTTACAGCTCCGGTTCAAGCCTGAAACGATCTGCATAAATATTTGCAGGCGTGAGTGGCGCTGAACCTAGCACGACTTCACTCAAGCCTCAAGATATATTTTTACTTACAAATAGGCACATTCCATTGATTTCAATTTTTATAGCATGTTGTTTGCACACTGTTGCCCTCCCTCTCCCCTACCCGGGCAGCATTTGCTAATCAGCCAGAACTGGTTTTGTAATTTGGAAGAGGCGTCTGTTGCACTGTGCTGTGCACACATTTGTATTTCATTTTACTGTACCCTCGGGCAGAACCCCATTAGCTCTTGTGCACTAGAAACACAATTTGGCCACGGATACTAAACTGTCGAGCTTGCCTCCGGTTGCAAAATCATATTTGTATATATTGCCAAGCTTAAACAAAAATGGAGGGCAGTGTTTTCTTAGCATTAATAATGTGTTTTCTAAATCAGTTACCGAAATCCCCCATTGCTTTAAAGCTTCCTCCCATCTCCACTGTACCCGCATGTTTAAAAAGTAGGCTCCATTGTGTTTTCCAATCCATTGTTACGACATCTTGCTGGAATGTATGTTTTCATCAAAACATACCGAACAGTCTCATCCTATTGTTGGGGTGATGGAAACGCAATGTAAGTGCTGCCTAAATCAAAGTGTATTTCTGACGTATTAAGTGAGCATTCCTCACCACAAGTTCAACAAGGATCTGAGATGGCAAAGGACATGCCTGCCTGAGTTTTGGTCAGTCAAACGTTGCTTAGTATCAAAGATTCAGGCTTGAGTCCAGCTGGCCTCATTTTAATCTTAGTTTAATCAATCAATCAATCAAAGTACTTGTAAAGCGCACTACTTACCCGTGAGGGTCTCAAGGCGCTGAGGGGAGGTGGGTGCCGCTACTGCTCGAAGAGCCAGGTCTTGAGGAGTCTTCTGAAGGTGAGTAGGTCTTGGGTCTGCCGTAGGTGGGTCGGGAGGGTGTTCCAGGTCTTGGCGGCGAGGTAGGAGAAAGATCTGCCCCCGAAGGTCGTTCGTTGGATGCGGGGGACAGCCGCGAGGGCGAGGCTGGCGGAGCGGAGCTGGCGGGTGGGGGTGTAGAAGCTGAGTCTGCTGTTCAGGTAGGCTGGTCCGGCGTTGTGGAGTGCTTTGTGTGCGTGGATGAGGAGCACAATTGTGTGCAGGGGCATCGCTTCGTCATTAAGATTGAGGGGGGAGTTTCAGATTGTCCGACAATCAGGCTGGCATATAATGTTTAAATACATTATATGACAAGAAGGGGCATGAGAGGGGTCTAGGGAGCAGTGGAAAGGGAGAGGAATGCGGATTGGTTGGAGTACTAAGAGAGAAAATATAATATTTTGTAAAATAACCAATATTTTTTAGGGCTTTAGAGAGAGAGTGTGAGTTTTTGTCTATGTGTTTATAAAAGAATCCTTTTGAAATCCAATTGACATCTCAGAATACCCGTCTGAAAGCACCTGTGCCCAACTATTTATCCGAAAATACATTTGTTAGAGGAGTGTAACACCCCAATCTCCACCACATAAGCTATGCCCCTGCTTGTGTGAGCCTGAGGAGACCACCGTATAATCCTGTGCCTTGTTTCTCTTATCTGCAAAACTACGAGAGCACCTATAGGTGATTCAGTTTGCAGTATGCACCCTATACACAGCTGCGGTCCGTGCAGGTAACAGTGGTGGGGCAGGGTAAAGGGGGATTTCGAGGGACGATGCTGAGGGAAAGTTAATTCATTATTTAATTTTCCCTCTGCATTGTCCCATGAAATCCCCCCTTACCCGGCCCCACCGCCCCACCGCTGTTACCCGCTCGGACCGTGGCTGCTTATACTAGAATATGTGCTTTTTCAATGGAAATACCTCGACCCCATAATGTCACCTTTACTATCAGATGTTTGTTTGGAGATATCAGACATTTTAAAGCCTAAAAATATCACTCAAATATCAGGAGCACCATTCCTCCCCAAATTATCACACGCGAAGCAAATAATATCCCTACACGTGTTCAAACTATAAACATGCATGGGTAAAGCCTACAGATTGGCATTTCCAATGGTTTTAGATATGTTGCACAGCATCTCCAATGCTGTGCAGCATGGCTAATAAACAGGGGGAAAAACCTACGTGGCAGGCTGCGTCCCTTTTTAAGTGTGCACCCAAGGCATGCACATGCCTTCAAAATAGTGCATGTATTTATTTTTGTGCATAGATCTGAGTTGGATAAGTAAATAAAAAGAAAAAAAAGTGGTGTCCATTAGATCTCTAGGCTTTGACCAACATCCATCCCAGGTTGTGTAATATGGTTCTTGACCTCGAAGTTCTATTTTATTTTTTATGTACCAAATCTTTGTTTGGTTTCCTTTTACTGGAAAACTTCAATAAGTAAAGACTAAAAAAGATTTTTTTTAAAGAAATAGCACTAGTGGGTGAGAGGAAAGAATGTGAGTAGGCGAAAGAACGCGTATGATGAAAGGAACAGTAGCGGCTGGCAGGGAATGAGGGTGGGGGAGCGGGGGAGGGGGCAGCAGAGGGACAAACAAAAAAAAACAAATAGCACTTCCCTTTTCCGCGTCTTTCCTCCACATCTCTGTCCAGGAACCAGGAATTACCCAGGCCCCCCATAGCCAACGGGTACTGGGGTCCTGTGCATGTTTCCCACCAGGCTGTGTAATACAGCCTGGTGGGGAGCATGCAAAGTGCGCATGACTGTTTGGCTGGGTCAAGACAGCCGGCCAAGCAGTCATGCGCACTTGGAGTGTGTAAACCACTCCTTCCCTGTGCCTCCAGCTCCACCCCGCCCTAACCCAGCCCTGAACCTGCAAAAAATAAAATGATAATAACTATGCTATTATAATGTTATTTTTCCTGCTCAAAGAGCAGCGGGGCAACACTCCTCTGCCTTAGCAGAGGAACCACCCCTGGAAAAGAATGAAGATAGGGAAACAACACGCAGGGCGGAATCACGGAGGGTGGGGAAGCAACAGGGAGGGTGGGCGGAAGCAACACGGGGAGCGTGGAGGGAAGCAACACATGGGTGCAGGTGGGAAAACAGTACAGAGGACACAGGGAGGGACCAGTGGTGTAACAAAACTGGAGGGGGCCCCCCAGCACAGTACAGGCAGGGCCCCCCTCCGGACTTTTTCCGGAGCTGTCAGGCCAGAGTAAAGTGTTGAGGAGGCCCCCTGGAGCTCCGGGCCCCCCGCATCGCGGGGACTGCGGGGGCCTTTGTTACGCCCCTGGGAGGGACATGGAATCAGAGCGCTGTAGAGGGGAGTGGGAGTGAACGAACAAGAGAACGCAATACTGCACAGGAGAGCAGCTCCAAGAAAGCAAAAGCAGGGAAAAGTTGTGGAATATGAAATATGCTGAGAGAAGCAGCCAAATACACTGAATGGTAAAAACACATGAGCTCCCCTGGAATGCTTAAGAAAAGAATGGTTTAAGTTTTTGTAAATTATGACCGTGTGAACAGTAAGAAATAAAATGTGCACGTATATGAAGGTCCCTAGATGAAATGATTTATAACTGATAGTGCACGGGAGATCTACTGGAAGGGAGAATGTGTATAAAGCAGTAAAGAAATTGAGCGTATTTCGAAGGAAATATTGCTGAAAGTAGAACTTTTATACTGTTATTAAAAAAATGTGCCGGGGGAGTGGGAAGACACAGAGAAAGGGGAAATGCATGCACTCTCATGGAGTGCTTTTAGAAAAAGAAAAAAGTTCCTGAAAAGCAGACACATGAGGAAGGATAAAAGGAGCCAGTCAAAGAGGCGGTAAACAGGCTATGCACCACACGATTGACAAAGACTAGATTGACTGGCTAAAACAAATAGAATCATTGAATAGAAAGCAACCATATAAGAGCAACAAAACAAAAATCCGATGCCAAGAAATGGGATGAGTTGCCTTCCAGTTCAACAATTGACATTTCCCCAATAAGTCTTTCGCAACCTGCTGTCTGTCGGGGTTTGACTTAAAAAGTCCATCTTTGTGCTCAGCACACAATGTTTCATTCACACGTGGTTTATCACAATTGTTTTTTCCTGCTGGAAGGTAGAGATAGTTTAGTAATGCAGGGTCAGGCACTATCTGTTATCCCATGAACCCTGCACCTATCCCAGAGTAAGATAATACACTCAACTTTCTAACCAGTAGGTGAGGGTAGATTTACAGAATTACACTAATCCAATATCATGTTCTAATCTGTTTAGGTGCTGATCACATAACCAGATAGGCTTCTAACTGCACGCTGAGCTCCCCATTTATCTCAACACAGTAATCCAATCTACCCACGCTAAGTGTAATGAGATTAATATACAAAAGGCCTACACACTTATCACTTGACCAACTAGAGTCTAATCCATGGCGGAACTCCATCTCAGGAAATGCATCTGGTAAACACAAACGTTTGTTTTATATATTGAAAAAAAGGTCATTCGTCTTCTTATACCCACATTTATTATACTTCTGGCTGTGTTAGGCTTTTGGGCCGCATAAATGCGATAACCAAGGATTTTTAAAGAGGTGGCGGAAGGGGGTAGAAGGGTTAAAAACAATGATATAGCCCAACAGTACCCTCAAACGCTTTATTAGTGGAAACATCCACATGTGGAATCAAGGGAATCAAGATGTGCGAATTTTGCATGATTATGTGAAATTCAGAAAAATGATGTGAAAATTCATGTAATTACCCAAAATGCAAATCTGCCATTTGTTGCTATTTTTAAAGGAGCAATGCATCCTGGCATGCATTTTGGATACATGGAACATTTTGGGCTAAAGAAAATCCTCAAAAAACGAAAGCACCACAAACAAAATTCGCTCGCTGCGTATAAAATGCAAATGTTTTTGCATTTAGTGCTTTTTCCCTTAGTCAATTCTTTGAGTCAAGTTATGCTTCTTGTGTGGGAAGATGGGCTTTATTCCCAATGATCGGAGGTTTCTGCAATTACTAGATGTTGCAAGAAGTATGCCCTTGAAGTTAGTCTTCTTAGAAGGTTTCTCACAAGTGGGTTGTTGTTCAATTGGAGGGGTTGGTAGGAGAGCGTCAACTTGTGTCCTTTCATCTCTCTATGACTGTGACTGGATTGAACTCGTTTGGCTCCTATGGTTGTTAATTCCATTGGCTTTAGCTATAGATGATCTGGTCACAGAACTAAGGGTAGGAGTAAGATTTCTCAAATCCCCTTGTTCATACCTCTCTTCCTTGAAGCTTGATATCAAGTGTTTGTCGTTCAGCCAGTTTGACCAACACCTGCTAAGTTGGTGAATTTGGAAAGTAGAAGATGTAAGAGCGGCTGGAGTGGCGGACGATGTGCCTGGGCTAGTCCTTGAAGCCAAGACCATCCTGATGGGGAATTCTGCCACTTTCTCTAAAATCCTTCCTGTGTATTTCTCTACAACTAAATGGTTGACCAAGTTGTCTAAGACTTCATATCCTCCATCTTTTGAAGCCTTGCAGCTTCCTGCTTGTTGACCTTCCACCACACGCATGAGCTCTGCGTAAGACAATACATGCAGCCATAGGCTAGAAAGGATCCCACTGCCTCTCTTGCCCTCTCCTCCATTTCAATGTCCAGTGTCCCTCTCCTTTTCTGGCTCCTCTCAATACGAGACTGGACCTACTGAGGGCAGGTCTTCCTCACAGAGGAGGATACCTCAAGCACTTCATTCAACAGCAGAGCGGTTCATTCAAAAGATGTGTAGCACTCAGTTTTGTGCTGTCTTGTGATGCTGCTCTTTGAAACAACAAAGGCAAATTATGTCATTGAACTGCCTGGGCATTGGGTCCTAGGATAGAAGCCCAAGAGAATTGGGTACCCTGTGGCAAAGAAGGTAACTAACTGCCTCTCCTCTCTCTCTCCAAACAGACTAGGTGACAAGGGAGAAGTCCTTGACCAATGTCAGCATGCAGCATGCTTGATACAGGCAGGGGCACTAAGCAAAGCTGGGTACAACACAGGTGGAAAACTGAAGTAGCCTCGGAGAGGGACACAGAATATGGCATGTCGTTTACAACGTTGTGGCAATATATTCACAGCTACTGCGGTAAAGATGACTTTAATTTCCACACCCCATCTAATGTGCAGTATCCAAAAAAAAGGACACCCGCTCAACGAGCGACACAAAATAAAACGGACACACTCATTACTGAGTGACCCCAAGGAAACATATGTCACAACAAACGAAAACGAAACACCATTCACTGAGTGGCATCAGACCTACACTTCCATGCTTGAGATCATCCCGATAGGGCTTCCGTCACTGCTTGTCTGAAAATGGATCCTGGAATTTTATATATGGTGCATCAGACAAAGGCCATCCCATCCCATTTATGATACATCCAAGGCCCCCTCCATTCCATGTAAGGTGCATCAGACAAAGGGTCCTCATATTAACCAACAGGACCTGCCGTTCCACCTGTCACACAGAAAGCAAAGGAGGCCCTTTCCTGCTGTGCTTGGGGTATCAAACTAAAAGACCCTCCCAGTCCATAAAAGAGGCATAAAAAAGGGCCCACCATTGCACTAATGACACACGAAGCAAAGGAGGAGCTTTCGTTCTATATATGAGGTATCGAACAGAAGGCCCTCTCGCTCTGTGAACGATGCTTTAAACAAAGGACTCTCCCATTTCCCGTTTGATGTTTTAAAGACAGGGCCCTTCCATAAAACAAAAGGTCTTCCCAATCTCTGCAAGCTATTAGAAGAGGAGGTTTGTGGTTTTATTAAATGCTGTGGTCTTCGGGTTGCTTTGTTAGAAGGACAGGTGTCTCATTTCCCATGACGGAAAGCTACACTCTTTGTTATGGTTTTATCAACATGTGTGATCACTGATTTGGTTTTCTTAAAAACGGTGGTTTTATTGAGCTCGGTGTCTCTCATTCAGTCTCATTCACAGCAGGGTATTCTGATGTTTTGGTCCTATGGCTTCTCAGATTCTCTGGTCTTATGGGATATCCTCATTCCTGCATTGTTTTTGTTTTTCATGCAGATATACTGTGCTCTCTTTTGCCTTCGTGGATGGAGGAGCATTTGTTTCGGTTCAATTGAAGACCAGGAGTGCAGTTTGCTATTAAAGATGGGCATGTTTTTGGTCTTTTTGATAGAATGCCGGGGTCAGTGGTTTAATTTTATGATAGACGTGAGTCACAAGCTTGGTGTCATTGAAGCCGGAGGCCTCTGAAAGGACCAGTGACTTGATCAGTGTAGAGCAGTGACTAGCACAGATGAGGAGATTGTCAGAAATGTATTGTGGGTTGGATTAAGCAGGTGTCTTAGCAGAGGTAGGCTAATTAGAATATAGTATGGTCTTTGTGAGGGAACCAGTGATAGGAGGAGTGTCTTGGTGTATGTGGTTAAAGCGATTGTTAACTGATACTATAACAGCATCCATTTTGAGGAGGCAGCTTGCAACATCAAACAGATTCGAAAAGAGTAGAGTGAGTCTTATAAGGCCGGTCACCGGGATGTTGCAGCGTGTTATTCTGGAGAGGGTGAGGGTCAATAACACTGATGAGAAGTGAGAAATGAGTGGGGAATGAGATGTTCTATTATCTTCAGGAGTAGATATTAGATGATGGAAGAGGGATGATTGTTCAAAGACAGTCTGTGTGCCATATACTCTGTCCATGTACATTTACATTGAAGTCTATGATTTAAGGCGTTGCAGTTGACATTAGAGTTGATATCATGCATCCCTCTCAGCCACCTCCAGCACTCACTGCTATTTTTCATGGAGTTCTTCAAGCAGAACATTCTGCCCTTTGGAAAGACTCAGTGGATGAGTTCAATGCTATGCATTCAGCGCCATTCGGAGCAGCTAAACGCAGTTCTATTACCTGGTGTGTGTGTTTCCAGAAGGCTCCTGCTTCCTTTAAATATGGACTTCTTCCTTGGCAGATGTTATTGAAGCCTGTGGATGTCTCTAAACTACTCTCCAATGCACATCTGTGCCCTCTTGGAAATGGCTCATGGTATAGTCCAGATGTTCAGTCAATAATGAATGTGAATGTGAATGTATTTGTAATTTACTAAGACCTACCTCAGTAGTTCATAATGAATTTCAAGACAGCTTTCTATTGGTACAGGCTGAAGAGCATGCTGACTCAATAGATGAATGTCATGGCATGCAAATAATGCAACAGGATTCTGTGGGGTGTCTCTGGGGTGGGCCCCAGTTCAAACGGATGACCTGAAAGAGCAGGGTGACTGTACACAGGTTTCCTGCACACTCATCAGCGAGCTGTCCGCTGGGGTATTAGTAAGTCCACGCCTGGAATGCGGCATCCATTGTTGATGAAGCTTCACCAAGGGGTGTCGAGTTCACTCAGTAATGATAACTTACCTTTAGCATTGTGTACACTCACGGGTAAAAACAAACTTGGCATAGGTATCCAGTCTTGAGACATCACCTACACAATCAGGTTAGAGATCTGCGAAGAGCCCCCATTGGATAATGCCTGGTTTATGAGCCTACCCTCCTGTCCTGAGCTGCTCGCTTCCCTTCCTCCACTGCTTCTTGAAGTCCAGCATTTGGAAGAAAAGTATACTCAACTCTCAGTGGCGCGTGTGAATGTGGACTGGAGAAGGCAAGATTATACCCTGAGTTTTCCCCTAATCTACCTTTGAGCAAGACAATATGCATGCTTGACTTCTGCATACCCCATTCAATCTGTGCCTTCCCTAGAGGGCCAATAGGATATCTCTTCTTTCACCCGAGCCTCATGGGATGTGTCTTACTTGAAATATATGCCCTTAAAGTTTCTTAATACTGGATACATGTTTTCATACTGAACTCTGATTTGTGATTCCTTTTCCACTGCGTCTCAGTTGTTCCTTAGCAACCATAAATACAATGGGCCCAGGGATTCCTGTTAATGGGGCATTTGATGTTGCATTTCAAGGGTTCACAGACATTAAGCTCTGTTACATTCGTTGTGCATTCTGAACCCATAGAAACATTGTTATAGTAATTCACCTTTCATATCACTGTGGGGAAGAAAATTGATCTCTTTGTTACAATTGTGCTGCAAGGACTTGGACTTCTTTCTCATGACTGTGAGTGAAATGCTGTGAGTCAACAACTTTGGAAGTCATTTACATTTGGTGGATTGGTCTTTCCACCATAAAGGGTGGATGCACTGTTCCGCCAAAGTCGGGGTTCGCCTTATTTAGAGATGAGTAACCACTGGGTTTCCACTGGTGACGTCTCGCTGACCAGCAGTCTGTCCCCCACAGGTTCACCTGGTCATAGTGTTGGTCCCCCAACCTTACTTAGGGTTGTTGGTCACTCCAGTGTTTAGGGTGGGCCTACTATGACTCGTTTTTCCTACCTGAGGCACCATGCCAGACATGGCAGCAACCCACGAGCCCTGACTGCTTGGCATCGCTGCACCAGGAGAGTCAAAACCTAAAATGGAACCGCTGACAATTAAGACACGTGCAGTAAAATCAAAAGCACTGGGACACCAGGGCACCATTAGCTCACATAGACGTGCCCAATAACCACTGGCAGCCCCAGGTCCAGACAGTGAGGCTACATGGAAACCTGGGTAATACTTCTAGGATCCTGTCCACACATTGTTTAATCTTAGCCACCCACCTCCTCCCCTTGCTCCGCGTCTCCTTTACCCAAAAACGCGAGGACGCAATTCATAAAGTCATTTGCCCACCTTAGTAACACTTAGGTGCAGAAATTGCATCATTTACAGTGCAAGTTTAATAAACACTGAATTTGCACCCATAAACTGATTTTGTAATGTTCAATATTACACCACCATGGCGGGGCAATAAATGTGCTCCCATCAGCAGAGATGGGCATTTAAGGGTGGGCGGCATTGTGAGCTTTGTGAACACTCCCAACTTGTCAGCCTGTAGAGATTCACAAACATTCCCAAAGCACAACTTTGCACTGCTTGCGGTCAGAGATTTACTTCTGTGGATGGCGGAAGAACACAACTTTTCTGGGCTAGGGTGGGGAGGTGACACACAACAACATTGATGAGTGTGTAGAGAAAGAGTTTTCTTCGTGGTGAAAAAGAAGTTGCAAACGCAATGGCACATCGGATGACACATTTCTATATGTAGTAAGTACAGTTACGTGTGTCAAAATGTTCCTGCCTGGACGCAACTGGGAATTCTCAAAACTATTACAGAACTCCTTCTGGGAATTTGCGACTGTCATAGGCTCCATGGAGTAGACCTGGGATATTTTGCGAAATTTAAATTTTACATCTACTCCAAATATAGGTGTTATTGTTCGGTAGATTCACAAGTGAACCTTCAGTATTAATCACCAGCGTCGCAACAAGACATTGCTTGTATTTAAGACAGGCTTAACAACTGTTCCTGCTGAATATACCGAGTAACAGGAGTCTGGAGCGACAAACTGCTGTGGCGCCTAAAGGCCCTGTGTTTTTATCGCAGATGCCAGTCAGTCAGTCAGTCAGTCAAAACTTTATTTCGATTTATAAAATCACAAAAGTTAATACATAGTACATAGAGGTGAGAATATATAAAAATATAGCCAAGTAAACATACATGTGTTACATGGATTTCAACCCTGAAAGACTACCTCCAGGGTGACCATTTTTCCTTAATTCGTATACAATCAAATTAGGTTCATTAGAAAATCATACTAAAAAAAAAAAATGCATGGTACATAAATAATCATCAGAGATGAAACTATAGAGCATTTATCAGTCCATTTTCCATTCTTGCTCTTATCAATATTTTTTACAGTGAAGTATCTGTGTTCAAGGTGGGGGTGAGCCTGGTTTCACCACTTGTACCATACACCCCCCCACCAGTATGGTATTCCCCCTGTGTTCTGATTTGCTAGCCTGCACAGAAGTGACACACTTCCTACACCACATTTCACATGTATTGTATGGATACATTGCCTCTTATGCACAACAATCATAGCGCCTCTGTCCTGGTTGCGGTCTTAGAAAGCACTATTGTGTGTTCTCCGAATAGAAATGACACGGTCCATGCTGAGCACTTTGTGTGCAGCCCCTGGTACAGTCAGCTGAAGGAACCTCTGCTCTCAGGTCACTCCTACACTTTTAGGGTACACATAACCACTTTGCTCCCCACCCTCTCAGCCCTAGTTGCGCACACACAGTAGGCAGGTCACAGACGTTCTGCATCATGGTCTGGCACACCCCCCCCAACCATGAAGCTATAGCACCTAGAACTGCACTGCACCCAATCTGTGGTGATGGGTCAATCGGTGCTGAGGCAGCAGCTCTGTTGTACCAGCTCCCCTTGCGTCTTCCTCGGGCCCATAAATACATATAGCGAGGCCTAGAATCCCATTTAGAGAAATACCGCGTGGTTGGCAAAGGCAGTGGGCCAAAGTCTGTGTGGCAGGTCCAATGCCACCTCTGAAAAACGAAACCCCCTTCCCCCGTGTGCCCTAAATGTGCCCTGATGGTGACTCTTTGAGCATCGCTCATTTACTGCCTACGCAAGAAATTAAAGTAGCAGGTCTGGCTCCTCTTCCACATCCTCGGAGCCTTGCTTAGCTTTGTGGGCTGAAGGACAAGGAGGATGGAGGGGAGTCTGTCCTATGAAGGCTTGTGATAGTAGTATAACATCTGGCCATCCAGTCCTGGGCTCTGGCCCTCCCTCATGGACGAAGGGCGAGAACTAAGGTAGCTCTTCCCGTAAAGGTTGATGCTGGGGCCTTGCCACCCGGAGCGGGATTGGTAAGCCAGTGGTCTTGTAGGGTTGTCCCATGTGCTGCTCCGATGTAGGTACAGCACTCCTTCCCTTTAGTGAACTGCTTTTGTCCTCTCCAGCTGTTTAGTACATTCCACACACTGATACACCACCATGAGCACAGGGCCATCCACAAAAATCCAGAGATCTGGTGCCCAACCCCTGCTTGCATCCTCCTTCCTGGAGGAGATCCAAAGGCAGCTTCCCTACGGCCTGCAAACACGTGGCCGGCCTTGTGCTCAGCTGCCAGTGCCCCTCCTGCTATATCCTAGCACTCACACTGACTTCTAGGGAGCATGTACCTACACATGCAAACAATATTGGCAAATCCGTGAAGGTATGAGATCCAGTTCGTAACTAGATTATGAGGAAATTGGGTAGGCGAAAGAGTTATAGTGGGAAGTGGGTAGGCGAAAGAGTGAGTGTGGGAAGTGGGTAGGCGAAAGAGTGAGTGTGGGAAGTGGGTAGGTGAAAGAGTGTTTGTGGGAAGTGGGTAGGCGAAAGAGTGAGTGTGGGAAGTGGGTAGGCGAAATAGTGAGTGTGGGAAGTGGGTAGGCGAAAGAGTGAGTGTGGGAAGTGGGTAGGTGAAAGAGTGAGTGTGGGAAGTGGGTAGGCGAAAGAGTGAGTGTGGGAAGTGGGTAGGCAAAAGAGCGAGTGTGGGAAGTGGGTAGGCGAAAGAATGAGTGTGGGAAATTGGATGAAGAACAAGCTACATGGACATTAAAATAAGCGAATATGTCTGACTTTAGTAGAGTGACTGCATTCAAAGGAAGGTAACATACAAATGAAATTGTGTGTGAATATGTAGAAAAAACAACATATGCACAGTATCCCTGCACCTACAGATCATTACATCTACAGACTCCCATTAACATAAATCCATACACAAGCAGGCATCCTAGCACAGACAGAAGGCAGATCCACACAGACAGCACCCCTACGCGTGTGCCTCCATGAACAACACATACATGGATGCATGGAAAGTTGGATAAATGAATGAATGTGTGGGTGCACAAAAGCACGGATGACTGGGTTGTGTGGGTTTATAGTTGGGTGAGTGGATCCAAATAAAAATACATTTGATTTATGATGTTGACAATTGACTATGTTATTGGTGTTTCCTTTGTTCCTATTTTGCTATTTGGAATAGTGAGTATTGCAATACTGCTTATGAAGCGCATGCAACTGTGCTCTGCCTTCTCCTGTGCTTCTTCTATGTTGTGAGCTCATCGAACAGTGGACACATAGCCATGTATTCAAGTGCAGATGGCCAGAAGTTAAGAAGGGCTGTGCTTTCCACCCCGGGGTTCTAAGTGTCACCGTAGGCCGGAGCGAAGCTTCAGTTCCCTATTATTTTAGTCCGAGCCCTGCTGTGAAATCATTCAGCTTATTGACAGCTGACCATCTGAGTTATTTTTGGGTCCTACAGATTGCATCATATAAGGATAGTGTTGCCCTTTAATTCAGGTCATATATGGAATAAATATTTTCCTTGAACAGGCTGTATCCTTTTGCTGTTGGTATGGCGAGGTCTTTGCTTTTGGGAAACATACCCCATTAGAATGTCTGTCTCTTGTTCTTGGGGCGTTACAGCAGTAGGAAGATAGTTTTTGACTTTTGTGTCGCCACAGCAGTGAATAACTGGATTCTGAATTGTGCATTGTTGACAATGGCGCTGTATGGGACAAATTCATGACGTACCGCGTCATCAATGGGTAGCTATCAACAGCAGAGCGTTTTCTATAAGTATCCTTATAGAGAATTGAATCCCTGGCTGCGCTGTCTATGTTGTTACGGAACACTAAGGTGGAAAGCTCCCCGCTATTGATCCCTGCTGGCAATGGGACCGCCGGCCACTAACATGTCCTGCGATCTGCTGTCCTTGAGTTTGGATCACATCAAGGCCAACTTTGCCTTTCATCTTTCCAAGGTTTGTCTCATTGTATTGGGTTAGAGGAATAAGAGTCGTTTCTGTGGATCAAACGTTCAACAGTGGGTTGTGAAATTTTCTATAAATATGTTATAATGATAGCCCAGTTTACTGTCGTATGCTGTCTATGCCCTCTAATAGGAGTCTCACCCATCTCTGCAAGAACAGTGAGGTCATGGATACCTTACGCCGTGTGGTTTTCCTCATTCTCTCCCCCTCCCTCAGGTTTCATCTCCTGTTTCATTCTTTATACCTTCCTGGCATCCCCGCTTTCACCTCGAGCCTGCATAATTACCAGCCCCGTCACCCAGGAGCCGCGCTGCCCGTACCCTTTGTGGCGTCAGGCTGCCCTTCAGTCATCATTCCGTGGTCTTCCCTCTCCCTTCCTACTGGTCTGCACTCTAATGAGACAGCACAAAGCAGGCATCATGACAACAGAGGCTGAGAGTCACTGCCAAGCCTGGCAGAGATCTGTTGTCTCAGGACATACCCACTCATGGGGGCCCCCTGCAGCCCAACGCCTGTCAATTTCTGAACAATAGGGGGCGTTTATGCGCCCCTCGGCATTTTCTGTTGGGAGTCCCCATATGAGCGGCAGTGGCGTAGACTGGCCAATAAGATGGGGGGGATGCAGTGTGCTTCAAATTTCCCACCAATCACGTTAGGATATCTTGTTATAACACAATATATGAGTTGAACGGAAGCTCCATTGTTTATATGACTGTAAATGTGGCCTTGCAAACTGATCCGCTGGTGGATTTGCAAGAGACTTTATTGTAAAGTTGGAAGGGGGAGCGTTTATTTAGAGAGCCTGTCCACGGGGTACAGTGAGCATGGTTATACTAGGGCCATTGTCCAGTTGGATGTTTTCAGCATGGGTCGATTACTGCTTGTCATGTATTCGTATGATCTTGATTGTTAATAAACATATTTACAAAAAAAAATTAAAAAAATAACACAATATATGAGAAACACAACATGAGGGAGGGGATTAACGGTCAGTGGAAAGAGAGAGGAGACTTAAAACACAAAATGCCTCAAGCTAATCAACATTTTGTAAAACAAAACAGTGACGAGAGAGCGTGTGTCTCTGTTTTTGTCAGTGTAGGCATGCCAAAATCCCTGGGGAAATACAACATAGCCCAATTAAAGCACTTGTCCCCAGCTATTTACTACAGAATAAATATTTTAGTGGGGTGTAACACCCACAACACCCCCTCTGAAACTACACACCTGATTAGCGTAGGTCGCCTCTCATGGCTTCCAATAGAAGCTTTGCACAACTACTCACCCTTATGTAACGACAGATAACGACCAGTGTGCGAAGACGAATGACTTCATGGTGAGACAATGGTGTACCTGGGGAAAGGAGAAGGATATACCATCTAGTGCCCATAATGGTTCCACAGCCAATCTAGGTTACTCTTTTGCCAGCCTCCAAGCACATGGCTGTAATTCCACACACCGGACCGACACCCTTTGGGTTACTTCTCCAATAGATTTGTCATAAATGCCGCTAAAGAAGTAAGAAGGAAAACAGCTAGAGCACAGCATGATCCTCACCAGAGGGTTTGCATCAGAGATTCAGAGCTTCAAAGGAAGATCAATTATTCATGAGTCATGCTAATGGCAAGTGGGGTGTTAGAAGTCTTGCATGTGAGGGAAACAGCCTTACCTCCTTCCTTGCCTGGTCCTTGATCTTTGATGATGGACGGGACAGGCGAGCCTCCCCTGATGCCGCCAAGCCTTTCCTTCCAATGAACTGAGATATGTTAGGGAATGCAGAATAAGGTGCCAAAAGAAAACAAACAATGACTAAAAACCAGGAGACAAAACCAGGGGCTGTACCTTACTGAGAGGGAAAACACAAAACAGGCATAAAATGCAAACAAAATAAGAAACAACCAAGAAAAAAATACAAGAATGCAAGAAAAAAAAAGCAAAACATGAAGCAAGGAACCAAAGAACTGAAATGCAATGAACGTTGAATAGGGTGAAGGCTTCCCAAGTAGGTCTCCCGTTTAAGGGGATCGCTGTTCATTGGAGCTCGGTTAGCATCTACGTCTGCACTCCCACCAGCTCTAAATCTCCAAAAATGCAACCATTCTCCCTTTGTGAATGTTTTTGTTTTTTCACTGCCCGCCAAACATACATATGTACTGCCACATGCCTGGTTGATGCTCATCCACCTTGTGCAGTTGAGAAGGGATTGGAGCATGAACCCCCTGCTTAACATTCAGCTTCCTATGATCTTGCAGAAATGTGAGGCATCCAGACCTTTTGAAGATTGTGTGGCTCTGAGCCTTGCTTGCTCTTCCACTTCCTTCCTGGTACATGGCATGTATTTGTTCAGCTGCAGGCAGTATCTATGCCTCACAAAAACAGGCATAGCTGCTGCTCATGTCACCGATTCCCATTCGTGCAGTTCTGGCAACCTCTTGCTCATTGGACACCATTGCTGCCTTGTGCATCTTGCCAAATGGATTACTGGGCCTTCTCTGGTGACCATCCTTTTTTGGTGAACTCACACAATCTGCATCCCACTAACCCCATGACTAGGCTGGAGCTGTGTAGCTGCTCATAGGGTTGAGTCTTTGTTGTAATAATAATATGCAAGCCTCATTAGTCCTTATTTTAATGATCATTTGTGAGTCTATTTCTCACATACCCTCACCCATCACACCACCAGACACTGCATCGCATAACGCAAACCTGCACCTAGGTGGTCACCACACACGAGATGAAAACACTTCCAATATAGCCCAAAACAAAACATTCTTCTAACTACACACCATGCACATTGTAGTTTGCTATCCGCGTGAGTAAGTGTTTTAGAGCCACACACAGGAGTAGTAAACACTATACACATGATACGATACAATATGGACGCACCATTCGTCTACGAATAGTGAAAGGAAGGTCCTCAGAATTACGTCTATTTGGCGTTCTCAAACGGGCACTCAATAAGAAACAGAGTAGTGTTTGCCTATGACCACCAGGTTTTTCCAATAGGGACCTTGGCTACTGCATTTCAAAGTCTTCATCATATCTACTTTGCAATGAATCAACATAAAGAGGGCTGGTCATCCAAATATTAAACACCATATGAATTCCAGAAAATGGTTCCAGCCCCAATAAAGTGGGTTCACTTACTATTGTAGATCCATAATGTACATTGGCCATTACCAATAATCTGATATACTGACGGTAACACCAATTTAACAAGCCACAATAGGATACTACCAAAATGAATTTTGAACAATAGATATCTTTCTATCTTAAAAACGTAAATTTGTTGGAAAAACCTGTCAGCACATGAGAACTTGTATCATTTTGGTAATGTCAGCCCAATCTGAGCTCTAGTTTTGGTACAGTGCTCAAATTTTTAATGTATATTTTAACTTCATGGAATGGACATTTTGTACCTTATGAGCAGGGATAGTATATCATTGGATGCTCATCGGATGGACATGAATGTAAAGATAAATCCATGGCACTGTGCACTCTGGGTGTACTGGGGGGATAGTTTGTATGCATGTAGATTCTGCATCTGTAGATGGCTTTTTATTAACTGTAATAACAGTTTACCTTACCTGCCAACACACTGCCACTTGAGTGTCCTTCAAAAGCATTACAGGCTTTAGAAACTAACAAGTTAAATCGGGGGACACCGTGCTTTAGACCTCTGATAATCTAGGATATAATGTCTTACAAGCCACTACTCGAGTAGGGATTTAGTAGGCCAGATCCTGTGGTGCAGACAATAGAGCTTCAGTCTTCATCTGAGAACAAGGTTGAGGGAACTCAGTCGCTTCCACATGAGACCAACCAGGGCCGGCTTTAGGGCGGTGCGACCGGTGCCACCGCACCGGGTGCTGGCTTCCTGGGGGCGCCGTGTTTGAAAGTTCATTATGCTTTTGAAGCACCTGCTGCAGTGTTTCCAGGCCTCACATAAATGTCAAGATAACTCGTGTGATTAATTATCTTCCTGGAGAGAGATCAGCATTTTGTATAGTTGAGGTTTTGACTTTGGTGAAGTTAGTGCAGAGGGTTAATATGCCTGCTGCAAAGAACGTGTACCAAGTGGATTACAGAGTGCATATGATGTAAAAAGATCAGCAGGTTACTGCTTTCAAAAGAGGCATCCTTTTGTTACTTGCAATTTATAACTTAAAGTCCTAATATAGAATAGTGATCTATTAACTTTCATCCTAGAACTGCATACACACTACAAAGTATACATTATTAGAACATTGATTAATGTTGCAAAAAGGGTTAATTTGGCTAGAAATCGATTATTATTAAAGAAAACTCCCAACTATGCTGTTTCTTTTTCGACTCCGAGTTTGTGCTTCTCCACACCAAGCACTCTTAAACTATACTGCCTACCGGTATGGATGACATGTGACTCCTACACTTTTAGTCCTTTGGCTTATGTAACATTTCCTATACACTGATTTACACACGTATGATTGATTGTCTCTGTGTAATGGGCATGTGATGCAAAGTGCTCGGACACCCTACACTGGTATGAGTGGCGCTATATAACTAATTCAATGCATCTGAGAGAGTGTGGTTATGGTGACTTGGTCACTGTTAAAGGGTGCTAGTGAGAGAATCCGTGGTGGAGGTGGTCATTGGGGGGGGGGGGGCGCCAACAAACATTGTCGCACAGGGCGCCACCAGCACTAAAGCCGGCGGTCAAGGCCTTGTGAGATCCATAACAGTCACTCCCCCTGCTCCCACTAATCAAGAGATGATGCAGCATTCAAAATGGATACCTGTGGAAGAAATGTCACAGTCAATAGGGACCTGGGTCTCATAACCGCACAACATCCTTGCACGGTCTCAAAGCGCATTGCTCTATAGTCCTGAAATGAATTGACCTCCATGACAAGTAGTACAGCAGCGCCTTTTAGCTGCACGTCATTAGCATTAAACAAACCCTGATCGTGTGTACCAGAAACACCCTGCTTCCTTCCAACCCTGCATGTGTCCCCACTTAGTTAATAAGACAAGCTCAATATCTGCAGAAGTAATCACATGAAGTTGGGGGACCTTGTGCAATTCCACGGTTAAGATAGCTAAGTGTGCGCTTCTCCGGAAAGATGGGGTTTATCACAAATGTATTGGACACTTCTTTGTTGTTGTCTTCTGGAGAGACAGTCCTATTGGCACCTTATGGGGTTCTCAAGGGATGCACATGCGCAGTGACAGAGAATGCACCCTGCGGGCCTTAAACTCCAGCACTGCGCCCCCTTCTGTTGCAGAGAGCTCCTGTGTTCCTCCATCCACAAGGGAGATCCTAGGTCCCCCTGGTAGTTCTGTGCCATGTGTAGAGCTCATACACCGGTAATTAGGCTTTGTCACCTCGCTTCCTCTCACAAAAGTCACCATATTTAGTCCTGGGCTTCCAGTCGACAGGGTCATGTGTTGTGGGAGTTGTAGACATTGGCTCATTCCATTGAACCATTGGGAGTGAAACACCTGACAATAATTTATAACAAGCACTGGAAACATGGTGTCCTGAGCTAGCGGGCATCCTAACTCAGCATCCCATGGCAGGGGACACCCAACCCTTACCCTACACTGCGTCGAAAGGAAATCAGGACCCCAATGGAGATTCACCTGTTGAATTTCCATGGGAAAAAAAATCAAAGATCCAGACTTTGGTCCCAAAAAACACATTTATAATGTGTAATGTGTGTGTAATGTGTTTGTACTTATATAGCGCACAGCTACCCCATTTCGGGGTTTCCCGGCACTGTACTCATACCGCTAGGGAACCCTTCCTGGCTTTTCCCTGTGAAATGTCCACTCCTGGGCATCCCCAGGCTGAAGCCAGGCATCCCAGCGCTGTTGGGGCCATTGTGGAGATCAAGCAAGCTATTGCCCAGAGTTGCAGCATGGGACCCATGATTAAAATAGGCACCGAGGCGAGAAATCATTGTGTACATGTGGCATCCATCACTCAGTTCAGAATGTGCCATCACTTCCCCCGAGTCTGTCCCATTGCTGCTAATTATGACCTAATTGGAGCGCTTCGTGACCCCCACTGGGCTACGAGGCGCAATGTTAATAATGGAATCAGAACCCCAAAAATGCTTTGGGTTTTGCAAGGGATAGGAAAGGGCGAACCCAAAACCAGCACAGTACACCAGTTGGCTCTTTGCTCCTGCTTATGGAAGAAGGATTGGTTTGATGCAGCGACCCCGCAGTTCACTGTGATGTATATATACAGCTAGTGCATTAACCCTGTGAACTACATTTCCAGCGTGATTGCCAGGGGCATAGCCATCAAATCTCTCCACCTATGTGTTCGTGCTGCCAATCCCGAAGAGGAAAGCTTCCACCCAGGCCTCATTATGCAAAAGAGCGCAGAAAATGGGAGCGATTCGCCTGATGTCTGCACAGCGAGGGATCTGGAAATTGCTGGCTTCCTCCAAGAGTCATCCCATCACAATGCTGCAGGGAAGTCTAGACATTACACCGGAATACTATCATCTGCAGCTGGGGCTATGTCTGAAAAAAATACAAAACATATATTTTCTCTTGTTCTTGCAGAGCTCATACCAGCCCCAGGCTTCAAATATCAGTATAATGTAGGATTAACATTCAGGCTGTATTATTGGGCTGAAACAATCATGGCTGAACCTTTCTTTAACAAAAAAAAAGCAAAGCTTGAATTTTTTTATTTACATGCTCTCTTTTAGAACATAATTCTCTAGTCCTTGCTTGGGTACCGAGCTGGAGTGACAGAAGCAGCCATCCACTCAATCACTCAGGTCAAGTCAGGTCAAAGTCCTTTATTCGATCTTACTCATAAGATCATAAAAGTGTTTACAATCACACTTTGTAAAAGACATAGTAAAAATGTATCATAAACCCAAGTGTAAAAAGAATGCAAACATTCATTATATCATAAAATCTCTCACTCGTTCACTCTCCAAGCCAAATCAGTCTGCCCATTCCTCCAGCTTTAGTAACTTTTCAAGTGGAATTGACAAGCAGGAGGGGATTTCATTGGTGGAATTTCCTTACCATAATGAAAACCATTTTTAAAATGTGTTTTATGTTTGTATTGCACTTCTGCATTTTCAACATACCGTAAACAGAATGTTTCAGCATTACCTAGTTTAATGAAGTAAGACTGAGTTGGCCATCCCTAGTTGTAAATGTGTGGCCAATAGGTCCCAGAGGATGTCAGTGGTGTCGCTGAGGCTTCTGGATGGCTGTTGCTATCTCAGTGGGGGGAGGGATTCTGCTGGGGAGTTATAATTTGCATGTATCTCTTCCTCCAGAAATTCGAGGGTCTTCAACTCTAAATCAGGCTCATAGTCCATAGCTTGGACTCCCCCCCCTCCCCCCACTATGATTACTTAACTTTGCTGCTGAATGCCTATTTTGACCTGTGTTATGACAGAAAAGCTGTCAAACAGACCTACTGTTAACAATATACATAGAACTGGCTTTGGGTCCACCACTTTCAACCACTGGCTTTCTTTGATCAACCTCTTTCAGCCTTTGGCTTGAGACTTTGGCTGCTGTCCCCTGGGTCAGGATGCACATCGAGCGCTGCCTTCAGGCGTGCACCCAGGGGTGCATATAGTGCTGATGTCCCCTGGGGTCGGGATGCACATCGAGCGCTGCCTTCAGAGTGTGTCAGAGGGTGCATATAGTGCTGCTGTCCCCTGGGGTCGGGATGCACATCGAGGGTTGCCTTCAGAGTGTGTCAGAGGGTGCATTTAGTGCTGCTGTTCCCTGGGGTCGGGATGCACATCGAGCGCTGCCTCCAGAGTGTGTCAGGGGCTGCATATAGTGCTGCTGTTCCCTGGGGTCGGGATGCACATCGAGCACTGCCTCCAGAGTGTGTCAGGGGGTGCATAAAGTGCTGCTGTCCCCTGGGGTTGAAATGCACATCGAGGGCTGCCTTCCGAGTGTGTTCCCGGTGGCGCATTCAATCCTATGGTTACACGGTGTAGGTAGATGTTCATTAAGTGCTGCCTTCACAGTGTGCACCCGGGGGTGCATATAGTGCTGCTGTCCCCTGGGGTCAGGATGCACATCAAGCGCTGCCCTCAGAGTGTATCAGGGGGTGCATATAGTGCTGCTGACCCCTGGGGTCCAGATGCACATCGAGCGCTGCCTCCAGAGTGTGTCAGGGGGTGCATATAGTGCTGCTGTCCCTTGGGGTCGGGATGCACATCGAGCGCTGCCTCCAGAGTGTGTCAGGGGGTGTAAATAGTGCTGCTGTCCCCTGGGGTCGGGATGCACATCGAGCGCTGCCTTCAGAGTGTGTCAGGGGGTGCATATAGTGCTGCTGTCCACTGGGGTCGGGATGCACATCGAGCGCTGCCTCCAGAGTGTGTCAGGGGGTGCATATGGTGCTGCTGTCCCCTGGGGTCAGGATGCACATAGAGCGCTGCCTCCAGAGTGTGTCAGGGGGTGCATATAGTGCTGCTGTCCCCTGGGGTCGGGATGCACATTGAATGCTGCTCTCACAGTGTGCACCCGGGGGTGCATATAGTGCTGCTGTCCCCTGGGGTCGGGAAGCACATCGAGCGCTGCCATCAGAGTGTATCAGGGGGTGCATATAGTGCTGCTGTCCCCTGGGGTCACGATACACATTGAGCGCTGCCATCAGAGTGTATCAGGGGGTGCATATAGTGCTGCTGTCCCCTGGGGTCAGGATACACATTGAGCGCTGCCATCAGAGTGTGTCAGGGGGTGCATATAGTGCTGCTGTCCCCTGGGGTCGGGATGCACATCGAGCGCTGCCTCCAGAGTGTGTCAGGGGGTGCATATAGTGCTGCTGTTCCCTGGGGTCGGGATGCACATCGAGCGCTGCCTCCAGAGTGTGTCATGGGGTGCATATAGTGCAGCTGTCCCCTGGGGTCAGGGTGCACATCGAGCGCTGCCTTCAGAGTGTGTCAGGCGTGCATATAGTGCTGCTGTCCCCTGGGGTCATGATGCACATCGAGCGCTGCCTCCAGAGTTTGTCAGGGGGTGCACATAGTGCTGCTGTCCCCTGGGGTCGGGATGCACATCGAGTGCTGCCTTCAGAGTGTGTCAGGGGGTGCATATAGTGCTGCTGTCCCCTCGGGTCGGGATGCACATCGAGTGCTGCCTCCAGAGTGTGTCGGGGGGTGCATATAGTGCTGCTGTCCCCTGGGGTCGGGATGCACATTGAGCGCTGCCTCCAGTGTGTGTCAGGGGGTGCATATAGTGCTGCTGTCTCCTGGGGTCGGGATGCACATCGAGCGCTGCCTTGAGAGTGTGTCAGGGGGTGCATACAGTGCAGCTGTCCCCTGGGGTCGGGATGCACATCGAGGGCTGCCTCCAGAGTGTGTCAGGGGGTGCATATAGTGCTGCTGTCTCCGGGGGTCAGGATGCACATAGAGCGCTGCCTCCAGAGTGTGTCAGGGGGTGCATATAGTGCTGCTGTCACCTGGGGTCGGGATGCACATTGAGCACTGCCTCCAGAGTGTGTCAGGGGATGCATATAGTGCTGCTGTCCCCTGGGGTCGGGATGTACATCGAATGCTGCTCTCACAGTGTGCACCCGGGGGTGCATATAGTGCTGCTGTCCCCTGGGGTCGGGATTCACATCGAGCGCTGCCATCAAAGTGTATCTGGGGGTGCATATAGTGCTGCTGTCCCCTGGGGTCGGGATACACATTGAGCGCTGCCATCAGAGTGTATCAGGGGGTGCATATAGTGCTGCTGTCCCCTGGGGTCGGGATGCACATCGAGCGCTGCCTTCAGAGTGTGTCAGAGGGTGCATATAGTGCTGCTGTCCCCTGGGGTCGGGATGCACATCGAGGGTTGCCTTCAGAGTGTGTCAGAGGGTGCATTTAGTGCTGCTGTTCCCTGGGGTCGGGATGCACATCGAGCGCTGCCTCCAGAGTGTGTCAGGGGCTGCATATAGTGCTGCTGTTCCCTGGGGTCGGGATGCACATCGAGCGCTGCCTCCAGAGTGTGTCAGGGGGTGCATAAAGTGCTGCTGTCCCCTGGGGTTGAGATGCACATCGAGGGCTGCCTTCCGAGTGTGTTCCCGGTGGCGCATTCAATCCTATGGTTACACGGTGTAGGTAGATGTTCATTAAGTGCTGCCTTCACAGTGTGCACCCGGGGGTGGATATAGTGCTGCTGTCCCCTGGGGTCAGGATGCACATCAAGCGCTGCCCTCAGAGTGTATCACGGGGTGCATATAGTGCTGCTGACCCCTGGGGTCCAGATGCACATCGAGCGCTGCCTCCAGAGTGTGTCAGGGGGTGCATATAGTGCTGCTGTCCCTTGGGGTCGGGATGCACATCGAGCGCTGCCTCCAGAGTGTGTCAGGGGGTGCAAATAGTGCTGCTGTCCCCTGGGGTCGGGATGCTCATCGAGCGCTGCCTCCAGAGTGTGTCAGGGGGTGCATAAAGTGCTGCTGTCCCCTGGGGCTGAGATGCACATCGAGGGCTGCCTTCCGAGTGTGTTCCCGGTGGCGCATTCAATCCTATGGTTACACGGTGTAGGTAGATGTTTATTAAGTGCTGCCTTCACAGTGTGCACCCGGGGGTGCATATAGTGCTGCTGTCCCCTGGGGTCAGGATGCACATCAAGCGCTGCCCTCAGAGTGTATCACGGGGTGCATATAGTGCTGCTGACCCCTGGGGTCCAGATGCACATCGAGCGCTGCCTCCAGAGTGTGTCAGGGGGTGCATATAGTGCTGCTGTCCCTTGGGGTCGGGATGCACATCGAGCGCTGCCTCCAGAGTGTGTCAGGGGGTGCAAATAGTGCTGCTGTCCCCTGGGGTCGGGATGCACATCGAGCGCTGCCTTCAGAGTGTGTCAGGGGGTGCATATAGTGCTGCTGTCCACTGGGGTTGGGATGCACATCGAGCGCTGCCTCCAGAGTGTGTCAGTGGGTGCATATAGTGCTGCTGTCCCCTGGGGTCGGGATGCACATAGAGCGCTGCCTCCAGAGTGTGTCAGGGGGTGCATATAGTGCTGCTGTCCCCTGGGGTCTGGATGCACATTGAATGCTGCTCTCACAGTGTGCACCCAGGGGTGCATATAGTGCTGCTGTCCCCTGGGGTCACGATACACATTGAGCGCTGCCATCAGAGTGTATCAGGGGGTGCATATAGTGCTGCTGTCCCCTGGGGTCGGGATACACATTGAGCGCTGCCATCAGAGTGTGTCAGGGGGTGCATATAGTGCTGCTGTCCCCTGGGGTCGGGATGCACATCGAGCGCTGCCTCCAGAGTGTGTCAGGGGGTGCATATAGTGCTGCTGTTCCCTGGGGTCGGGATGCACATCGAGCGCTGCCTCCAGAGTGTGTCATGGGGTGCATATAGTGCAGCTGTCCCCTGGGGTCAGGGTGCACATCGAGCGCTGCCTTCAGAGTGTGTCAGGCGTGCATATAGTGCTGCTGTCCCCTGGGGTCATGATGCACATCGAGCGCTGCCTCCAGAGTTTGTCAGGGGGTGCACATAGTGCTGCTGTCCCCTGGGGTCGGGATGCACATCGAGTGCTGCCTTCAGAGTGTGTCAGGGGGTGCATATAGTGCTGCTGTCACCTCGGGTCGGGATGCACAT
Source organism: Triturus cristatus (assembly GCF_964204655.1). Classification (NCBI taxonomy): domain Eukaryota; kingdom Metazoa; phylum Chordata; class Amphibia; order Caudata; family Salamandridae; genus Triturus; species Triturus cristatus. Next base: position 860,666,714 of record NC_140593.1, read on the forward strand.
CGAGTGCTGCCTCCAGAGTGTGTCAGGGGGTGCATATAGTGCTGCTGTCCCCTGGGGTCGGGATGCACATCGAGCGCTGCCTCCAGTGTGTGTCAGGGGGTGCATATAGTGCTGCTGTCTCCTGGGGTCGGGATGCACATCGAGCGCTGCCTTGAGAGTGTGTCAGGGGGTGCATATAGTGCAGCTGTCCCCTGGGGTCGGGATGCACATCGAGGGCTGCCTCCAGAGTGTGTCAGGGGGTGCATATAGTGCTGCTGTCCCCGGGGGTCAGGATGCACATAGAGCGCTGCCTCCAGAGTGTGTCAGGGGGTGCATATAGTGCTGCTGTCACCTGGGGTCGGGATGCACATTGAGCACTGCCTCCAGAGTCTGTCAGGGGATGCATATAGTGCTGCTGTCCCCTGGGGTCGGGATGTACATCGAATGCTGCTCTCACAGTGTGCACCCGGGGGTGCATATAGTGCTGCTGTCCCCTGGGGTCGGGATGCACATCGAGCGCTGCCATCAGAGTGTATCAGGGGGTGCATATAGTGCTGCTGTCCCCTGGGGTCGGGATACACATTGAGCGCTGTCATCAGAGTGTATCAGGGGGTGCATATAGTGCTGCTGTCCCCTGGGGTCGGGATACACATTGAGCGCTGCCATCAGAGTGTGTCAGGGGGTGCATATAGTGCTGCTGTCACCTGGGGTCGGGATGCGCATCGAGCACTGCCTCCAGAGTGTGTCAGGGGGTGCATATAGTGCTGCTGTCCCCTGGGGTCGGGATGCACATCGAGTGCTGCCTTCAGAGTGTGTCAGGGGGTGCATATAGTGCTGCTGTCCCCTCGGGTCGGGATGCACATAGAGTGCTGCCTCCAGAGTGTGTTGGGGGGTGCATATAGTTCTGCTGTCCCCTGGGGTCGGGATGCACATCGAGCGCTGCCTCCAGAGTGTGTCAGGGGGTGCATATAGTGCTGCTGTTCCCTGGGGTCGGGATGCACATCGAGCGCTGCCTCCAGAGTGTGTCAGGGGGTGCATATAGTGCAGCTGTCCCCTGGGGTCAGGGTGCACATCGAGCACTGCCTTCAGAGTGTGTCAGGGGTGCATATAGTGCTGCTGTCCCCTGGGAATCGGGATGCACATCGAGCGCTGCCTTCAGAGTGTGTCAGGGGGTGCATATAGTGCTGCTGTCACCTGGGGTCGGGATGCACATCGAGCGCTGCCTCCAGAGTGTGTCAGGGGCTGCATATAGTGCAGCTGTCCCCTGGGGTCGGGATGCACATCGAGGGCTGCCTCCAGAGTGTGTCAGGGGGTGCATATAGTGCTGCTTCCCCCTGGGTTTGGGATGCACATCGAGCGCTGCCTCCAGAGTGTGTCAGGGGCTGCATATAGTGCAGCTGTCCCCTGGGGTCGGGATGCACATCGAGGGCTGCCTCCAGAGTGTGTCAGGGGGTGCATATAGTGCTGCTTCCCCCTGGGTTTGGGATGCACATCGAGTGCTGCCTTCAGAGTGTGTCAGGGGGTGCATATCGTGCTGCTGTCCCCTGGGATCAGGATGCACATCGAGCGAGGCCTCCAGAGTGTGTCAGGGGGTGCATATAGTGCTGTTGTCCCCTGGGGTCGGGATGTACATCGAGCGCTGCCTTCAGAGTGTGTCAGGGGGTGCATATAGCGCTGCTGTACCCTGGGGTCGGGATGCACATCGAGTGCTGCCTTCAGCGTGTGTCAGGGGGTTCACATAGGGCTGTTGTCCCCTGGGGTCGGGATGCACATCGAGCGCTGCCTCCAGAGTTTGTCAGGGGGTGCATATAGTGCTGCTGTCCCCTGGGGTCGGGATATACATCGAGGGCTGCCTTCAGTGTGTGTCAGGGGGTGCATATAGTGCTGCTGTCCCCTGGGGTCGGGATGCACATCGAGCGCTGCCTCCAGAGTGTGTCAGGGGCTGCATATAGTGCAGCTGTCCCCTGGGGTCAGGGTGCACATCGAGTGCTGCCTTCAGTGTGTGTCAGGGGGTGCATATAGTGCTGCTGTCCCCTGGGGTCGGGATGCACATCGAGCGCTGCCCTCAGAGTGTGTCAGGGGGTGCATATAGTGCTGCTTCCCCCTGGGTTTGGGATGCACATTGAGCGCTGCTTCCAGAGTGTGTCAGGGGGTGCATATAGTGCAGCTGTCCCCTGGGGTCGGGATGCACATCGAGGGCTGCCTCCAGAGTGTGTCAGGGGTGCATATAGTGCTGCTTCCCCCTGGGTTTGGGATGCACATCGAGCGCTGCCTCCAGAGTGTGTCAGGGGTGCATATAGTGCTGCTTCCCCCTGGGTTTGGGATGCACATCGAGCGCTGCCTCCAGAGTGTGTCAGGGGCTGCATATAGTGCTGCTGTCCCCCTTTGGGTTGCACATCGAGGGCTGCCTTCCGAGTGTGCACCCGGGGCTGCATTCAATCCTATGGTTACCCGGGGTACGCAGATGTGCATTCAGTGCTGCCATTTGAAGAGGCAGACGTGTTTTCATTGCTGCCATCAAGAGGTGTCTGGGTGTACATTCGGGGCTACGATTATTGGGTGTCAAGTGCCAGGCGCGCAACGCCCATTGGGCTGAAAGGGCCTCAGCCCTCCCATCATGTTCCATAGCCCGGGCTACGGGCCTGCAGCTATGCGTGCGTCTGTCCCAGGGAAAGCCTGGGCGAAGTAGGGATGGAGAAAAGAGCATCCAACCCGGCATTGTCTTTCCTCCGATGGGCACCTTCAGCTTATCTTGCTTCTGCAGTGTCCTCAAAGGAGGCGATGGGGGTCACAGATGAATCACAAAATCCAGGGCAAAGACCTCCCTGTGGAGGTTCTTCTTGTGCAAGACAGTGTGCTTTACTGTTCACCATTGCTGAGAGGCAATGCATGCCCATGAACGCTTTCTCTACTTCAAAGGAAATCTCTGCCATCTTCCTGTGCTTTCACGCAAATAAGACAGAACTAGCAATTTGTCTTGATATGGATAAGCATTTTTTATTTGCTTACTACCCATGTGATGGGTAATAAGTGCTAAATAAGTGCTAAAAAGGGAAAGTAGGACATTTTGTTTTTTAAATGTAGTGATCCGACTTTTCTGCCCATAGCATCTTTCAGGCACTAGATTAAGTGATTTGCCTAGGATCACAGGATATTGTGCTGACGCTGGGATTTAAACTCCCCAGTTCCAAAGTCTGCAGCTCAGGCCGTTAGGCCGCTTATCGCTGATTAGTATTGTCGTCGCTACCTGCTGGTGGTCTTTGGAAGTGGTGGGGTGTAATACCCTCTAGAAGTTCACCCGATTTGTTTCAAAATATTCCTCACTCATATTCACTCCTTTTCACATTTAGGCCCAAATAAACAAACATTTTGTTCAGGGTTTGCTTCTCCAAATGGACGCAAACCTGTGCAAAAAGGTGTTTTGTGAATTTAATTTCAAAGGCAAAACCTCTTTTGCACTGGAAAGTTGCCTCCAAGTAATTGCTTTAATCTGTGTCAAGGGGGTGTTCTATGGGTGGTACATGGGCATTCCCATGCAACCACCCATGGTTTTTTGATGCAAAACCCTTTCTACTAACAACAGGGTTTTGCACTTGAAAGCGAAAAGGAGAAATGTTTTTATTTCTCATAACTTAGTCCACTTTACATGTTTACTACACTGTTCAGCAGGCATCCAGTAAACAACCCATGCTAATACTCAACCAAACATCTGTGCACTATGGTGCAAATGTGTCTGTGTGGCGCTTGGCAGCCTAATTGTGTGCCAGTGATACTGAGAGGGCATTATAGTACCATATATTTGCAGATATGGCACTTTGTGGCTCTCTCCCGCTCACACAAAGAGCAACTTTGGGTGCTGCTCTGCGTTGTGTGAAAATTGTGTTAATCTGGGCCCTTAGGGCCATATGTATCAACACATTTTCCCATAGACACAGAATGGGCAAACCCCTTTGATGTATCTGGCCCTTAGTCTCTTTCCCCTTATACATTCAAACTCACATTCTCTCACTTGCTCAGCCTCATTCATACTTATTCCCACTACTGTTACTCATACACAAACGTACTCATACTCACTGGTTCTCATTCTCATTTGCTAACACAGGCTTACACACACTCACTAACTCTGAGCTCATTTAAAGGAGCACAGAAGGGTTATAGGCATGCACACACTTTCCCACATGCCTGGGCCTACTCACAGGTCTCCTGGCTATCTCAATCTATTCCTGCAGAAGTGTCTTATGCTGTTGATTCTCTCCATAGCAAGAATAATATTGATGTTGACATGGCTTTAGCTCCTTCACTTATATGGCTGCTAACACTACCATGATGAATTTCTGTGTGTAGCATGCATCTTTGTCCGACCTTCTATCATTTGGAGAAAAATAAACAAGTGTGACAAGGGCATTAAGTGTGTAGTGTCACTTTTTTAATAACAAAATGAACCTAGAGCTAACAAAATGGGAACTGGCAGTATAGGTGTAACTTACGAGAACGCCTTACTCCTCTCTCAGCTGTGCTTAGCCATTTTGAGTTTATTGAGAAGTCATTACACCTTTGAGTAAAAATGCATGTATTTCATGTTTTTGTGCTTGTATTGCACAAAAAGCATTGGTATAAAACCTATGTAGTGCAAGGAACCGTGAAAATTTTAAAATATTGAACAGTTATGTGTAAAATACAAATTTTGCTGGCATAATGGTAGTAACCAACCCACTGCGCAGAGGTTTTACATTGTTGAAGCTACTAAACCAATGCAGCTTGGAGGACCAAGATTATCGAAAGTATGCCTCAAAAATGCAAATTATGTGGCACTTTGGTTATATTACTGTCATCTGTTTGAACTAGAAACAATTTTGGGGAAATTTGCTTATTTTGGAAATTATGTGGCAAAATCAGTTAATCCATAATTATGCCATAGACTCTGAAGCTGCAGATTCTCATAAATCCATTAATCTCACCACTGCCTATTATTTTATCAAGAATCTATCAATGACAGGGAAACAACAACTCAACATTTTAATTCTAATCAAAGTCCATTGTCAGCTGCACTAAAACAGCTTGTAATATAACAATACAACATTTTGTACCTTGTCATTTCCATCTCTGACTTCCCGTGACATTTACAAACTACAGGGCCAAAGATATCACTAGAACCCCTCAATAACAATATTGGACCAGATCTCACAGTTGCCCATTATGTATCGTCTGTAGGTACTTAACTTTAAACCATTGTGTAGATGCAAATAGACAAAACTCAACCTTAAACAAGAGACGACTCATTTAGGGGCTACCCATGTATAACACAAATACCAAAATAATGTGCATTCATTTAACTTATTGGACAGCATGAGGAATACAGCCCAATGGCTATGTTAAAACATCAACAGAACATGAGCGTTCACAAGGAGTGGAAAATCAAATGTTTGAAGCTTGTTTTGAAAGTTCTAATACATCAACAAAGGAAGGAGGTGTGGTCTAACTCTTAAGATGTTGGTCTGAGGACCTTGGTTTGAATCCTGCTTGGCACTGACTGAAAATGGTGTGGTTGTGGGCAATCACTTAATCAAAATTTGCCTAAAAGTTACATATGTGAGATACTACTGTAGATGTCTGTAAAAAAGATATAATCTACTACTTGATAAATACAATCTTGCATCATTTTTCATTACCTCCAATAATGTGCAACACTCTGTTGCTCTATGGCTAGGTTCATGCTGTAGAAATACCAACATATGTACGCTTTCACTTTGCGTACAGGTATCCAGCTTTTTATTCTCTGTGGATACTCCTTCCTTATGAGTTGTTGGTGAGCCCTTCTCCTTTTGTGACAGGCGGATAGAAGCTCCCTACAAATTTCTTTATTTTGGTTTATTCTTCACACATCAAGTCTATTCCTTAAAGCATGAGTTAGCACTTTCCTAGGCACATTGGTAGATTCCTCCCACACTCTTCTTCTTATTCCTTGGAAGCATTTTATCATTATGCAGTTCATGGTACTTTTTTTTATTTATTATTATGTTTTTAAATCTTTTTATTAACAAGTGCTCAAGCAACAGTACAGCATTGCAATGATAAGTCACCATAGCAAAGATAATTGAGTCATAAAGTACAATATCTATATAAAGAAATGGATAACATAGTTTGACATGTTCCGACAGGCAGCGGACAATTAGCCCAAAAGACATAACTGAGTCACTAGAAAGGTACACCTGTAGTAGTCTTCACTCCTTTGCAGGTCATAAGCCCCGATACCCCTGCCACCCCCAAACCTTTTCCCATTTACGTGGTTAACCTCTACTGAGATACACTTTGTGCTCTGCCCGCTGACACTAGTCAAGGTCCAACTCCCAATCAGCTACACTGGGGAGACACCCCTCCCCCCCACCATTGCACAATATTTTACTTAGTCACAGTTGAAGGAGAGCAAACCATATTTTGTGATAGCGAGGCCAGACCACTTCGCCCAAAATGTTTAGAAGGTTCCGCTTAGCCTCAAAAGGGACCTCCTATCCGTAACCTCACCCATTATTCATATAATTTCTACCCAGTAGCCTTGTATCATAGGGCAACCCCACAGCAGATTGAAAAAGTCCTCCCCATTAACGTAGAGAAGTAACATTCCCCATTCGATGCAGTAGTGTTCTAGAAAGTATTTCCTATGTAGGATTTTTAATTGGATGAGATGAAAACGAGATCTTATTGCAACTTCCCTCTGACCCTGTACGGCCCCGACCCAACCGTCATCGTCAAGTGAAACTAACGCTTCTCTCAGTGGCACCAGGGGGTCTGAGAGTTATGCACCAATTTCCTATATGTGTTTGAAATAGCTTTGTCCATCAAGCATCCATTAGCAGGTGGTCCGCAAGTGGGATGGCTTCAGGCAATTGTACCCCCTCCCGGATGTGACCCCGCAATGCATGTCCAAGTTGCAAATATTAGTACTGCTCTAAATCCCTCAATTAATATTTCTGTTGGAGAACCTCAAAGGACACAAACACCTGCCTCCGCCCCATATCACCCGGCTGTTCCAGTCCAAACAACCTCATTTTGTGAAGCTCTTCAGTCTTCCCTCTTCTGATAAGAGATCACTGTCCCCAAGCGGGGTCTTTTCCATCAGCCTTCCCTGCCAGCTTAAGTACTTGGTGGCCTCCCTCCACACCCTCACCAGTGTCGGAGTATGGGCAGGGAGGCCATGCTCGAGTTTTGGTATGTATAAAATAGGGGGGGTTAGCCGCTCATACCAATAGCCATCCTGCCCACTCGGTAGGCAGGCTCCTCCCAGTCTGCAAATACCCAGTCATTCACTGATATTAACTGGGAAGCCCAATAGGATTTCAGGATGTCGGGGACTGCCAAGCTCCTCTCATACACTCCCCTTTGCAACCTATGAAGGGCTATGCTGGACGTACCTGCCTCCCACATTAGGTGACATATTTTTGCAATTCATTTTGTTCAAGAAATCTGGTGGTATCCTATAGGGAAAATTCTGCATGATGTATAGGATGCAGGGGAGATTCATCATTTAAAATACTGCAGCCTGACCCGTAAGGGAGAGCGGGAGTGTCCATCAGTGTTGAAAGTCCTTGCTTAGCTGTGTGAGGCGTTTCCTGTTAAAGAAGGTTTGATGCTCCCTCGTAACATATACGCCCAAATATCTAAAGCCATGCAGCTCCACAGGGACCGTACATCTCGAAGACAACCGCGAGGTCCCTCCCACTAGTGGGAACAATCAAAACTTCTACCAATTGATCCGGTACCCAGAGTGATCCCTGAATATGTGAAAGAGTGTGTCAATCGAGAACAGCGGTTTCATGACGTACAGCAAAACATTGTCTGTGTACAAGGAGATTCTTTTGTCTCATTACTGATTAACTGTAATAACCCATATGAGGGGGTCTTGTTGAACCCAGCCCGCCATGAGCTCGAGTGCCAGCAAAGGCACATCAGGAACAAAGGACAACCTTGTCTTGTGCCCTTCTGAAGGGCAAAGACTCAGGACACTAAGTCATTTATGCGGATGCGCACCAGAGCTTGACCCAGTCAATCGGTTTGGGGCTGAAACCAAGCCACTACAGTGCGTCGAATGAGTAGTTCCGTTACACGCTGTCGAATGCCATCTTAGCGTCCAAAGACAGCAGCACCACCGGCTCAGCAAAGGAGGCCTGAGTCACATGCAGGACTCCATTTAGCCGTCTCAGATTTAGATGCGTCACTCTGTGTGGCATGAATCCGAATTGATCCGGCTGAACCACAGATGCAATTGCAGTATGCCATCGAAGTGCCAATGCCTTGGCCAAGACCTTAGCCTCAAAGTTGAGCAGTGAGATGGGTCTGCTCTCTTAGGAATAACAACTATACCAGCAGTTCTTTGATGCTCTGGCAGAGACTCTTCTTTATTTGCAGTCTGAAACATATTCAGGAGATGTTCTTCAATTTTATCCATCATACATTTGTATAATTCCACAGGGAGGCCATTCGGCCCCGTCGCCTTCCTTGACTGCAGAGTTTGCATTGTAGTGTTCAATTCTTCTACTGTCAAATCTTCTTACAATAGTCTATCTTCCTCTGAGAGACTCAGAAGAGCCGAGTCTTTAAAAAATCGTTGTAGTCCTCACCGGACAAAGCAGTTGTTACCTTTTCACTGAGTTTCTTAAGGTCTGCCCACATAATATTTACATTGATTGTCACAGTGCCAATCTTCAGCTCCAGTGTGCCCTTTAAGTCCTGAATCTCCGCCATTATGTCTCCCAAGGAAGGCTCTACAGCTACCGATTGTTCCACTCCTCCCTCAGACACGGTCACCATCAGCTTTGGGATTGCATAATTGTCCATTTTATTAGCTTGGGGTATCCTTTGCCCCTTGGGCTTCACTATTGTGAAATCTCCTGGGACTGGAGAGAGCAAGCGGACACCCGTCCCAGGCCGACTGCACCTAGCACCTCCAACCACCCCCCCACTCCGATCCCAAGGTGGCTCAATAGCGCAGACCCAAATTCAGACAGGCGTAGGCTTCAAGAATGCAGTGTGGCCAGGTTGGTATAATTGTCTACTGTCCTCTTAATGTTTCTCAGCTCTTGAGGGGACCCCCTCCCTCCTGTGCCAGATGTCACACTCCACAGCCTCCAGAGCTGCATGAGGCCTCACTCCCACCAGCTTCGTTGAGCCCCACAGCACAGGCCACAGTCGATATAGAGGGAGGTGGGGAGGAAGAGGGAAGACTCAGTTGACCCCCTCTCCGGAACCACAGTCCCGCTCAACAGGCTCCAGGCCAAAGACCAGGTCTGTCAAGCACGGAACCCGCTTCCACCGTAGTCACCACTCTCCAGACGGCATCCTGTCTGGGCTCAGCCCCCCCTGGCCACAATCTGCACCCACCTAAAATTCTGGGCAGCGTCTCCCCACCTTTCCCGCAGGACTCCCCAGCATTGATAGAGTACAGAGGGCTCACAGCGGGCACCAGCCAATCTCCAGATTATGGCCTCCTCCAACTCATTGTCACGCAGTCTCCCAAAGGCAGAGACCACCTGTTCCAGACAGCCTCCGGTCAACTTCAGCGCAGTCAAACAGTAATTTCAGGGCTTCCTGCAACCCGATTCACTGTGCAGGCCTCAGATTGCCTCAGGATTTCGGAAAGCAGTCGGATGTAGGTTTTTTTTCCCAGCAATTGCCACGGAGGTCAGTTAGTGTGCAGCCATCATGACTGGTGCCAAGTTACGACCCCCAGTTCATGCTACTTTTAATCAGATAAGACACTTTTAATTTCAGTGCATTAGACCAGGGGAGTAGTTACCATTGATGCAGTAGATGCAGTGGCAACTGAGGGGCCAGTTGAAACTTGCTAATTGCTGTATTTACTACCTCACCAGATTTCAAAGTGGCGATTTCCCCTGCTTGAACCAGGGCCAATAACATACTTGCTACGCTTCTTCCTCAGACATGCATAAGACTTGCTTGGTACCAACCATCTTGTAGAAATCTGATGCTCACAAGTCTGATATAGACACTCTGAGTGCCAGCAGTACTCGGTGTTTCAGGAGAATTCACTGGCAAAATAAAAGATCTGGCTTTAATGTGCTAAAGCCTGAAAGTTCAGGCATGCACATATGCCTTTTCCACGCGTTAGCACATTAAATCCAGACCTATTGGCCTTCCCAACATGTCAGGTTCCTAGTGTACGAAATTGTAAACCCACTAAGGGCTGGATAATGGCCCCTCTAAAGATTAAGATCTGCATTCCAAGGCCCCATAGCAGACAGGACTACAATTCAGGCGAGACATCTGTGGTTCAAAGGGAACACCTCCTAAACCTCACCACACAGTGTCACTACAGGTGTCATCCTACAGCAAAGGTTGAGATACTCTTGTGCGGACATGGTACCGGAGTACCCGCACTGCGTGGTGCACATTGTCAGAGGACTCTGTTGTGCACATGGAGTACAGCTGTCTGAATAGTGGCTGGCCTGGGCCGAGGATCTGCTGAAGTGCGACACCATGAAGTGTGCTCTCCAAGGGCCCACGGCAGTCTTCCTGTTCTCCCAGAGATCTGAGGGAAATCAAAGTTCTCCTGCACGAGAACTACACCATCTGCCTGTGACATCTGGAGAACGTTGTCCTCACAAGTGCCCACCTTGGCTACTGAATCTCAACTGGTAGTGTGGTGTGAGTGTGGACCTATAACCCATGTTTTGCAACTGGATTATCCAGTGCAGAGCCCCAGAAATCTTGCCCACATCTAAGCCGTGTGGTTCATGTACTGCGTGGACCCCAACACTCATAAATGTCTAGTTGGTGGTGAGCGGATTCACCAGTTACATGACCCCAGATGGCCTGTTTCTTTGATCGTGACGCATCTCTCTCTTGCGACACGCTGACTGCATGCTCATTGTAGGCAGGGTCTGATTATCAGGACTTGGGAGGTTACAAGATGAATAAGTCCAAAACTGAGATTTTATTATGTCATTGCACACAAGACACTTTATTACATTGATTTTATCCATTAATCAATTCTAGACCCAAGCGATATTTGGGGGTATATTTCACAGATAATGTTAATAACTTATTTCATTTAAATGATATCCCCATTATTAGAAAGGTTAAGGCCTTATTCGCTAGATGGAGCAAGTTATCGCTTTCTATAATGGGTCGTACTGCTTTTATGTCTGTTTTACCTTTTTTATAATTTCTTGTTTGCTGCTATTCCCTTGTCTCTCCAGATGACGTTTTTTAAGTAAATGGATTCTACATGAGGTGAATTCACATAAATTAATATAATTAGGAGTCAGTTGATAATAAGTGATTATCCTGAACATCTGGTAGCCTTGGTGGGAAAAACACATTGTATACTCCTCTTTTACACGGAATCAAATGCCCCGAATCCCTTCCACATGTTCCTTCCTTGGCTGCCATCAGGGCTTCCTTTGTAGCCCAGCCATAGTATTTTGGGATAGGTGACTGATAACTCTCTGGCTTGAGAATATTTAAGCCTCCTTCGTGCCCAAAGCTGGCTTTGATCCTGCAAGAAAGATTTCCAACAAGGCATTATCGGTTCCCTGTGCTCTCCTTGCTCTACGAACTGAGATGGAACCCCAAAAATGAGATTGTAGCCTCGTAGCTAAGGGCCATATGTATCAACACATTTTCCCATAGACACAGAATGGGTAAAACCCTTTGATACATCTGACCCTACGCTCCTCTCTCCACACGGGGTTCCAAGTGTCTGTGCTTCAGCTTTACTCCATGGTAGGCGGATCGCTAATTTGCATATTAGTGACTTTCCATGTCGTTTGTTGTGCTGTAAAATATTGCGTGCATCTTTGTGATGAGTGATTATCGGGCAGCATTTTGTGGCTGCAGACAGGGATCTTCGATGTTGCACATGTTGCTTCACAGTAGTTTAAACTTTATCCTTTTTGCGAATTTTACGACATTTTTATCTTTAAAACATAGCATGGCAATAAAACTTCCACTGAATTTGGGCTGTTGAAAGATATTGGATCAAAACAAAACACAACATGTTTAGCGGTCTCCCTCACAAAAAAAAGTTGTTAAAGAAAATTCTCACTTTTTGGGAGAGAGCTGCTTTTAATGGCGAAGCTGGGAAGCTTGTGAATCGTCACAATCGGTGCTTAGTTTGATTTTTGCCAGCTCAGCCCAGGCCCAGCCCAGGCCGACCATATCTGGTACTGGAATAATTTGCTGCTGATAGAAGCAACCTGTTGCCCCATTGCTGGTGGCACTATAGACTACTGACTGCACTTCTTGTTCTAGGATGGGCTCCTCAGGGCTCATTGTTAGCGCACTCAAAAATTCCTGTTCTGCATCCTCTGTCCAAATCTGGTAGTACGGTAACGCCACCGTAAACAGATGACTTTCAGCCCCACCTAAAGCCCTCAAGAGTACAACACTTAGACCCAGGTTTACTGAGACTTTGCGTCGGGTTTGTGTTACTTTTCTAATGCAAACCCAATGCAAACTGCTAGGTAGGTATTTACAATCCAACGCAAATCTCGATTAGTGTTGGATGCTAACCAAAAATAGCACACAGCTGTGTAGTGTGGTGCCTTGCGTTACTTTGCATCAGGAGGGCATTCCATGAGTGGTGCATGGGTGTTCGAGTTGAACCACTCACAGGCTTTGACCAAATCCCTACATTGAATTTTAAACAGGGATTTGTGCCAAAATCGTAGTCTTCCTTGAGGCAGGCGTAACGAGGACAAATGTTTGAATTTCTCCTCATCATCCCACATACAGAAATGGAAGTGGCTTAAGGCATAGTTTTGTACAGGACTGCACTCCTCTTTGTACAGGACTGTACTCCTCCCTGTACAAAAACTATGCTTACCAAAATACAGACACTCTTGCACTAGTTGGCCCATGTCAGCTTATAGTGCACAAGTGCATTAAGAGGGTAGCACCGCACCACATTTTTGGAGACATGGCGTTGTTCTACTCTCTCCTAATCATGCAATGCAGCAGAGCAACTTTACTTGCTGCACTGCATTGCATGATTTCTTTGTAAATCTGGGCCTTAATCTCAAAATTGCCATTGTAGTGAGTGGGAGGGCCCAAATGGCAATCCGGCATTTCCTGCGACTCCAAAAATCCAGCTTTGGAACTACTTCTTCCTTGGATAGACAGATGAGCTGCTACAATTCTCCAGAAATGGTAGTTCTGTTCTTAGGACTATCGTCGATGGTCTCAACGACACTACAATCACTGACTGGTCTTGGAAATAGAAAAGGATGTGTTTCAGCTTTGAGAGATGAAGTTTTTCTTGCCTCGAGGTGTGGAATTACATTAAAGAACCCCTACATTTTGATAAAATGACCTGATATAAGTCGCGGTATCAAGTGAAGTTGCTCCAGCCTGGTCTTCAGACCCGGGGGCAGGAAGAGAGCAACGCAGGATCAGCGGATGGTACTGTTGTATCTCCTCGCTTTCGCAGGATTAGTATTGCCTGCAACCACTACCATTACCCCTTAGCTTCCTTTACTCTCCAGTGGTAGCTATGGTTGAGCACTCAAGGCTTACTCTATGAGGTGACCAGAGTGTTGGACTCCAATACAACATAATCCTTAATTATCATGGATAATAAAGATGAGTACACAGCCAGAGGGGCTTCTATAAGAATGCGTCATCGATACCCTTTTAAATAAAAAGAGTGGGGCGCGCGGATCGCAATGCTGACATGCCTTAGCACTCAACACGCGGATATGTAGAGCTACCACTCACAATACACCCAAGGCGTCTGTCTGGTGCCAAATTAAATTCCAATGTCAAGTTACATGAACTGTATGGTGCTCACTTGTCCAGTACCTACACTCAGTACTCTATGGTCATCAGTCGCAGTCAACGGGGGATGTAAAGAAGCAGAAGATGATTGTTTGGTACTACACAGCAGTCTTGGTGAGACTTTGAATCAGGACAGCTCAGTGGGCATAGGTTCCTGTCCCTGAGCACTAAGACAAGTCCAGTTGGGTCCTCAGTTTGGAAAGTCACAAAGATGATGGGTCTTAGTCGGTCTTCACAAGCTTCCTAACGCAGTTCTGTGTATGCAATGTACCTCTGCTGTCAAAGATACTTCATGGCAATAGATGTGCTGTAATGTCCATAAAGAGGCTCTGTTGTTTGACTTATGATCCTTCCCCACGCTGACCAATGGTAATGAACATCACACTCTGAGCGTCAGCACCTATACTATAAATGTAAATGAGAGAAGGATGCGAGTTTGTGTCGATAGTGACTACGTATGTATGGTTCAACTCATTGGTCTTTACAAAAAAACTTTTTTATTGTTATTATATTAAACTTTGATGAATGTTCACGAAGTTTTCCAAACCATAAATTCATTTTCTCTGAATTTTCTTACTAAATTTCCTGTAGACTCGAGAGGGTTGAATGTGTTAAAGGGGTCTGTCGTTACTTGAAACTGAAATATAAAAGTGCAGGCACTTTCTATCTCGGAATAATGTTTGCCGCTGAGAAGTGCAAATGCTCTCCCTTTTAAAGTAAGGGAATGTGGGTACATGGGACTTACAGTATGCCTTTCAAAGCACTGAAGGGGGACGTACTAGTTACATTTGATGATTTGTTGTTCAAAGCCACGTCAATATCTGTTAAATGGAAATACACTAAACACATTGGTAAGCACAGCTCGTTCAGATCCAAAAACGGAATCTGATTTGCGGTAGAAGCGTCCGCATTGGCTGTAGGAGAACTGCAAATGCCTCTGATGGGTAAAAGGGGAAATTATATATTTTTTTTACTGCGCTTCACATTATGTGGTTCTTGGTAGTTTAATCCTCTTTCTTGAAGCTGACTCTATAAAAAAATATTTTCAGAGGTTAAGTAGAGGCCAGTTGACCAGACAACATGAGTCTCGAGCCAATTTGCAAATCTAATAATAGAGGCAGCGATCTCTTCAGCCGTTTCAACTCTCCGCCGTCATTTTTTTTTTCAAACTACTTTACAGGTGACATCAAGGCACAGAAAGTAAGATGAGACAAGCCCTTCCATAGAGCCAGTTTTTGCCGTATGCTTGGGAAACTCGCCCTGCGCTCGTCATGGGAAATTACAACAGAGAACCCTTGCCCCAATCACTTTGGTAGGTACTCTGGGAAATCTAGTTCAAAATGTATTAAATGGGTCCAAAGCTATTGGCGATGTGAGAAAAATACTTTTTCTCTGGACTAACCAACTTAATCATAACTACAGAGCCGCTACAGAGCTGCTATAGTCAGCTCCACTGGGACAGAGCCGCTACAGTCAGCTCCACTGGGTTCCGCCTCCCATATCCATCATTCGCATCCATAAGAAATGGAGGACCAGGGCAGCCGACAGCTCTGACGTTGTCCCATTCTCAATTGTGAACATGGCACCAGGAGAGTGGTCAGCCGCTCCAGCCTCCCTTCTCCTACAGCCATACATGGCGGACTGGGGCAGCTGACAGATTTCCCAGGGTCCCCGTCGGGCTTGTCTACCAGACAGCTGACTGCGGTTCAGTTTCGCGATCCTGATTTTAAACGGGACTCCTCAGCATGGCAAATCAAACTCCCCTATCT
Source organism: Triturus cristatus (assembly GCF_964204655.1). Taxonomy (NCBI): domain Eukaryota; kingdom Metazoa; phylum Chordata; class Amphibia; order Caudata; family Salamandridae; genus Triturus; species Triturus cristatus. Next base: position 860,682,253 of record NC_140593.1, read on the forward strand.
TATCCCATCAGAGAGAGCCTGGCACGCATGGAACTCTGGGAATTCTCAGTGGGCCACTAGAATGTGCTTTAGGTACTGTGACATTTGCTTCGGGGAGGAACCAAATTCATCTCACGCCTGACCCCCAAGTGTGGTTGCGCTTGAAGCTACGCTTTCTGGGCTTTATATGGGGATATTTTTGCAAGAATTTCCATTGCAGGTGTTGGTCCCTGTCCAGTGTTGTGGACAGTTCCTCAGATTGTCTTGACCTCAGCCATTCCCCTGGTGACCTGCTGTAATCTAGATGGCACCTTGCCCCACCACTTGCTGTCTAACAGCTCTCTATTTGTTAATGTTGGGTTATAAGAAGAGAAAGGATTCAATTCACACAGGAGCCAGTTTTACCTCCTGCTAGTGTCTTTTGTGTTCACTACTTCCATGAGCAGTGTAAGGGTCCAAAAGGGCAACACGTGATTAGCCATGGCTACCCCTAAATGACGTCTTTGGTTTTTCTCTGTCTCTCCCATTCTTCCTCCGTGCCATTTCTTCTGCAGGGAATGGAAAAAGCCCTTTGGGGTTAAGAAGAGGCAACTGTAACAGTGAGATGCAAGGGAACAATAGTGTGACCAGCACGCGGTATCCCTGCCGCAAGCAGCACAGAATTCGAGTCAGATGTCTTTTGTGTTTATAGTGACCCGACGGTGTCTGCAAGGTGATACACTCCTGGTCCTGACACAGTATCCCCTGCAGACATCTCCTGAGGGAGGTGATACCCTCCTGGCTACGACACAGTATCCTCCTGCAGACACCTTCCATGCCATTTGCAAGATGCCTCTGGGTCTCCCGGCCCCAGCCCTTCAGAAACGCATATACAGATTTATCGCTGCAAAGTAACAAGGAGTGCTTTGTTAGTTGTCATCTATAGACGGCGTATATCTGTCTCGTTGTGAAAGACTTCTGTGGACCATACCAAAAGCGTATGTGGGCTTAGAGTCCGCACATTGCTTGGTATTGGTGGGATTACTCACTATACTCATTTGCTTTTATCTTATTCAATGACTTTCCTTCCTCCTCTTGTGCTTGTATACCCCTGGAACATAGCTTCTTTACCATCACTTTGATTGGATGTCATGTATCCTTCCACTGCTCAAATTCAGGGAACTACTTTTTCATTTTGTTTAAGCACTTCATGACAATACATATTTCTTGCTCTCTGCCTTATGTGCTGCTTCCCTCTTCAAAGCCTGCCCAAAATTACATTATTTTCCACTCTCTCCCTGCATCAACCACCCCTGTTACTCCCCAGGGCACTCCCCACTGCTTTTGACATACCCCGTTTAATTCTCTCCTTAATACTTCTCTGTAATGTCGAATATGCATACATTTGTCAGGATGAATTCATGTGTACTAATCATTAGCACTTTTTTGCCAATATTATGAATCATCAGTAAAAGGCATGACACATTGTTTCTGATACTTCACAGATTTGCTAAGACTTGTTCTTTCTAGGCAATTAAAATATATTAAGTATTTGTTTGTGGTGCTCATGGAATGTGATGGATGGAAATCTGTCGTTTGAACTCGTTCATGGCGTTCAGTACTTCACATTAACAACAAGTGATCATTACTGAAACAGCACACCAGTGAGAGCTTCTAACTGCCCACACTGCCATGCGGTCAACCTTTTGCAGTGCTGACCACCAGGGGCGTTCCTCACTATGCCCACCAGTACCAAATCCTCAGACTGCCCCATGGTGGCAGTTGCTCAGACTAACTTTAACTTCTAGCTACACACACCGTGCCAGTGCCAACTTCTGAAACTGTTGTCCAAGGGTGATCTCCTCAAGCTGTTGATGAGTGACAGATGCTCCCTCCTGCACCCGCCTCTGTACAGGCTAAATAACCATTCACTTATTTTCGTGGTCTTCATTACTTCTAGTTCTGTTTGTCTCCATCCCACTCATTACCTCCCTCCCTTCCTAACTCTGATTGGCTACTGCCAACCAATCAGTGTGAAGGGGTGTTTCACAACATTAAAAGAGTATTGTCATGACTGAGCGATGATGGATGGGGCATAGGAATAATAGATGTGAAGTAGGGCTGATGGATGAGAAGTAGGGTTGATGGATGAGAATTAAGGATAATGGAAAAGAAGTAGGGATGATGGATGAAAAGTAGGTACCAGAAGCAGGGATGATGATTGAGAAGTAGGGTTGAGAAGAAGAGATGATGGAAGAGAAGAAGGGATGATGGATGAGAAATAGGGATGATGGATTAGTAGCAGGGATGAGAAGTAGGGATGATGGATGAGAAGCAGGGATGATGGAAGAGAAGATGGGATCATGGATGAGAAGTAGGGCGAGGAATGAGGATGTTCTAGAATGGATGCTTTACTGCCACATTTGAAGAGAAGAAGAGGTTGTCACTCTTTGCGGCTGGTACTTAGCTTCACTTCTGTCAGCCCTGAATGCCTTGCAGTTCCCTCCATGCAGAGCTCAGGCTAAACTCATAATAGCAGAAATAGTGACATTCCTTTCCAGCTCTGTTTCCTGGAGCCAGCAATCCTCATCTCCTCAGAGTCATTTAAAGCTGAGGTCACAGGGTCAGTTTTCAGCGGCTGCAAAACCCCCACTTTCAGCATTTTATCAGCCAGCTGCACATTTCATAATTGGGTGAACACTGTAAGTGTGAGATGTCGGGAAAGGGAGAGGCAGTGCCGGAGAGGCAGTGCCTGGTTCTGTGGAAGCTTTTCTTCCAAATGCAGTTCTGCTCAGTGAACCAGAAACCTGCCCTGCAGCAACCCTTTCTGTTCCATTAACAAAACCCACACACTGCTCTGACAAAACACCTCTGTCCTGCTGTGCAGCGCTGCCTCCTCAACCATCCTCATCTTGGTTGTTCCTTGAGCTTGAAATGAGGCCTGGTCAGGCGACCACTATCTGCTGCCCCCTTTGTCCAGCCTTCCACCTCCTACTGTACAATGGCACCTTCTCGAGGGCCTGTATTACAGATATGGCGCACTTTCTTTGTTTGGACCGCGACACACCTTTACGCAAGGGCGCCAGGTGCTAACAGGGAAAGTGCTCTTTATTATGAAGTATGCACTGCCCACAGAGAAGCCATGAACTCACGCTGCCCCCAGGACAATGCATTCAACAGAAATACAGGGCAGTGGTTTAAAAGCTGCTCCATGTTTCTCTGTGCAGGTGCCAAACCACCTGCACTTTCAAGAGGGAAGACAAATCCCTTTGCAGGTGAGGGGTTCATGGGACTCTCTTTCTCCCCTCCAGAGGGCTGCCTTTAGGAGGAGCACCACCTGTTTGTGCCTCACTTTCAGTGCACCTCCTAAAGGCATCTTTGCCCCTGCGCCCAAGTCAGTGATACTGCCCTGGTGCAGAGGCCAAGAGATACCCTCATTTGCATTGGGCAATGCGCCCCATGCAAATGAAGGAATTCCCTCTAATGATAGCGCTGGCGCTACATGTGTGCCAGCGCTATCTGTATTACAGAAGGGACCAAGCAATCTTCTGCGGCCCCTTCACAAAAATGAAAGTGTTCCGGGCGCACAAAGCGGGTGCACATGCATGTTGTACCCCTGGGGCACTTTATGTAATAGGACCCAGTGTGCCTTCTGTTTTAGCTGTCTCTGTAGACAGTTTCTAAGTGTGACCCCACTTAGAGGTTCTCCTGAGGACTTTAAGAGGATCCTCTGGCGGCCACAAATTTAACACCATCCCTGTATAAACCCCCTGTTGGAAAAAGGACACTCTCAATTGACAATTATGCACAAGCTATTCATTCTTCAAGGGAAGAGGTGTGGTGCCGCAGCCAGGGCGACTGACGCCGGAATCTGGGGATCACGGTTCGATCCCCAGCGCCCGCGGCAGATTAGCCCAGCACCATGTGACTCTGGGCAATAGCTTGCTTAATATTCCCGACAGCCCCCAGCGCCTAGAGACCCTTACGGGTGAGTGTTCGCGCTTTACAAATGTGGATATTATTATTCTTGCTGAGCCTGAGCAGGAAGGGAGAGGTCCAGGGGAGCTTTTTAAGCCTGGTGTTAGCCAACACCTTTTGATTTTTACTAAAATCATATGCATGATATACTTTTAGGGTCTTTCAGCCAGCCCTTCCATCCACTGGTCTGTTCTTATGTCATTCACATATTTTTCCAGATGTACCGTATTAATGGGGGAGTGAGTGAGCCCACCTTTGGCTAACTTCACTGTCAGTGTTAATAACTGCCCTTTCGCAAAAGGACATCTGCAGAGAAATGAGTTCCCTTCAGTGCCAGGGATGACTATAGCAATGTGTGCTTTTTGAGACCAAAAAATATTTTACTTTTAGCCAATGTCTTCTTTTGTATATTGGCAAGGGCCTCCCACCTTCACCAATAATACATTTTCACAAACAAACATGACAAAACATAATATGCATTGACATGGCAGCCTACTCCAGACATATTGGCTTCCCAATGCTTGTTGCTCTTGGAGAAGCCTCCAAAGAGTTGGCCTCCATCAGATAAGTGCTGATAAAGGCTCACTCCCCAGCTTGGTTGGGCTGGGACAAGAACAAGAGCAGTCGAAATGTTTCCTATATACCCTCGGTGATGAACCAGTGTCCTAACACTTTTAAGGATGAACTAATCAGCACCTTTCAATGGCCTTTCCTTGTGTTCCTCAGGGTGGGAGGCGGGGGTTAAGGATGCTGTTCTGGGTTGAAGCCCTCCTCCTTTAAGGCAATCAACATTTAGCAAAGTCGTACGCTTGCAGCATCACAAGGATTCTCAGATGCATTTATATGGCCATTTCCCATTGAAACATGACATTGATGGCTGCAGCTGGTGGCCCTGTTTAGATGAAAGACTGCCAAACAGATCTAAATGCTAATTCTCTTGAGTTCAGGTGCCTCTCTGGATTGCTAAGGTAGGTGGTGACAGGGTCACCTTATTCCCCATCACTTCTCCAGACCTAGAATCCTTTTGAGTAGGAGGGATATGAGGGAAATGATATGGACAAGTGACACTTTGACCCTTTACAAGCAGGATGTGACAAGTCTAATGTCCTGTGTGAGGCTTATTTGGAGGCACCCAAGCCAAGCACCAGTGAGATATTTTCCATCGGTTTAACCCTTCTATGTCAACTTACTATTCTGTGCATCAGGGGTCTGTTGCTGCAACAGTTGTGACTCCTGAAATCCATATCTTATTTATATTTTTTGGACGGAGCAGAATTCGAATTTCTGTAGTCAATGCACCTGCATCTCACAGTTTCCAACTTGACGGCCCTTTCCTTTGACGAATCCTATAGATATTATGCTTTATTCTGCATTGTGCCTATCTGAGGCGTGTCTCTATTGCAATTACATGGTAAGATCTATGTAATATATGCCTCTTGAGCCCCAGTGAAATATATCAAGAAGGCTTCCAAAGCGTCGGCTCCTTTTCTTTTAAATGTGGGCTTTCATGAGTTGAAAAACACCTCCCTGGTGTTGGGTTATTTGTTGTTGTGAGGTGCAAAGTCTGGATGAGTGGCTGAAAGGAAGATGGGGTATTAATCAATAATTTATTAAAGCCTTCCATCTCCGGTTTCAAACTTGTTGCTTTCTAGTTGCGGCACTTGGTCTTCCATATACTTCTATGGACTGAAAACACATCGAGCCCCCCCATGGAACAGTGAATCAGTCCCCTTTCTTCTAGAGCTAAGTAACAGAGGCTTCCTGTTCCAAAGCATCATCAGCCTAGCAAAGGGCCACCCATGAACAAGATGGTGACCAAGGTCCAGGTAAATTCCACTTGTTGTGCTCCACAAAATCACAGCAGCAGTCCATAAAGTGGGAACAGACTTCCCTTAAAGGAGGAGACTGGTTCATTTTGCAATAATAGGGAAGGAATCTGTCTCAGACATACAGCTGCGGAATGTTATTTACCGCCACCCATTGTTTTCCACTCCTCCCAAAGCAGATGTTGTAACAACGTTCTTGCTTGCAAATCCAACCAAGAACATGGCCTTTGGAAAGCGACTCAGAACATTCTGGACAAGACATTCTTTAGTTTTGATATGTTAGACCTGCATTTCCAGTTCAGAGTCTTACCCTTTGGGCTAAAGTAGGCTACAGACCACAAGAATCTATGCAAATGTTGCTGCACTGCTAATGTTCTGTCTCAATTATAAGAGAACTGAAGTCCCCTTTTACTTGGACAAATGAATGGTCCAAGACATAATTAGACATGCAGGAAGTGCGCAACCTCCTAGTGATGCCTGCCTTCTTGATCAACTGGAACCATCAATGGCCGAGCACTCTCAGAAACTCCAGTTTCCTAGTACTCATTTTAGGTACCAGTAGTCTTTTTGCCAGAGGGTCAGGCAGAGAGACTGAGAATTAACCTGATGATCCTGCTCCACTATTGATTCCTTATTAACATTCTATTGTTTTTCCTCGTTCACCCAAAACCTCAAAGCGGTTTCTGTCGACGCTTGATTGCTACTAAAGACATGTTCAAAAAGCATAATATATCTTTGGACAACATTTGAAAAATCCAAAAATTAATATTTACAACGTTCAATTGTATTCTTCTATGTTTGTCTAATACAGGAGAAATTTCTACTTTGTCATAAATCTTTGATTGATTACAAATGCATGACATATGAAAGGTTAACTCTCCTCCGTAACAAAACGCCTACTCAGTGGGTCTGCAACATTTTAGAAATGAAATCATATTTACAGGTTAATTAAGGATATATACGTAAAAAAGCAAAATTGAAAAATTGTTAACACTGTAAATGTAGAGGATTTGGAAATTCAACTGCGAGGAAAGCGGTGTATTATATGATGTGGTTGTGCGACCTCATCCTCACCGTGTAATAAACTCACACATCCATCTTGGGTACAGTACGACTTGTTTGTAAAACCTTTGTTCAACCCTGGGTAGCTGTGCCTTTGAGCAGTCAGGCTTTAACAAGGTAACAAGTGCAAAGCATTTAGAAGTACAAAAACATTTAAATAAGAAAGAAATAAGACACAAAGGAATTTTGACACCAATTTATGAATACGGATCTGAGTTTCATAAACTTTTAGACATCGAAATGAACAAAATCTACCAGAGGGTTCAAGAGATATAAATTATTAAGTAAATCTTAAATCAGTGTTTTTCCCTTAAATTCCAAACAAGCATTGGCATACTGTGGTTAGTGGTTACTTTGACAACTGTGGAAAACTTATAAAGTTGGGTTCGATTACTTCATCCCACTTTGGGTGACCAACTCTGACAGGGAACAAGTCATAGTGACCAATAAGGCTTGGCAAGACAGTTACCTTTTTGTCAAAGCAGACTCCAATCCAGTTCCAGGCTTTATGGCCAAACCACCATAGACTTCAATGGAGTGGTCCTGATGCAAGGGTACGGGATGATGAAAATGCTGATGGATGCTGTGAATGCTGATCCCGTTTGCAGGTGTCTTCCAAAGGCCACCCCTCGGTCAATGAACATGCTGGGGTGACTTTGGCCATAGAGATCGATGTCCTTCAAAGTCTGGGTAAAGTCCTACCAAAAATCAGTTGCCACCAGTATACTGGTCTCCAGGTACAACAAAACCAGCAGTTCCCTTTTACTGAAGCTAGTGTCGGTCTTGGGCTACCAAACTTCACTCCGACACCTCTCCCAGGTCCAACAGATTTGGGTGCAACTTTGTAGTGATAGGCTCAGTCTCTCAGTCTGCTCTTGAGCAGTCAGTGGTGATCAAGCGATTTTGGTCACCAACTTTCCAAGGCAGGTTTTGTCAGTTTTTGTGGTCCTGGAACTGTAACAGGAAGTCAGTTAACTGATTCTTGGAGTTCACCTATTTGGTCTGGGGCTTGGGGATGATTTTCCTCAAACAGGCATCACAGGCACAGTCCTATCTTTGCTAACCCACGATCAGCAGGTGAAGTCCAGACTTTGTGCTACCTCTCTTGCCAGGTCCAGGGAACAACAGGGCAGTCCTTCTTCGGTCCTCTCTCTCCAACACCAACCTATGCACCAGAACAAAAGAGCAGCCCCTCTCGTACATGTCAACCATTTGCCCTTCAAAGGCGGCTTCCCCTGTGAAGTTTGCCTTTTGGTTCAGAGCCTGTTTGGCTTCCTGCCAGGGAGATGTAAAGCCTCTTCTAATGGCAGACCACTAGCGTGCCCTTTTCTGGGAGTCTTTCACACATCTCCCGGAAGGGCAGAAAGCTGTCTCATGGCCTCCACCGAAAATGGCGACTGGAAACTTGGGCAACAGAGTGGAAACTTTCTAAAATTGCCTTTTAGTCAAAGTTACGTTAAATTTGACATGGGTATCAAGGGGCGTTTAATTCATAGATTCTTTTGATACAGTGAATTAAGTAGTCCCATTCAAACGTTAGTGCAGCTGATTTGAGAATGTGTAACCCTGTACTTGTCATGGGGATAATAATCTTTCTACAGTAAAAACAACAATATGAGGGTTTTACTGTTAAGGCATAAAAAATCCTGCTATTTAAATACTGCACCCTACCTTAGACCTCAATAGGCCTACATTATGGGTCGACTCATATACATTAACAAGGGTGGTCTGGACTTTGCCATTACTTTAAAAGGCAAAATCAATTTAGCAGTTTAAAACTGCTCCTCCAGTCTTCAGTAACTGGCTGGGGGACTTGCTTTTACTTTGTCATACTCATGGTGGCACCATAAGTGCTGCAGTCTGTAGCGTCGTGCCAGCTCAGGTACTCTCTAATAACCACGCCACACACAGAGGGTAATTTTACAAATCTTAATCCCGCTGTGTGTAAGTCAGAAGTCAACATTCTAAGCCTGCATTTAATTCATCTCTCCATGGCTTAAGTCACAGGCCTATGGTGTACAGTGGGAACCAAAAGTGTTCCAGAGTTGTTTTATTTACGAGACACTACACAGTCAACGAGGGATACTTTAACTTACTGCCCCTGGGTACCTCTGGCACCATATACTAGAAATGTATAAGTAAGTTAACCTATGCCAATTGGGCATAAGTCAATTAAACATACATGTTAGAACTGGCACGTTCTAGTTGGCTGAGGCGAGGCCCTTGCCAGGCAAAACTTACCACTCCCATCAGGGGCTGGTGATTACACTCACTCCATAACCTGCTCTCACCCTTGTGTAGCTTGGCACTGAACAGTCAAGCTTTCTCACAGAGGCAATGTGTTAAGCATTGGAATGGCACTCACTCGCGATAAGTACATTGAGCGTCACAAGAGCATCTTCAGACCGGATGTGTGTAAATAGCATTTGTATTCAACACCCACACAATAAGCAACACAACATGAACATCAGGTGTTTCGGGGCCTAAATCACATTTGGAAATATTACTAGCAGTGATAGGCCCAACTGTATTGAAATGACATCAATAATATGCACACATGTAAAAGATCCTAATCTAACCACCCCCCAGCACCCTTATGTGGTGCAACACTTTGTCAACCCCAGGCCCACCCTAGAAATCCTTATAATTCAATACCACACAGTTATAGGGTGCACCACTGGTCACAACGGTATATGTACATTCAATGAATTAGAACACTTGCTAGCAGCACCGTGGGCCGAGGCCGCATGGGTAAAACCAATGTCAAATATAGTGTTCTTCTAGCAAGAATTCAACTTGTAAAGCACAACCAGCCAGTGCTGTGAATCACAGGCGGTCCACAGACTGTCACTCCCACACACTCACTCAGCATCGATGGTGTCAGCGGCCGGGTGGGGAGAGAGCAGTTGGTCCGCAGCACTGAGGGCCAAAAAGTGAGCAATCGATAAATGAGAAATGAAGCCGGGGGACCTCTGAGAAGAAGGAGGCACCCTGTCAGGTATATGTCGATCAGAGTTGCACCCAGGCAACATCGGTTGTGTGGTGATACGGATCACACCAGACTGTTACATAGCCTTTAGAGTGGGGATGCGCCCCAAGCCTTTAAGCCACAACAGGAAAATCAGCATCACCCAGGCGGGGTCCAATGGGAAGAGCCAACCATCTAGGTTGGAAAAACCCACATGGGATTCTTCACTAATTGGACACAGAATATGCATGTGTACCTACCAGGCCGCCCAGTTACCATGACCTCCACCCCTCAGGACTTACCCTGGGGCTGATCTGGTGGTAGTAAAAAGACCCCGCAGGGTGGGCTAATGAATGGGAAAGGCTAACCAGAGCATGATAGATGTTTGACAGGCTAGTCGGGTGCGTGGCACAATCAGTGCTGCATCCCACCAGTAGCCAGCGCAGTACCTGCCCTTGGTATGTGGTGTACCTTTTTACAAGGCACTCACGAATATGACACCTAAACCAATCAGGTAAGCACCCCTTCTTGGCATTTGTAGGAAGGGCAAGCACACTCTCCCGCTGTAGTACAGTGGAAAGTGCCAAGAGTCCTAAGGCCATGAAACGAGAGTTGGCAAAAACTAGGAGGAAAAAAAGCAAAACGTTTTAGGGAAATCCCCTAAGAAGGGCCATGTCCAACAATACACTTTTATGGGTCAGCACACTGGTGCTGAGGTCTGGTGAGCAGGCCTCAGTACATTCTCAGGGTCGACCAGCAGCATGAGTTCAAAACTTTAGCGGTGATCATGCAAAAAAGAGGCATCTCCTTACATCAAGGCTAAATGTTAAGCAGGTATCCTTAGCTTAATTTGAGGGAGCAGCGCAAGTACAGCACACAAAATCTAGTACGGATGATTGGTGGCCTCAATTAAAGCACCGATATGTAGCGGCAATAAGAGAACATGCATTAGAAATGAAAAATGACAAAGTAATATGCCAGAGTCTAGAATATTTCTTCGGTTTTTGGAAATAAAACTACATATTTTAAAGCTTCAATCTTCCCATTAATAATAAAATTTAGATTTTGGATATTTTTTCTTCTTGAACATTCTTTGCTCTTTTGGCGACATGAGCCTTCAACATTTTCTTAAGTATTAATCTGTTAGAACATATATCTTGCACAAAGAAGGTTAATCCTAAACAAATGGTGATCAATATATGAATACATCAACTGTTTCTGCGCTGTCCTTATTGTTTTAAGGTTTTGATTTATACGGGGAAAGAAATACTGTATGTAGTAATAAGGCTTTGAAAGATTTTATTCCAAGTTTAGACTGAATTCCTTGTGCAACCACAGATGTTCGGACAAACATCCCTTTCCCAGGAATCTTTGTGGCATATTTACAAGGAAATGGAGCGCGGAGCTGCAGCAAATTGTGTAGCACCAACTCCTCTATTTCCAAAATGCCGGGATGTGCCATACGGCACACCCATGTGACCCTTGTCACCTTCCTGCACATAAGCAATAATTAATGGCGTTTTGCTCTTTCTATGTGTGCTGCAGAATGCAGTGGCCAGATTGCTACCCCCAACGCCCCCCACTTCCTCCCCCCAGGACTGGGCTGATAAAATTGCCAGGGCTACTTTCGGTTCCCAGTCCGGCTCTGGCTGAGGTGAGCTCTTGATGAACCGGCTAGCTAATAGCAAGCATGGTCTTCTTTCCCTCCTCAGGGGCACTGGCAGGCCAGTAGGGCTGAAGCAGAGCGGTATTAATCACAACTAATTTGTCCTTCTATATTTAAAAAAGTAAAGCCTAGTATGGAAAGTCCCTTGGTGACCATTTTTAGATCTTTTGATGTCTGTTAAAATTTCAAATCAGATTAACAACAACAATACGTTTGAAAATGGACATTTTAGCCTAGTAAAATGCTAATAGTCTTGTGTCTCGGAGTGTGGTTTTGAGGGTTGTAGCTGCCATTGGTGCAGCAGGTGCAGCAGCACCGGGGCTCAATTGAATCCTGATAATTGCTGTATTTTACTACCTCAACCGCAGTCATATGGGCAATTGTCCTTGCTTGCGCCAGGACCCATGACATCCTTGCTACACCAGTGGTGGCTTCTAATTAAGCCTGCAGCCCCTCTAGAAAGAGCACTACACGGAAGCAAAGGGAGCCAGCGCCCTTTCGTCGGCACGGCTCGACCCCCAGATTCAGGGGTGGGGAAGAGGTGGTCACCGCGTATGCATATAGTACAGCCTGTTGTTAGATAAGAGCACGCCCTCGTTGTGCGCCCCGGGCCGACCAGCGTGCCCAATAGGGGATGGGTAAACTGGTGCAATGTAGAGTTTGGAGGTATAAACTGGGGCTAGGAGTCCACCCGTGAAGGAAGGACCCTACTGTGGCGTCTTCCTTTTATTGCGTATAAATACTGGCCTGTGAGTGTGTGCGTGAGTGTGAGTGTGTGTGGGGGGGTTAGTACGGTGGAAAGACAGTTATTATGTTGTTTGTGAACACTATCATACCATTTGTTCTGCTTTTGTTGAGTTTGCTCTGTTGACCATCACACAGCTATCACCCATGTGTATTTTGTGGCCCCAGTTGTTGGTTGGAACAGGTGGTCTGTGTGCTCTGTGTATTTGGCAGTGGAGGGGGATGGCCTGATATTATTTCCGGTGATGTGATGTTATTTTCTGAGAAGTGAAACTATTTTGGGTGTTACTGATTCACATTTATGCCACAGGTGGAATTTGATACAGGGGAGTGACACCAGTTTGGAGGGTAGCCCACTTTTCTGGGTTTAGGAATATGGGTGGTAACACGGAAAGTGCACGAGTGGGCTCATTTGGAAGCTGGTGAAATTCACAAAGGTAGGTTTACGCACACATATGCAATGAATATTCACGCTTATTGTGAGTACCTGCACTAAGTGGCATTCAAGGCTGGTGTAAGTATGCACTGTCATAGTGAAAATTACCCTAAAAACACCATATTTGAAAGAGGGTGCAAGGGAATAAATTTCTCCACCTGAAAATTTATTTTCCCCGGAGAAGAGAAAAAACTGAAATATTCCAATGTGAATTTCCGCCACATTTACTCCTGAGGACTGCGCGCACTTTCGGCAACCCTCAAACGTGAGGGTGCAGCCGAACAAGGGAAGTACAATTTGGGTGGATTCGCCACGTTTACTTCCGGGGATTTTTGTAAATCTCCTGAAATGCTTACCTCTACATTCACTGTAGGAGTGAACCCTATCAGCATTTGTGTAGACTGTAGAGTATATAAGCCTTCTCTGGGGTCTCACAACACATTTGGCAGTCTGGGGTACCCTCCTTCTTCCCACAATATCATGGGATTTCTCACAGTAACACTGTGTTTGGCGTGTGCAGCCAGGGGCCTGCTCAGCATAGCGTTTACCGTACAAACCGAATACCTGCGCATTTTTTTGTGTGAATCAGACTGCGCTTGTTCCCAAGCTTGCTTGGATGTCCGAGTAATGTGGCGAAATAGGGGTGCTCTTTGCGTTTTAGGTGCTGTGAGGTATGTGTACGTATGTGCATGTGAAGAATGGTTGGCGAGGAAGGTTTCTGATGGTGTATGTATGGACAGAACGGGCATATATTATATTTCTTTCACGGGACACAGCTGATTGGATGCGTGCGGCTCGCGCTCTCCTGCGACTGTGAAAGCAGCGGACGAGCGGAAACGTTTAGATAACCCGGAGTCTGCCCGGAGCTCGCGCGGAAGGTAATCATAATGCCAGGTGATGCTTATCGGTACAAAACACATCTCAGTACTGCATTGAGTGCCGTAGCGCTGTTCCAACACCAGATACCGCGATGCCCTCCTGTCACCGGTTGGACGAGGTCCACAAGCATCATCTGTCCAAGCATGGGAAGCTCGCGGAGGAGGAGGGGCCACAGCAGAACGGGAGGGTTACATCTGGGTCTGTCTGCGTTGAAGGTGAGCGCTCAACTGAATGGACTTAAGGCTAACACAGCTTGCCTATTACCTCACTGCGATGTTGGATGAAAGTAAAAACAGCCATTGGCGGTGACCGTATCCTGGTTCAATTGAGGTAAATTAACATATATTAAAGCAGCATACATTGCACACGCTTTGAACGTGACAAATTTGTGGAAGATGTTAAAACGGATACAAAGTTCAATAGCGGCTGGGGACGTTTAAGAGTGGTGAGGGGGCGAAGGGGTTGGGAGGAGGCCGGACAACAAATAAAATGTTAAAAAAACATAGCTTACTTGCAGCCAGCTGCATCACGCTGTTCTGCTCCAGTCCACTGCAGCCACAGGCTCCCAGACTCCCCTGTGGCCAATCTTGACGCTGCTCTCATGCATGAGAGCAGCGTCAGGATTAGCCTGAGCACCTTTAATCTGCGCTCCCAGTGAGACTGGGAGCCTGGGCCTGCTGTCTCCAAACCGGCAATGCAGGTTAGGTTGCAGACTGCTTCAGTGCGCATGTCGGTTTGGCCGTCCTGAGACAGCCGACCAAAACATGCACACTGATACCAGTGCATACCACTCCCCCTCCAGTGTCTGTCTTCCGCCTGGTACTGACCCCAAAGACTCGGCCGGCAAAGGAAAAATAAAATAATAATTAGCTTGTTTATTATCGTTTTATTTATACTTCTGGCTGTGAGGCAGCTGGGGGGGGGGGGGGGTGCGACGCTCCGTCGCCATAGCGGGGGAGCCGCTGCAGAAAAAGCAAATAGGTAAGTCAGGTTGGGGTAAACAGCTAACACCTGGGTAACTTGCTACCCCTGTGCTATGTCACTTGATATTGCCTCAGTGTGCTTGTGTACACTGACCGTGCAATCCGTGAGAGTCTACTGGTCAGAAATAGTGAACATGGCCACTGAAAACCCAATGAATAGAATGCACTAAAATAGTCTTGAAATAAAAGAAAACTTGACTCAGTATCAGCCTTAGCTAGGAGAGTAAACAGCCCAAGGTCTGCATTAACGAAGAGCTTGGCCAACGAATAGCCTCTGAGATCACTTGCATCATCGATGGAAAGCTACTTTGTTGATATTAAACTCCGAATTCTCTGATCAATGCCCCCCCCACTCGCGTAGGATCCTGAAACAGCCTCTGAAGGAATAGAACAAAATTAGTGCTGAGGAGACATCAAACTATCAAGAAAGTAAAGGCAAATGCCAGAAAGAACAGACTGCACCACTTTCCAAAATAGAAAGGCACACTAAATCCTCTTTTCATCCTTCTCCTTGCCTGTTTTTGTTACACTGTGCCCCGTGGCGTGACGGGATTGAGTTTTCGGCCATGTGTCACACAACAGAATGACTTATAAGGTCGGGGTATGTGTTCAATCTGATCGCTCTGCATTATGGGACTGCCACAGCACTTTCTCGTGATCTAACCATGCCTCATCACCACCATACCAGTGTGTTTGAAATGTCTTCTTGATATGATGACGTATACTAGCTGAGGCCCTGAAGCTGTCACTTTCTCCACGGGCACACGGTAATAGACCAGTTACCCAGCTTCTTTACAAAGTTCTGGTTCTCTTGCCTCATACAACTACTACCTCTATCCACTGTTTCCACCGGCATTGTATGACTGAATGAATACACGTCAACAAAAACAGCCTTCTAAATCTAGTGCTTAGACTCCAGGGCTAAGTGACAGCCCATCTTTACAGGAACTAGCATTAATGGTTGAAATCTTCAGTGTTGTGGTGGCAGGCACCACTGCGGATACCCCATCAATGCCAAGTCACATGCAGTGCCGCAGGACGCGTCCTCGATGCGGCACAGCCCATGACACTGACATATTTCACAGTCAGTGATTGTGCTGCCTGGCACGACTGAGACTGCAGGTCACAAGGCGTCTTTGAGAGGATATTCCAAAGTGGAAAGTGAATGATCCCACTGACAGCCCTAGGTGCGACACACGTTTTGTATGAAAATGGAAATGTGATGCATAGACTGGACTGTGTGCACGAGGAAACTGACATGCTTGTGAAATGATGCCGTACAATAATGCATAACATTCCAAGAAGGTGACAGGGCCTGCCCTGTAATAATACTGCAAGCACCTTGTGGTGGCCTGATATATAAAGCCAACAAAATAGCAAATGCTGCATTCACTTCATGGAAGGTCAATTTGTATTCAGTCTCTTGATGTCACTCCTCAGGTCCCTTGGTCACACTGGTGGACCGATCCTCTCCTCCGACGAAAAAGAGCACAATATATGTGTGGCCTGTTTTGTGTTGCACCACATGGCATTACCCGATGCAGAACTTTGCAATGGAGTGTAGGCACTCCCAGGAGTTACATTAGATTATATTAAAAGCTCATAAAGTGCATGGTTACTCCAACGGAGTGTCCCCACGCTGAGACATCCCTGTCAGTTAATGCAGTGCTCGAGCGCAGGCACTGGAGGGGGACCCAAAGAGCAGAGTGCTGGTGTGCCCCTTCTTCTGAGTGCCCTGGCTGGGGGTGCAATGAGTAGAGCTGGCAGTTGTTGGTCGCTGATGACACGTTGTTTGTGTAACTTTGCCGGTAGTGTCAATCTGAGACCCCATATCAGCCTGTCATGGCGCTAGACACCATACTCATATGCCACCCTCAGTGCCACCCGCGAGCCATTCATGGCTGGATAATGCTACACCACGTCACCCACATTCTTCCAGCAGAGCACATCATGGTCATGTGAGGCAATCGTGCCAGTCACCCTCCCTTTTGTACAGCGTCGACGTCCTGCCCAATGGATACCAGCCAAGCCCAAGCTGTGATGTCATAGCGCTCATTTTGAAGCCCCATGTGTGCGTGCGCGCACAATTGTGGTGTATAAATATTTACATTTATGCCTTTCAAAGTCCGTACATGCACTCCATAAAAGTCAGCAGTGACACAGGGACATGCATACAGCGCCACTGGCAATAGAAGTGGAAGCTGTGCATAGAGAGCATACTGCCTAGTGCCAGGCATTTTAGAAACCCTGTACATCTGCATTTAGAGAACACATAAAGTTACTTTGCTGCAGAGGGAACCTCCAAGTAGATTGTGTAATGGAATACTATGCAGCTTAAGCCCTCACTTCGCCCACTCTTGTGCCATCCTGCTGCTGAGGGAGCATTCTCATTTGGAAACATTCCGATTTAGGCATGCAAGTGTGAATCTAGCTTTATTTAATAGGAGGTCACCTTTGAGGGGAGAGGGGGCCCTTGGGAAAGAGCCCGAGTTCGACAGTGATACACCCGTCGGGCCAAACTCTTAATGTCCTTCACAAACATCTTTGTCCTCTCATCCAAGGTCATCCAGACATCCATCCATCCAAGCTCATGCATCCATCCATCCATCCATCCATCCATCCATCCAGCCAGCCAGCCAGCCAGCCAGCCAGCCAGCCAGCCATTCATTTACATGGGATCACTGCAAGGTCCTTTCAAGATTCAAAAGGCTGCGCACATGTGCTGCACATGTAAAGCACATGCCTGTCTTAAAGCGTCATAGAAGTTGTCTCACAAGTGAATTGTCACATAAGTGCCCTTGAGGACAACCCGGGCTTCATATTCATGGTTGGGCTCAATAGCTGGTGGTGGGGTCTGTGATTACTTACTGCTAATACAAGGGCAGTGGGGATACGCCCATTATTAAATCCTCAAAGTAAATAGACATACGTGTCTGCTAATCTGCTTCACATACCACTCAGACACATGTCCTGTGTCTTTGATGTGTGGATTCCGGGACACGTGTTAGAAGCAGGGTGTAGGCACAGATTACCTTCAGAAGACATCACGTGCCCCAATCGATGTGAAAATAATGACACGCCTACTCTGATGTTACACCATCTATGCCTAGATGGTCTGTACTCTGGAATAGTAAGGGCACGTGTTTCCCTTCCTGGAACATGTATCTCGGGGTGTGCCAAATCATGAACTGACATTAACCACCACAAGGGCAGCCCAAACCACCTGAACCAGGGGCATTCAGTACTTATTCCAAACAGAGGTTCAGAGTGTTCATGAAGTTATATAAATATAAAATCAATTAATGAAACACAAATTATATGTATAACAATGCACACATCTAGATACAAAAGGAAAAGGAGAAAGAGGCCCTAATAGAAAAAACATACACAATTTATTCAATAAAGCATATCAACTAGGCTCAGTATTATAAGTTGGTATATATAACATATAAAAAAACATACATAACC
The DNA here is from genome assembly GCF_964204655.1 of Triturus cristatus. NCBI lineage: Eukaryota > Metazoa > Chordata > Amphibia > Caudata > Salamandridae > Triturus > Triturus cristatus. The sequence continues at coordinate 860,700,221 of NC_140593.1, forward strand.
AGACAAGTGGCAGACAAGGAGAAAATTACATAGAAGCAGGAGTTTCAGAACATTGCATAAACTCCAACAAACAGAAAAATGTGTCCTCCAATAATTGCGGCCACAATTGCGTCGACGGCGTTTCGACCTTGGCATTAGTACACGGTCATCTTCAGGACATAAAATTTAACTGAGCATCCCAAATGAACAATCTAAAAATACAGAAACAGCATAATAGCATTAATTTATACTTAAAAAAGGGGCCAAAGAAATGTTTTTTAAGAAAGTGTGCTTTCCTAGAAACAGAAGAAATTCTAACTTAAGATAAGGAAAAAGAAGAAATCCTCATACCATACCATATGTGTATAATCCTATCTCTAATTATAACCCAAAATGTAACTCTACTTCTCCACTGGTACCAGAAGCTACTCCACCAACAGCATGATCCTACATGACTTGTTGCCAGTTCAAGATGGTACTGCTACATTCTTGGTACAGGCAAGGTACCCTTTGGTTACAGTTTGGTAATGCGGCTGAAGTTATAGGGGGTTCCATTTGCATAGGTTCTTTCACTGAAATTCCCATAGAGAACTCTGATTTGGGGACAATGCACCCAAAGTAAATTCCTTGAAGTGATTATATTAATTTGTGTAGGCCTGTCCTCTAAGCCACTATGTAATTCTCATTCGAGCAATTTCAGCTTGTACGGGTTCGGAATGCTTCAGCCAACTTTGTATGAGATGCCACTGAAAAAGATGTTTCAATTACGGCTCTTTTAGATGGTTTAAAGCCAACGAAGGATAAAACAACTCCAAAAATTGGACATACAGAATGAAAGACTTTGAATGCTAAGTGTTTTCAATATCACTTTCAATTCTGTATTCATAAAATATTCATATTCGGAGTGATGTTCCCGAAGGTCTTGTTAAGTCATTCTCTTCACTCCATCTGCTCGGATAAGTACTCTTTCAGATCTGATTGGAGGCGCTGTTTTTAGTTTTTTTTTCTCAAACATTGAATAAGAAGACTGGAAAATTGCCCTTGCCACTTTTTAAACGATTCTATCAACAGACCATGACTTTTCTAATCTCTTCATTAAGTACCTACATTGGCTCAATAGTTGGTGCAATTTTAGATCATTATTTATTTCAAAGTAATTTATTAGTTGATTAATTTTGCTGGTATTCGCTATTTTAAATGTCCAAATTTATCTCATTGCTTTTTCTCATATTAGCACAAATTACCATGGTCTGCTCACTAGCACGAGTTACCTCAATTGCCCTCACCTTGCAGTTCGACTTACCGGGAATACAGGGGAGACCGTGGCCAACCGCGCTCCTGGGTTTTTGGTTTTTATTGCTATCACGCAACCATGGTAACATATGAAGAAAAATTATTTTGATAGAAAGAGCCTGACATCAATATAACGTGGACTGATTTCATCCAAGTGCATTGTATGGCGATGCTCTCTGCGACAGTGGTAACATTATCACAGATATGGTTATCTTTGAACATGGGGTGAGATCATATATGTATATGGAGTAACGCTATCAATTAACATATGTGGTTTCAAAAGTGACATATCGATTTGCAAGCTAGTCTGATACCCTTCAAGTACAATGATTGGTAGTTTTGATGCCCAATCTGCCTGTAAATCAGCTGATATTATCAGTATGCATATGATAATGCCGCTGATGCCCAATAAATAATGGCAGATGCGCTCTGTACACCGTCTAATTATTATGAATAGGCAGTAATATTAGTGATGTATGTAGGATGGTGTAGGCTGATGCTATTGATACAAATGGCTGATGTACATTGAGAGATGATCTGTGTACATGGTGCAAGGTGACTCCATGCTGATTAACTCAATTGTTGCTGCTTAAAATATTGTCTTTTGCTTATTCACTAAATGTGTTTTATAACTTGTGTATTGTAGCAGTTTTGTGTTTCTGCCTTTTCAAAAAGTAATACGACTTTTCACAATACATTGTATAATGACTTTCAACCTGATACGAAAAACAATGTGACTTTAATTAATACTCGATATTACATGTTTCTTAAGTCATTTACCAAATTCTCAAAGTAGGTTTGCCACTCGCACCCCTGCAATGCACAGTTCTAATGTCAATAATTTGACAACACATTTTCAGTGATATTATCAATGATGCCATAGACGATGCCATGAATGATGTATTAAGTGGGGTAATTAGCAGTGCATGGTGAGGGCACGTGATTTAGTTACCTAAGGGCACAAGTTATAGTTACTTGACATAACTTTAACGGCTGAATTTCTATGGTTTTATGTGTGTAAAATCAGAATCTAACTACAACTTTTCAGTAACCTTTGTTTTTTTAATTGAAATTTCTAGTTTTTTTTTAACATACAGTAATATTTAATTGCTATATGTTATTCCAACAGCTGCCGTGCACAGCCTTCACCCGTGCACATAGGGGGACTGGCCGTAGTATAAATATATATATATGCATCCTGTGCCAGTAGGTAGTTATAGTTAGGACCTAGTTTCCAGAGGAAAAGCATTTTTTATTTTGCTAATAACTTTTGCGCAGCTTAATAAGTCTTAACAAAATTCTCAAAACTAGTGTGCCAGTCACTTCGACTGCCGCTCTGGAAAGTTTCAAGGTGATCCACGGAGCAGGGGCTGAGGTAAAGGGGGGTCCCAATATTCTTTTCTCCCATGCAATTTCCCATTTAAAGTTTAGACACGCCTACCTACAGCCTGAACCACTGAACAGAATCACACCAACTTTGGTTGACAACTAGATATTGGTCCAGAAAAAGTGCTTTTAGTACGTTAATGTAAATCCATTCAGTAGTTTTGAAGTTATTAAAACAAAAAATTATGTATATCTAGGGACTCAAACCCCTGCGGTTCCAACCTTAGAAATTCACCAAAAAAGCAAAGGTTACAGAGACATTAGATGTGCACTGCTTATGGCCTCAAACATTGCAACCTTTATGACATGGTAAATGACATCTCAAATGACATCACTGATGACATCGTACAAGCAACTGCTCCTCAAATTACTCTATAAACTGCTAGATCCTTATAAAACCAAGTAGGTGTTAAAGGGTCCACAATCACTTACAGCACAGATTGGCTTTATCTACTAGTGTGCAAATACAAAATAGAAACAGTATAGTCCTGGAGACAAGTCTAATTCAATTTGGTAAAAGTTACACGATCAGTGAGCAGTCTGTGCATGGAGCCCACTTCCTTAAGAAACACATGCTCCATTAGGTGGCCAAGCATGTACTACATGCAGTCAGTGCTTGGTATGCAGAATGTGAGTAGAGCCTACTCCCTCCAGAGACCCAAGCCCCGTTAGGTGGCAAGTGCCTTCTGCATACAATCTGTGCTCTGTGCATTGCCCTTCATGGAGAACCCCCTATCTCTAGACACACAAACCCAATTAGACGTATGAGCCACTACTACAGAGGGGCTGGCCACTCTGTGCTGTCCTTCACAGAGAGCTCCCTCCCTCTACAGACTTAACCCTTTCCACGCTCATGACGGAACCACGCCGTCATGAGTCACGGGCGGCGTGTGCTCATGACGGCGTGGTTCCGTCATGCTGCGGCTGCTCCGCCTACGCGGCACTGATTCCCCGCCTGTGCGGGCGAAGTACTGAGTGGGCGGAGTCGTGACGGAACCACGCCGTCATGAGCACAGCTCGCCCGTGACTCATGACGGCGTGGTTCCGTCACGAGCATGGCGGCGCCGTGCTCACCCCGAACCCCCCCAGTGCCGCGGCGGAATTCGCGCCGCAGCGAAGGGGTTAAGCATGGGTGTGAGTGTTTATGTGTGTGTGTGCAGCCCCCTGCCCTGTTAAAACTACTGGCCTCAGCTGTGCATTTCATTTTTAAAATGCGGTGTTATGAGTTACATATAGATAGATAGATAGATAGATAGATAGATAGATAGATAGATAGATAGATAGATAGATAGATAGATAGATAGATAGATTGATGTCCTTTCGTTTGACTATGCTCTTTCTTTGTGTGTGCTGTGTTTTCAATAATGACTTTCTTTTGGCCTCCGATGACTCATTCCTCAGAGTTAAAATGAGTCACCAGTGGCTGTTCAACAGTTACCACAGCTACCAGTGCTTCCCTAACTGCTAAATACTATTTCTAGATAACTATTTAGTTTTAAGTATAATAAACAAATTTAAAGTATTTGAATTTGAAATATGGTTACATGTCTTAAATCAGGTTTTTTGCATTTTTAATTTTTTTTGTAAAACACGTCTTTTTTTAAAAGGTCTTTTCTCTGTTTTGATCAGGTCATCTTGCATACATCAAATCACAAGTTGCCATTTTTTATTGTGATCTCAGTTTGTATTAGTGGGATTTTGTTTCTCCATTTATGCGCCACTGTCATTACAATAAGTCTTTAAGAGTTTATTTGCTGAGAGTGTACCAGGGAGATGACTTACATTTGCCTACACTTTTTTTTACAAGGGTTGCCATATGGTCTTGAATGCTCGTTAGAGTTTGGTTTTAATTTTGTACAAGGATAGTAAACTCATTGTGCTAGAGGTGTTACATGAGATCACAGTTTTCTTGAAGTGTACTGGGTCAATGCTATTTAAATTAACAGTGGTTATTGGTTTTATGAACGTTGTAGCCTGTGGCGGGAGGACTGAGGTTGAGGAGAAAAGGGAGAAGTAGGTGATCTAACCAGTCTACTGGGCGTGGGTCCCGGATGTGGACTAAATCTTGTCTGCTGACAATTTTATCAAAGAGAGATCTTTTCGAATGTGTGCTGTATGTGGAGTGTGAGTGGGTTGGTTTTCTTCTAAAAAGGCTAGTAGTTGATTAGTGGATTTATTAAGCTCATCTTTTCATGGAATATTAAATCCATAAAGTAATAAGTCGTTGAGTGGAGAGAGCAGGTGATGGTTCATAAATTCTATACCATAAGGTCATGGTCAAGATAGTCCAGTGTTCTGGAGGATTACAAATCAGACTTATTTTACAAGGTTTCTATTTCTTAGAGATTAAGTTAAAAGTGAGCTATTTAAAGGAGGTGATAGATTTTATTTTTTAAGTTGTGACACCTCATAATTGTTTTTTTGAAGATGACAACATCTCCACGTGTATTTGCGGGTTTCTCTCTCTTTTGCAGAATGCCATATCCAATAAGGAGAAGTGTATCCAGGATGATTTGAATCATGTCTCAGTGACTGCATTAAAGTCCAAATCTCTTTCATGGAGGATGATTGAAATATCAAAATTATCAGAGTTAGCTGATCTATAATTTATGAAAGCACAATTAAGATATGAACTGCAAATGTCATAGTTCTATCACAGTGGTGATGGATCTGGGACTGGCTGATCCAGTGTGTACCATGCATTGTCTGGGTTTATGTGTAGGTTGAATCTGCGGATTGTGAAGATTTGGGATCAGCTGACTGAGTGGACTTGCTGTGTAAGGCTGTGTTACCTGTGTGCTTTCCTAGAGATTAATGTTCTCCAACATCTCACCACTCAAAGGGTTCCCAGGTGTTGGGGCATAGTTTCTGTAGACTCCGCTGGCTGAAATAATGTCAAGTATATCTTAAGAGTACCTAATGCTGACACCAGAAGGGAGATCTTTTTTTTTGACCTATGGATTTAAAATGAGGCATGTTTGTTGATCTGTGGAAGCAAATTTTATATATTGTGTAAGTTTGGGACTTTCGCATTAATCTTGTTATGCAAAATTCCTCAAACTGTGCCAATTCACTCAATTAGCTCAATTTGCAGTAATTTGTTGTAAAAATATACTGCGAGTGCAAATGAACAACAGAGTGTGGGAGGCTGTTGGTTGCAATGCTTTTGTTAAAAAATTGACGTTTGGTTGTATTTTGCTCTGGCATATAGTGCAACATGACTGGTTTGCGCATCATATAATTGCATGTAATTTTGCCATAATATGGTGTAATTAGACGAAAACAAATTATATATACTTTCAGACACCAATTCTCTGCAGGAATACTCTGATGTGATAATGATGTTCTCAGTGTACCAGATGCCTGGCCCTGGCTTATCTCACGTCCCATTTGGACCCTCAAATCCAAAATAAGATGAGCTTTCATAGCTGCTGCCTACCACCTCGCGCCAGAAAATTAAAGACAAAGCGGTGGCCGCGGAGGTACAATGAGTGAAGGTTAGTACAAAATGGCGCAGCCCTGACCATTCTAGGATTGAAAAGAAGTGCACCAATTTCCAATCATCTGCGGTAACTGCACTATCTACCCATAGTTCAGAGACGTCTTTTGGGTAAACAACGTTTACCACAAATCTTCTTCCAAACAGGGAATCACAACGCGTTGCTACAACTACCGCGTTGTGATTCCGCATACCATTACTCCGCAAGTCGGAACAACGACTTGCGGAGGGGGGTGCGAGGTGTTGGACTTAAAATCCAACACCTTCCCTATTGTCCGCACAGACTGGAGTTGGAATAGTAAATTATACTATTCCAACATCCAGCGCCCCCCCTTCGCAAGTCGTTGTTCCGACTTGCGGAGTAATGGTATGCGGAATCATAACGCGGTCGTTGTAACGACCGTGTTGTGATTCCCTGCGGGGAAAAAGACTGCGGGATAACAACATACATTCCGTCTTTTGAAAGCGTTCTGCCTCTGCCACCAAACGTTGTACCGCACAACATCTGGATCTTGCATGTCCACCATGTTTCCAAAGTACAATCAAAGTCTCACTACCTGTCCAAAGTACCACAGTACAAAAGAGCCAGACAGGGAGGCTGATCGCTAGCTATTTTGACTGCCAGCGCATGGAAGGCCATGCCCATTTATATTCGTGCTCAATCCAATTATGAAAGCTCCAGAAAGGGATTGAAATCTCACCTGTTCAATAATACATTATTTCTGCTTCTTTTCAGTACCTGTCTTTTAGAAGAGTGGTTTAACAAGCGCCGGTGACCCTTTGTTTGAGTTATTTGGGCGTGGAATAAATGCACCATTCGTCCATTCAAAGATAGGATATTCATCCAGTGGCTGAATTGTGCAATGTGAAACCACAAAAAAATAGGTATTAATCCAGGCTACACCACGTGACCAGATTGCGTGAACCTAGGCCATTATTTTCTGTGAGCGAGCTCCTTTTTCCTCATTATCACACAGGAGAGCACCTTCAAAGAGGTGAGTTCAGGATGTGCGCTGTACAATAACCGCTCTTGTGTTGGATTTAATACCCTATAATGTCGCTCCTGCTATAATAAGAATCTAGGCCACATGTAAAGTGCAAATGACAGCTGACTGTTCGCTAGCGGCCTTGTCGCCAGGGCTGGGTTTATGAATAATTCCAAGTTCTCGTTTAAAAGCTCTCAATTTTAATATTATGTTATTTACTAAAATGAAAAACGTGCTGATGTTAAAAAATTGCACTTTTGAATTTTGAAGAGGCTTTACCATATTTTGACATGCTTTTTGTTGCGTGATTAAATACCAAATATTTTCATGGCTCGGCTCGTGCACTGTATTTAGAGCCGAGCCAGAGCACTGGCTCGGCTGTGGATCAGCCCTCCCTGTTAATTTGTTGGCTCGCTCACCTATAAGCACATGTGGCTTTCTCCGCGCCCTTCCTCTCTCCTGTCGGTCTTTTGACGCCCTTGCGGCTCAGATAAATGGCGAAGCAGGCGAGCTGCTGTAGGCCACGGTGATTAAAGCTCGTCCTCGCCGTCCAGGGCTTTAAATAGCTGGTCGCTGTGCACAGCAGTGAAGGATCCGGCACACTCAGCGGCACTCCGCTTGTGGCGGCTCACGGAGCGGGCCCGGAGGAGGAGGTAGGGCTGGGGGATGGTAAATGTAGCAAAGAGTGGCAAGCCATTAATGGCAGGACATGATCCTGTCATTCCTTCCGGGGTCCAGTGGCGTAACACAGGCCCACGAACTCCAGGGTGCCCCCTCAGCACAGTACTATGACCAGAGAGCTTCCGATTGAGTCTGGAGCGAGCCCCTCCACGTACCTTGCAGGGGGGCCCCTCAAGTTTCGTCACACCAGTTGTGTATGATGGTAAACTTCACATGATTCGTAAGAAGAAGGGAATATGTCAGTACACTGTATGCTTTATGAAGGACAAAGATACATAGGGGAGGGGTCCAAGAGACGGTTACCAAGGTGGGCCAAGGGCTTCCCCCAGTGGCATCACAGCTGCATTCTTCCCTGGTCGCCCACCGACCATCCTCTGCTTCCGATGCACCACTACAAACACTTTCCGCCATTGGTTTGCCGCACAATCCCGCCTCCCCTAGACACAAACTGTCAAAAAACAGGACAGGGCTGCATAGCTTCTATGACTCTGTGTCTTTTAATGTAGACACTTTGTGCATCAACCAAAATGGTTTATTTGTTGAGAAAAATAGGCTTCTAATTTATTTAACACCTTTGTACCTTCTGTCTATTGCACCTGGGTGGGGACTTCTGCTTCCTGCACCTCCTGCCTGTCAGCCTCCGGTACCAGTAGTGTAATACCCTCCTGGTGCCCTTGTAGGCAAGGAGAGCCCCACCGCCCCCAGAGGACCCACTACAATAGTAGTAAATGTGGACAGACATCAATGAAAGTGTCAGCCTCCTATCAATCTTTCGTGATGTTTGAAAAGTCTGCCGACTCTAATGCTCCCATGATAAGCTTGCACTGAGAGATTTTGCTTATCAGTGGTTTGCGTGTGAGATGAGACGAGGGGAGAGAGGCGCGTTGGAGCAAGAGGGTGGCATGAAGCCTGGATTGGCTTGAGAACAGACTGCCACCTCACAGGGTTGAAAGGGAATGTGTGTCAGCAAGATAAAAAGGGAAAAGCTTCAAGAAGAACATATTTGACTTGGCAGGGGTTTCCCCAGGGCATGAATTACTCAGATCTGGAGCGAACAGTGTCCGGAGGATTCACAATCCAGTTGTTGGTAAGTGGAACAGACTGCCTCCAAATTTGCAGATCACTCAGCAACATGTCACACTGTACCCCACGCATCTTCCACCAGCACCCTAAACACCTATAAATAAATTAATGGAAGGCAGAACTGAATTCAAGCAGTCAAAATCCGGTGTTCTATATCCATCTTCTGTGCAGTGTGGCAAGACAACCCTTAAATCTCCTGAATGTCCCATGAGGCTCTCTAGAATATGATCAGAAACATGCAGCTCTCTGTACGCAACAGCATCTCGAAACCTCTGCGTTACCTATCTCCCCAATTGAATTTTGACCATCCAGGATTGGATGCCCCACCACCTTGTGAAACCGAAACCCTAAAAAACTTGACAAACCTCCTGAACATAGCCCTCCTCACCTTCCCTATTTAGGAATATATTTCAGCTCCGACACCAGTAGGGACATCCCAAATCATTGTCACAATTACAACATCGATTTATTTCGCAGGGGACGATCTTGGTATTAAAATACAAAATAAAAATGTCCGCTGTACTAGGTCTGCTGAAGCACATTAGAAAACCCCTGCAAACTTTGGTGCAGCCTCCGGCTATGTCTAGGATGCCCTATGGCAATGTCCACTAACTGGCAGTCCTAAGTGCAGATCTGCCTTCCTGAAATCTGTATATAACTCCCCGGTTCTTGCCGCATCACTCGTGTCTGCTTGCGTCAGCAGTTTCCCATGGAGTCTCAGTCTGTTTTCAAAACAGCCTGCCTGACACACAACGCAATCAACCCAAACACACCACATTGCCTCATGGTCCTCTCTTGTCAGCTGACGCACCCTTTACAATTGCCGACATCGGGAGACACTGAAGTCCAAGAAGGCACAGACCTCTATGATTTTGCTCCCTCTAGGGTGTCCAAGTCACTCCATGGCATTACAGACACTGTTGAATTTTTCACTAAACCTATACTTGATTCAGATGTGTTATTCCAATCAGGGCTGGACTGGCCATAGCGGGCACCGGGAGTTTCCCCGGTAGGCCGCTAGGGTGGGGGCAGTTTTGGGCCCCTGGGGGGCCGTTTTTGTTACCGGGGGTCGGCAATATCGGCCCCCTGTAACAAAATCGACCAAAACCGGCCCACGCAAACTGCTCAGCTTCACTCCCCCTCACCCCGGGGAGGGGGGGGGGGGGGCAGCTGAGCAGTTTGCCAGAACGGTTTCTGTTGCCAGTCCGGCCCTGATTCCAATTAGTTCAGTAGAACACCCATCATCTATTCGTTTTTCACATGTTAGTCCAGAACTGCAAGCAGTGTCCATGGCTACCTGGAGGGAGGAGGTTGCCCTAGCTCTATGTGGCTACCTTTCTACTCACATTCTGGAGATATTACCAGGAAACCTCCCTTTTTGACAAGTTCCTCATTTGAAAGCAATGGCCATACTATTGGTCCATCTCAGTTGCCATCAGAACTCTCTACCTGAATCACTACGGCCTTTGCTTTTTCCAGGGCCATGCCTAGTAGGTATGACCCCTTAAAGGCCCCCTGATGCTACTGTATTCAGTTTCTTTACCTATCTATATGTAACTCAGCCAGGATACGGCCCTATCCCAGAAAATGCTAACCACCTCATTAGCTTTCGTGCTTGCAGCCTCCACTTGAGGCTAATAGCATGCATAACTCACTACTCCCCAACGGTAAACAACGTTTACCGCGAAACTTTGTCCCCGCAGGGAATCAGAACGCGGTCGTTACAACGACCGCGTTGTGATTCCTCATACCATTACTCCGCAAGTCGGAACAATGACTTGCGGAGGGGGGGGCGGGGGAGGTGTTGGATTTAAAATCCAACACCTTCTGTAGTGTCTGCACAGACTGGAGTTGGAATAGTAAATTATACTATTCCAACATCCAGCGTCCCCCTCCGCAAGTCGTTGTTCCAACTTGCGGAGTAATGGTATGCAGAATCACAACGCGGTCGTTGTAACGACCGCGTTGTGATTCACTGCGGGGAAAAAGACTGCGGGATGACGAGATAGATTCCTCCCCAACCAATCATTGCTTTGGGGGCTCTAGCATGACACCTCTGGTCGATGAGCTCTATCTTTGTCTCCCCTGAACTCCACAGGAACAGCCTCCATGGTTTGGCTTGTTCTGCCCTCGCCTACCTCCACCTATATACTTTCTAGATCAGTGTCTCCATCCGCACTTGCTATTCTCCTGCCTGCCCCACTGTACTTGTTTAGGTAATTATTTTGACAGCTCATACGCAGAAGGTTTTCCGACTACGCTTCTGGTCCTACGTGACTCGACTCACACAACTGTTCTTTCCTGAAAAATCATCCCACAAAAATGTTTATTTTCTGATTTACATACAGAAAAAATGGCGGAAAGATGTAAGGCTGTTTTCCTTCTTTTGCTGAAAAGTAACTCAGCAAAATTATAATTTGCTGGGGTTTGTTCTCCGTAAAAGCCAGCATTGCTGATCATTTCTGACTATTGTGCTTTAAATTTTCAAAGTTTCTCACACCACGTCATTCAGTATATACAGACAAAGCATTGCCATTTCTTTCAGCCACATTACATAATATCATTTCTCATCTTTAACCGACAAGCTCTTCACTCTCTTTGTAGATTGTGACTACTTGATGCAGTGTCCCCATCATTATTGTAGGTGCCCTTATGCCCCATCACCTACTAACACCCACTGCTCTGACGTTTGATAAGTGCATGGTAGGAGCTTTATGAAGCCGTAAACGTAAAATACAAAAAAAAAATAGACACACCTTTGTTGTGCTGCAGACACTCAACCTCTTTTCTGTCGTGGAGATGAACCAAGTTCTCGCTATTGCGTACTGCAGCTTTATTTTATTCCTTGCCTCAAAATTTGCCCTGCCCAAGCATTTAAATTGATTCAAAACAAGGTGATGTACTGCATATATATTATGTTCTATTATGATATAGTACGTTTTATTATGTAAGGTGTGACATATTTTATAAGTTTTTCCACCATATGAATCCTGTGTTGTGCAAAGAGGCAGGCGTTGTGATGGTGAAAAACACAAGCGCAAAGAATCAAGGTAGCATTGTGAAGCGCAAATGTATTTGCAACGCGCAACGTCACTGGTGACATTTTCTGCAAATTGCATGAAAAATTCAGATGGAAATTTAATTCACAAGGAACTGTGTCATTGAACTGCTATCTTTGACCTGTCCAGTGTGTGACTGACAACTGTGGGCTTAATGTAAAATAGCCCGTGGTTCCATTCACCTCGGCATGCTTCCCCATGTCTTTTTTTACAGTGGGCTATTTTTTGGCGTGGCACCCCTTGCCACTTACAGGGACTGGGTGGCAGTACCAGTAGTCTGTGAATGCTAGTGCAGAGACTGTGGTCTGCTGTGGCAGTTTAGGGTGACCAACTGGTATGGTTGCAAATTCAGGACGATGAGTGTAAAAATTCAGGACAAAGGGTCAAAATTCAGGATAAAAATTCAGGACAGGAGGTCAAAACTCAGGACAAAACTCGTGGACAAAAGGTAAGTTTTACAGACACATCAGAGGAAGTCGCAAAATAGTATCTAAGTAAGCCCATCCATATCCAATCATATTCAACCATTTGCAAACCTATTCATCATGTATTCTTCCATCCATCATTTCACTCATCCATCCCTCCATCCACTCTTTCACTCATCCATCCAGTCAGTCAGTCAGTCAGTCAAAAACCCTTGCACCCTATCCATGGGTACACTCATTCAACCACTCTTCCACACATACAGCCATTCACTCATCCATCCAGCCTTTCACCCATCCAGCCACCCTTTCACTTACTCATCCATCCACCCAGTCACTCATCCTTCCACCATTCACCTTTTCAGTCATCCATTCATCCTCCCTTTCTCTCTACATCGACCCTTTCACTTAGCTACCCTTCCTTCCACCCATCCATCTACTCATCCACTCATGAATCCAGCCATTGACCCTATCACTCATCCATCCACCCTTTCACTCTTTCACTCATCTATCCATCCTTTTGTCCATCTACCCTCCCTTTCACTCACTCATCCATCCTTACATCCACCCTTTCACTCATCCGTCCATCTGTTCACCCTTTCAGCTATCAATTCATCAATCCATCCATCATTTCACTCATCCATCCACCCATTCACTCGCCCACCATCCACCCTTTCACTCATCCATCCATCATTTCACTCATCCAGCCACCCTTTTACCCATCCTTCTACCCTTCCAACCACACATTCATCTTTTTGCCTTTTCTCTCATCCATCCATCTTTCCACTTACTCATCCATCCATCCATCCTTTTACTCATTATCCATCCATTCACCCTTTCATTCATCCATTCACCCTTTCACTAATCTATCCAGCCATCCACTCATCCCTTCACTTACTCACTCACCCACCTTCTCATATTAATTATGAGCTGAGTCTTTTTCTGCACAGTTGCAGAAAGAAAAGGCCCATCAAGAATTTCACCCTTGCTGTAGTTCCTAAAGCAAGGGGTGGGGGTAGACTGTGAAAGCACTCTAGCCCCTTCTTTCTAACTTATTTCACCAGCTTCTTTTCTTTAACTGGATTCTCATGTAGCAGCATTGGCGTTTTTGCACATTTCTTCTGTATGACAGCATGCCCTGCCCTAGAAAGAGGCTGGGGGAGGCCCACCACATGCTTTGCAGCCCAGTCTGGCCCATTATCATTCTGTATGTGACAATTAGCCAGCATACAGAATGTCAAGGGGCGGGTGGGGCTGCTCTAATGCTCCTAGGAGGAGTGCGGGGCGGCCCCATCAGGGAGTTGAAGCTTCATGCAGGGAACAGTGCTGTTCCCTGCAATGCCCAAAATTACGGACAAAAGGCGTCCATAAAAGGGTCACCATATGCCAGTTTGGCCTCTAAATCCGCATTCACAGCTCCTCACAAGGATTCACTTAAGGAATCCTCCCTCATGAATATTGATGAGGCAGGATTTCTGTGAATCTCTGTGATTGGCCCATTTGTGCCGTGTGAACTGAGACATCTGGCACCACAACCGGTCTCATTGCAGATGCTGGGAAGACCTATTACTGTGTTGCGACTCTGGCAATGATATATGTGGTATATTATTTTGTGCTATTTTTAAATTATGCTTATAATCCTTTCGCACCCTTCTAAGAAACTCCAGGAGTTATATATGAAAATCGACTCCCTAAAAGATATATTTATCCTTTCCCGGATTCTTGGGGATTTTCATCATGGAGGACTCATTATCTTTTTAATCCTAAACCACTTAAAATAGGGTTCCTGCTGATCTGTTCATCTCTCTGCTCCTAGCTGGAATATTCATGGCTAAATTCAATGAAAGGACTAGGGGCCCCATGTAGGTGGCCAAATACCGGTCAGTAACCTCGAAATTCGGTACATTTAAGGGTTACCGGCCGGTATTTAGTAATTCCTAATGTAGGTGATGATTCGGTATTTACCGAATCGGTATTTACCGAATCTGTATTTACCGAATCGGTAAATGCAATGTAGAAAGCACATAAAAAAGTGCAAATTTGCTTTAATAATCCGTTAATTACCACCAACTTCAAGTTGGTGGTAATTAACAAATTCCTTTAAAAATTCCCTTTCGAATATTTTTTTAAGTGCCATGTGGCACACATCCATGCCTTTAGGGCATGTATGTGCGCCACATGTGCACACAGGCAGATTTCAGGGGTGCAACAGGGTGTCCTTTGGACACCCTGGCACCCTTGAAATACCTCCCGGTATTACTGATTCGGTAACACCGAATCGCTAGTACAGAATGTCTTTACATTCATTCCTATGGGCCTCCAAGCCCATAGGAATGTATAGGTAGGTGTTCCTTATTACCGAATCGGTATTACAGATTCGGTAATAAGGAATATTAAGGAATCCGCATTTTTACCGATTCATTAGCTACATCAGAAATACCGATTTCTTAATACCAAATCGGTAAAATTCGGTATTAAGAATTCGGTATTTATGGATTATCTACATCTGGCACCTGAGTCCCTCACCCTTCCACTGTATGAAAATGTGAGCCAACATGAACACATTCATCCTTATCTAAAAAGGGGCAATTCCAATTTTGATTTCTGAGACAACCTTATATCCCTGAAGGTGATTTGAAAACAGTGGTGCAATCTCTCACTTTTCCAAAGTTAGTCTATGGCAAGTCTTTCCTCATAGCCAGCTTTTATTTGAGCCGGTGGTTGAAGGTGGGGTCCACCAGCACTCATTTTTGGGCGCGGGGTTTAGTTTTCAGCATCAGTCACTGACCCAGAACTCCAACGAGAAAGGCACAAACTTGAAGAGAAAGACTGGAAAACATTGAAAGGAGAGAGAAAAAGCAGGGATGAAAACGTACCTACGAGGCTGATATAAAGGGGTAGAGAGTGTAGGACGGTGGATAGAACAGTTATAAGGTGTAATCTAGTCTAACCTAGTTTGGTATTAAAAAAACCTGAAATCAGCCAAATTAGTCAAAAACCTCTAGGAGAAGCTTTGGGTACCAGCGCTTATTCTTTTAACCCCTTCCCCACTCATGACGGAACCACTCCGTCATGAGCCACGGTCGCCGTGTGCTCATGACGGAGTGGTTCCGTCATGCTGCGGCCGTTGGCGGCCACGCCGCCCACGCGGCGCTAATACCCCGCCTGTGCGGGCGATTAACGCAGTGGGCGGAGTCATGACGGAACCACTCCGTCATGAGCACAGCTCAACCGCGGCTCATGACGGAGTGGTTCCGTCATGAGCACCGCGCCACCGCGCTGCCCCCAAACCCCCCCCCCAGCGCTGCGGCGGAATTCCCGCCGCAGCGAAAGGGTTAAAAATAAGGACTGTTCATAGCTGTTCTCATGATTCACTGTTCCCCTCTTAGGGCAGCCCCACACAATGCCTTGTGTGGTTTGAGCACATTACAGCAACTCTGACCACATTTAAACGCCTTCCTGACGAGACAAGGAGTATATTCAAAATGGCGTGCATTCTTCATAGAACGCTTAACCCGTCTGCTCACAAACTGGTTATTACATTTTGTTTGATTGACCTCACTGCACCTCAAACGTGATATAACTACTGTAATTGAACATATGCGTATATCATAATACAATTTAACATGTTTTCTTTTGTTGTTTTCGAAATAAAATTTTAGCCCAGTAACAATGCATTCTAATGTTGCTACTTTGCATTTATGGTTTTTTTTGTATATTGTATACGTTTGTATCTCATACAACAGTGCTTAATTTGAGCCGGAGCTTTCCGGTGCTGAGCACCGGCACTTAATTGGTTTCCGGTGCTCGGCACCGGCATCTAATTGTCAACACTACACTTAGGGCAGTCTGCCACAAGGTGGCGCTGCTCATGTAATTTAGAGAGGAGCAGTATTACAGCTGTTTAGGGGAACAATATACATTAAAACATTACTAATACCTGCCTTCCCAGGCATTCCTGTAGCTTTGGGGACCTGGAATAATCTTTACTGTCGCATTTACATGCAAGAGAGCAGGTTAGTAGTTGTTTTGGCAGCGATGACAGGGGCGATGGGTGGTGCAAGCTGCAGTGGCCTCCTGGTCAGAGCCCTGGCACTTAATATTTTACAAATTAAGCACTGTCATACAATATGACCTCTGTTACTCACTGTGCCTGGTTTATTATACTTTATAAATCTCCTAATAATATAAAAACTGACGCGTTTACTGACCGCTAAGATGTTTCACTGCTGATGAAAAGTCAATTCCGAAATCACATAGACATTTTGATTTTTGATTTTCACTAGGGTGAATATACAGGGCCTGGAAGCCAGACCCAAAAATAGTCTGCCCCCTAATCCGTTCCAAAAACGTCTTTCTCTTCTAAAGCAAGAACACTTTAAAGCTCTCTGGAGGTTGTGGCCTGTGATGGGACATGTTGTGTTGGAGGACGGTGGGACTGCACTGGTAAACTATCTGGTGCCTCAGCCATAGGATCTCACACAGAACCGCTTTCCGGAGTGGCAAACAGCGAGGAAACGTCATTCTTTTTCCCACATTATTTTGTTATTGATTTTCGACATACGTTGCAATGACATTATACTACAGCATGTCTTCCTAATGCGAGGATAACAGCAGCCATTATTGTAGTATTAAACTATGAAGCAGCACAATACAATCAGACGGGGCCTATAAGAATACTGGATTTTTACAGATGATATATAAATATATACAACATTTCAACAGAAGACAGTGAAACCGGAGCGGGGACCCACGGAAGAATGGGGGAGGGGCGCGCTGGGTTGCGTAGATTTCCCAGCTCTCTATAGCACTCATGAATGATATAGTAGTGAATTTGAGGTTCATATTATCACCAGTTCTGGCAACGTCATCATGTGTCGAGTTGCAAGCTCACTGTTATGATCTCTGTAGAAAGACACCTGGAGCCAGGAGGTATTCTTAAGCCATCTTTATTCAGTCTCCAGTTCAGGTTACATCTGTCTCTACTCCAGCCAGCCTAGTGTGGTACCAGCCCCACCAGGAGCAGCCTCCCAAGCTGCTCAGCCCATCTTCAACTGCCAACACTCATCCACTCAGACACCCAGGCATTCCATGCATCACAGGCACACCAACATTCTATGACCATCTCACGCTCTGGCTGAGCAGCTAGTGGCAGCAGGGCTGGACTACAATGTTAATCAATTAAGTAGGATATAACACTCACCCACTAGTCGCCAGGGCATCGGGCACATCTCAGGGTGGTCTTTTATCGGTCTTAGCCTCCACCTCTCTCAGATACACATCCCAATTTATAGGTTGCAGGGATCTCGCTTTAACAAAGCTGGTTTTAACGAAGCGCCCATCTCTGCATACATCCCTTGTTTTAAGTCTCTGAGCCAGCCTCCACAAGCTTCGCTGATTGAAACTTGCAAGCCATGGCAATGCACCATTTGGCGAATATTAAGGCAAGATCTATAAATCTATTCTTAGTCTTTATTGTGCTCATTGTCAGTCCCAGCAAACAATGTGTATCCTCTTTAGGTATGTGTCTGCCCACTATGTCCGATATAGGAGCAAGCGCATCATCCCATAATGGTCGGGCATAACCACACCATGTGGTAAAAATCGGTGCCTCCTCGTGCATCTTGGCCATGTATAATAGACACCATGGAACACCTGATTAATTCGCTCCAGAATCAAGTAAATACAGTGCAGCTGTTAAATTGCAAACATTTTATTTGAGTATTAACACAAACGCTCTTAACAGAATATAAGAACTACACTTATTTAGTTCCTGCCACTTCTTGTCCTACATTGGACTCCCACTTTTCCCTCAGTGCGGGGAGCCGCACCCCTTTACCTTGGTAAAGTCCACTATAAAGGCATGTCCCTGCCCTTCTGGCCCATGTGTGAATAAAACCTGCAGTGAGGGGGATGTATCGGGTGCATTATGAGTTCTGTTCCAGCTCAGATAAAGCTGAAGTGTCAATGCCGAGTATAGGAGAACATTTGCAGGAGCCAGCCCCCTTGATCTCATTAGAGTTTCAAATCACTTAAGCATCCCGTCAGCAAATACGTCCCCCAATGTGACAAGCCCCATCTCTGTCGAGGAGTACACATTAAAAAGTAACAGTAAACCCAATGCCCACTATGGAAGGACCAGTGCATAAGGCGTCTATTTCCCTCTACAGTGATACACTTTCCGACACTACCTAGCCACCCTCATTAGTGCATTCCCTTCACTATTACGTACGATCAAGACCGACACCGATAGCCACTCTAATACATCCCTCTCCCTTCTTCCCATAAACCAGTTCCCCAGTTCTTGAATGCAATCTCTGTCCAGCCATCGTGCCGGCCACTGACGCTGAGCAGCAGCGTAATAGAGGAAGTAACTTGGGACACCCAATCTGCCCTCTGTTATTGGGGCATATCATTTAGAGATTGCTGTTTTGTGTCTTCCTGTACCCCAGATTGATGTGAATGATGAAGCTCTGGTCCAACCTTTCAATTTTCTTTAAGTCAATGGACCTTTGTTGTAGCCTGAGAAGAGAAGGGGTTAATGACAATTTTAGCTCCATAAACTGTGTGACCAAATGTGACCACGCATTAAGAGTCACAGTCCGTATCATAAAGTTGAAAAAAATGGATTTATTATAAACTCAAAGCCAAGGCAATATAAATCAGGTGCAAAGACATACTGTAAATATACAATATTGATAAAATTGACGTACAATATTGGTCCTTAACAACAAAGAAGAAATCAGGATTTCCGTAATTACAAGTAAGAGATTAAGAACAACGTCTGACGAGTGGACAAATGGTTTCAACCCTTCTCCCCACACATGGGAACGAATTGCAGTATCTAGCTATCTCTACACTAAAGTCAGAGTTAAGGAGACCCTACTAATCCAGAAGCAAGAAAAGGTGTCAGCATTAGAACTTCTTTAGAAGGTCTGTAAGCAAAAGATCATGTACAGCATAGAGCCACACAAACAGAAGTCAGGAGAGATCTGCACCTCTTGAAGTCTAAAGGACATCTCTCTGACTACAAGGTAAGTTCACTAATAAGAAACCCACAGAAAGTTCGAGACACATGAGCTCATTATTTCCATCTCCCATGAAGAGCTCCAGCGCCTGCTATAATCCTCCCATTTTCCAGTCTTTGCTTCTGAGGCGTCCTTTATTTCCTCCCTTCCACAGATCTCACCATCTGATAGCGCTCTCTTGTTCTTCTAATTAAATATAATTGACCTCACCTGTTCTTCCTCCCCTCACTATTTTAAAATACTAAGGGCCACATTTACAATATTTTGACGCAAGGCAGCTCAGCAAGCGTTCCTACTGCACGTCAAAATAAAAGGGCAAGATACGTCTTATCTACAAGATACAGCTCATTTCTGTCCTTCTCCCCTGCTCCGGCGCACAAACAGCAGTCGTGCGCCAGCGCTGACACTGTTGCGTCATTTTGAACTGGTACTTGCAAAGAGGGGATGATTGTTTTTGTGCAGGAAGGGACACCTTCCTGCACAAAAATAATAATTAAAGGCAGTTTCCTCTTTCTAAATCATGCTGCAGAATGCAGCACGCATAGAAAGAGGAAACAAACAAGGAGAAATAAAAGTATTTCTCCTCTTTGCACCTCCTTACACCACCCCTGGGGAGGCATAGGATTCTGTCACATTCCCAGGTTTACAAAATGCTGTAAATCTGGGAATGCCTCAAGTTCTGTGGATGTTGGGTAGCAATACCTACAGCAACACCCATGGAACGACCCATTCAGGCAGAGTTAAGCATCAAAGGGAAACATATTTACAAGGCCATGAAAAGTCACGCAGGGTGACTTTACATGGCCTTGTAAACATGGGGAAGCACATTGTGCTGACGGTGCGTCAATAAAAGTGAAGCACCAGTATTGCAATGGGCTTGGAAAGAAACCTCAATGTTCTTTCACTAACTAAGAATGCTTTGAGCTACACCTCCGAAAGGGAAAAATATACCACAAACAACTTTCACATTCAATGTTAAATGTCCCAACTGTAAGCTTAATGCCAACAGTCATGCTAACTTTGCAAGTTACTTTCAAAAACGTATAATTGTGCAACACGCATACAATCCTGTAAATATATTAATACATATAAGGTTATTCATCTATATCGCACTTTCGCTCATGAATACACTTTTATTTATTAGAACAACTACTGACCACGTTATAGGCACAAATCCAACACTCCCATGATTCATTCTTTCCTAACATATGGTGGAGAATGCAGTGCATCAAACGCATTTTAGCACAACTCCCGTACAATCTTGGCCTATAGGTGAATTTTGTTGACAGTCCATCTGTTCTTAAAGGGAAAAAAGTTAATGCACTTACTCATTTAGAACACTCCATTACTGCACTTTCTATACTGGTGCACTACATACATTGATTATAATTGGGCAATTGCGGAAGTGCACACCAAAAGGGGCTCAGTGTTGTCATAGCAATCAATGCACATCCTAAATTACCCTGTTACTAGATCTCTTTCAATGTGATATATGTAAACCCCCAAATACATAATACGTGCCGGATTGCCAGGGAAGAGGAGTGGTAGGTAGGCCACGCATTGTTTGTCAGGCAATTTTGTTAGAGGAAACATGCAGGATTTATCCCAGTTTACTTTGAGGTCAGACACTCTGGCATACTCTTCTAATAGGGCAATCAAGTGATGTATGTTGTCTCCTTCCTCGTGGAGATGAATTAAGGCATCATCCGGATATAGGCGCACCATGCACACAATCTTGGGCATTCCTCATCATAATAAGGGCTTGGCGGGATTTCCAATCTTGGGCATTCCTCATCATAATAAGGGCTTGGCGGGATTTCCAATCTTGGGCATTCCTCATCATAATAAGGGCTTGGCGGGATTTCCAATCTTGGGCATTCCTCATCATAATAAGGGCTTGGCGGGATTTCCATTATGCAGGAGTAATCAGAGCAGTTGTAGTAATTCGGTGTTGCTCTTTGACTCAGAATTACTAGTAATTATGCGATTACTCCTTCTTGCATATTGTAGGGGGGGAAATCCTATCACAAGTGCACATTTGGTGGGAATGAGCGGCCACTCACTAATTACCATGTGCTATGTTTAGCGTTATTTCTAAGTGCAAACATGCTTTAGTTTTGGACACAATGATGCACTTAGCGCTCAGAAAATAGCACAAAATGCCGGGAGTAAGTTGGGGAAATTTCTACCCCAAACTGCACATTTAGTAAGTGGGATCAGTCGCTTGCTCTATCAGCTGCCCGCGCTCGCTAATCGTCTTCTGCTGCATTTAGCACTATTTCTTAGCACATAAATTCATTCTTATGTCTATTTTTGAATCAAGGGTCATTTTTGTTCTAAGATATAGTGTTAAACACAGAATTACTCTTCTCTCGTAATTCTGCGTGATCTTGGGGAATTCCTAGGTAATTCAGCGTGATTACGCTACATGGAATTACGCGAGTTATACCCACCCCTAATAATAATTGTAATGTGAAATGGCAGAAATGATGCGAGAGTATGCTGGCGCTAGCAGAATGTCATTCAGATATGGCTATGACAGTGCAGGTCCCAGTGAGACCCCACACTGTGTCGGTACAGCGGAGGTTTGAATTGTGTAAGCTTTACTGCATGACCAGCACCAAATCTTATTTGTCCTTGAATCTGCGATGAAAGCCAGGTACACCTGAATGCAAGGTCCTCGGTGGTGTGCAGGGCAACACATGGTCTGTCTTTCTGCACATTACACTCAAGGTTAACCATTTAGTTCACTTGCCATAACAATAATCTTAGTCGAAGTTAGCTTCCATTAATCCATCATTCATTTCAAAGTATCTCAAATTGATGATTAGAGACGGGGCAGGGCATGCCCGTCATTTGTTGATCATCCTTGAGAGAGAACTTTCTTGGACTGGCAATGAAAAACATATTATTCTGGCATTTAGCTCAAAACAATTTACACTGAAATGGAGCAATTCCTTGGTGAAGCTGTGTGTGTACTCATTCTGTGTGCTACAGTGTAAAAAAGATGATTTTAAGAATGGTTAGAGGCATTGATAGATATGTGCAGTACAGGCCATCCATAGCACAACACAGTCAAGTTGGAATTCCCATTTGTTGTTCTCGCCATAACAGTTACCTGAGCAAGAATTGCTCCATGGCTTCAAATGACATCTAGACCCTGGAGGGGCAGGCAGCAGCTAAGAAGCAGCGACACGGGGGAGGGCCCAGCAGAATCGTATGGTAATGGACCCACCAATCCGTCGACCCACCATTGGTGAGAGACGCAGGGCGTAGCTAGCAGATAGGTGCAGCGCCGGGGGAGGGGGCTGCAGCTCTAAAGAGGTAAGGCGGAAGCAGGTGTATGCAGTGAGATGCGCGAGACGGTGGAGGCCCAACCAGGAACAGGTGGCATCATTCTTTATCCTATGGCTAAAAACAACCTCTGCAATAAATGCCGCAAAACATCAATATACAACTCATATCGTATTTTCATGGAAGGACAATTTCACCTTATGGAACATAAACCGGAGTAAATTTTTAAAACACAATAAGCATATTTAAATTGTAATCAAATCCTAACTCACAAAAAGGTCCTCTAGAAAATGTAAATTAGAACAAACATAATTTATCACGTCTAAATGGAGTGCCAGGCATCAGCGGTGTGATAGGTAGTGGCTAGGGGAGGAGCCAAAGTGTGCGATACATATCACAGTAGGGGTGGGGGGAGGTGACACAGCACTTTAGATACAAAGACAGAGGGGCAGACAACTCTTTGAGATGGTAAACATAATTTACCCTGCAGTCTTTACAACAACCAGACTTTACAACGAGGTCGGTACACCGCATGTGGCGTTATTCCACATTATTTTAGCACGAAAGTCATTATAATAACTTGTTGTGGGGGGCACATTATTGGACTGGTGTTGGATTTTAAAGTCCAACACCTTCCAAACTGTTCCGTAGTCTGGAGTTGAAATAGTGACTTATAATATTCCAAAGTCCAGCACCCCTAAAGCAAGTCGTTGTAACGACTTGTGTGCTAAAGTAATACATGGTAACATTGCACGCGGGAAACTGGCTGTGTTGTATAGGTGTGTGGGGTAAATGCCTGTGGGTTCCATCATACAATTCTTTAAGATATTGGAAGCATGCAGGAAACGGTTACAATTTCTCACCTGAAAGAACTTTTTGGTTGACTGAGAGGCAAAAGAAAGTCAACTTTCAAATAAACAATTTAAAGTTTGTGTAACCCATTTGGTCACTTAATAAGGACCAGGAAGCAATAGCTAAAGTTGAGTGTGTTTATTACAAGTTCCAACATTGCAGTAAATTAAACAAATCAAGAGCATGTTATAAACATAAAGAAGTACGACCAGCAAATGAAGGTGTCAAAGCAAATTCCCACTCAATAGCATGAAGCATAAAATGACGACAGTCAGAACAATACAGATGCCAAGAATTTGGAATCAGTGTTTGTGGGAGAAACCAAGGGAAGGGGGAAGGGAGGGGAGGACGGAACATACCATTGGCAATAGGAGAGGTTACAACAGTGTTCTTTTAAGAAACTCTGCTCCTTCTCCTTCCTAACCTTGAACAGATTCTAAAGTCTTCTAATCTGGCTGTAATTCTAAAATGAGGAAGGGTAAAAGGTCTCAGGGAAATTTAAATTGCATAAAGGATGTCAGCATAGCAAAGATTTTAGTCGAAATCTTCTAAAAAGGGAAATCAGTGTTTAGCATGAAGCTACATACTCGCAAGGACAGAAGGAAGCGGATAGTTCTGTACCTCTCTATGTCAAACATGGATCTGCTCTAACGTCTAACAGTGTGAACACTAATAAAACAAGCTCACAGATACCTCATCCGCCATATCTCGCACCACCCCTTCAATGATGTTCAAATCCACAGGTACAGTTGCAACATCTTCAGATTTTCCCATCCCATAGAACTTGGATAGCCTTGGCAACCTTGAGTTTCCCTATGTTCATGATACTCCGTGAATAGGAGGCCAGTTCTGCTCATTAAATCGTCCCATTCTTGGCAAGATTTCTCTTCTCAGGCCTCACTATCTCTAATACATAATACTCCTTTCTCTAGCTACAAAATCACGAAAACACCTGCAATGGAAAGAACATGCAGAGCAAATAAAATACATTTTATGTTCGGAAATAAAGGCCTAGTCATGCTAGCTTCAATTGAGCATTTTCAGTGTGCACTTAGAATACATGGTTATATGTGCACATTTAACTTCAGAATAAATGTTTTCATGATTACATAAGCAATGCACTTTCAAAGACAGTAATAAGACTGAAGACATGGGTGTAAATATAAATGAGAACTCCATGTTTTCATGATTAAACTAAACATTAATATGCACACATTCATGAGTCTCAGCATGGTAAGAAAGAAACGTCACTGTTCCAGAGCAGCCAATATGCAATAACCATGGGGCAAGATACAGGCCCAAGGGCACCGACCTGAGAGACCGATCCCTGGGGAGCCCTGCACTTGAGATACTGTAACAAAGTTGTTAATTATCACTGATGATAGACAGATCTTTGGAGCCCCTGCACTTGAGTGACTGTGACACGCCGGTCAATTATTAGTTGCGAGGAACAGATCTCTAAGGGGACCGCACTTGAGAAAACACAGCGGTCAGTTATCAATCAATTGTGTGATATAAACATTGGAAGGATGCCAGTAACTCACTTACATGAATACAGGAATAGTAATCCAGACATGCAGGGAGATTACAGGTAAAGTCTTCGAAGTTCAACCCTTCTACTTTTGAGCTGGGCAACCTATGACTATCCGCTCGGATTCTGCAACCTCCTGGTGCCATGTTTCTCCTCCTCTTTGTCATTCCTTCATAATTTCTCCCACTCTAACATATTCTCTTGCCATCTCTTTTCTCTCTCTCTATCTCTCACATATAATGTAGCTTTCACATTTCTTTTCCTTCCCACTGCATTTAAGTAGCTATTCCCTTTCAATGGATGCTAATGTTCTGTCCCCTGACTAATGTGGAGCCCTGTTGAAGAAGACCATTATAGCTGTTAACCCGAGTTTGTGCGATGCCAGTCTGCAGCAGGTTGCTTGGCTGCTTTTTTCCTCTGGATGCTAGTGCCCCTACTGAGGATAGTGTAAGTGGTTGCTTCCTCCTGTCACAGCAGTAACTACCAGTGTGTCACATTTATTTTATTAGTTGTGATTTCTGCATTGAGGTCACTGCCTTCTGGAGAGGTTGTCTTTTGCTTATCTGGTGGGATTGCAGCTTGTGTGGTTGCCTCTTTGTTTGTTGTGTTGGATCCCTGCAAGTGAGTTTTGTAGGCAATGTATCCTCTGTTTGTTGGTATGAGTTGCCAGTGCAGCTGTCAAGCAGATCCTTTGCTTACAATATACTTAAAGTGGCCTACTGGTCCGCCATCTTCAGCTATTGTTTTATTTACTCTCCCCTTTCAGCCATTTCATTGAGACTTTGTCACTCTCAGCTTGGTCCGCACAGATGTATAGTTCTCTCTCACCTCCTACTATTGGCTGTTAGTATGATCTTTCCAACCTTGATGCAGTGCCTGCATTTACCTGTTTTACAAATATAGCCCTCTCTCGCCACTGTGTCTCAATCTCCTCCTCTATGTGCACCTTGCCACCTCCCGCCTTTTCTTATTCTGCCTTCCTAGCCCTCAATCTTCCCTTGTGTGGCCCCCTCCCCACCTACCACCCACCCTTCTTCTTGTTTCTCATCCCACCCTCCCTCCTCTATGACCGCCTTGCTTTCCCCACCAGCCACCCTCTTGTAGCTCTGTCCAACCCCAACTCCTGTGCGCTCCGTCTTTTCCCAGCCCTCAGCCCTTCACATTGCCCCCACCAGCCGTCACTACAGTCCAGCTTTTCTTTTATTTGTGTTTACGCCTCATGCATCAGAATATTGCACTCTGACCTAGTGGGGTATCTTACCGAATGGGCTTGCTATAAGGAAGGGGTGTCCACTCAGGGTGTTACATGGACTTCTCTGTTTTCCATATCCAGCTGTCTTCTAAGTGCTACATGCATTAAAGCATGTGCTCAGAGAACGCCCGCGCTTTAGCCAGGAGTACAGCAGCTCGCCATCAGAGGACACACACTGTGTGTTGTGCCCACTGGCACTGTTGTCTTGTCTGCTGGAAAAACCAGCCCTGCCAACAGCCTCCTGTTCTCCTCTGGACCACGTATGCCTGGATGCTGAGGTCAGGCCAAGAGACTTCAGATAAAGGTGTGCTGGACATCCGTGTTCCAACTGTGACTAATAATTAAGCGACACGCTCTTTAGGACATCTGCGCCCATACAAACTCTCTCTCTTTAAAAAAAAACGACGATCACCCCTTGTCTGTGAACTTTATGTGCCTAGCCTTTCACCAAGAGTTGGATGCAGTCCCGAATTTGTGCATGTTGTGGGTACCGATAGTTCTTTTTTGGGACTGGTGCATATTTTTCATAAGCAGCTTTTGGCCCAAGGCAAAAAAGTCAGCACAGGGAGAAAGGAGGAAGAACAGAAATATAGGAAAACAGTGACAAAGTGAGGAAGCAAGGGTGAGAAAGAAAGAACCCGCAGGACTGAGATAAAGAGACAAGATGTGTGGCACAAGGGGATGAGGTGGGTTTCACATCAGGTTGCCGCAGTATTCAGCAACCCCGGCATTTAGCAGCATCAGCAGCAGTCTTCTAAGAAAAGCGTGGGCCCCTGCACTTATCTCTTTACAAATTAAACACTTGGGCTAGGGCCAAGCAGTCCTTGGACAAGCAGATGAACCTTGGTGTATCACAGGATCCGTACAGGAGCACAGTGCTGCAGCTCTGATCACTTGTGCTGATGATTGGATGTGTGTCCTTTTGTAGGCCTGCTCGGGACCATACTTGTATTTTGGGCATCTTGGCATTTTCTATATGGGCCGACAGCTAGGGAGCACTTTTAGAGATGGATTGACTGCCATGTTCCAACTCTAAAAATGGATAGCTATATATTTGAAAATGTGTGCTGTAATTCGAGCTGTTTTAGGCCTAATGTTTGTAAATTTCTCTTTGGAAGAAAAACCTCAGCACAAAGCCACGGGAGATGATCCGACCAGGGCACATTGCCACTTGCATGGACTGGTTGTGGTAATTAGAGGATGGAAATGGAGATATAATAAAAGCCATTTAAGAACGGTAGAGGTTTAAATGGAGTGGAGTGGTGAGTTGGGGTACGCGTGGACAGACATTATGTTCAAGAGAATTCTGTCTGGGACATTAAGGGGTCTATTAGGATTGAGGTCGGAAAATCATTTTCTGACCGCCATGGTAGCGGGAAAACACCGCCCGCTAGGACCACGGCATATCCGCCGGTCCAATTAGTATGCTCTGCAGTCGAAATCCGACCGCGGCGGTACGATCGCGGCATTTAACATTGCGGCGGTTGCAGCATCGCCGCGATGTCCAAAAAAGCATGTCCAACATATCCCTGCACTGCATGGCAGGCACTGCACAGTGCCTGCTACCTGGTACAGGGAGATGGTACCCCCCCAGTACATCCAACCCCCCCAAACACATTGGGGGCCTGCAATGGGCTCCCGGAGACATTCCCCACATGCCTTTCCATGGCTTTTCCGCCGCCGCAGGAAGGCTGGCTACCGCCGGCATCATAATCATGCCGGCGGAGCCTGACCCTGCACTGGCCCTATTTTAGTGGTCCAGCTCCGCCGGCCAGGCAAGCGTGCAGACTGCTACCGGCGGAAAAGTGGCGGGCGGAAAATCTCACCGCCGCGGTCGTCACCGCCATGCTAATGGGACGGGCGGTTTTCTGGGTTGCAATCCCGGGCGAATGACTGCTGCGGGCCTGGCGGCAAGCCATCCAACCGCCATCCTAATAGACCCCCTAAGTTATTTTCAGAATTTAAATTGAGTGAGCCAGGAGAAGTTTGCTGCCAGATATTTTGAAACATATAGGGCCTCTTCACAAAAGCGTATGACAAATTTACCTTTACAAGCCTATTGCGCCACCGGTGTATCACTTTTATTGACAAACCAGCAGCCCAATGGGCTTCCCATATTTACAAGTCCATGTAAACTCACCCTATGTGACTTTTCATTGGCTTGTAAATATGTTTCTCTTTCACATATAATTCTGTATGAAAGGAGCGTTCCTTGGGTGTTGCTGTGTGGTTCCCACGCAACATCCATGGAACTTGATGCATTCTCAGAGTTACAACATTTTGTAAACTTGGCAATGGGTCTGAATCCTATACCTCCCCAGGGGAGGCATAAGGAGGCACAACGTTGAGAAATACTTTTATTTCTCCTAATTGTTTCCTCAGAATGCAGCATGCATAGAAAGAGGAAAATGCCTCTAATTGTTTTTGTGCATGAAGGTGTCCCTTCCAGCACAAAAACAATAATCCCCTCAGCGCAGGCACCCTTGCAAAATGACACAAGAATGTCTGCGCTGGCGCATGGCTGCTGTTTGCATGCTGCTGCAGGGGAGAAGGACAGGAATGCGATGTATCTTGTAGATACTGCGCATTCCTGCCCTTTTATTTTACTGCGCAGCAGCAAAGCTTGCTGCGCTGATGTGTGTCAAAATATTGTAAATGAGGCCGAAAAGGGTTTGCGAAATGGCCATTCCTCAGTGTGGTGTGCCTTGGACGTTTATTTAAAAGTTATACCAAAATATAAATTAAATACACAATAAGAAGTAACGCCCCATTATAATATTTAAAAAACAATCTCAAATTACAGACCAGCACATAGACAAGTAACCACAAAAGCTCCAAAGTTACCACTTTAATCAAAAAAAAAAAATCAATGTATCCTAAATTGTAGCATTGACATGTCTAACAATAACTGGATGAAAGTAGTGGACTAATAAGACCAACCCACATGGACTTAGCAGTCCCTGTGAATGATTATGATAATTAGATAATCATTAGATCTCCTACTACCTTGAAGGCTTGCCTTATAACATTGCATGGCATAAAAGGGTACCCCAAGGTGGTCCTTTGTACTTTTCCATACCTCTAGATTTTTCCTGCCTATAAACATATTTTTGGACCTCCATTGAAGATTGAGACTTGTATATAGAAGTATGACAGAACCACGTATTCCGAAGTAATGCATTCCATTACAACGCAGCCATTATAACGTGAATGCCATTACCATGCATAACCTTTACCACACATATTTTTACAACACATATGCCTTTACCACGCAAGCCTTTACAATGAATTTCATTGTAAAAGCATGAATGGTAAAGGCATATGCGTGGTAAAGGTTTTACAAGTGAGTATAAGTATTTTACAGGTAAGTATAAGCCCTTTCTCTCTATATATAAGGGTTTATATTTTCCTGTAAAATACTTACATTTTCGTGGTAAAGGAATGCATGGTAAAGGCATATGCTTGGTAAAAAATTTCACAGATGTTTGGTGGCGGCCCAGCCACCGAGAGTGCACCACCCCAGGTACAAAGGGGGCCACGGGGGATTGTATTCACTATCCCTTACTTATGGGGCGACAACTCAGGATTTAGAAGGAGCCCGCCTGCTGAGACCCATCTGCGGGTTTGAAATGTGTCAGCAGGATATTGGAAACACTTTGTATGGAACGTAATTCCCTCCGGGACTCCAACTCCCAGAGTACTTGCGCAGCATCATAATGAACAGCCCATCTGAGGGTGCGCAATTATACGTACTTAAGAGGCGGGGACCGGACTGTGTTTTATTCCTTTCACCGTCAGCCTCTGAGGAAGTAATGGACATTCGAAACGCGTCAGGCAGCGGTGAATTGGCTGCGAAAGAGATCGGCTGGCCGGCGTCCTCCGTACCTATTAACGGAGTTTAAGCTTGAAACTCTGTGTTGTCTTTAGAGTGCCTCTCAACTGTGGAACACAAGCGGGAGCTTTTGATGTTTGGTGGTGGCCCACCCACCGAGAGTGCACCACCCCAGGGACAAAGGGGGCCACGGGGGATTGTATTCACTATCCCTTACTTGTGGGGCGACAACACAGGATTTAGGAGGAGCCTGCCCACTGAGACCCATCTGCGGGTTTGAAATGTTTCAGCAGGAAATTGGAAACACTTTGTAGTGGATGTACTTCCCTCTGGGACTCCAACTCCCGGAAGTACTTGCTCAGCATCATAATGAACAGCCCATATGAGGGCACGTAATTATACGTACTTTAAAGGCGGGGACCGGACAGTGTTTTATTCATTTCACCGTCAGTCTCTGAGGAAGAAATGGGCATTCAAAACGCGTCAGGCAGCGGTGAATTGGCTGCGAAAGAGATCGGCTGGCTGGCGTCCTCCGTACCTAATAAAGGAGTTTAAGCTTGAAGCTCCGTGTTGTCTTTAGAGTGCCTCTCAACTGTGGGACACAACCTGGAGCTTTTGTTGTTTGGTGGTGGCCCAGCCACCAAAGGTTGCACCACCCCAGGGACAAAGGGGGTCACGGGGGATTGTATTCACTATCCCTTACTTGTGGGGTGACAACACAGAATTTAGGAGGAGCCCCCCCGCTGAGACCCATCTGCGGGTTTGAAATGTGTCAGCAGGATATTGGAAACACTTTGTAGGGAACGTACTTCCCTCCGGGACTCCAACTCCCAGAAGTACTTGCGCAGCATCATAATGAACAGCCCATCTGAGGGCGCGCAATTATACGTACTTAAGAGGCGGGGACCGGACTGTGTTTTATTCCTTTCACTGTCAGCCTCTGAGGAAGAAATTGACATTCGAAACGCATCAGGCAGTGGTGAATTGGCTGCGAAAGAGATCGGCTGGCTGGCGTCCTCCGTACCTAATAAAGGAGTTTAAGCTTGGACCTCCGTGTTGTCTTTAGAGTGCCTCTCAACTGTGGAAACCTGCTCTCGCTTTCGAAATTCAAACCACATTGCTTTTCCACATGGGGAGCTGCATGTCAGCAGCTCTCCGTGTGGAAAAGCAATGCCGGCTCCCGCAGGAGGTGGGGAGCCGGCGGGACCGTGGGTGAATTGGGGACCCCCACGGTCCCCAACGGAGAGGCCAAGCCCCGGGGGATGGGGTCCCCGGGGCCATGAGTGGTGTAGGAGGGGGGCCACATGGCCCCCCTCCATCAAAAATATATAAGTTTTTTTTTTAAAAAGAGGCACAGCCCCTGGGGATGGGCCAACTAGCCCACCAGGTACATCCAGTTAGCACCACAGAGTTGCGTTGCAGAGAGGTGTAAATAGAGGCGTGGCCTCAGACCACCTCTCTTCAATGCAGCTCTGTGGCGCTTATTGGAGGTACCTGGTGGGCTAGTTGGCCCCCAGGGACCCAAAGGATTCAAGGGAATTTAATCCCCAACTTAAAACGCGCGAGGGGGCATGTTTGCACAGTGGTGAAGGGAGGGGGCGGGGCCTGATGTGACATGTGTGTACTTCTGTAATACCTACGCCAAACCCCAAGCACTTATAAATTCACCATGCACGGTCCTTGCAGTACTCTAATCATCCAATCAGTACCCATGTACTTATGCAATGACCCAGGCACTAACACATGCACTGCTATAATCCCTTGAGCACAACCCATGCACTCCAGCCATCGCCCTGTCAGTACCCATGCACTCTTTCAGTCACCCAGCCAGCACCATGTACTTATCCAATCACTCCACCAAAACCCAAGCACTTATAAATTCACCATGCACTCTACTTGCAGTACTCTAATCTTCCAGTCAGTACCCATGTACTCATGGAATGACCCAGGCACTAACACATGCACTGCTACAATCCCCTGTGCACTACCCATGCAGATCTCTAGCCACCTACACAGTACTGATTCACTGCTCCAATTACCCAGGTTGTACCCATGCACTCCAGAAATCCCTGTCACTACCCATGCACTCCTCAAATCACCCATCCAGCATCATGTATTTATCCAATCACTCCGCCAAAACCCAAGCAATTATAAATTCATCATGCACTGTTCTTGCAGCACTCTCATCATCCAGTCACTACCCATGTACTCATGCAATGACCCAGGCACTAACACATGCACTGCTACAATCCCCTAAGCAGTACTGATGCAGTCCAGCCATCTCCTTGTCACTACCCATGCACTCCTCCAATCACCCAGCCAGCACCATGAACTTATCCAATCACTCCGCCAAAACCCAAGCACTTATAAATTCACCATGCATGGTCCTTGCAGTACTCTAATCATCCACTCAGTACCCATGTACTTATGCAATGACCCAGTCACTAACTCATGGCAAATACAGAGGAGGTCATGCTAATCACAGGGGTACCCTAACGCATAGTGTTCCCGAGTGTATGTAGGTATTTTCACTGTATTCTAAGTGTCTTTTAGCGTAGCACTGGCCCCAGGCCTGGTTAGTCAGTCAGTTACCACCAGTACCCGTCAGTAAAAGGTTGGGGGCACAGGAGGACTTTCTGCTCCTCTGTTGGTTCTTTCTGCACATCTCTTGATTCTTCCTGCACTTTTCTTCGTCTTTCTGGACTTCTGTTGCCTCTTTCTGCATTTTTCTTGCTTCTTTCTACGCTTTTCTTCTTCTTTCTTCACATGTCCTACCTTTGTAGGCATAGTTAGAAATTAGCATTTAAAAAACCTTTGAAATTCACTGAAAAAACCATAGGTTTCAGGCACGTTATAGTTAGCATTAAAAAAAACTTAGAAATTCACTGAAAAACCCATAGGTTTCAAGGACGTTATAGTTAGTTGGACATTTCACTCGTACAAAACCATAGAAATCACCCCATTATAGTTAGTTCAGCTAATTATAACTCGCGCCCCCTCAATGCACTGCTGATGACGTCACATATTACATCATTCATGACATGGTCAGGGACAGCACTGATGACATCACTGATGACATCTCAAATGACATCACTGATGACATCATCAACGTGAAAATCGGATGCACCTCCTCACACTCTAATATAACCTTTGATACACCCACTGTAAAATACAGACTACCATTTTCAAAACCATCGACACACCAACACCAGTTACTACATACGCACTCACTGATTCCTAGGTCTACACACACATCCACTCATTCACCCATACAATCACTTATACATACAGTCACTCATCAATACAACACTACCATATGCACTCATTCACCTATACAGACACTCACACACCACCACTCATCCATGGAGTTACTCACACACCTAGTCAGTCATGCAAAGAATCAATCACACTCCCATTTCCTCACCTATACAGCTATACACACACCACCTCACTTATTCAAACATATACTAACACATACTTACTCTATTATACGATCACTGATGCAAGTACACACTCATCCATACAGCCACTCTCACAATCACTGACTCTCACGTATAGTCATTTATATACTCCAACTCTCACATACACTGCCTTTTACATATGTAGTTACTTGGACATGTACCACTGAGACATCCAATCTCTCACCAACACACCCATACACACACTCACCGGCCCATGTAGCTGTTTCCACATGCACTCTTGAACCCATACACCCAATGAATCAACCTCTCGCACATCTATGCACAGTCACACACCTTCCACTCACCCACACACAAACTCAGTCTCCCATACAAATACTCAGGCAACCAATCAATAACCCATGTAGATACTCATGTAGGTACTTACCAACACATGCAGCAGCTTACACAACAACATACATACTGATACAGACATTCAGACAGTTTAGTCACTAACCCATGCATTCAGTAAGGCACATTTAATCACTCACTTATACAGTCAGTCACGCACCTAAATCCTCCATCCAGACACTTATACACCCACTCATACTTTAATACACCTTGGCATATATATAAAACATATTTAAACTTTACAGAAACACACAGTCACTGGATGATGTCATCAGTGATGTCATTTGAGATGTCATCAGTGATGTCATGAATGATGTAATATGTGACGTCATCAGCAGTGCATTGCGGGGGCGCAAGTTATAGTTAGCTGAACTAACTATAACGGGGGAATTTCTATGGTTCTGTACGAGTGAAATGTCCACCTAACTATAACGTCCCTGAAACCTATGGTATTTTTCAGTGAATTTCTAAGCTTTTTTAAATGCTAATTTCTAGCTATAACGTGCCTGAAACCTATGGTTTTTTCAGTGAATTTTAATGGTTTTTTAAATGCTAATTTCTAACTATAACGTGCCTGAAACCTATGGTTTTTTCAGTGAATATATATATATATAGTAGGTAGTTATGGTTAGGATGCAGTTTCCATAGGAAGAGCAAATATTTTATTTGCCAATAACTTTTGTGTTGTTTGATGACTCCTGGCGAAATTTGCAAAATTAGTTTGCCACTCACATCAGCTGCTGTCTTGAAAGTTTCAGGGTGATCCGTCAAGCGGGGACTGAGAAAAAGAGGGAGGGTCCCAAAACACGTTTTCTCCATGTTAATTACAATAGGAAACTTTAGACAGGACTACAGCCCAAACTGCTGAATGGAATTACACGAAATGTGGCAGAAAGGTAGATATTGGTCCAGGGAAGTCCCTTTTTGTCATTTGGTGTAAATCTGCTCAGTAGTTCTGGAGTAATTTAAATACATTTCCAGTTGTAGATATAGGGATGTGAAGGATCTGCGACCCCTTCCAATCTCGTGCTGAGATCTGATTGGCTGCCAACACTTCAAACCAGGTTGGGTTGGCAGATATATTGGGACTTAGCTTGAGCCGAGTCCCAGAAAAAACATTTTTTTAAAGAAAAAAGGGCAGGGTAGAAATACCCTGAACCCCTAGGTCCCTTGGTAGGGGGGACCCACAGGGTCCTTGCAGGGCCCAAAAAGATTTTTTTTCAAATTATCCGGGATCCCACTGAAAAAGTAAAATAAATTTAGCACGGTCTCCCGCACTTCATTAATAATCAGCCCCTGTGTGGGCCAGGTCCTGGAGGCATTTGTTTAAAAAAAAAAAACTCAGCCCCAGGACAACCACCTCCTCGGTGCTACTTCAATGTTATGGGGGGGCACTTTGACCCCCCCTGGCCCACGGACCACCACCTCCCTGGGGCAATGATGAATTTGTATTGGAGTGGGGCTCAGAGACCTCCCCAGGCCCTGGGCCTTCTTCTTTTAAAAAATTTGGGAAGGGGTCAGCGAGGCTCCCATGAGGCAGGTCCTGCAAATTAGAAAGAAGGTGGGCCGCACAGCCCTCCTTCCTGGAGCCATAGATGGCCCTGGGGACCACCACCCCCAGAGCCGGCTCCTGCTATGGCACAAGGTGCCCACCTCAGGGACATTGCTGTTTGCTATGGCATGGCGGAAGCTTTACCCCACCTGCCAAGCCATAGCAAATTCTCCGCTACCAGCAAACAAGACCATTAAAAATCCTCTTGCTTGCTGGAAGTGAAGCAGAATTGCTTTCACAGAGAGGGAGCTGCATGCTCAGCAGCACCCTCTCTGTGAAAGCAATGTTGGCTCCCGCAGGAGGTGGGTAGCCAGCAGGGACTGTGGGGCCTTCAGACTCCCCCCTGTGGGCCCCAACAGATAAAGGTGCGCTCCAGGGATGGGGTCCCCTTGGCCAAAATCAGCCTGTGGAGGGACGCCCTCCCTTAACAATTTCAGAAGGTTTTATTTAAAAAACAATTTAAGGCTATGCCCCATGGGATGGGGTCCCCAGGGCTGAAATCGACCTGGGAAGGGGGCTGTGCGGCCCCCCTCCCATAAACATTAAAAATAAAAAAAGACTGGGCCCTGGGGAATGGGGTTCCCGGGGCCGAAATCGGCCTAGGAGGAGGCTATGTGGCCCCCTCCCCATTTGAAAAAAGCCTGGTCCCCTGAGATGGGGTCCTGAGGGCCCAAATCGACCAAGGGAAGGGGAACCACGTGGCTCCCCTTCTCTAATAAAAGGGAAAACATTTTCTTTAAAGCCGGCCACTGGAGCCCACTCCCCCTTTCACCACCACTCTGCAAAGGTGCATCCAGGGGCACTGCTAGTTGGAGGATGAAGTCCCTTTTACTCCAGAGGGTCTTAGGGGGACAACTACCTCTCCTGTTACCTCCAGTACATCCCACACAGCGGGATTGCTGAGAGGTTGTTGGAGACCATGCCCGCTTTCCCCAACACTTTGCAAACGTGCGTCCTGGTGCACTACTGGTTGTGGGATGACGTCCCATTGGCTCTTGAGGGTTCTTGGGGCCGACTACCCCTCCTGTTACCTCCGGTAAGTCCCAAACAGTGGGATTGCTGAGAGTTGTTGGAGGCCATGTCCCCTTGCTCCATCACTCTGCAAATGCACCTCATGGTGCACAACTTGTTGAGGGATGAAGTCCCCTTTGCTGCTGAGGGTCCTTGGGGGCCAGCTAACCCCTGTTAACTCCAGTATGTCCAACACAGCAGTATTGCTGAGAGGTCTTTAGAGGCCATGCCCCCTATCTCCACCACTCTGCAAATGCGCCTCCTGGTGCACTATTGGTTGGGGAATGAAGTCCTCTTGGATGCTGAGGGACCTTGGGGGCCAAGAAGCCCTCCTGTTACCTCCAGTAAGTCCCTTACAGTGGGATTCCTGAGAGCTAGTCAGAGGCCCTGCCCCCTTTCTCTACCGCTCTACTAACGTGACTACTAGTTAGAAAACCATAGAAATTCACTTTAAAAAAACAAAGGTTACAGGGACGTTATAGTTAGGAAATAGAATTTGAAAAACCTTAGAAATTCACTTTAAAAAACAAATGTTACAGGAACATTATAGTTAGGGAATAGAATTAAAAAACCTTAGAGGTTACAGGGATGTTATAGTTAGGCTCAGATTTCACTCGTACAAAACCAGTGAAATTCACCAGTTATAGTTACCTGAGCTAACTATAACTTACGGCGCTATAATGCACTACTTATGACCTCTCATATTACATCACTCATGACATGGTCATTGTCATCACTGGTGACATCTCATATGACATCACTTATGACATCATCCATAGAACCACACACACACACATTCACACCCCCATACAATCTCTTGTACAACCACTCACACAACCACTCACATACCTATCCACAGACTCATACCAGTATTCACATATACACTCACTCCTCCATAGAGGCACTCAAATACCCAGTCTCTCACTCATACAGCAACTCACACAACCATTCACTCACCCATACAGCCACTCATATAACCATCGTCTCACATAGCCACACACTCACCCATACAGCTCCTCACACACCCACTTATTTTCCTACACAGTCACTCACACACCCACTCACCCATACAGTCTCTCAACACAGCCACTCACTCACTCATACAAGCACTTGCAAACACACTCACACACCCACACAACCACTTACATACACATTCACACATCCATACAAACATTCTCACATATGCTCAGTCACCTATGCAGACACTCACTCTCCAATGTAGCCACTCACACAGCAACTTAATTAACCAAACACCACTCACTCACCCATACAGCCACTGACACATCCACTCACTCACCAATACAGCCACCCATACAGCATCTCACTCACCCACGCAGCTACTCCCACACCCACGTATACACCCATAATTCCACTTACACACCCATGCACACAAGTATCAAGTCACACAGCCACTCACATAATATATGTTAGAAGTAGCATCACTCAATAGTAGTGCATCTAGTATACTGATCTAACTTTTGTAGTAGGTTAGTATGTATCTTTAACAACCAGAAACTCTTAAAAACACTCACTGGATGATAATATCAGTGATGTCATCAAGGATGTCAGTTGAGATGTCATACGTGATGTCATCTGTAATGTCACTGACCATGTCATGAGTGATATAATATGTGAGGTCATAAGCAGCACATTGTATGAGCGTCAGTTATAGTAAGCTTAGGTAACTAGAACTGTTGAATTTCACTGGTATTTGTACGTGTGAAATCTGAGCCTAACTATAATGTCCCTGTAATCTTTATTTGTTCTCAGTGGAAATATATATATATATATATATATATATATATATATATATATACATACATCACACACGCAAAAAGAAAACATTGTCAGCGCTTTCAGGAGGTGTAAAAGTGTATTTTAATGCTCAAGGTTACGTGTTTGACAGACTAGCTGTCTTGGTCACCAAGACAGCTAGTCTGTCGAAACGCGTAACCTTGTGCATTAAAATTCACTTTTGCACCTCCTGAGAGCGCAAACAATTTTTCCTTTTTCACGCGTGTGGCAATATTTGTTGGCCGTGTCGGAAGCCTTTCAGATATAGATAGATCCTATATATGAAAGGCTTCCAACACTGCAGATCACGTTCGCCTGAGCGAGGCCGGTGCGAGATATGGGTGCCGGGACCCATTTGTCAATTACAGGAAATCGTTATATTCTCAGTTATGAATACAAAAGGACTCGCACTCCAGGATCGTGTTCATAAAGTTAGTTCTATTGGTTTAAACAGCAACGTGTTTCAACCACAGAGGTCTTCTTCCAAAGTCCTTTTGTATTCATAACTGAGAATACGACGGTTTCCTGTAATAGATATATTCTTGATTGAATAATAAACTACATCTTGAACACTGCAAGCCCTGTTGAGAGACGTTCTTCCCCGGTGGATCCTTGTGGGTGAGAAGTCTCCTGCTATATATATATTTATATATAGCACAAAACACAACACTGAGATAAGTAATAGTTCACGGCACTGTGCTTCTTGTCATGATTTATTTTATTCATCATGTAGGCATTTTCCTATACAATCTTTATTTGCATATACAGCCAACAGGCGTTTCACGCACACCGCAATGCTTCAGGGCTTTTGTAAGCAGTGGATCCAATCTGAAATCCGTAATGCTCTTCATCTGATAGTCCCCCTTATATGCGGCTATAATCTTTCTATTTATGAAGACATCATCTGTAACAATTTCATGCACAAAGTGCTTGTCTTATTGGTGGTGTTTTTGTTCAGATGTCTCACAATTCTTTGATAATAAAGTGTCCCTTGATTATTCTTTTTTCATTTCCCCATGATATGGGACTCGCATCTCTCAACGCACCCCTTCTATTCTGAAGGCATTCAAGAGAGAGGAGGGGTGCATTGAGAGATGTTCTGGCAACTGGGTGCAGAAGTGCTGCCCTGAGACTTTCATGCAAGTGGACACTGAGTTTACTGACTGGAAACTGATGGAGCTCAAGAACGGGTCCACAAACAGGAGCTTAAGCGCCTTCTCCTCTTCTCTTTCTTTTATACCACCCTGCTCCTACACCGTAGCTCCCCGCCATGTTGCCTCTACTCTCTGAACCATGTTCAGTCTTGCATTTTCCCTCTCCTTTCTCAACACCTTTCTCCCTTGGACAGTTCGACTGAGGTTCCAGTGCAGGACGCCTCTCTTGACCGCATGTCTGTCCCATCACAGGGTTCTTCTTTTTTCCAGTTTTATAAGGTGGAAAGATTGCCCAGGGGAATTAGAGTGCTTTACTTAAGACCATATTACGTTGCATATTTTCAGGCACAAAGCGATTAGGTGAGTTATCCGCAGTCACAAGATGCTGAGCTGAGGCTAAGAGCCTGGTTCCCCAGTTCAAAAAATCAGCAGGTCCCCTCTCTTTACAGCACGTCAGTCCCAGTCCATGATTCCTTTCTTGACATCATGGCTGCTTTATGCCCACAGCATAAGTCAGGTGTACATGTGGGTAGACGGTGTCCACCCACTACTTTCTCAGGATAGACACTGTCCACCCTGCCAAGAAGTTGGTCCCCACTGAAATATGCTGAACTTTGTCCCGGTGTAATTTTCAGACTCGAGGCACATTCAGCAGTGCCTGTACGTTGCCTGCGTCCTATTCCAAGCAGCAATGTGCAGGTGACAGGGGTGTTTTTTATTTTCACCTCCAGCTGAGCCAAAGAAAAATGGCCAAAGATAAGGGCCATCAGGCCTCCTTTTGTTCCAATATGATCTTGACTGGGTGCGCGGTCTGGAGACTCACACTTGAAGCAAATACAACGGAGGGGAATACAGGCACACAGCCTATTGCTTCACAAGTGCTTAACCCCTTCGCCGCGGCACGAATTTTGCCGCGGCACTGGGGGGGTTTGGGGGCAGCGCGGCGCCGCCATGCTCGTGACGGAACCACTTCGTCATGAGCCACGGGCGCGCTCTGCTCATGACAGAGTGGTTCCGTCACGACTCCGCCCACTCGCGCTAATCGCCCGCACAGGCGGGGAATCAGCGCCGCGTGGGCGGAGCGGCCGCCAACGGCCGCAGCATGACGGAACCACTCCGTCATGAGCACACGGCGCCCGTGGCTCATGACGGAGTGGTTCCGTCATCAGCAGCGATGCGGTTAAGAGAGGCATGCTGTTGACTTTGCTCAGCCTCTGTATATAAGAGATATCTATGCACTATAAAAATGCCAGATGCGTTGATCTGTCCCAGTATATTCACAAATAATTTAAATACCACTATTTTAGATCTTTAAAAGCACTACTCATCCCAATGCAGAGTGTCAGAGTGCTTTATGTTACATATACATTATACTTTGACAATAAATCATATAAGTGCGTAAACCAATGTACCGTAGGTGTTGCATAAGATAGTGAGGATACAAGGTGTAGGACTCATGTGTCCTTCATAGCTCACTTTGCCATATTGGAAGGTTTACAATTTATGAACTGCAAGTAACAAAATGATCTCGGTGTCAAAAGCAGTAACCCACTTACCTATCTACGTCAAATAAAAATTTGTCATCTGCATGTTACATGATGTGCTTTGCAGGGGACACACCGACTTTCTATACTACTTTGATTCAAATCTGGGACTAGACAAAACACAGACCTCTCCAGCAAAAGCTTTAACCTCCAGAGTTATTTTAGCATTATTATTATTCTCTGTGATTTAGTGGGCACACAAAGATCTCTGCAGCAGGTGCCTTAAACCCATAAGATATTTTAAAATGCAAACGTTGCAACAAATTAAGTAGAACAGATCTATTGCCATGTTTCTCCCTGTTGCCAATGTAGTTGTGACAGAGTTTTAAGAAAAATGCAACCATTAGTTGAGGCCTAGATTTTGCGATGGGGTTGCGCCACTTTTTTGGTACGACCACAACGCAAAATCTTATTTGTTAAAATTTGTATTTTGCTTAAACGTACTGATGCTAGACCTGTGTGAGGTCTTAATATCTGATGTCACTTCTTGTGAGTCACTTCCTGTGAGGTCACTTCCTCTGATGCCACGTGCGATGTCATGCGCCGTGACTTAATGCTGTGATGTTATGCGCCATGATCAGGGCTTTAAGTGGCCGGGTCTCACCGGTGCTGAGCACCGGCAGTTTTTTAAGGGGGCCTCGAAACGGGTCTCTGTCGGGCTCTATTTTGTGCACTGGCACAGGTGGTCTGTTTTTTCCAGACTGCAGTGACAGCAGTGATATCGATGTGCACGTGCTCGCACTCTCACTTCTTACTAGTGGAGAAGTTACGGAATGACGTCATGCCAGGTGAGCATTCTAGGGGAAGGGAAATCCTTTAAGGAGAATTATTTTCTCTCTGGATTTCCCTTCTCTTTTTGAAACTCAGGAGCGGCAACATTGTTGTGGTGTCACCAGAGCTGTAAGTGGAAGCTTTTTCAATATTATATACCAGCCATAGTTGCTGCTTATTTATCTTATGCAACTAACAACCATTGACAAAGCCAATAGTCCTGACTTGTAGGTATGATGTTACTTGTTGTATCAAATCTGGATGCAATGACAGAAACAGCAAAATACAAGTCGGGCGGCACACTATGCTAACCACAGATTTTTAGCTTACCTGTTTTAAGCCATGCCCTTAATTACATTGGCCACGCCCCCTTTATGAGACCACCCAGTTGTTTCATTCCACTTAAAGCCCTGGTCAGGATGATACTTGCACACTGCCTAACTTGCCTCATCCCCCCTCCTCTGTTTTTAGGTCTCGCCTGACCCAGCGCATGCGCTGGTCTGGCGAGACTTATTGAGAGGGCTCCAAAAAGCGCTACCAGGCCAGCCTAGAGCTACAGTGCATGTGCGCCGCGCTTTACAGCGATTACTTTCATGATGTTTGATCGTGATCGCGATCACTTTCACTTTCGCGGCTGCACAGCCGCTTTGCATAGCCAATGGGTCTCGGTTTTGGGACCTTATAAGTATTTAGTTATGCAACTGTTGCATGGCTAAACACTTACAAGGTCCCAAAGGCGAGACCTATTGGCTATGCCAATGCTTGTTTAGGACTTGTGCCCACGTGCGCCCGTCTGGTAGTTCCACCTGCACTGGTTGCTGCCCTGCCTTCACCTGGGCTCTGCTAAGCTTCTGGCGCGAGGAAGCGCTCCTCGTCAATCTGGATTGGAGCGTATGCTAATGAGTTGTCTGACAGCCCCGTGGCTCGTCTGCTCGCATAGCGAGGGCAGCGGGAGAGACAACCGGGCCAGGCTCTGAGTATATGCAGCGCGGCTCATTATAGGCCACACAGGCCTGGCAGATGTTATGGCAACATCTGCCAGGCCTTGGATAACTGCAGGGTGACGACAGCCTGCCACTGCGAGGAGTCAGGCTTGGGAGATGCAACGACGCGGGCGTGAAGAGGTACAGACGCCACGGAATGGCATTACGACTCGTGCAGCGCTTAATTTATTATAAACAGCGCACCACCCGTCCTGTCTCTTTATAGCATCGCCACTCTTGCCTCTATGTTCATGCCTTCCTTGCCACCTTTATCCCTTTCATTCCCTTCTCTCTCTTGCTGTTCGTCAAATTCTGATCGAGTTGGTCCTGAAAAATGAGCCACGGTGCCCACCACCTGCAACCGCTGATGTGAGCGGCTGAACTCTGATGCCCCTGCGGGCTTCTGCCTTAGATCCTGTAATATCTACCTATATAAAATATAACACATGGGCCTTTTGTACATATGGTGGTCTTTATACAAACACCGGTAGATGCAAAAAGTGAATTAGTCAGGCTAAAGAATACATACAGCACATAACCCAGGTCTGTATATCTATATTATTTCACAGCCTTTTACTATAATGTGTTGAGTGACGTCATTAGCCCTTGTACTGTGCTCATCGTGCCATAGATATGTCCTTGCGATACTTTTGGCGGTCGGTTAGGTTTCCATATGCGGCGGGTGGTTCAGGTCAGTAAATACATACAGTGGATCAGCCAGAACTATGCGTGAGCGGACCCTGCATGGGGGCAGTATTAAGCTGGAAGACACAGATGGGTCCCTACCCTACCCCCACTCTTGCCACCATTTGCCCATGCGGGGGCAATAGAGTAGAGGTCACGTGGTGGGGGGTCACCCTTTCTCTGCCAGAGGGTCTCTTCTGGGTCCACTAGTGCAGACAGGTAAGAAACTCAGTCCGAGAGTGGTGCCATCATGGCCCGGCTGGTATCAAGGCCGGTTCATCTTAACCTTGGCATTTTATTTTCTTAGAACCATTAGCCCACACATGACTTTCTCAAATTCCCACCTTCACTAATCCCCACTTTCTCGAATTCCCACCTTCCCAACCCCAAGAATAGGAGACAGTAGGTGGGGAAATAAGAAAGTAAATCAGAACATATCCTCAGTCAATCCAACAAGAGTTTTTCTCCATAATCAACTTAGGAGAGCCCTGAGGTTGGTGTAGTATAGTTTACCATAGGGTGGGGTAGAAGGTGCGAGGCTTCATGTTGTAGGCATGGGCCATCAGCTGTTAGTCAAACTGCTAGGGCTGGGACCCTGTAACCGGGTGGATGTGAGGACAGGACCAGGGTAACTGTTCGGTGGGCCAGGGGTTGGGATCTTTGCCAAATTGCAAATGGTCCCCCCTGCCTCTGTGAGTGGAATGACC
Organism: Triturus cristatus; assembly: GCF_964204655.1. Classification (NCBI taxonomy): domain Eukaryota; kingdom Metazoa; phylum Chordata; class Amphibia; order Caudata; family Salamandridae; genus Triturus; species Triturus cristatus. The sequence goes on from NC_140593.1 coordinate 860,744,407, forward strand.
CGAGTGCTGTGAAAGTAAATATGCAAATGTATGGACCTGCTATTGTTGCAAATAATACAGTGTGCCATTTTAGCTAGTTTAGGAATGTGTAATTATAATTTAAAATGTGACAATGGAATTTGTCAAAACTTGTAATTATGCAGCGTTTTTTTGTTGAGTTGGAGGGGGCGGGATCCAAGCTTAGCGCCTCCCTCCCTATACATACAGAGTGTGCCTTTCCCTAGGTAGGTAGGTATACATATATATACGTACAGTTCATTCCGCCGATCTTCAGAAAGCTAGATTAGATTACACAGGCCTGGACATGCCTGCAGTGCTTTACTCAGGCCTCCACATATGTACAGTGCAGAGATGGAAATACTTGCATTGGGTTTGCCCGGGTAGCTTGGAAGCGCCTTGATTTCTACTTGCATGCTCAGCACACACAACCACTGTCCCCAGCGACCACCCTTCCCCCACCCAGGTGGCACAAGTGGAAACTGCTGAGAGGCGCAGAAGTTGTTTCACGCGATAACTCATTGGTGTCATTGTTCATGGCGGTGCCATCAGAGCACCTGCCCCAGCAGGAGCCAGACCCCATTGGCTGCCAGGAGCTCTCTTCGCTTCACCGTGTGCCTATATTTTCTCTCCCAGTCAGATGATGGTTGTAGAATCCGGACTAGTGCGTGCGTCCTCGCATGTATCGGAGGGAGTTGTGCTCTATGGGGCGGAGGGCCCCTCTCAGAATCACGGCTGCGGCCTTCGCGTTCACGTTCTTTATGGATTTATCCACAATGAGCTTCCGTAGGTGGACCTCGTTCAATGAAAGGACATAAACGACAGCCTCGCTTTGGACCCGGCCGACGTGTAGCTGGACTGAGGTGAGGTGAGGCGACTCTGTGAGTTGTAGGATACCTTCAAGTTTGGGTTTTTGGGTGGTGCGATGGTGTTAGTGTTGCGTCCGTTTGCCGGCAGATGGTGGCAGTTGTGAGGCTATGAAGTGTCACCTTACCAGCCGAGCAGCAAGGATCAGCACATTAGCAAAATGTGCTACCGCAATGTTTATGTTAATAATAGCCAATCGCCCTTTCAGAATTAAATAATTTCCCTGTTATACAGGCAGTTTGTGGAGTTCAAAGGTCATTTGTATATTTTTGTGTGGATATGAAGAAATATGTTAAGTTTGAAAGGAGGGTATAGAGAGCAAAAAATCAGACTGCAACTGCGATCGCCAGACATTTTGAATCCTGGCAGGGCCAACTTAGCCTTTCATCCTTCCATGATTTATAATATGGGAACCGTAGATATTGGTTAACAATGCACTGTATTAAGCGGCAGGAAGCAAGTCACTTCATGATATGATTGTGAGCTACTTATGGTGTCAGTATTCCATTAGAATGAGATGGTTTAGAGCTGAAAAGAGGCTGCATTGAAGTGGAGATGTGTACTACATTATACAATGTAACTGACACTCCCCCAATTACGCACAGAACTTATAAAGGGGTCGCGTGCAGTTCTGGGAGCACTTTGATGCCCACTGTGGCCACAGATCCACCATTATTCCTAGAAGAAGCAGTTCATGGACGCCATTTAGGAGTCGCCAGGGTTTGCAGCTGCGACCCCTGGCTTGACCCTGGCCACCTCTGGCACTGCTTGTGCGACCCCTGGCCTCAGAGGTTGCAAAATCAGTGGCAGGCACACAAGGGCAGCTCCACTTTCCTTGTTTTCTGTCAATTCTTCATTACACTCATAGTTAATAATCAATCAATCAGGGGATTATAAAGCGCGCTACTCACCCGCGAAGGTCTCAAGGCGCTATATTTTATTATTCACAATTAGTGTAAGAAAGAGGGAATTACAATTTGCTGGAATATGACCCTCCCTGGCAGCGGGGGTAAGTAAAAAATTATTTTAAATGTATGTTGTGTGCGCGCTTGCGGGGAGAGTTTATGTGAGAACAAGTGTGTGTGTAAATGTGTGTGTATGTGAAAGTAAAGGTTAAATGGCGTGTGATGTCACCTCCCCTACCACAGGCATTTTGGTGAATTGACGTTCATGAAGCATTTCTGCCCCCAAAATATACTGGAAAAATATAAGTGCTATGAACAACACCCTCTCACTTTCTGGCGGGTTGCGCTGTTCCCTGCGCTTGTGCTAAAAACATTCCACATGGTGTAGTTTCTGGAATTTTGCATGACAAGCATAACATAAAATTCGCAAAATAATGTGAGATTACACTGGCGGAATGGAAATTTCTCCCAGGCCTACTATACACTACCTTGTGCATAGTATGCATTTTGTGTGCTCAGAATATTGTACACTGCCAACAATTCTCAGCCGTGGTCGCTGATACTGTTCTCGGGTCTGCACCTGATGAGTGGACTTCATTCAATTTAAATGCTCCGAAGAGGCGAGGAGCAGTAAATAGGGTGCAGGCAGTATACCTCGGACGGAGGAGTACAGGTGAGATGGCCAGATATAGGGCAGGCTGTCTAATACTTCAAGTGCTGGGCACAAAGCACAGGAGCAAGACGCAATGCCACCGGCACTTTTAATGCCGGCATGTCATCTCAGAACAGCGTCGTCTTTTCAGTCTAGAACTTCATCAGATGAAACTATCAAAGAATAGCATCATGAATAGAAAAGGATTTTTGTAATTGTGGATTAAGACACAGTGGAAATATATAATGTATAGGAAAAAGCCTTGAGAAAGCCCCAGGGCATCAAGCCGCCAGGGGGCGAAACACGTGTTGGCTGCTTGCAGAGTACCACTAAAAAACATTTAAAAAAAATATATGGCTAACTACAGATTATCACTAAAAAGTGATTTTTTTTTTGAGTGTGGAGTTTTATATAGCGCAAACTAGACCCGAAGGTATGAGAGCGCTTTCATGAGCACCAGTTACATTACAGACAGACACATTCATTTTTGTTAGGCACCGGGAGATTAAGTGATTTTCCCAGAATCACAGAATGTTGAGCGTCCCTGCCGAGACTCGAAACCCGGTTCCCCGGCGCCGAGGTCGACCGTCCTAGCCATTGCATTTCTAACTGCAAATTAAATGGATAGTTCAACAATAGCCATAAAGGCTTCCGAGGATCTTTTAAAATTTTGGGTAGAAAATAAAATAAAAATAAAAATAATTTTGGGTAGATACACTAAAAACCCCTTCAGCAATGCGAGACCATAGAGGTTCAGGAGTAACAGGAGGAAATGTACCGAATGGAAGAAAGTGCATTTCAGATACAGTGCTAAGAGGGACATATTAGTGACGCAATTAAAAAAATATCAGGATAGGCTTAGCAAAGCCAGAGCTGGAGACTTAACATGGAGTGTGGCATTCAGCAATGGGCCTGGAGGCCATATTTGCATCCATGTCTGTATGTGTGGCAGGGACTTTGGAGCGTATGAGCAGATCGGAACTAAAGACAGTCACCTTTCCTTCCCCGTCCTCCCTTGGCGGTCATAGAGGATCGATCCCAGTCTGTGTTCATTACAACCAAAACAAATATTGGGCTACATTGCAACGTTTAGATGGCGCTTACTGCCAGTATGAGGGGCACTGAAGCGCTTGCCTACATGGGCAGCATGCTACGCCGTGTAGTACGTGTGGTTGAAGGGTGTGGTAGTTGTTTTTGATCCTCTGTGGAAAGTGTTTCAAAGTCGTGGGTGGAGAAGTGTGGCTCAATGGTTAGAGTGGCAGACCCTGATGCAGAGATCTGGCCCGGGACCAGGGTTCAATTCCCACCTCGGCGGGTCTTGGGCTCAATTTCCTCGGACCTGACAATTCTCGCCTCGGTGCCTACTCTAATCATGGGTCCCACTCTGCAACTCTGGGCAATAGCTTGCTTAATCTCCACAACAGCCCCAACAGAGCTGGGGATGCCTAGCTTCACCTTGGGGGTGCCCAGGAGTGGACATTTCAGAGGGAAAGCCAGGAAGGGGTCCATGAGTAGAAGCGCCAGGACGCCCTGTTGCTGGGGCAGCAGTGCGCTATACAAGTACAAAATTTCATTTTATTTCATCGATTTTATTTCATCGACGCAGAGCTTAGCAGCGTAATGGATGCAGAAGTGCGACAGATATCCACAGATTTTACGGTTATAGTTAGACTGGCAGCTTTGTGCTGCTCTGCAGGTCTCTTTGTGGTTTTTCTTAGGATCATAGTTCACTTAGCTGGTTTCTGCACTGGGTTGCCCAAGGTGGGATATTTTGTTGAAAATGTTAAGGTCCTGAGATACAATGATATGCAATGGCTCTGAATGGGCGGTAATTTACACACTCGGCCTCTGCACTAAAACCTGATTGGCTGCAGCCCTCAAGGATCATAATTGGCACTCAATATCTGCCGGCGCAGACTGCCCAGTGGGGCTGGGCGGATTAGAACAAGGCCCCTCCACATCAGCATTGGTACGAAGGGGCTAGAGAGTGATGGAGCGCCCTAGAGGTATCCCTAGTGCTTTATTTGTGGAGTCACCACACTTCCCACATTATCCACCACCTGCTGCGTGATTTGAAGATTTCAGTCAAAGATGTTTGTAGCTCAAATGGATCAGTTATAAAACAAAATCGCCAACGTGTGCTGCTTCGCAATGGACGTCCATTTGTAAAAGTTAACCGGTCACCTTTGGCTGCTGACGCTGTTTCAGGAGTCAAACTGGTGGGAATGAGGCAACATCTTTGCCCAGAAAGTATTATTGTGTGTTAAAATGCCAACACCGTGAAATAACACTACCGCGGAGGAGGCGGCGTCAAGCCACATAATGGGTCTTTTCTTGCTGCATCATTCAGCCAAATCTGCAACACAAAATGGCCTTTTATTGACACCTAAATCCAGTCAGAAAGAGCATTTACCAACCGGCACAGCATTGGCAGAAGTGCTGTCCTGCTATTCAAATATTCTTACTTTTGAGGGTAGAATGTTCTATATGAAACAGAAGCAGAACATCAACATGATGCCACAGATGGCCTCAACGGTGATAAAAGAATGCCCTTTAATCATAATATTCTCCTCGCCTTGTAGCCGCTGTGATAGCCTGATGGCTAGCCGCCCCTGGCTGTCCCTGGCTTGGGCCTGAAGGTCTCTGTCATGAGACGTCCTGAATAATTGACAGGCAGCTCCAGGGGTCACCACAAGTCCGCCAGTGGCCAAGCTGGAGACAGAGATGGTTCAGCGCAAGTGTATCGCTGGCCTGGATCCGGTTCCATCCCCGCGCAGATCTCCTGTCCGACATCAGAAACCCATGTCGGACCAGCAATACAGGTTGGAGCAGTCTGGGCTTTCCCTTTTACTGCTGCTGATGGGATCTTTCTTGTCTAGCTACTAATGTTAGAGCCAAAGGCTCTGGTAGCTGGATTGAATTATTAATAAAAATAAGTGTGTGTGTATATATATTCACTGAAAAAACCATAGGTTTCACACATGTTATAGTTAGCTGGACTTTTCACTTGTACAAAACCATTGAAATTCCCCCGTTATAGTTAGTTCAGCTAACTATAACTCGCGCGCCCGCAATGCACTGCTGATGACGTCACATATTACATCACTCATGACATGGTCAGTGACATCACTCATGACATCACTGATGACATCTCAAATGACATCACTGATGACATCACTGATGACATCATCCTTGTGATAGAGTGGCAGACCTCCTCTCACCCTAATATAACCTTTGATACACACATTCAAAAATAGAGACTAAAATTTTCAAAACAATGGACATACCAATACCAGTTACAACAACCTCTTCAGTAATTCTAAGATCCACATACACATCCACTCATTCACCAACAGTCCAATACAGTCACTCATACATGTACTCACTCATCATATGTACTCATACACCTATACATCCTGTTACACAATGCCACTCATCCATAGTTACTCACACACATAGTCACTCATGCTAATAAAGAATCAAACATACATTTACTTGCATATACAGTTATACACACACCACCACACTTACTTCTACGGAAACTTACACATACTTAGTCTTTTAAACAATCACTTATAGAAACACATACTTATTCATACAGGAACTCTTTCAATCTCTCACTCTCACATATACTCACATATATACACCAATAGTCACATATACTAGTTTAAAACATATGTAGTTACTCATAAAGACACTATTGAGACAGTCATTCACTCACTAACACACCCATACACACACTCATCCACCCATACAGTCCTGCACACATACTGTGTTCAACACATACAAACAGTGAGTCACTCATTCATGCACCTATGCACTACGTAATACCCCCACCGAACCATGCAGACACTCAGACTGATACTCAAAAAACCAACTAATAACCTATATAGACACCCATGTAGCTACTCACCAACCCATGCAGCCACTTATACACAAAGTGAGAGACTGATACAGATATTTACATATTTAAACATTACTCACTAAGCCATGTATTCACTATGATACACTTAATCAGTCAGTTACACAATCAATTTTTCAAAAACAAATCATCCATTTAGACACTTATATACCCATTTATTCTTCCATCGACCTTGAGATATACATATATAAAACATATTTAATTTTCAGAATAACACACATTCACTGGATGATGTCATCAGTGATGTCATCAGTGATGTCATTTGAGATGTCATCAGTGATGTCATCAGTGATGTCACTGACCATGTCATGAGTGATGTAATATGTGACGTCATCAGCAGTGCATTGCGGGCGCGCGAGTTATAGTTAGCTGAACTAACTATAACGGGGGAATTTCAATGGTTTTGTACAAGTGAAAAGTCCAGCTAACTATAACACCCCTGAAACCTATGGTTTTTTCAGTGAATTTCTGAGGTTTTTTAAATGCTAATTCCTAACTATAACGTGCCTGAAACCTATGGTTTTTTCTGTTAATTTCAAAGGTTTTTTAAATGCTAATTTCTAACTATGCCTACAGAGATAGGACATGTGAAGAAAGAAGAAAAAATGCACAGAAACAAACAAAAGAAGTGCAGAAAGAAGCAACAGAAGTCCTCAAATACGAAGATAAGTGCAGGAAGAAGGATAACGTGCAGAAAGAACAAAAAGAAGAGCAGAAAGAAGCCTTGTTGCAAAATCATCCTGTACCCTCAACTTTTTCAGACGGATACTGGTGGTAACTGAGTCTGACTAACCAGTCCTAGAGCCAGTGCTATGTTAAAAGACACTTAGAATACAGTGAAAACACCTACATACACTAGGGAACATTATGCGTTGGGGTCCCCCTGTGATTAGCCTTACCTCCTCTATAAGCCCCTAGTATATAATAGGGCATGGGGATTAAAACTACCTCTTAAAACAGGCCACAGGGCGTTTTTGCACACGTTAACTCAGGCCCCGTCCCCTCCTTTCACCATTGTGTAAACACGCCCTGTGTCCGTTTTTAGTTGGGAGATTAAGTTCATTTGAGTCCTGAGGGTCCCTAGGGTCCAACTAGCCCACTAGGTACCTCCAGTAAGTGCCACAGAGCTGCGTTGCAGAGAGGTGTAAAAAGTGGCACGGCCTGGACCACCTCTCTGCAATGCAGCTCAGTGGCGCTTACTGGAAGCACTTGGTGGGCTAGTTAGCCCCCAGGGGCCCTCAGTATTGAAGGGAAATTATATCCCCAATTTAAAACGTGCCATGGTGCGTGTTTGCACACGTCACCTCAGGCCCCGTCCCCTCCCTTCACCACTGTGTAAACGTGCCCTGTGGCTGTTCTAAGTTGAGAGATTAAGTCCCCTTGAATCCTAAGGGTCCCTAGGGTCACACTAGACCACTAGGTACCTCCAGTAAGCACCACAGAGCTGCGTTGCAGAGAGGTGTAAAAAGGGGCAAGGCCTCAGAACACCTGTCTGCAGCGCAGCTCCCTGGCGCATACTGGAGATGCCTGTTGGGGGCGCGTTTGCAGAGTGCTGCATGGAGGGGGCATGGCCTCCGGCACGATGCCAGTCTTTTATTTATTTTATTTTTTTAAGAAGGGGGGCTGTGTGGTTCCCCTTTTTATCCTAATTTATTGGCCCTGATGACCCCATCCCCCAGGGCCTGTCTCCTAATTATATTTTTTTGACCCCAATCCCCAGGGCCGGCCACTGTTTTTTATTATTTTTAAAAAATATATATTTATAGACACACCTAGGACATGCTGGACAAACCGTACGTACCTATCACCATGACGATTTGCGTGATATTCATTAAAAGGCGACTATGCATGCAATTAATCCACGTGGAATGTATTTACACCACTAGTGAAGCTCTGACATGTCTGATGCTCTACCGTGCCTAATCCCGGTAGACACCCTTGTCGTTTATTTATACAAACATGGGTAGCTATTGACGGGCACATTTAATACACATGCACACCAAGCCATTCAAAGGGGATTCGACAAAAATTCGACCAAAACTATGCAAGAAACCCCCCTCACAGTTAATAAAACACACATCCACTGCCGGATGTGTAATACTTTTTATTTTACTCTCTGGAAAGGGGACGAACATCACTTGCGAGTCACAGCGCGCTCCTGACAGAGCCCAATGCTGTGTTACACCCACCATTGCCTGCCGAGTGCCACACACCTCTGTATTGTATTCCACTAGCTAGTGCATATGCTATGACACTCTCTAGCCCATGTGCACTGTAACACCACCCCGTGAAAATGTCATGCCACACTTGTCTTCGCACGGGTTATATTGCCCCATCTAACGTGCCTTCCTCGATGCCTATGTTATAACGCACAGTGCTATGCCATACATATTACAATTTGGGATCCATATCTTTGTCACAGTGCATATGCAACGTTACACTCCCCAGCACATATTTTATATTACAACTTTAGAGACTAGTTAGGTTACACAACACTGCCCTGTGCATATTACACTCCAAGGCGCATATCGCATAGCACACGCTAGTGCCTGTGCTATCTCGCGCTCTCCAATGAATCTGTCATTGCGCACAATGTATTGCATATTATATTTCACGCCTGGTTCATCTTATATCACACTTTTTGGTGCATAGTTTATACCATACACTATATCTAGTTTTCATTTTCAATCGTGCTCTCAGGACTATGTTCTATATAACACTGTGTTCACCTACCCTTTTCACGGGCATTACATTTTGCGATAGGGGGTGGAGGGTCAGGGGGTGTTTTTGCCAAGTGAGCCCGGAGTCACAGTCACTAACGTCTTCTTCTTCCTGAATAAAAGTGAGATTATGCTGCATACTTGTTCATATTTTAAGTAGTTTGCATAGACAAAATGTTTTAAAAACAATAAAGTTTCTAATACCCGCCTTCTCTGAACAGTTAGCTTGCTGCCCCATCCCCCTCCTCCCTATCCTCTGTTGTGTGAATCCATGGACTAGCCTCCTCCCTCCTGCCATGCATGGTCTGATGTGCTGCCACTGCCCTCAATTTAGTATGATGTACCAGTCCACTCCTCCTGCCCTCCATTGCCCAATTCTATGCCCCATCATTGACCTCCTGCTTAAACTCTGTGCTTAGCTTGCTGCCCCTATTCTCCTTCCCCCTGCCCTCCGATGTCTTTGTGCATGCCCCTGCTCCATCCTTTTTGCCCACCATGTCCCATGGACCTGCCACTCCTATCTACTCTGAGTGTTCTGTTGAGCTGCCACTCCCCTCCCACCTGCCTAGCATTGTCAGATGACTGTAACCTGTCCCCGCCACCTCCACCCTTCCTGTCCACATGCCATGCCTCTATCCTCTTCCTCCTGTCCTACATGGTCCATTGTACTGCCACACCCTTCTGCCCTCCCTGGTCTGTTGTGCTGCAACTGCTCCTCCTGCCTGCCCCGTGTGGTCTGTTGTGAGGCCCCTTCCCCTGAACTTTCTTGTCTGTGCACAGGTCCTGACCCTCCCTTCTATCCTCCATCGTCCTTTGTGCATGCCCCTGCACCCTCCTTCTTGCCCATCATAGCCATTGTGCTGCCACTAACCCTCCCACTTGCCATGCATGGTCTTCTGTGCTGCCATGGCCCCTCCCACCTTCCCTGTGTGGTCAGTTAGCTGCCCCTGACCCCCTCCCACCTTCCCTCCATGGTCTGTGTGTATGCCATCACAGTCTCACTGTTGCTCTTCATGTTGTGTCTTGCTTCTAGTGCCCATCCTGCCTGACCTCCATGGCCATCTTGCTGCTCCTGCCCTGCCCCCTTGCCCCCAGCCCTCTGTTTACATGTGCAGACCCCTACTCCCTCCCTCCTGGCTTGTCTGTTCCATTGTAATGCCCCTGATCCGTCCCTCCTGCCCTTTATGGTCTGTTATGCTGCAGCCTTCTCTCCTGTCTGTCCATTATGGTCAGCTAGCTACCATTGCCTCTTGCCCCTCTGTTCTCTGTTGTCCATGTGCATGGTCCTGTCCCCTCCCTCTTGCTTTCTATGGATTGTTGTGCTGCACTCCCGTCCTGCATGCCCTGTGTGGTGTATTGTGCTGCTGCAAACCCTGATGCCTGCCCTGCAGGGTCAGTTTGGTGCACCTCTCCATGTCTCTCCTGTCCTCTGTTATCCAAGTCCATGTCCCTATCCCATTTCCTTCCATGATCCAATGTACCATACTTGCGAACATTTTGAACTTGGTAAGAGGGAGATTTTGAAAAAAAACTGGGGTATTGATTTTCCCCTTTGAGTTACATTGAAAAAGAGGATATTGTAGACAGGAGACAGATCAAATAAAGCCCATTTGAGCTTAAAAACATTGGACGTTTCCTGGCTGAATCGGGTCTGTTGGCATGTATGGTTGTACTACCATTGCCTCTTCCTTCTGCCCACAATGGTCTATTACATTGCCACAGCCTTGAAGGAGGGTAGATTTTGTATCACAGGGGGCCCCTGGCCCGTTCTGTCCACACCTGAAGTATGAGACCCTTGTCCTTGCCCTGCCAGCCGCATTTGTAGGCCGTATTAAATTGACCAGCGGGTCCTGTGTTGCTATATAATTATCCTGAGACATCCTTACCACTCAGCCAGCATAAAACCCCTGTGTAGGCCCTTCTGTTCAATATGTAGGCCTCTTTGTTAAATTGACCATAGCTCTGCAATTTTAGTGTATAGCAGTCTGAAGGCAGGTCTGCGAGGCCTTCTGCTCCAAACTAGTAGCCCCCACCCTACCCGAGTGCTCCGTGCTCGGTATCAAAGTTCAACATCCCCCTGAAGCTGTCGACATACAGTAGGCTGCATCCTGGACTGGTACTTGCTTCCTGGGCAGGTTTCCCGCTTTTAAGGAAGTGGCAACCGCAGAGCGTCAAGTTAGGAGAACTGAGGAGATTTTATACATGAATATATTGAATTCCTGTACAATACCCATTATTTTCTGCTTGCTCTATGGAACTTACGATAAGCGATTGGCCTGAGAGACTGACCTTTTCACCCAGTCCATTGTCAGCATTAAGTGGGTAAATGACGAAATGTCTGGTAAAATCTGCAGACGAAGCTTTTGGGTAGCATACGTAGGTAGATGTAGCGTGCAAAGGAGCCCACAAAATGATATAAAAAGGGAGCACCCACAGATATCGACGGACAACCTCGCCGTCTGTATGTAGGTTAACAGGCTGTGCAGGTTTTCCCCAAGAACTGGGAGCTCTTGTCTTCCTTTGCTTAAAATGTCTTGCTCGGCTTTGCTTGAAGTATCCTATTCTATTTTACCTATATGGAATGTCATGTTATGTTTAACCATTGTTCTCTTTACTTTTGCATTTAAAAGATGTTGTATTGTAATTGCAGGAATGCTTGCTCTAAGAGTAAATGTGAGTGTCCCTAGGTAACATTTTCCTTGGTGTAACTTGTTTCTCATGATGCATTTATAGATGTGTTTTCTCTCTCTCTCTGTCAGTCCATTAATTGAGATACAGAGAATATCATGACAGCTGTATGATTATCTGGATTCTGTATTTTGTACTTTAGGTCTCTATTCTGCGGTTTCTTTGAAGTTGCATCTTCTCATTAAACTGCCATTGTATTCTGCCTCCAATTCCATGTCTCATATGTCTGTTTTCTTCATTTTTGGAGCAAGCGTTCCTAGGCACCCCGGCTCAAATTAAGGTGCCCCTTTTGTCCCTGACTCACTCTCTTGCTCAGTTCTGTGGTGGCTCCCGGGGCTCTGGGGACCGCCCCTAGCTTCCTTGACCTGTAATAGATCTTCCCTCCAACAGCCTCTCTTGCAAGTCCTGTATTGTTGGTTTGTTGCCCCTGCCCCCCTTTCCACTGCCCTCCATAGTCTGTTGTGCTTCCACGGCCCTTCCTGCCTGCTCAGTGTGGTTAAATTGTTGCCTTTGCACCCTCCTACCTGCCTTCAATTTTCAGAGTCCGTGCCCCTGGCCTCTGCCTCTCAACAGTATCCTAATGAACAACTAGATTGCTAACATTCTATATTTATTACAAAAGTGTGGAGCGCCTGACATCATCTTGATGTAATCAAAACTGTAATACCTAGAGCATTCCTTTAGAAATTACATATATGAGAGGGTCTTATTGGCATCAAAATTATGGTTAGTGCTCTAAAAGACTAAAATAAGGACATATTTTCTGAGTTTTCAAATAGCGACAAAGCACTTTTAAATTATTTGTTATCTTTATGTTTTTTTATCTAGTTGACAACTTGATTAAATGTTGCACTTAGGGGAGAGGATGTGGTGTTACTTCCAGAACTGCAGACTTTGCAACTGGGGAACCAGGTTGAAGTTTCTGCTTCAGCTCGACATTCTGTGATTCTGGTCAAATCACTTAGTCTCCCCATGTCTACAACCAAAATGAATTTGTTCTTGTGTGATGTAACCAATGCTCATGTAAAGCACTCCAATACCTGACAAGTCTGCACTATATAACACTGCAAAAACACAAAATAATAAGTGTTTTGCACACTTCTGTCATTGGGCTATATTTGGGCTATATCTGGGTGATTTTGGGCTACATTTGGGCTCTTTTGTCTCCGGTGGCCATCTTGGGAGATTTATTTGTTATGAAGTTTCCTAATTTCCTCATGTACTGCAGTCTCCTCAGTCGGAAATGCTTTCAGTTTTTTACTTTGATTCCATCATGAAGGTATTCAGATATGTCACACATTTGCCATGAATTCTGAATGTTAGCACTCTAGTTGCTCATTAGATCACTGTAGTAAAACTACTGCTCACCATGGAAGTCTGCTCCTGGTATTAAAAGTGCATGTTTCAGTCTGCATGTCAGAATTTTTTAATGAAATAGAAGAGGATTTGAGAAGTCACTCAAAATGTGCCCTCATTTTCTTTCTTCAGCATTAATCATAATTTCTATGGCAAAATGAACCCCCTCATTGTGTTCCTTTTTAAATTAAATGTTTTAAGTGTTACCAGTTTATTCCAATCAAGATGGCTTCAGGTGTGCCATACTTTTGTCATAATGAAGACAGTAAGTGCTCTAGTTGTTTTTAAGAACATTCTTGGACATTCTGTCATTGGGCTATACTTGGGCTACATCTGGGTGATATTTGGGCTACATTTGGGCTCTTTTGTCTCTGGTGGCCATCTTGGGAGACTTATTTGTTATGAAGTTTCCTAATTTCCTCATTTACTGCAGTCTCCTCAGTAGGAAATACTTTCAGTTTTTTACTTTGATTCCATCAAGAAGGCATTCAAATGTGTCACACATTTGCCATAAAATCAGAATGTTAGCACTCTTTTTGCTCATTAGATCACTGTAGTAAAGCTACTGCTCACCAGGGAAAACTGCTGCTGGTATTGAAAGTGCATGTTTCAGTCTGCATGCCAGGATTTGAGAAGTCACTCAAAATGTGCCCTAATTTTTCTTTATGCAGCACTAACCATACTTTTTATGGAAAAATGAACCACCTCATTTTGTTCCTTTTTAAATTAAATGTTTTAAGAGTTACCACTTTAATCCAAGCAAGATGGCTTCAGGTGTGCCATACATTTATCATAAGTAGGACGGTTAGCGCTCTAGTAGTTCTTTGGAACACTCTGGAAAGCTGCAGTAGAACACAAAGGAATCAACTGACAGTCTCTGCCCTTGTTGGATGTACATGTTTTACTGAGAATGTCAGACTTCATTCTCACATGACTGAGAAAGATAATGTGAATTTACAGAAAATAAGCTCTCAGTTTAGCTTATAGATCACCTTCCAAACCTCTGTGGTAAAAGCATGAGAAAATATTTTTCTCTCAATCATGATATCCCAGCAGAAGGCTTTTTCACATGGTGAAATCACCTTAGAACATACCACAATTCCTAAAATGAGTATGGTACCATCAACAAATGATTTATAATGTAACTAAAGTCTTAAAATCTTCTATTAACTGCAATGCTTTTTAATGAGGTGCTATCATGTATATTGGTCCCAAGATGGCTGCCAACACTTCTTGGATGAAGTGCTGACAGCCAATCAGATCTCAGGATGAGATGTGTGGTTAGGCTCCACCCACATATATATATTGATTTAAATGCTATTTTCTCAGGAACTACTGAACAGATTTACACCAGACTTACAAAAGGCACTTCCTTGACCCGAGGACTACCTCTCTGCCAAATTTCAAGTAACTCTGTTCAGCCGTTCGGGCTGTAGCTGTGTCTAAAGGTCCTATGGAAAAATGCATGGGAAAAACGCGTTTTGGGACCCCCGTTTTTTCTCAGCCCCCGCTTGACGAATCCCCCCGAGACTTTCAGGGTAGGAGCGGAGCGTAGCGCCCCACCTATTTTGAAAATTTCGCGAGGATTCATTGACCGGCGCCAAAGTTATTCCAAATAGAATGTTGCGGAGTTCCTATGGAAACAGGGTCCTAACTATAACTATCTACTGGCGACCGCCAGTAGATAATATATATATATATATATATGGCTGCCTGGTTTGTTTTGGTTTGGTAAATAAACCGATATTTGAAAAGAATCCGTGGTCCGTGCTCCCTTCTGCTCAGCTGGTCAGACACGAGAGAGGAGAGTGCTCTGCTGATATATATATATATATATATATATATATATATATATATATATATATATATAGATAGATAGATAGATAATACTACAAAACTATCTTTATGTACTTAAATACACATTACTTTTATTTAATCCAAAACAACTATTATCACCATTAGAAAGATGAAAGCTGCAGCCAACCCTGGATTTGAGCCTTTGATATGCATAATGCACACAGATTTTTGCAGCGCCCTATACTTTCTGCAAGTAACTTCTGAAAATCTTGGCGCTTTTGAAGAAAGAAAGTGGGCCTAGGTTGGTAGTGTGCAGCCTCTAATCTTGATGTTTGTGCTGGTGTTTTCATGCTATTCACATTAAATAGTATGGCCCACGGAGCTCAGGTCACACAAGGGTCCATGTAAATCATTCTTCAAAAAATCTCTTTAAGGCAGGGAAAGACCCTGGCAATTCACATAAAACATGAAAGGTGGGCACTACTAGGTGACATTTTTAGGTCTCGCCTACACATCGCATGCACTGTCTCTTCTAAAAATCAGTTCTCTATCAGTGAGGTTGGCGCCCACTCATTAGTGACTATTGGTTCGCTTCATTCTCACTCTCATTTGCTACCTTTTTATTGGTCAGATGCCCTAGGCGTCCCTCCTTTTTTTGTGAGTTTTTCTCTTGCCTGGAGCATGAATGCATTACTTGTGTCCCTCCACTGCTTTTTCATTTAGGCACTACTTTTTACTTTCTGTTTCAACACTCTTTCAGAGGGTGCCTTATTCGGCTCGCTCTGTCCTGTTGTGTGCTTCTACCCACTCTGTGCCCATTTTGCCCCAATCCCTCCCTCTTCAGTTCTGCTTGCCTCACTGGTGCTTAGTTGGTGTCCTGTTCCAGGGCTTTAATTGGGATGAAAAAACTGGGGGGGGGGCTCTGAAAGAGGTGTAACCAATGTAATTAAGAATGTGGCTTAAAAACAAGTAAACTAAAACTCGGTGCTTAGCATAGTGTGCCCCCGACTTGTATTTTGCTGTCATTGCATCCAGATATATGGTACAACAAGTAACATCATACCTACAAGAGGTCAGGACTATTGGCTTTGTCAATGGTTATTAGTTGCATAGGATAAATAAGCAGCAACTATGGCTTGTATATAATATTGAAAAAACTTCCACTTAAAGCCCTGGTGACACCACGACAATGTTGCTGCTCCTGAGTTTCAAAAAGAGAAGGGAAATCCAGAGAGAAAATGACTCTCTTTAAAGGATTTCCCTTCCTATACAATGCTCACCTGGCATGACATCATGCTGTAACTTCTCTACTAGTGAGAAGTGAGCAGTGTGAGCACGCGCACATCAATGTGCCTGCTGTCACTGCAGTCTGGAAAACACAGACCACCTCTGCCAGGGCACAAAACAGAGCACGATAGAGACTCCTTTCAAGGCCCCTTTAAGAAACTGCCGGTGCTTGGCACCGGTGGGACCCGGCCCACTTAAAGCCCTGTCCGGTTTTTCTTTTTCCGCACCCACTCACTCCCCTCCCCCATGCCTGTCCCCATCTTCCCTCTTTCTGTTATAGCCTGCATTCATCTTTTTTTTGTTTTTGCCAATAGCAGCTCCCACATCTAATGCAATGTAAGTTACGCATGAGGAGATTTATGCTGCTCAGGGCCGGCGCTAGGCATGGGCAATGTGGGCAGCTGCCCATGGCCTGCCACTCAACCTACCAGCATGGGGCCTGCACAATGGTAACACCCCATCGGTCCTCATGTCCCCCTGCCAATCCAATTGAAAGAAAGGTGTCTCTTTACAATTGGACCCATGGGAGGGGGCCCTTTCCCTTGGCGTCATATGGATGGTGTAAGAAGGCCTAGTGGAGGGGGACACCTCTCGGGCTGCCCATTCAGGGACACTGCGGGACGCCCATTGTCAGCACTTTAGCGCCCACAGAGGTTTAAGCTCCTAAGCAATTCTCACACCTTCAGCCTGGTCTGAGCTGTAAGAGGTGCTTGTAGGTGGCTGAGAGGAGCTGTGGCCCAGGAGGAGGCTGCACAAAGCAGCTTCCAGAGCCCTGAAATGTGTCACTTATGTAAATTGGAGGGGCCGCGCACCTTCCCTTTCCCCCGGGGCCCCGAAAATCCTAGAACCGGCCCTGATGCTGCTACATATTGTAAAGACTTTAGTAAAGAACTGTGATGTCCTATTAAGAAGGTGTTTCAGTGCGCTTCCAGGCCTTTTTAATGATGCGCTCTGTCCACACCAAAGCGTGTGGAGTAACATCCAGAGCTGCTGACTTTCCAGCTGGCGAACCAGGTTCAAGTCTTAGCTTTGCCTCCACATCCTGTGATTGTCAGCAAATCATTTAATCTCCCCGTGCTTACAAAAAAAAGCATTTGCAATACAATAGGTCCCGCATTTACCCGAGACCTATTGCATTGCATCACGAAAAAAGGGGGGGGGGAGTGGGGGGGGGAGCACGGACAACGGGAGTGCGGCCGGGGGCAGGGAGAGAAGGCAGTAGCCATGGAAGGATACAAATGACGACATGGCCATAATAAGGAGGGACCAACAAGCCTCATAATCAATCAGACGGCAGCATTTATGAAAGACAATGACACAAGCCAATTAAAAACATGGGCGGAGAGTGGGCGAAGTTTTCCACGGAGCAGCCACTCCATACTAGATAACTGCATGCCTCGCAAAGGGAGCAGCACATGCGCACTGCCGCTATAGGCTCGACCTAATTAATGTGTGTCTGTGTAGTGTAACTGGCATTCAGGTAAAGCAAACCAATACCTTTCGTTCAAGTTCACGTTATATAAACCGGCAAAAAAATATACATACATACATTAATAAAAAAAACTGGTGGGACCTGGACTCAGGGGGGGTCTTGAAACCATTCTGTAGGCTCCATACACTTCCCAGTTGCACTCTGAATTCATGGTTTTACAACTTGCGCTTGTTATGGGCACATCTTTTGTTATTTGTGCTCAGCAAAATCATTGGTCGCTGGGCAGCAGACCGTTTTGTTTTCAGCACTAGGAGTATGGAATAGAAAATCCCATTTTTGTGGCGTGCACAAACTGAGGCGCCGCCCATACCCTAAGGCCCTTAGGCAGATGTGCACCAGCAACCAACCACTATTTGGTTCTGCTGCCATCTCTGTGCCCCCGTTGCCCCTCCCTCACAGCAGGGAAGCCCTTCCCTGTTACACACTCAGCTCTTGGGAGCGTGGGGGATGGGAGGTGGAGCGACAGTATGTCAGTGTCTGTTATGTGGCTTGTTCCTGAGCCTTGCTGATTTATAAAAACCTCATGACAGCTGTCTCAACCAGTCTCATTCTATTGCTTTCAGACAGATGACAGGCTGATGTAATCCGCGAGATACAGAGCTACGTCATTGTACACAGATCTCCGCAGCAGAGGAATGGACCAGCTAAGCTGTCTAGTCAGCTAGAATAGCTTGGAAACTCGTTCCCTTTTCTTTTGAATGAGAACGGAGATGCGGGTTGGGCGAGGGGGGTGACTGGCAGTGCCTTTCACAGCGCTCTCGTTGATGCGAGACCTCAGACGCGTACTTCCCTCCTTTCTCCCCTCCCACCTCCTCCTCCAACGGATCAACATCAAATGCTCCCCTGGGCTGATCGTGCGATGTGAGCACCCAGGAGCGCCTGCTTGTACACAAAACTGACTTGTGCTTTCCAACAACAATAACATCAGGGATGTCTCGGCGCTAGCATAACATATGTAATAATTACCAAACTCAAGTGTACTCATTTCATCGACCTCTGAAGGATGAAAGGCATTGTCTGTTTTGCAGCATTCAGGTTACAAATAGCCATGGTGGGTGCAGTGCTCTTAAGCCATTTTACCAATAGTTGGTGATTGAGGGGCTGGGCATCTAGTCTTAGTGAGTCTCGTTTACTTGAGAGACAGCTCTGCTGTTCATTGCCTCTCACTACTTGTGACACTCCCTAATGTGGGGCATAGAGGGTGAGCATGCCCTGTCGCTGTTTCTGTTCCCCTCCCACCTTTGTCTCTGTTGCTTCTCCCCCCCCCCCCTCCTAACAGACAGAGGGGAAGAAAGTGCTACGACGTGACACACGCTGGCTGCTTCAAAGTGCTTTTTAGACCTTCCTGTTTTCCACCCCCACCTGCCCTTCTATTATCCACCTCGACCCTCCTTCCCGTTTTCCACCTCACCCGGTTGCCAAAGCCAATAGCTCGCCCATGTGTGAGAGCAATTGGCGTGGCCAATGCTGCTTTGCTCCGGAAAGGATTTGGCAAATTGACCTAAGCTCTACAAAGCTACCAGTCTGCCACACTACAAGCCATTGAGGGGTTCTGGCCAGATTGTCATTTGCTCATCTGAGATTAGCCTCATAGTAGCTATGACCCAAATCAATCTGGGTTTTGCATCATTATAAGTTTTGTCACTACATACGTTTATTAATTTAAAAAATAACGCGTTCCAAAATTCTTTCGCTGTCGCCATAAGAAATGTATATTTTTTTAATTCAAACAGTTGTTTTCATGAAACCAGGCCTTTTTTTTTTTTAAACATAAACCCATTATATTTGAAGCATAATGGTCTAGATCACAGACACAACACCTTAACCCAAAAATGGTCTGTTTCAATTTTTGGGTTAAAGAAACTTCCCGTCACTTGTAGGTGGCTGGCCTTGGTTTCCAGTGACAGCCCTTCTCAAATGCTCGCTGTAAACTCACTTGTCTGGGTTACAGGTGGGGGAACCAATGGAGACTTGAATCTGGCTCGTGGATATGTGTGGCTTTGTCTCGCCACACAACGGGACTACAGAGCCATTTAAAAGCCAAGCCAAGCAGTAGCCTAGGCATTTCTCCTCTAACCCCTAACGAATGCAGCTTTGAGGTAAAAACATTGCAATACCTTGTAAAATGTAGGAGAGCTTTTAAGTGTTTGGCAAGGGTATACAAACATCACGTCTGAAATGTGTCCTTTTACTGTAAGTTTTCCCATCATTGCAGTTTTACATGTCAATGTTATGTACAGTGTGGAGCTGCATTTAAACATCCGTTCTGTATTGAACTCTTGTAACTGAGTGCAGGCTCCATGGAACCCTAGACCTCACTGCTTTACTGGTGTAGTCACTTGTCACTTGCCTCTATTAAGGTGTTGAATGTCTCTTGCAATGTTTTGCTTGTTAAATCAGTGGAAACTATTTGCCTCACATATACATGGAGTATTCAGTTTTATACTTAGTTTTGTATATGGAAAACAACCTGTATGCCTTTTTAAGCCATGTTGGGGTAGATGTACAAACAAGCATTGGCATAGCCAATAGGTCTCGCCTTTGGGACCTTATAAGTGTTTAGCCATGCAACAGTTGCATAACTAAATACTTATAAGGTCCCAAAAGCGAGACCTATTGGCTATGCCAAGTGGCCGTGCAGCCGCGAAAGTGATCGCAATCAAACATCAAAGCGGCCGTGCGGCCACGAAAGTGAAAGTAATCGCGGTCAAGAGCGGCGCGCGCGCCCGCGCACATGCACTGTAGCTCTAGGTTGGCCTGGTAGCACTTTTTGGAGCCCTCTCAAAAAGTCTCGCCAGACCAGCGCATGCGCTGTGTCAGGCGAGACCTAAAAATGAGTGCAATGCAACCAAAGTTGTTGCATTGTGCTGAGGAATATTTGCACTGTGTTGCGTTACTTCATATTTTTGGAGCCACTCATAGCCACACAAAGTTGTTTTGTGGGGCTTCAAAAACATGACTTACGGTTTGCGTCGCTCTTGCATTGCGTTGCGTGGTGGAAGAGTGACGCAAACTGGGTCATAAACACGGTCCTCATTTCAGAGCATAAATGGTGCAAAACAAATTCATCACTCACATATGGTTTAAAGCACCATACTGTTCATGTATAAATAATATAGAACATGTATGCACTGCATGTCATACACCATCTGCTTTGCATCCCACGGGTGCGCCGGCACATAGCCGGGTGTCGCTCCTTTAAATCTCAGGCCCCCGTACTATGGAATTCCATCCCACTGGCTGCCCGCAGCTGCCAGGATCACTGGGCTTTCAGGAAACTGATCAAAACTTGGCTTTTTGCTTCCATCTAGCCACATCTCCCCTGGTCACCTGTCAGCTAGCGCTGGGACGCCCTGTTGCTGGGGCAGCCATGCGCTCTACAAATCTCCCTAACATAACGTAACATGTCTCTGGTTCACTCATGGCTACCTTGTGAGGGAGCAATATGGTGAGGGCATTATTTCTGCATTTTTTTAAAGTTTGTAATTCGAAATTAATAAAAAATGTCATCCATGTAGTGATAATATCTATAATACTACATTGGAACATCTGCACATTTTAAAGAAAGGGGGCTTACATAAAGTTTAAACAGACCTAAACATCCTCCAATTTCTAAAGGACACTCTAAATATATAGTAATTTCCACCAGCTGAAATGTAGCCATAAAAATATTCCTGTGATGAGAGAAATTCAGCTGATGGATTCAACTCCATATTTATTAGAGGTTCCTCAGAAAGCAGTCAATTTTCTTTTCCCTCCAAATGCGAAAGGAGCCTATAGACTCCCAAGGGCCACATCTATCAAATTTGGAAATTGCGATTACCTAATTGCGATTTTCTGAGAATCACAATTAGGTCATCACTATTTCCAATATCTCCATGAATTTTATATACCGATTCCTAGTGGGTTGCAACTTGACCTACCTCATTAATATTAATGAGGTAGATCGCAATTTGCCCCCCCCCTAGGAATCGCTAAAATCACGGGGATGGTAATCTGTTGGGGTCAGCAGACCACCATGGCAGTGATTGTTTTTAAATAAAGCAACTTTTTTTTTAAAGGCAGCTCGTTTTCATTAAAGGAAAATGGGTTGCGTTTAAAAAAAACTTTAAAAAATTTGCTTTTCATTTTTAAAGAGCTCTTAGAAAACGTTTTTACAACCATTCTCAGAAGGGAAGGGGTCCCATTTCCCAATTGGAAATGTTTTGCAACCGCATTCACAGGCACAAAACATTCATAAATACAGTTATGATTTGGTATTCGGAAGAGATGCCCTAAACACTCCCCTTCCAACTACCAATCGCAAACCCATTTTGTGATTCGGCAACAGTTTAGTCGCAAAATAGGGTTTGATACGTGTAAAAAAGCCTTTTTTTGCATTTGAAAATGGGCCGATCCTGCTGGCTCAAGCCCTGCCAGTACACTCTCATTGTCAGACTCTCAGTATCCGCCTCTAGGTAGGCCTGCTGCCAGCTCGAGCCCAACCTGTGTGCTCTCAGTGTCATGCTCTCGGTATCTGCCTCTAGGTAGGTCTGCTACCGGCTTGAGCCCCACCCATATGCTGTCAGTGTCACGCTCTCGGTATCTGCCTCATGGTAGGCCTGCTGCCGGCACGAGCCCAGCCCATATGCTCTCGGTATCTGCCTCTAGGTAGGTCTGCTGCCGGCTCGAGCCCTGTCCGTATGCTGTCAGTGTCAAGCTCTTGGTATCTGCCTTTAGGTAGATCTGCTGCTGGCTCGAGCCCCGCCTGTCCGCTCTCAGTGTCACGCTCTCATTATCTGCCTTGAGGTAGGCCTGCTGCTGGCTCGAGTCCCCCGTACGCTCTCAGTGTTACGTTCTTGGTATCTGCCTCTAGGTAGGTCTGCTGCCTGCTCGAGCCCCGCCCATACACTGTCAGTGTCACGGTCCTGGTATCTGCCTTTAGGTAGGCCTGCTGCCGGCTTGAGCTCAGCCTGTATGCTCTCGGTATCTGCCTCTAGGTAGGTCTGCTGCCAGCTCGAGCCCCGTCTGTACTCTGTCAGTGTCACACTCTCGGTATCTGCCTCTAGGTAGACCTGCTGCCGGCATGAGCCCAGCCCGTATGCTCTCGGTATCTGCCTCTAGGTAGGTCTGCTGCCGGCTCGAGCCCCGCCTGTACGCTTCTCAGTGTCACACTCTCGGTATCTGCCTCTAGGTAGGCCTGCTGCCTACACGAGCCCCGCCTATCTGTTCTCAGTGTCACGCTCCCATTATCTGCCTCGAGGTAGGCCTGCTGCAGCGTTGAGCCCCCCAACCCTCCATCCCCCCCTACCCTTCCAGTGTCTCTCTCTCTGTATCTGCCTCGAGCTAGGCCTGCTGCGGGGACGAGCCCAGCCCGTATGCTCTCGGTATTTGTCTCTAGGTAGGTCTGCTACCGGCTCGAGCCCCGCCTGTAAGCTTCTCAGTGTCACGCTCTCGGTATCTGCCTCTAGGTAGGCCTGATGCCAGCACGAGCCCAGCCCGTATGCTCTTGATATCTGCCTCGAGGTAGGTCTGCTGCCAGCTCGAGCCCCGCCTGTCTACTGTCAGTGTCACACCCTCATTATCTGCCTTTAGTTAGACCTGCTGCCGGCTCGGGCCCCACCTGTCCATTCTCAATGTCACGCTTTCATTATCTGCCTCGAGGTAGGCCTGCTGCCGGCATGAGCCCAGCGCGTATGCTCTCAGTATCTGCCTTTAGGTAGGTCTGCTGCCGGCTCGAGCCCCGCTTGTACGCTTCTCAGTGTCACGCTCTCTGTATCTGCCTCTAGATAGGCCTGCTGCCAGCACGAGCTCAGCCCATATGCTCTCGATATCTGCCTCGAGGTAGGTCTGCTGCCAGCTTGAGCCCCGCTTGTCCGCTGTCAGTGGCACGCTCTCCTTATCTGCCTTTAGTTAGACCTGCTGCCGGCTCGAGCCCCGCCTGTCCGTTCTGTGTCACGCTTTCATTATCTGCCTCGAGGTAGGCATGCTGCCGACACAAACCCAGCCTGTATGCTCTCGGTATCTGCTTCTAGGTAGGTCTGCTGCCGGCTTGAGCCCCGCCTGTATGATTCTCAGTGTCACGCTCTCGGTATCTGCCTCTAGGTAGGCCTGCTGCCAGCACGAGCCCAGTCCGTATGCTCTTGATATCTGCCTCGAGGTAGGTCTGCTGCTGGCTCGAGCCCCGCCTGTCCGCTGTCAGTGTCACGCTCTTATTATCTGCCTTTAGTTAGACCTGCTGCAGGCGCGAGCCCCGCCTGTCCGTTCTCAGTGTCACGCTTGCATTATCTGCCTCGAGGTAGGCATGCTGCCGACACGAACCCAGCCCGTATGCTCTCGGTATCTGCTTCTAGGTAGGTCTGCTGCCGGCTTGAGCCCCGCCTGTATGATTCTCAGTGTCACGCTCTCAGTATCTGCCTCTAGGTAGGCCTGCTGCCAGCACGAGCCCAGTCCGTATGCTCTTGATCTCTGCCTCGAGGTAGGTCTGCTGCTGGCTTGAGCCCCGCTTGTCCGCTGTCAGTGTCACGCTCTTATTATCTGCCTCAAGGTAGGCCTGCTGCCGGCACGGGCCCAGTCCGTATGCTCTCGGTATCTGCTTCTAGGTAGGTCTGCTGCCGGCACGAGCCCCGCCTGTCCGTTCTCAGTGTCACGCTCTCGGTATCTGCCTCTAGGTAGGCCTGCTGCCAGCACGAGCCCAGCCCGTATGCTCTCGGTATCTGCTTCTATGTAGGTCTGCTGCCGGCTCGAGCCCCGCCTGTATGATTCTCAGTGTCACGCTCTCGGTATCTGCCTCTAGGTAGGCCTGCTGCCGGCACGGGCCCAGTCCGTATGCTCTCGGTATCTGCTTCTAGGTAGGTCTGCTGCCGGCACGAGCCCCGCCTGTCCGTTCTCAGTGTCCCGCTCTCGGTATCTGCCTCTAGGTACGTCTGCTGCCAGCACGAGCCCAGCCCGTACGCTCTCATTATCTGCCTTTAGTTAGACCTGCTGCCGGCTGGAGCCCGCCTGTCCGTTCTCAGTGTCACGCTTTCATTATCTGCCTCGCGAGGTAGGCCTGCTGCCGGCTTGGGCCTTCCCCCCACGCTCTCAGTCTCTCTCTCTCTCTCTCTCTCTCTCTCTCTGTATCTGCCTCGAGGTAGGCCTGCTGCCGGTGTTCTAACTAGATGATCTCGAAGGGGGAGATCATCCCGATGGGGAGATTAAAATGACGGAACACCGGCTCAAGCCCCCTCTCAGTGTCAGTTGTTCAGTATCCACAGGGCGAATGTGGCTAACTGAGCGGCACTGAGCAGAGCGCTCTGGTGACACGACGCAGCCGGCTCTGAAACATAAACAGCTAATTGTGCCCATTTCCATTTTTATCTGTACTGAAAACCTACTTATTATGCGGCGCGTGGGCTGCAGAAACACCCGGCATCCCTCAGCCCCCGCATTGTGAACAGCCCCATGGTACCTTTCAGAGCACAGCAATATCATTTTGTTAAACCGTCAATTTGTTGAAAATTACTTTCTCTTTACTTATCGTTTCCGAGCTGAAATCGACGTTTTTCTTTTTTTATGTGTTTCATAAAGTTCTAGATGGCCGTGCAGTGCTTGGCGAGGATTCCACCATTCACTGTGCTCTGTTCTTGTGGTTTGAACAAACAACAGCTATGCATCCTCACCCACAGTCCAGGGTTGCACAGGCCGCCTCAGTGAGGGTCTCTCACCTCACAACCTTCACCGATGTGCCCAGTGTCCCCATAATGGAGGCTCCCCACTGATATCGAAGATAATTTAGTGTCAATATGTTTGAAGAACTTGCCACGCTTTCCTAATGTTGAGTTTTGCCTTGTATTTGTGTAATAATGAAAGATGTCTCGTAGACAGGTCACTTAGAAACAGGTTGTAGGTTTATTGGTTAGTCACAAAGTCCATGTAAAGTCCATATAAAGCCCATGTATAACTCCTGTAAAGCCCCACCAGGAGCGGCCTCCCTGCTGCTCAGCCCATCTCTTCCAACTGCCAACTCCTCCAGTCCCACACACTCAACATTCCAAGTGACATCACACATGGCTGAGCAGCAAGGGACAGAACAGTAATAAGGAAGATGCACCAACAACAACAATAGGTTATAACAATTTGATTGTAATTCATTGTTTTTAGGGGGGCTGGGTATCCACCTGTACCAATAAGTAGACCTTCTATTTAATTACCCAAGGTGTACCCAAACCCATCGCTGTCACTTGCAGCACAGCTAGAATGCTGCTGGGCTTGTAGCAAGGGAGCCACAGGCCACAAATGCAAGAATGCATTAATATGCAGTAGTCTCCCGACTACACCTGCTGTCAGGGCTAGCAATTCAAGTCGGCCCTTGCTCCAATACCGCCCTGGGCGGAAAAAGACATTGTCCACTCTCACTACTACTGGTGAATAAAATGAGGCAGCAGCTCCTTTCCACCGGCCAGTCAGTAGCTGGCCTCATCAGAGCAGCGACTTGTCACTGAACGCGCCATCTTCACACCTCTCACTTCGCACATAAATATTCACCCGCAAACGTAGCTCCATCAGGCGGGCTCCAATGTCTTTGGGTTGGGGATGGCGTGTGGATGTGTGTCGGCACAAGCTTAGAAATAGATGAGAGGACAAGGTAGGTGGTTCATAGGGTGCTAAAAACAGCGACCGCAGCATGTTTTTGGAAAAACTTTGCACAAAATCACTGGAGCCAGGGAAGAGGGTGTTGCTGGTTGAGGGACCTTTACGGAGGGAGTTCTTTTCACCCCTCTGAAGATTGGTGCCCTAGGCCTGGGCCTAGCTTGCCCCTGCCAAAAGCCGCCCTGATCCGGGACCTTGAGGTGAGAGGCTTTCTTGCACTGAACTCACTGGGCTGTCATACCCCTGCCCTCATGTTGTTGCCCTGAAGAATGTCCGTCTAAGCTTCCCAGGCTCCGGGTGGAACCTTCAGGCCTGACGAGTCCTTCAGCACGTGCTTGAACATGCAGAGCCCCTTCAGCTACCACAGAATGATATAGTGGAAGTTGTACACATAAAAACAAACCCTCGACATTTGTTGGCATTCTTGATTTTTTAAAGTAATTATGCCACACACGTGCTCTAGCAGAGACCGCTGCGCACTCCTAGCACAGGCAGGGGGCATGATCTAGACTTTCCAGAGGGCACAGGATACTCCTGTAGGAAGTCACATGGTTCATTCTTGAAACGGGCAAGGCATGTGCCATTCATGCCAGGGAACGATGATGTACTCTTGGCAGCGGCCAGGAGGCACAGTGTAGTCTGTGACTGGTTTAGGGGGCACTGTTCACCCTGACAGGGATCAGGGGGTGCTGTTATACCCACATGATTCTTTCTGCCCATGAGAGCAGAGGGGACAGAGTACAGGTTTCACAGGGACATCATTGAATGGTGAAAGTCACATTGTTTGATGATTTACTCCTGACAGAGGTCAAGGAGCACATGTCAGACTGTGGTTCACACATGGCAGCAGAAAGTTACCAGTCTCAACTGGTTGCAGTGTTAAACAAGGCGAGATCATGACCGCTCCACACCCCTCCATGGAAGATGATGAGACTATTTTGTTAATTATGACAAGGGGTCTGAAGCAGAAATCATGGCTTGCAGGTGACGGGAGATATAGTCCAGTGCCCACGATTTTCCCATCACCCATCAGCACAGAAAGTGACATCACTGGATCTCCAATCATCCATCTGGATAGGAAGTGAAAATACTGGTCTTTCCACCAAAACCATCTTTAAAAGAAGAAACCAAGAAGGAGGACTTCATTTCCCATCACCCATCAGCACAGGAAGTGACATCACTGAATCTCCCATCATCCATCTGCACAGGACGTGCCATCAATTACTTTCCCTTCATCCATTGGGACAGGAAGTGATATGACTGGTTTTCCCTCCAAAACCTTCTTTAAAATAAGCAGCTCAGCAAGAAGACTTGATTGTTCATCACCTTTTAGCACAGGAAATTACGTAACAGAACACTGCACTCCTCCCCCTCCCATGACCTACTTATTGGGCCCATCCGCACCTGGATGGCACCTACCACCAGGAACCCTTGTCCGATCATTGGCCAGCAATACTTCTCAGCACTCCTGAGGTCGTTAGCCCGCGGATGCTGTTCTCTCAACTGCTGCCATGGTAGGAGCTTTCACCTGCACCTACTGGCGGTTCTCCAGCAGCCACCTGCCCACTTCTCCCACGTAAATGCTAACAACACCTTCAACAGCCCCTCCCAAAACACACACCACAGAAGCACCAACCCATGCCTACACACCCACCCTAACCAACATTCCAAAGCAAACACACACATTAACACCACATGCATGCATGCTTGTCAACAGATGATCATGCTTCAGACACGCAACCAAAATATGGGACCTGCTGAGCAGCAAAGCAGCCAACATCCTCTTCGTCACCGAGACCTGGCTCAACCTTCATCAGCCCCTGACATCGCCACAGCAATCCCAGCAGGCTGCAAGATTGCTCAACAGGACCGCCTTCACAAGGCAGGAGGACTCACTATCATCGACAAGGAATCCATCAAATGCACACCATTCACAGAGGAGAATGCCACCCCATTCATGGAACACCTGCACTTCAAGTTGCAACTGTCTGAAAACGTCACCCTGATGGGAACCTCACCTACAGACCACCCGTACCCCAAGCCACCTTACCAACCTCATCACCGACTTCGGCGCACTGCTTACCATCAACTTCAGAGCCTTCATTTTTCTCAGTGACATCAACTTTCACCTTGAAGACCGAAATGACAATTGCTCCACAGCACTCCTCGAAAGCTTAAGCCACATCAGGTTCACCGAGAACCAACAGACACCACAGGACACATACTGGGCCCCATCTTCACCACAAGAGACGGCATCAAATACAAATCCCCCACACCCAACACATGGACCGACCACTCCCTCATCCACTTCCAAATCATACACCGCAAGTCAACAACCCTACCAGGTTCAGCATTCCAAGCTGTAGCTCGGGCAAAATCACAGAAGCAGACTGTCTCGGGCCCTCAGCACAGATCAACCTAACCCCACAGACAACCTAAACAAGGATATCAACAAATGCAATTACTGGATCAAGAATGCACTGACTCTCACATCCATCAAACCCAACAAACTGTAACGCCCTGAACGTCTCAGGATCGTTTAACAGACACGACAATGAGGACGCAACCACTTGTGAAGGGTTAGTTCTTTTAATGAAGGCAAATAAAATACAAAGAACAAACAAAAGTTATAGTCACTGGAATCCTCCAGGCTAAGTACGTTACCAGCCCACAGCACGGATGGTCCTAACCGTCCTCTGCATATACGCCGATCCCGGCGTATGCCAACAGAGGGCAGAAATGAAATGGCCGACAATGTCAATCGGCAGGCTGTGAGGGGCACGAAGAGTGTTGGGGAGAATCGAGGAGTCAGGGAAACACCCAGCCGGGGTCTCTACCTGAAGGGAGCAGCCGCTCAACCTCTTCCTCAGACTGCACCGGGACGCGGAGTCACCTCCTGGTGATGCGTCACCGATACCCCAATCACAAGCAAGAAGACTGAACCGAGAGCAGCCGCTCGATCGATCCTGTGGACTTCCGAGTCTGTAACGCGGCAAACACCTCCTGGTGTGCGTTACAGCTGGCAGTCCCTGTGTCTCTGGTCGGGCTGGGAGTTACGACTCC
Source organism: Triturus cristatus (assembly GCF_964204655.1). NCBI lineage: Eukaryota > Metazoa > Chordata > Amphibia > Caudata > Salamandridae > Triturus > Triturus cristatus. The sequence continues at coordinate 860,773,763 of NC_140593.1, forward strand.
AACCAGCAAAAGCGCCACTGCGCTTGGACTCAGCCGAGTCAAAAAGCGAAGCTCAATGGTTGACCGGTAGAGCTTCCGGGTCCTTCACAGGTGACGATGGGGCAAGACACGGCCCAGGGAGTAACGACTCGACCTACCTCCGTTCTTGCCTTACTGGAGCACCACTCCGGAACACTGCTCTTCACGAAGCAGGTACGTCGGTGTAAACACAATATCCGACAGCCTTGTACCTCCCGGTTCCTCCCTTTATAGGGCGTGTTTTCCTTGAGTTATGTAACAGCTCTCCTGTTTACATAAGGGCGTGTTTCCCTTGAGTTATGTAACAGCTCTCCTGTTTACATAAGGGCGTGTTTCCCTTGAGTTATGTAACAGCTCTCCTGTTTACATAAGGGCGTGTTTCCCTTGTATGACAGGAATTCTTGACACAAACATAATAGCTCAAACAATCAGGCCAGCTGGAACATAGAAGACCTCCGAGACACAAAATGACACTGTGAACAGTTAGAAAGGAAATGGAGAGACAGCTATGGCACCACTGACAGAGAATATGTCTCTTTACTACGAATGCGCTTTCAAAGCAAACCATTACACCGCAAGTTGTTACAACAAATTGCTGTAGGGGGCGTGCTGGATTTAGGAATAGTATTATATGCTATTCCTACTCCAGGTTGTGCAACAGTAGGGAAGGTGTTGGATTGTAAATCCAACACCAGCTCGCCTCCTACAGCAAGTCGTTGAAACGACTTGCGATGTAATGGTTCGCGTTGAAACAATGCGGTCGTTGTAACGACCGTGTTCTAATGGAATGCGTTGAAGCGAATTCGTAGTAAACAATGTCTCCCCTGACAGAACTACCAACAAGACTGCACTCAAACGGTATCACCAGCAAGTAAGAGACACCAAGAAAAAAGCACTAGTGGACTGTATTGAAGGAAACTCCAATAGCTGCAAGGAGATCTTCTTGATCACCACACCATCAGCTACTGTCAACAACATCGCTCCTTCTCAACAACTCTGCAACAACCTATTCAACTTCTTCCACCGCAAAATCACAAACATCTACTGCAACTTTACACACCAACCTCTGAGAACTCATCGCTAACTTACCCACCACCAACCAGGACGGCCACCTGACCGAATAAACAACCCTCACCAGAAACGACACAGCGGCAGTCATGTGGGACATGCATTCAGGGGCCCGATCCAACCCATGCTCCCACCACATCTACAACCTGAAAAATATCACTAATCAGCACCACCCTGACCAACATCATCAACACCTCAATCACGTACGCCAATTTCTTTGATGAATGGAAACTTGCAAGAATCCGCACCTTCCTCAAGAAGCCCACAGCCAACCGGAATTCAACTGAGCAACTTCTTAACCCACCTCCCGGCTTCCCTATCCAACTAAATAAGACCACCATCAAGCAACTCACAGCACATCTCAAACTTCACCATATTCCAGACAACACCAATCATGAGTCAGAAAGTACCACAGCACCAAAACATCACTCATTGTGGCCACCGCCGACATTCAAATTATCTTGGACCAAGGACAAACAATGGCCCTCACCCTGCTCGATCTCTCCGCGGACTTTGACACTGGCTTCCACAACACCCTCATCAGAAGACCCCACGAGATTGGCATTCAAGGATCCTATCTCAAATGGATCTGTTCCTTCCTCACAGGAAAAACCCAAATGGTCGGGGCTGCCACACTTCACATCAGACACCAACAAACTGATGTGTGGAATCCCACATGAATCATCCCTCACCCCCACCCTTTTCAACATATACATGAAAATGCTCTCCCACATTATCCAATCACAAGACATCACCGTCATCTCCTATGCCAATGACACCCAACTCATCCTCTTCCTGACTGACAAGACAACCACCACCAGAACCAACTCAATCAGCTGTATGACCATGGTAACAGACTGAACCATTTGACTGAAGCTCAACTACGACTAGATGGAAGTACTGGTCTCTGGCAACAAAACGTTCCTATGGGGCTCCACCTGCAGCCACAGACCATGCAAGAAATCTTGGGAATATGACGACTGAAGTCAAAGTAGTCTGCACCTCCTGCTTCCATATCCTACTCATGCTCCAAAAGCTCTTCACAGGGTTGCCTCAGAACACTAGATGGGTCGTCACGCAAGCACTCATCTAGCAGCAGGCTTGACTGCGGAAACACTCTCTATGCCAGAATCTCCAAACAACCCCTACACAGACTCCAGAGCATACAGAAAACCTCTGCAAGACTCCTACTCGACCTCCCCGTCCATAGCCACATCACAACACACCTTAGGAAGTTGCACTGGCTCCCCATTCACAAACGCCGCAAATTCAAACTTCTCACACACACATCCAAAGCCCCTTACAACACAGGACCTGAATAACTTGAACAGCCGCATACACTTTCACCAACTCTCCAGACACTTATGTCCTGCCTCACTCTCATTGACACACACTCCCCACATCCGCAAAGGATAAACCTGGAGATCGCTCATTCTCCTACATTGCACCCAAGACATAGAACTGCTTCATTTAACACATCAGAACCTCCTCTTCACTTTTTGAGTTCCGCAAAAAGCTGAAGACCTGGCTATTTGTAGAAGCACCTCAGGGACTTCACACCAACACACCTGCCCAAGCACCTGGATACCCTCTTGGGTGATTAGTGCGCTATACAAATCAACATAACATAACATATCACAAGATCTGGAGGGGCGAACCAACCGTAGAGTGCGGGTTGAGAACCAAGGCAGATTTGGGGCAGGTGCTTGACGTTTGTCAGAGTGCATAGTATTCTCATAACCTGCTGCCATGACAACGCCCTTCATTCTCTCTGTGGTTCAGTTTTGTTTTTAATATGCAATGTGAATGAATCTCAGATTCATCAGAGACTGTGGAATTGCGAAGTGAACGTTTGTAGCCTGCCTGTGCGTGTTCTATTCCCTGGCTGCCGGCAGGACAGAGCACAGCCTGACACAGCATCACTGGCAGCAGCAGCTCCCTTGTGTGAAATGTTCCTCCTTAATCATGCTCCTAGCACATTAGCAGTGGAAGCAGGGCTTCGCAGCTCTATGATTACTACTGACACACCATCCATGGAACATTATTTTGGGGTGTGTGTGTGTGGTGTGTGTGGGTGGGTGTACCCATAACTATGTCCATGTGTGTGCGCAACTGTGTGGTGCAACGCATCTGCATTCATCTGAGTATCTGTGTGCGCCAGTGCTTAATTTGTAAATGAATGAGTGCTGGTTCCCAAAGCTCAGCTCAAATATATGTTGGTGTGCCGAATATCAAACCAGTGTAGTCTTCAATTCACCTCAGTCCTCTTTAGTTCACTAGAAACCCCTCCCTTTATCTCACTCTTGCAGGTTCCTTCATACTCTTTTTGTGACGGTGTTTCCATATTTCTCTTCCTCCTTGTTTCCGCTTTGTGAGTGTGTTTTTTAAAAATATTTCTTTATTGTTTTTTAATGTAACAGGACGGACTTAACAGCCCAATCGACTATGTCCGGGCAGACATTTGGCAGGCCCGAAAATTCAAATTATGTGATGTCTTATCACAGTATTAAAGAATAAAACAATACATTAACACATTAACAGATAGGAGTGGTATCACAAAAGTTCACATCAGAAATACTCCTTCATCCTGTCTCCTCCAACCCACTTGCCAGTGATCAATATCTCCCAGTATCCAAGAGCCTTCCTTATCCAGCAATATAGACCCACTTCAAGTATGCACATCATGTTATCAGTGCCCACGGTATCAAACCTGCTTGATACAGTGCCCAAAGACGCCTGTTTGGTCAATCCCTATTAACAGGAAGACATTGCGGGACAAATTTTATGACCCATATCTGCATATATAAAGTGCGACCCCTTTGATTGGTTTTCAGTAAAACAGGACAGTCACCCATCCAATCTTATAAGTCGGGGTGCACATTAAGCAGGCTTGAAAGTATTAGCATGGCAGCCAGTGGTCGAAGTGGGGGAAAAAAATTAGGGGAACTGTGGGTGGAGAATCAGATGGCAGGAATAACCTGAGAACTGGATCAGTGGGCGGAGTCAGAGGTGTGGCCAGAATGCGCAGAACATTCCAATTTTTAGTATTTGTTTGGCATTTCACTGACCATTTAGAGCTTAATATGTTATTGAATTCAATCAATGGATGCACATAATTATTTAAGGTTTAATATGAGTTATTGACATTAAAATGCAATCACAAAGTTAGATATGTTTCCAATCACAGAAAGTCCTAAACACGCTTAAAAGTGGAAGCACAAGCCATTTGTCTCTGATCCATGGAGTTTCTGTCATCAACGCTTCTCCCTTTTATCCAAAAGAGCAGTTCAAACATGAATGGGAAAAATATCCTTGTTTGCAAAAGTTTTCTATATAATTATAGCTCTGCCATATTTGCCAAATAATATAACATCTGCTACATAATCTGAAAATTGTAACTAATAAATAGTTTGTAGCTCAAACGGATCAAAAGTTACTAAACAATGTGACTTGTGTTGCTACGAAGTGGACGGCCCTTTGCAAAGGTTGACGGATCTCCTTTCTCACTGCTGCATTTGTATGTTACACTGGTACTAATGAGGCAAAATCTTTCCAGAGACTGTTAGAATGTGTATAAATGTCAAAATAATAAAGTGTCAGAAATATACTGCATAACGTTGCAGCTTTTTTTTGCTGCAAAATCTAGTCAACCCTGCGGCGCAATTTGGTCTTCTTTTGCTGCATAATTCCAGTGGCCCCAAAGCAGGCAGCACATCTTAAAAGTACTTGTGCATGAAGCAGAGAGAATGTGAAGTTTGAGAACTTAGTTTTGTGTGCGTGCAAATCCTGCATTGCCAATCCCTGGTGAGTTGCACCTACTACTGCTGAATCAATGCCAATCGCGGTACCAATGGGTGAGGCGGACTGGCCTCAAGGGCAGGGCTGGCTTTAGCGCTGGTGGTGCCGTGTGCAACAATGTTTGTTGGTGCCCCCCAATGACCACCTCCGCCACGGATTCCCTCAATTTCACCCTTAAACAGTGCCCTTCAAGTCTCCATAACCACACTCCCTCTCAGACACATTCAATTTGATTTACAGCTCCACTCATACCAGTGTAGTGTTTCGGAGCACTTTACATCACACACACTACACAGAGGCAATCAATTATACGTGTGTAAATCACTGCATAGAAAATGTTACATAAGACAAAGGACTGAAAGGTGTAGAAGTCACATGACAACCATACTAGTGGGCAGTATAGTTTAATAGTGATTGGTCTGGACAAACACAAACTCAGAATTTAAAACGTTATACCATGGTTGGAGGTTCTCTTTAATAATCAGAATTGATTTCTATCCAAATGAACACTTTTTGCAACATTAGGATAATCAAAGACTGGGGGGGGGAACGCTAAAGCTCTAATTTATACCTTGCAGTTTGCATGCAGCTCTTACATGACAATAGCTCACTGTTATGTGTTTGGATTTTAACTTCTAAACTGCAAGTAACCAAAGATCTGTCTGACAAAAGCAGTAACCCACTGACCTATTTACATTATGTGCACTTTGTGATCTGCATGGGACATGTTCTTTGCAGCAGGCACGTTAACCTTCTGCACAACCTTGCCATGAATCAAAACTTCCACTAAACAAAACTCCGATATCTCGCTAGGAAGAACATTAATCCATGGAGTTATCATACAATTTTTATTGTTGCTGAAAATTGCTGGAGGCTAGGAAGGAGGCAGCAACCACTTTTAAAACCATAATATACTTGCCACCCAAAGTCAGCACCCGGGGCGAACACACCGGTTGCACCGCCCTAGAGCTGGCACTTCTGAAGGGTCCTGTGACCTCAGTGACTCTGTGCTGCTTCATAAGCCTGCCCACAACACTAGAGGTGAACTTCAGTATGGATTGCGGTGGACAGGTCTCCAAGGTTAACCCACACTTGCCCCCACTAGGGTCCACCTGCTGGTGCTAAGACACCAGGGCTTCCATGGTCTTGCGGGGCCTTCTTAGGCCTAGCATGGGAATGTGCTCCCTCAGGAGAATGGTTTGGGGGGCTGGTTCTGAAGACTTAACCTGGTTCCCCGGTTCCAAATTCGGCAGCTGTGACCATAGTGCCACATCCTCTACCCCACTGAACACCATACTGCCCCACTGGGAGAAACTCGCACGGCCTTCAACTACAACCCAATTGTGCCCCCCTATAAACACCTGGATGCAACTCAACTCAAATTACGCACTATACAAGAGCAATATGTTGCCTAAAAAAAGTAACAACATCCTGAAAAAAAAATTACTCACAGGGAATGCAAGATTAAGTTACGCATGTGAAATGTAAGCAGGAACAACATGGTTAACTTAACGCATTTTACACTCACTATTCAGAAATCAGTGAGTGCTTGTGCCTGAAAAGTTAAGGACATGACTACAGGGCCCGGAAGGGACCCGTTTCAATGTCCTTTGCTTATATCCTTACAAAACACAAGCAGTATGGTTTAAAAAGACCATATAGGATAGGATAGGATAGGATGTACATTTGTATAGCGCGAATTGCTGCCCGGAGGCGTCCAAGCGCTAGGAAAACCGAATACCTACAGCAGGCTTAGAAGGAGAATTAGGAATGAGATTAGCTGGATTGAGTGAAATAAATGGGTCTTTAGTTGTCTGCGGAAGGTTGAGAGGTTAGAATTAGCTCTAAGGTGCAGTGGGAGGGCGTTCCAGGCTCTAGCAGCGTTGAAAGAGAAGGTCCTGCCTCCGGATCTGGATCTTTTTATTTTGGGGGTTTTTGCAAGAAATATTTGACTGGAGCGGAGGCTTCTGTTGGGCACATAATGGGTAATTAAGTCTTGGGTAATTTTAGGGCCAGTGTTCCAGAAGGCCTGGTGCGCAGTGCACATGGCTTTAAACAGGACCCTCTGTCGCACCGGTAGCCAGTGGAGGGTAGTCAGGCCTGCTCTCACTGACTGTCTGCGGGGAAGGTCTAATAGAATGCGTGCTGCGCAGTTTTGAACTATCTGGAGCCTTCTGAGGGTGGATTCGGGGGCACCAAGATAAAGTATGTTGTTGAAGTCGAGTCGCGATTGAATTAAGCCTTGTATGGCAGTTTGTTTGGCATCCCAGGGAAGGAGGGGGAGGATTCTTTTCAGCATTTTCATGATGCCAAAGCAGGTGGCCGAAAGTTTTGTGGACTGCGTATTAAAGGACAGGGATCTGTCCAGCCACACTCCAAGGCTTTTAATGCTGATTTTGGGAGTAGGTGGGGGGCCCAGACTGGGTGGCCATAAAGAGGGGGGAATGCTGGGGTCTGGGGAGCCCAGGATCATCAGCTCCGTTTTGTCCCCATTCAGTTTTAACGAAGAGAGAGACATCCAGGTTTTCACTTCTTCAACGCACTCTCTAAGCCCGCCTGGAGCCGATGGAGTGGCTTCCTGAGTCATGGAGACCACCAGCTGCGTATCGTCCGCGTAGGAAATGATCTTAATCCCATAAGGACGGACGACATCAGCCAGTGGCCTCATGTACAAGTTAAAAAGTGCAGGGCTTAGAGATGATCCCTGAGGGACTCCACATTTCAAAGGTCTGCTGGCAGAGACAGAGTCGTCTTCAAACACACAGAAGGATCTGTCTTGGAGGAAAGATTTGAACCAAGACAAGGCTTTGTCTTCAATCCCAACCTGGGACATGCGATATAGCAGAGTGTTATGGCTAACCGTGTCAAAGGCCGCGCTGAGATCAAGGAGGATCACTGCCACTGATCCTCCTTGATCCAAGATCTTTCTCGCTTCCTCAGTGACCATAAGGAATGCGGTCTCGGTCCCATGCTTGGGTCTGAAGCCCGTCTGGGTCGGGTCCAGTAGTTGGTGATCTTCCAGAAAAGTGATTAGTTGTTTATTAATATATTTTTCCAGAATCTTGCTGATCCATGGGAGCAGGGATATGGGGCGATAATTACTCAGATCATTAAGGTCCAAGTTGGGCTTCTTCACTAGAGCTCTGACCATAGCCTGCTTCCAGGCAGTCGGGACCACACTAGATGAAATGGAGGCGTTTAGGATGTCCTTAATTATAGGCAGAGTAGTTTGAGATGCTGCCATTATTATGTCTGGAGGTGCTGGGTCGTAGGGGGAACCAGATTTAACACTCCGTGCTAGGGGCTCAAGAGTAGCTAGCTCTAGTGGGGGGAAATGTGTTAATGTAGGTGAGTGAAGAGTGGGAGTCATGGGGGGACAAGTAGGAATTGAGAGGGTGAGGTTGTTCGGTGGGAAAGCAGAGTAAATGATATTTATTTTCTGGTGAAAGAATTCAGCGACGTCGTTACAATGGGTAGTGGACTTATCTGCCTGATCACAGGGGGACTGTTTGGTCAGTTTTTTTATGATCTTAAAAATTTCCTTAGGTTTAGATTTAGCAAGGGAGATTTTCTCCGAAAAGTAAGCGGCTTGGGTCGATTTTATCAACATTTTGTATTCCCTGATGGCTTCATGATAGAGATTTTTTTTTCCTAAGGAATAATCAGCTTGCCAGCTTCTTTCAGACTGCCTACAGCAGCGTTTCTTGGCTCTGAGATCTTCAGTATACCATGGGGCAGTTTTTTGAAGTCGTTTTAGTGTGATTTTTTTTTTGGGGAGAGCTACGTCTAGAGACTGAGTGATCCAATTAGAATAAGCCAGATTAGCAAGGTTAGGGTTATCTTTGATTAGGGGGGGATTCTCAGCAAGTAAATTAGTCCATTTGTCGATTGCGAGGTTTGACCAAGCTCTAGTGAGTCTTGTGGTCGGTGTCAATTTAGAGGGTTTCAGTGCAGACCAACTGATAGGGATCAAAAAATGATCGGTCCAAGGCAAGTGGATGGGTGATCCTGTTGTGAGGCCGATGCAGTTGCTAAAAACCGGGTCCAGCAGATGACCCTTAACATGGGTGGGGGAGATAACTTTTTGGGTCAATTGTAGAGCTGCGAGGTCTTCTGTTAGAATAGTGGCTATGTGGTCCAAATCCGAGTCGAAATGGAAATTAAAATCACCTAAAACAGTAAAGTTAGATGAGGGGTTAAGGCGTTCGGCTATGTTTGAGGGTAAGCAGACGTGGAACTGATTCGGGGGGCCGGGAGGGCGGTAAATAAGCGTGCCGGAAAGGCAATTGTTAGGTGAGAGTTCCACATGGAAAGTGATACTCTCGCAGTCCGGGATGGATTCGGCTGCTACACGGCAGCGAAATTGATCTTTATAAATTATCGCTAGACCTCCTCCTCTCCCTTTAGGCCGGTCTTGGTGAGAGATTTGAAAGCCTGAGGGAAGGGCTTCCAGAATCGCTGGCTCAGCGTCAGGAGTTAGCCAGGTTTCTGTTAAAAACAGTATGTCAGGTGAAAGTTCCTCTATTAGGAGAGAAATTTCAACCCTATGTTTTGGGAGGGAGCGGCAGTTCAACAGGTACATGCGGTAGTCATATAGCAGTTCAGGTGTAGTTTTGGGCTTAAGGTGGAGGTTACAATTGGGGCAGGTAGGGGGTAGGGCATCAGCTTGAAATCTGTGTAGGCATCCCTTGCTAGTGGATGTCCTAAAACTGTGCAGGGTGTCAGGGCTATACTGCAGGGGTACTGAGGGGTGAGGAGTAGGGGGGCTGGCCCTAGGCCCGGACTCGGCGCGGACGAGCGCAGACGAGCTTGCCTTATGCGCGCCTTCGGCGCGCATTCGTCGCGCCCGCTGCGCTCGTCTGCTGCGCCTCCGGTACATACACATTATTATAGGTCAGAGGGAGGGGGGTGTGTCCGCAAAGTGGGCGTGTCCCTCGTTCCGTCGGGCTGATGGCGCCTACGAAGCCTCCCACGAGCTCTCCCTCTCAGCGTGTCAACCGCTGCTGGGTAAGCTTTCCAGGTGGAATACAAGGCAGGTAGAGCGTGCGCTTTTAAAAACAATTGCGTGCAATTTTTAAAATTATTTCCTTCTAAAATCAACAACACCTATCTCCCGGCTGTGCCTCAGGAGGTTACGGCTATCAGTGGACGCGCTGATATCAGCGTTCTATTTACGTGCTTGCAAGGGGGCGTGTCCGCAAAGTGGGCGTGTCCCTCGTTCCGTCGGGCTGATGGCGCCTACGAAGCCTCCCACGAGCTCTCCCTCTCAGCGTGTCAACCGCTGCTGGGTAAGCTTTCCAGGTGGAATACAAGGCAGGTAGAGCGTGCGCTTTTAAAAACAATTGCGTGCAATTTTTAAAATTATTTCCTTCTAAAATCAACAACACCTATCTCCCGGCTGTGCCTCAGGAGGTTACGGCTATCGATATGCTTGAAATCAGAGCTGCAGTACACATTTTGTTTACTAATCGACCCATCAATCAGGCATGGCAGAACCTCATGGATTGGTGCACTTCCCCACCTGGGGAAAACAATGCTGTTGAAAGATAGACAAGAAAACAAAAGTAGCTCTTTAGTGGCAATCTCCGTAAAGTGGTGCTAATGTGTTTAAGGTGTGAATAAAATCAATCTGGCCGCTTTGTGAACACTGTCTTGCTTCATTTAGTTATTTATTTATTTTTCATAGTTGAACCTTTTATTTCTCGCCATCCCCACGTTGTACTTTGGTATAGCATAATGTCAGAAAAAGACAACATTTGCAGCGCAAGTATTTTTCTTTTTTGGTTCCATTTCACAGGGGAACAAATAAACGAAAGGAGGAAAAAGAGGGTGAGAATCATTTCTTGAAGTCTGGGTTTTCAGTGAGAAGGAGCGAGACAGAAAGAGAGAGTAAGAGGAAGAAAGGGAGGGGGAGCAGCTGTCCTTTTCCTTCTGTGCCCACCCCCTGTCCCCGAATGGCCAGGAACACCAGAGCCTTCTCTGCAGGCCTTGGCTATTTCTGGCGCCCTGGGACGCATTATTAAAATGAAAAAAGTAGGGGCACGGGATCTATTGAATTATAAAGTAGGGGCACGCCGTGCCCTGTCGATCCCACCCACTTCCACCACTGATGGCATGCCATATTACATTGTTAAAAAATGAAGCAATGCATTAACACTTTAGCACCTAGGAGCAGTGACACATAAGTTAACTTCAAGAAATACTCTCCCATCTCTGTCCTCCCCCTCCCAAATGCCAGTGATCTATATCTCCCAGTGTCCAAGAGCCTTTCCCTTCACCCAGTATCAATCCACTTCAAGTACATATTTTGTGTGGTAAGGGCCAACAGTGCTTTACTGTCAGGTTAATACAGTGTCTAACTAGACCCCTCCGGAACAGTGTTAATGACAAAGCCTCACATTCGTTCTTTGGGTTAGTGGTCATAAGACCCCAGCCGTATTTATTTTTCGCACACAAAAAACAATTTAAACATCAACATTTGCACAGTGACCACGGTATTTACATTTTGTACACAAGTGAGACCTAGCCTTAACATAGACTCTAGTACATGGGAATTACCTAACCATAACTAGTTTGTTCCTGTGCAACCAAGAAAACATAACTTTTCGATTAAGTTCATGACCGATTTGGTGTCCCGTCCTTTTAAACCCTCCATCATGAGGATAGGTCCCTCCTTATGGGAAGACTCCACATTCCCTCTCCCGTACCGGTAGCTCTCCCTGCCTCAAGACCTCTTGTGCAGGGGGCCCGACTGCACTTAGGATACTTACCTCGGGAACCCCTACACCCAAGATCCATGTCCCCCAAGGGCCTGTGCTAGCCCGTGCCAACTAAACCTGCGTCGGTGGTTGACAGGTAAGGACGGCTTGTCAGCGACCGCTCCTAACTCCCTGTGCCACTGCAACCTCTTTGTTTACTTGCTTCCAGCACCCCTTGGACGGTCCAGAGGCGCCGATGTTATTTTGCCTTAAAAGGATACTGTGAACGTGCCCGAAGTGTCCAAACCTATCATGACCTCCCATGCCACAGGCCAGCATAGTTCTCCTAATCTCTTACCCCCCCACCATTCAACAGTGTGCAATGGCCTAGCCAGGCCAGCAGGATCTCCAGAAACATCGTATTACCTTCCTTAGATAAGTGCACCCCATCCTGTAAGAAATATGTTTACCCCTCATGCATTAGTGAGGTATGGATGCTAAACAAGCTGTGTTCAAAAACCTATCAGCCTTCCTGTTCAACTGTTTAACAGACTCATTAAGAGCCCTGACCATCTTACCACCTGTCCAATTCGACCTCACACTATGTGAGATCATGTTACTATGGCCTCCGGGAACTTATTTGAAAGCCAACACATTTTGGAGACCAACAATTCAAATACGGTTTTTCAACCTAGAACGGCCAAGTAATTATCTCCAAAATGCACAATGACAATCCCTGGAAGCGGAAGCCTCCAGGGCACCATTTTTTAAAATGAAGTTCAGTGGCCAAGGGCAGTCCTCCTTGACCACAGAAAGTCAGTTGAAATCTAGCCTTCCTTGCCAGCGTGGTGTAGTCACCTGCTGAATTAAAAAAAAGACTTTGCCTGCCTTGCATACGAGTGGCCCAACACCAGCATCTCTGTAACACTTTTTGGTCCCGCATTAACAGAAGACAATGCCTATCACTTTATCTTATTCTTCACCTGCCTTGACAGCAGAATACTGTAAAGGATCGGTTATTTAGTGCCAAAAGATTTATACCATGTTCAATCTCACATAGCGCTTGTAACAGTCAGACTTCCACCTGCCGATCCTTTGAAGCATTTGTCCTGCCAGCCGCATTACTGCTGCCGAGGTGACTGCGCCAATCTGAAATGAATTTGAACTGTACTCTGCAGGATACAAACCTGCTGACCCCAGGGCCCTACTAAGTACCCTGGCAAAGTGAAACTTTGTCTGTCGGGCCTTGCTAACGGCCCCTTGTGCCTGGTGTGCCATAAAGGTTTAAAGATTCCCCAGTGGACAACACTCATTCCCTGGGGCTCTGTGCAACAGTAGGTACTCCCCCCTTACCCATCTGGTCTGTCTTACATCGGGCAATGGTGACCGACAAGGAGCCATTTGGGCATTGAACATCTGCTAGCAGAAAAACCCCACTTTTGTTCCTCTTGTTTTTTGTCACCAACTCCCCCACTCTTCCCCCAGTCTTAGTGCCCCATAGAAGGCCAGGGAGAAAGCTGCCCTAAACAAGCAAACCATAGCTGTTGACCTACATACTTTCTCCAGGCTGGCTATTATCCTTACTAGCTTCAACATGTCTGTGGGATGCCTGGAATCCCGTCTGCATCCCTCCAATATCAGCCAGCCATTCAGTGCCCTTTGGACCAGAAATGCTTTTGGCCTATCTTCGTATCCTCTCATCTTTGCGAATAAGGAAATTGTCACAGTATGCCGCTTAGCATAAGACACAGGGTGCCCTTCACCTCTCGTGGCCTCGAGAAATATGATTACAGACTCTGTGGAGAAAAGCATTCACCAACCCCCTTGCTTTTCTGAAATGTGTAATACGTGTAATATGCCCCCTCATAGGCACGCCTCATCAGGGGTGCTAAACTGGCAGCCACGAGGTCTGGTAGGCTGGGGCACAGCTGTCATAGTTGATCCAGGAATAGTGAAGAGAACTCCTCTGCTTCTGGGTGGTGATCCTGAGGGCCTGCATCGTAAAACGAGACAAAGCATCTGCTGCATTGTTCAGTATACCAGGCACATGTTTTGATCTAAAGTTGACATTCAGCCTCAAATGTAGCTGTATGATTTCCTCCAACAGTCACAAGATCATCTTACACTTGCACACTTGCTGATTATTGCACTCCACCACAGTCATGTTGTCTGACCAGAATACCACTGATTGATTGCGGAACTGCTCCAGCCATATCGTGAGGGATACCAAGGTGGGAAAGAGCTCTAAGAAACCAATGTTTGCCACTAACCCAGACTCCACCCACTCTCCTGGCCACTGTTGGGCACACCAAGATGCCCCCAAAATGACACCAAAGCATGGCTTCCCATTGGTCTTAGCTGGGCTTGGCCATACCACTGTCCCATTGAATTCCTAAACACTGCCTCCCAGATTCTCATATCCTGCCGGACCCCACTTGACCACCTATTATGATGGTGCCTCAACTTTAGGTCAGCCATGGCCTGTGCGATTTACCTTGAAAATGGGCGGCCCATGGGTATGATGTGGGAAGCTAAATTCAACTGCCCCACCACCACCTGTAATTGATGTAATGTCACTTTTCTAGCAGCGAAACATTTCTCCAATGCCCTTGTAAATGCCATGACTTTTACACTGGGAAACCTTATCTACTCCAGTACGCGTGCTTGGTGCATTTCTTAGCTCCCCCTGGCATCCTTGCAGTGATCCTACCTTTTACTGCCCAAGAAATAGTTCTGACAACTGCCTACTAACACCCTGGTGCCAAACAGGGCTGGGCAGCTAACCCGAGCTAACAAGACTTACCCCAGGACAATCCTTGATAACAGAAAGTTGATAAAGTATTTAGCGGTTCCTCACGAGGCACTCTTAAGTATCTGAAATTGCTCCAAAAACAAACCCCAATGCTACAACTCCGCTCTCCCAGCACGTGCCTGGGAGTCACTCTTGTAAAGCAGTCCTCTGCACAATAATGTCTACTGCTCTAGAGGTCCTCTGCAAACACTCCCTTCTGGGGAGAGGAAAAATCACCATGAAGCGGCACCAGCCACAAACCTATTAATCAATCTCCCCAAGTGCCCCAAACTTTGCCTCCAACTCTCCAAAAGTAGCACTTGACACGCACTGCGCTTTACTTTTATAATCCCAGCTAAAAATTCTCTAAATGCTGTTAAAAATTATCCGCCAAATGGGCCTCACCCTCTGTTCCTCAATTTAGCCCCGAAACGGGCGTCGTTGCCCTTCCTGCACGCTCCCCCGCCTTTACCGTCACTGCCCTCTGGCTCTCCGTAGCCGCCACGGAGAGATGCTAAAAGTCACCTGGGTCAAACGAGAAAAGATCTCAGCCGATGCAGCTCCTGGGGTGGCAGGGCGCGAGATTATGGCCGTTGGTGAGGTGGGGAAGCGACATGACGGGGGAGGGGCTGAAGCCCGGTGAGCCCAATGGGTGTTGCGCGCCTGGAGCATGTCGTCCTCAATGGCACGGCGAGCAGGAACAAAGAGACCCGCTCACTGTGCCATGGCTCCTTTACAGGGCGTGGTCTGATCCCCGCACCCCAGAAGCACATTACCTGCTTCCAGGGTAGCACCTAAGTGGGGCTAATCATCGCGCCTGGCCAACCCCGGATCGGGACTGGGTACCACGACCAGAGTGTGTCCCCCGGCGCCCCGCCATACTTGTCGGCTCTCCCGAGTCCAAAGAGCCTTGGTAATTTGCTACTTATATGAAGCAGTGCAAAAATGCAGAGATCGAAGCCCATCATTACGCGGGAGACTCTAAGTGATGCAATAATATCACACGCAGTAAATAATGATAAAGCACTTGTGTGGAGTAAATAATGATACAGCGCAGTAAAAGTGTGGATTACCACCACATTTCTCATTCTGCAACTTGAATTGGGGTGGCGGCGGTAATACTGCATGCTTTCACCTGTTCCGAGCTGCAAAACTCGGAAAAGCTTCAAGTTCAGTGTTTCCCCAGCAGAAATTCCATTGGGTTTTACCTCTATAAATTTGTGAGAGGGGATGGAGTGTGGTATTACTGCAAATCTTGTAGCCCACAATTAGAATGAGGGCCAAAATCTTGTTTGCGTTCACACTATCATCTCTCTCTTATGACAGACATGACTGCATCACTGCCCCAAGTTATTACGAGTAACACTTATCCTGGGCAGCGCCCAGCGACTGTTCCGGGACATGCTCTTGAAATTACCCTCTCCACCCCCTTCAGTTCTGGTATCAAAGTGTCAGTGGGCAGAAATCAAGTGGTTTTGGAACCGGCAGGGCTCCTTGGACATACGCTGGCCTGACAAGCTACAACACCACACTGCTGGCACCTGGGGTAAGTGAGGGTCGCAGAGGTTTAGTAAGGGGAAGGGGCAGGAGTAGGTCTATAAAAGTGTCAGGAGAGGAGTATCGTCCTTTTCCTGACACCAGTGCACCACCGGGAGGGAAGGGTTTATAAAAATGTGTCCGCCTACCCATCCTACAGTTGGTAGTGGGGTACGGGTATAGGTCTTTACAGCGTTGCCAGTTTAGGTCAGGTTGCTGGGTGTAGGCGGTTCTTTGGAGTGGTGGTGAGTCACATACAGGAATATGTGGAGAAGTGTGGCTCAATGGTTAGAGCGGCAGACCCTGATGTAGAGTTTTGGCCTGGGACCAGAGTTCAATCCCCCGCCTCGGCGGGTCTTGGATTCAATTTCCTCGGACCTGATAATTCTCGCCTCGATGCCTATTCTAATCATGGGTCCCACGCTGCAACTCTGGGCAATAGCGCTCCACAACGGCCCCAGCAGCGCTGGAATGCCTGGCTTCACCATGGGGGTGCCCAGGAGTGGACATTTCACAGGGAAAGGCCAGGAAGGGTTCCACAGTGGTATGAGTAAAAGCGCCAGGATACCCCTGTTGGGGGTGGCAGTGCGCTATACAAGTACATACACATTTACAATATCTACCCCACGGGGGGGAGGGTGCACACACGACTGATGTCGGGGCGCAAGATACAATGAGCAACAAAATAAATTTGGGAGAGGATGTTTTGGAGGGCAAATGAAGGTGAGAATGGGGATATGACAGGAGGTCAGAGAGTGAAGGGGGAGGAGTGAAGAGGATGAGATGGTGTTTGCGAATGGTGAAAGGTGAATGAAACTGTGGGGTTTATGTTAAAGAATTTATAGTTGCATTTGTGTAATGTTTATTATAGTTGACGTTTTTTGTGCAACCGTGTCCTAATAAATGGCCATTTACGCTTCAAGTGACAGCGTGGAGTGCGGTTATTGCATGATTTGCAGTGTGTACGTACAGCACGCAGCCCAAGTGTTTTTGGGATAGTGGAATTCCTGCCTTATTCCTCATGTTGCTACAGTATTACAAACACCTCACCCTGAACTGGAGGTTCACATTTTCGAACACACTGTGCTGACTTTGGACGTGCTTGGCAGGTGCGCCTGCAGCAAGGGTGCAGATCTCTCCGCGAGGCCTCCGAACTGTGCTGTAGTTGGAGAAGGCGTAGTAACAGATCTACTGACATTCAAAGTAGAAAAGGAAGACCTACTGTGTACTGCATGGGAAACATGGTCAGGCAGGGCACGAGTTGTAAAAAACAGAAGTGGAGGGAATCACCAGGTTAGGAAATTTGCAAGTGGAATCATGGGGCATGACATCACGGCGTGTAACATCACAGGAAGTGATATCAGATCTTAAGACCTCACACATGTTCGGCAGGTCTATAATGCATATAGGTGAGCAAATTACATGATTTAACAAGTGAAAGCTGATAAGTCGCTAAGCCTATGACTTGAGATCACATTTGAGAAATTAATGAAGTTTGGTGTCTGACTAATGATAGTTGACAAGCACCTAAGTGCTACAAGGTAGGGAGAATACACTTAGCACCAAGAACAAAGCACAGTTCATGCATTATGATAAAAAATGCTAGAAACTGCAATTGTGACTATCAAACCTGTAAACTGTATTAATGTACATGACTTACCACCATTATATACACTGACAATTATGAATACTTTGACCATTTATTTAAAGAAAATGCAAGTTGCACACTGTATTTGGTAGTCTGAGCATGGTGAACCATATTCTGCACATATACTAATCCAGGCAATAACATATGGCATTGGATTCCAAAGTGTCAGAGAGGGCCCATGAGATTTATGAACATCAGCAAACAAAGATGTGCAACAATAAGACAGTTTTGTATGGCATGAGATCAAACTACTACACAGACCAGCATCAACCAATGCCTGCAAGCATGGAGTAAAAGGCACCCTGTGCTACACCCATTTATGTTCTAGGTACCCTAAAGGGCATCTTGCCGAAGGCCTGGTCGTAAATGGTCTCAATACCCTGATTCCTGGTACTGCAGTCTTAAATCTTCGTTTTTAATACACCTGTGCAACCTGGACACTAGCACTCCTATGTATGCTGAATAAAGAAAGAGGTTATTAAAAGTAATACAAGTATATGTGTAGTTTACTCTCTGCTCCTTCTTGTAGCAGAGGAGAGTGGTGGAATCAAGAGAACAGCCAGAACATTGATATACCACCCACTTGGAACCAAATGGTTCAAATGATGGCACCAAGTGACCCCGACTCTACCCAGAGAGAATCCTTGTCCCTTCTTTCAACCCTCTCATACCCATTTCACCTTTACGCTCTGTGATCCATTCACTCTTTCATCCATCATTCACAGCCGCGGCCGCTGCAGGTAAAAGCGGTCGGGTGGTGGGGCCAGCTGGGGGGGGGGGGCGGGGGGGGGGGGGGGGTTATGAGAGACTACCACGAGGGAAAATTAATTATTTATTTAATTTTTCCTTGTGGTTGTCTCTCGAAATCCCCCCCAGCTGGCCCCACCGCTCTAACCTGCAGCGGCCGAGGCAGATCATTCAATATTTCACCATTCCATCAGTGCATTGGCCATTCCATCGTCCATTCACACATCCATCGCCTATGCATCCATACATCAATCATTTGACCCTACCATCAATAAAGCCTTTGATCCATCAATTGATCCTCTTGCCCATCCACAGATCTCTCAGAATTCCAGTTCCTCTGCCATCCATCCACTCAAACCCCTCCCTCAGATTTACATTTAATCAGCAATCCTTTCCCCCATCATCTACTCATTCACCACTCTTCCATCCAACCATCCTTTCACCCACTTATCTATCTATCATTCCCTTTACTTTCAACCCGTCATTCTTTCTTCCTTGTAGCTTTAAATAGTGTGCTATTATCTACCCATTGTAGACAGAAGAGGCCCATAAGGAACCCCACACCCTCTGTAGCAACTAAAGCGGGAGGATTACAATGCCTCTGGGTGGAAAGCACCTCACTTCAAGTCCTGGGTTGATAGACTGAATCTTCATACTGCTACAAACGAATAGGCATAAATATAGAGGGGCGACCCAACAAATTAAAAGTGAGAGAAAAGCCAGTCCCCCCTTGGCTCGGCTCTCAGAGGCCATGCACAAACCGAGCTATGAAAACATTTGGCATGTAAATCATGCAACACACATCATGTAAAAATATGCCTCTTTAAAATGAAAAGTGCATTTCTGTAAGGTGCCTAATTGTTTTACCTTTGTACTTCAAATAATCTCACTACATAGAGAGGTATTTAAAGTGCTGATTTTAAAACATGAACTTAGAATCATTCTTGCTCTGCAGCCTCATGACCATGCTACTAGGGAACTAAAAGGCAAGTAGGTTGTCATGCATTCCCTACAGGTTGCCTGCCTTCTTTGGATACATGGAGCAGGACTATAGACTATTAAATCAAACACAAGAGAGGAGTTTGTGCAGCGTACACCCCAAACTCATGTATTTGAAGATGGTCTCATAAGTGATAGTAACGATAATGGAAGCATGGTGAAATAAAATATTTGCCTAGGATCACACAGTTTGGTTATGAGGAAGCTGGAACTGACCCAACCACGGTTTTCTGGTAACTCTTTGTGCAACCTAGCCATGAGATGGGTATCTCCCTCTCGTGCCCGTTATAAATGAAAGGTTACTGCTTTAAGTTAATTATTCGTAATCTAATGGGGTAACCTAGTGAACCTCAGTACCTGGGTAACATTTAGTCCATTCAACAAAATAGTCAAGTCAGTCACAGAAGCAATTCAGGAAAACCAGTATTTCCTAAGGTAAGCCAAAAGCATAACTCAACATATAAAAGAAGGAAGAAAAAGAAAACACACAGCTAGGAATGAAAATACTGCACAAAGCAGGTTTTGTAGTAAGCGCACAAGAAAATCTTTATGCACGTCATTTGAGGTTGCTCCAACATATGCGGAAATGTGATGAAACGCTTGTGCAGAGTAATGTGACTGGAAAATAAAATACAATAAAAAGCCCAAAATTAAGAGTGCTCAAGCCGCCTGCCAGCTATCTGTCAGATGTAATTCAATCCAAATCACAAAGGGCAACTAGAGCGATGTCTTAGAAGTTCATTGGGGAAATTGAGACCTTAATACAAAGACTTAGAGAGCATTGACGTTTCGACCCAGGAGTTAGCAGTTATTTGGAACCATCAGAGAGGGTCTTTATCAGGATATGTGGAGGGGGAACCTCTTAGCCATCCTCTTCAGAATTGGCAAGCAGCTTTGTGGCTAGAGTTAAGGGAACGCTTCTCTACGGTAATAATTAATCATTGTTATTGTCTTCAGCCCATTCTTTGGACTGGCCTCTGTTGGACCTGATACTTATCAGGTAGCATTCCCTGAATATTTTTGCTTTTTCCTCCTGTGTTTTTCCGATTCTCTTATGGGTCCTCTGGGCTCTGGACACTTTCACACTGTAAATACGTCTGAAAGCGCACACGCCCTTCCTATTCATGTTGGAATTGGCGCCGATTCCATCTTCTGAAACATGGGCCGATCTGTCATTGCAGACCGGTGGGTGTGCACTGGCATCTATCGTGATTAAACTTGTGAGTAGCTTGCCATTGTAGACCACTGTGAGTGCGCACCCACACCTATGTTGCCCATGACTGCGTGTGGCGCCTGCCAATGCAGGCTTGTGAGTGCGCACAGACAAATGTATTAGTTAAACCAATGTCCAGTCTGCTGTGCAGACTCAGGCGGGTGCACTTGCATCACTTTTACTGGGAACTATTTGAGATGTCATCAGTGATGTCATGAGTGATGTCACTGACCATGTTATGAGTGATGTAATATGTGACGTCATCAGCAGTGCATTGCGGGCGCGCAAGTTATAGTTAGCTGAACTAACTATAACGGGGGAATTTCAATGGTTTTGTACGAGTGAAATGTCCAACTAACTATAACGCCCCTGAAACCTATGGTTGTTTCAGTGAATTTCGAAGGTTTTTTAAATGCTAGTTTCTAACTATGCCTACATAGGTAGGACATGTGAAGAAAGAAGAAAAAACACAAAGAAAGAAGAAAAGAAATGCAGAAAGAAGCAACAGAAGTCCTCAAAGACGAAGAAAAGTGCAGGAAGAAGGAAGATGTGCATAAAGAATAAACAGAGGAGCAGAAAGAGGCCTTGTTGCAAAATCATCCTGAACCCTCAACTTTTTCAGATGGGTACTGGTGGTAACTGACTCTGACTAACCAGTCCTAGAGCCAGTGCTATGCTAAAAGACACTTAGAATACAGTTAAAACGCCTACATACACTAGGGAACACTATGCGTTGGGGTACCCCTGTGATTACCATGGCCTCCTCTGTAAGACCCTAGTACATAATAGGGCAGGGGGGTTAAAACTACCTCTTAAAACGCGCCACAGGGCGCGTTTGCACACTGGTGAAGGGGGGGGGAGGGCTGACCTGACATGTACTAACATGCCCTGTGGCCGTTTTAATTCGGGGGATGAAGTCCCCTTGAATCCTGAGTGTCCCTTGGGTCCAACTAGCCCACCAGGTATCTCCAGTTAGAGCCACAGAGCTGCATTGCAGAGAGGTGTAAAAAGGGGCACGACCTGGACCATCTCTCTGCAACGCAGCGCAGTTGTGCTTTCTGGAAGCACCTGGTGGACTAGTTGGCCCCCAGAGGCCCTCAGGATTGAAGGGGAATCATTTCCCCAACTTAAAACGTGCCACAGGGCGTGTTTGCACACGTCACCTCAGGCCCCATCCCCTCCCTTCACCACTGTGTAAACGCGCCCTGTGGCCATTTTACATTGTGAGATTAAGTCCCCTTGAATCCTGAGGGTCCGTAGGGTCCAACTAGCCCACTAGGTACCTCCAGTAAGCACCACAGAGCTGCCTAGCAGAGAGGTGTAAAAAGGGGCACGGCCTGGACCACCTCTCTGCAACGCAGCGCAGTGGCGCTTACTGGAAGCACCTGGTGGGCTAGTTAGCCCCAGGGGCCCTCAGGATTCAAGGGGAATTATTTCCTAAACTTAAAACGCGCCACAGGGCGTGGTTGCACACATCACCTCAGGCCCCGTCCCCTCCCTTCCCCACTGTGTAAACACGCTCTGTGGCCATTTTAAGTTGGGAGATTAAGTCCCCTTGAATCCTGAGGGTCCCTAGGGTCAAACTAGCCCACTAGGTACCTCCAGTAAATGCTTTTGCAGAGAGGTGTAAAAAGGGGAACGTCCTGGACCACCTCTCTGCAACGCAGAGCAGTGGCGCTTACTGGAAGCACCTGGTGGGCTATTTGGCCCCCAGGGGCCCTCAGGATTGAAGGGGAATTATTTCCCTAACTTAAAATGCACCACAGGGCATGTTTGCACACGTCACCTCAGGCACCGCCCCTCCCTTCACCACTGTGTAAACGCGCCCTGTGTCCTGTGTCCCTGGCGCATACTGGAGGAACCTGGTGGGCTAGTTGGCCCCCAGGGACCCTCAGTAATGAAGGGGAATTAATTCCCCAACTTACAACTCACCAGGGGGTGCGTTTGCACAGTGGTTGAACGAAGGGGGCGGGGCCTGAGGTGACATGTGTGCAAACACGCCCTGTTTGTGGTGGCTTGAAGGCGATGAAATAAACACCAACCAAGCACAAAAATTGGGTTTATGCTTTGTTCTTTCCCTTTGGAAGGGAAGTTCGTGAATGTGGCGTTACGACAATATATCTATATATATCTATATATATATATATATATATATATATATATATATATATATATATATATATATATATATATATATATATAAATATTCACTGACAAACCACAGTTAGGCTGACATTTTACTCGTACAAAACCAGAGAAGTTTGGCCATTATCTGCTGATGATATCACATATTACATCACTCATGACATGGTCAGTGACATCACTGATGACATCTCAAATGACATCACTGATGATATCACCCAATGACTGTGTGTTTCTGAAAAGTTTTAGTATGTTTTACATATATATATATATATATATATACGCCAAGGTGTATTAAAGAATGAGTGGATGTATGAGTGTCTGAATGGATGATTTAGTAGGTGCTTGACTGACTGTATAAGTGAGTGATTAAACATGTCTTTCTGAATGCATGGATTAGTGACTAATCTGTGTGAATGTCTGTATCAGTCTGTCAGTTGGTGTGTAAGTGGCTGCATGGGTTGGTGAGTAGCTACATGAGTGTCTATATGGGTTATTGATTGGTTGTCTGAGTGCCTGTATGGGTGCCTGAGTGTCTGTGTGGGTGAGTAGGGGGGTGTAACTCCCTGCATGGATGTGTGAGTGGTGATTCAGTAGGTGTATGGGTTCATGAGTGCGTCTGTGAGGGGCTGTATGGGTATGTGAGTGTGCATATAGCGGTGTTGGTGAGTGAATGGATGTCTCTGTGGTACATGTGTGAGTAACTACATATGTGAATGGCAGTATATGTGATTGTTGGAGTATATAAGTGACTATATGTGAGAGTGAGTGATTGTGAGAGTGGCTTTATGGATCAGTGTGTGCTTGTGTCAGTGATTTTATAAGAGAGTTAAGTATGTGTTAGTATCTGTATGAATAAGTGAGGTGGTGTGCGTATTACTGTATAAGGAGTAAATGGCAGTTTGATTCTTCGAGTGACTGACTAGCTGTGTGAGTAACTCTATGGGTGAGTGGCGGGGTGTGAGTATCTGTATAGGTGTATGAGTGCATATATCTGTGGCTGTATTGAAGAGTGACTGTGTGTATGAGTGACTGTATGTGTGAGTGGATGTGTGTGTAGACCTATTAATCACAGGGGCATAACACAGGCCCCCGCAGCACCCGCGTTGCGGGGGGGGCTCCAAGGGGCCCTCTTGGCACTGTACTATGGCCGGAGAGCTCCTGATTGAGCCTGGAGGGGGTCCCTCTACATACCGTGCAGGGAGGCCCCCTCACTTTTCGTTACGCCAGTGATTAATCAGTGAGTGGGTATGTACTAACTGGTATTGGTGTGTCCATGGTTTCGAGAATGGTAGTTGTATTTTAGAGTAGGTGTATGAAAGGTTATATTAGGGTGTGAGGAGGTATATCAGATATTAAGTGGATGATTTCATCAGTGATGTCATTTGAGATGTCATCAGTGATGTCACTGACCATGTTGTGAGTGATGTAAAATGTGACTTCATCAGCAGTGTATTGCGGGGGCATAAGTTATAGTTAGCTCAGCTAACTATAACGGCCAAATTTCTCTGGTTTTGTACGTGTGAAATGTCAGCCTAACTATCCCTGAAACCTGTGTTTTTTTCAGTGAATTTCTAAGGTTTTTAAAATGTTATTTCCTATGTATAACGTCCCTGAAACCTGTGTTTTTTTCAGTGAATTTCAAAGGTTTTTTTAAATGCTAATTTCAACTATAATGTCCCTGAAACCTGTGGTTTTTTTCAGTGAATTTCTAAGGTTTTGTAAATGCTGATTTCTAACTATAACGTTACTGAAACCTGTGGTTTTTTCAGGGAATTTCTATGGTTTCTAACTAGCAATGTTGTTTGCAGAGTGGTGGAGAAAGGGGGGTGGACCCTCAACCAGCGCTCAGGAATTCCGCTGCGTAGGACTTACAGGAGGTACCAGGAGGACTTCTTGGCCCCCAAAGTCCCTCAGGAGTAAAGTGGACTTCATCCCCCAATCCGTAGTATGCCATGAGGCTCGTTTGCGGAGTGGTGGAGAAAAGGGGCAGTGGCCTCCGAACAACTCTTAGCAATCCCACTGTGTGGGACTTACTGGAGGTAACAGGAGGGGTAGTTGGCCCCCAAGGACAACCCTGGGGGCCAACCACCCCTCCTATTACCTCCAGTAAGTCCCACACAGCAGCACTGGTAAGTTCTCAAAACAGGCCACGCCCCCTTTGCACACCAGTCTGCAAATGCGCTCCCTGGCCCGCTCTTGAATGGGGATCGAAGTCCCCCTGCCTCCTGAGGGTCCTTAGTGGCCAACTAGCCCACCTGATACCTCGAGTAAGCTCCAGATAGTGGGATTGCAGAGAGGTGGACACAGGCCATGCCCCTATCTCCGGCACTCTGCAAACGTGCCTTCTGGCATGCTCTTGGTTGGGAGATGAAGTCCTCTTGCCTCCTGAGGGTCCCTGGAGGCCAACTAGCCCTCCTGTTATCTCTAGTAAGCCCCACAGCTGGATTGCTGAGAGTGGTCTGAGGCCGTGCCTTCTTTTTACAACACTGCAAACGTGCCTCCTGGCGCACTGCTGCTCGGGGGATGAAGTACACTTTAGTCCTGAGGTCCTCAGGACACAAGAGGACCTCATCGCCCCACCAGTAGTGCACCAAGATGCGCGTTTGCAGAGCGGTGTAAAAAGGGGCATGGCCTCGGACCACCTCTCAGCAATCCCCCAATCTGTAGTATGCCATGAGGCTCGTTTGCGGAGTGGTGGAGAAAAGGGGCAGTGGCCTCCGAACACCTCTTAGCAATCCCACTGTGTGGGACTTACTGGAGGTAACAGGAGGGGTAGTTGGCCCCCAAGGACAACCCTGGGGGCCAACCACCCCTCCTATTACCTCCAGTAAGTCCCACACAGCAGCACTGGTAAGTTCTCAAAACAGGCCACGCCCCCTTTGCACACCAGTCTGCAAATGCGCTCCCTGGCCCGCTCTTGAATGGGGATCGAAGTCCCCCTGCCTCCTGAGGGTCCTTAGTGGCCAACTAGCCTACCTGATACCTCGAGTAAGCTCCAGATAGTGGGATTGCAGAGAGGTGGACACAGGCCATGCCCCTATCTCCGGCACTCTGCAAACGTGCCTTCTGGCATGCTCTTGGTTGGGAGATGAAGTCCTCTTGCCTCCTGAGGGTCCCTGGAGGCCAACTAGCCCTCCTGTTATCTCTAGTAAGCCCCACAGCTGGATTGCTGAGAGTGGTCTGAGGCCGTGCCTTCTTTTTACAACACTGCAAACGTGCCTCCTGGCGCACTGCTGCTCGGGGGATGAAGTACACTTTAGTCCTGAGGTCCTCAGGACACAAGAGGACCTCATCGCCCCACCAGTAGTGCACCAAGAGGCGCGTTTGCAGAGCGGTGTAAAAAGGGGCGTGGCCTCGGACCACCTCGCAGCAATCCCACGGTGTGGGGCTTATTGGAGGTACCTGGTGGGCTAGTTGGCCCCTAAGGACCCTTAGATTCAAGGAGACTTAATCCCCCAACCAACAACATGCCAGGAGGCGTGTTTGCAGAGTGCTGCAGGGAGGGGGCGGGCCTCCGATGAGATGCCGGCTTCTCTTTTCTTTTCTTTTTTTAGAATGGGGACTGTGTGGCCCCCCTTCTTTTAGATTTTTTTTGGCCCTGGGGACCTCATCCCTCAGGACCTGAGCCATTTTTTTTTTAAAACAGTAAAGGGGTCATGCAGCCCTCCTCCCAATGCCGATTTCAGCCCTGGGCACTTGATCCCCCGGGACATGCATGGGCACTTAAAAAAATAAAAACTCCTTCCTGAGGACTGTTTTTATAAAAAATTTAATGTGAGGGGCCACGTGGCCCCCATTCCAATGGCCACTTTTGGCTCCGGGGACCCCATCCCCCAGGGCCTGGCCTCACGTTGGGGACAGCGGGGTGAGCCCTAATGCCCCCGCAGTCCCTGCTGGCTTCCCGCCTCCTGCAGGAGCCGGTATTGCTTTTGGACAAGGGGAGCTGCAAACATGCAGCTCCCCTTGCCCAAAAGCAATTTTGCTTCGCTTCATGGAAGCGAGAGCAGTTTTTCTGCTCTCGCTTATATGAACGAAGCAGAAGTTTGCAATGACAGGGCGGAAGCATTACTCCCGCCCTGCCATTGCAAACTGCAATGTACCGGGGGTGGGCACCCCTGGGACATTGCTGGAGCTGGCCCTGGGGGTTGGCGGTCCCCAGGGCCATCAAAGGCACCAGTAGCAGGGTCATGCAGCCCCCCCCCCTTAGTGTGTAAAGCCCCAGGGAGGTGGTGGTTCCCGGGGATGGGGGTCCGCAACAGACCCCTGTATCTTTATTATTCAATGCCCTGGGGAGGTGGTGGTCCCGGGGCAGTGTGGGGGGGGGGGTTCGAGCCCCACCACACTTAGTATTTAGAAGTAGCCCCGGGGAGGTGGCCGTCTCCGGGGCTTGGGGGGGCCCACGAAGCCCCCCTGCCCCTAATAAATGGAAGTCCCAGGGAGGTGGTGGTCCCTGGGCTGCAGTTATTTTTCAACACCAACAGCAGCAGTCAAAGGGGTCTTTCCCGTATCTGAAGCAGAGCCCATAATCATTGCTACGCTACTCAGTAGCAGCAGAGATGCTTTACACACGGCTTATATCTGCCAGGAATCAGTTTGGGAATTTCCCACAGGTGTGAGGTAAATTCGTTCACAGAACTCTGACCGAGTTGACCTTTGTGAAGCGGCCCTAGTGCTCGCCATGCCCCGCTCCACTGTCTGTGTCCTTGGCCTTGCCCACACCTTCAGTATTTCGGGCTCACCGCCAAGAGGTGGACCCTTCCCCACGACAGGTCACGGTTGTCTCGCGGCACCTCGGCTCATCCAGGGGCTGGGGATAACCAGGGACAAGAGAAGCTAATTGGGGAACACGCTCCCATGTGCATATCCCGCCAAAGGCAGCGAGGCCCCTGTGATGTCACCACACTTAGCGCAAGTGCCTGACACACGCAGTCATTAACATTCCTCCTGGCCGAGTTCGGCTCGGGGTCACCGTCGGAGCTGGGAGGCCTCCTTTGAGCATCCTTGGCCTGCCATTGGCAGCGCCCAAGTGGTTCTTGGGTTGAAATGCCAGCACACATGGCATGGTGCCAACTGCCCAGTGCTATGCCGGCCAGAAGCGATGGAAGGGATGCGTGAGAAGCACCGCCAAGGGTCCCGCCGAGAAAAAGGACCCCGAGAAAGGTGAGTCGGGGCCCCGCACTACAGACCGACAGCAGAATCCCGCATCTCTGCAGCATCCTGAGAGGGGTAGGAAAGGGCGGCTCGAGCGCTTATAAAGTAAGGTCTGCGTGGTGGCGCGAGGAGAGACGTCACTGGATACATAGAGAGAGGTGGGCAAGGAAGGCTGCAGCATACAACTACAGACAGCAAGGGTGAGTGCACCACGCGCCCCCAGAGAGGTAGGCACGCGTGCAGCAGGCCGCTTCACGATCCAAGAGGGGCGTGCATTGGTAAGCAAGGAACACGCGTACATACATGAAGGGAGAGCGGTCATCGCAGGTAGCCATTGGAGAACTCCCAAAGAGGAGCACCCTGGGTCGGGGACATGCAGCGAGGGGTCGGGTGTGGGGGGGGGGGGGGGCACGGGCCGGGCGCGCCTGTTCATTCCAGGTATTATGATGGAGACAGGTCTGGCCTCGTAGCTCACCTACAGAAAGATAACTGAGGGCTCCCGGCTCCTGCTCAGGGCATAGCAGGGAAGCAGTATCTCTGCCTGCATCTTCAGAGAAACCGGCATGGGCAGGTGGACACACACCACGCCATACACGGTGTCTGATACGCCATAGAGAGGTAAACACAAGGAGAAGGTACAGCTACTAACAATCCCACGCCTAGAGGTGTGACCATTCAGACCGTCCCAAGCGATAAGAATGGCCAGTGTGGCAGGCATGATTCATTTTTGATCTACACTGAATTCTTGAATTATGAAACGCTGTGGGTGTGCTCATCTCAAAATAAGATAAACAGCACCACCATGTGGGGGACTGTTGTAAGTTCTGGTGTTGAAATTTAAGTGCCGGTGCTGAGCACCAGCAACCACCCGCTACCGCCGGCTAAAATTAAGCACTGGTGAGTGAGCACGCACGGACTCCTGCAAATCTTTAACCCTCTTGGATGGGTGAAGATGGTCGAGCGAAGAAACTCCTCACACATTCTCACAGAAGGATACATATGACTGGGTTAGGATATAGCCTCCAATAACACTACAGAGGGAAGGGGGGATGGGGCTAAGCGAGGTTCACTTGTAATAACCCAGCTGGGGTGAAGGAGGCAGGGAGGGAGGAGGGACACGCATTACCCTGATAGAGAATTGAGCCTGGTGCAGAGCACCGGCCCAGCTGTCGCCCTGCAGTGAGCGCACGTGGGGAGCAGGGCCGTTTCTAGGTGTTTTGCCGCCCTGGACGAGAATTGAAAAATGCCGCCCCCTCCCTTTTACTACCATCACTCTCTCCCCCTGTCATCCAGGTGTTGGGAAATAGAGGCGTGCTTTGGTGCCTCTCTATCTAGTCTGGACTGTCATACCCGTATTAAAGTAAGTCATCTGTATCAATTGTTGCGGCTATGTAAGTGTTATTGCCTGTTCTGAGGGTATTAACTCAGTTATGCTATCATGGGCTTGAGTTGGGAGAACAGTAGGGCTACTGGCCTCTACCACCTCCAATCACACCCAACACAGGCAGATACACAGACCCACAATCCCAGAATGCTTCACCCTCTCGCTTCACATTGAACTAAGAATGCAGGCAGCAAAGAACAGCAGCTACTTCCGGCCATCTTGCCACTCTGATTGGTTGCATCCCTTGTCGGCTGCACGTCTAATTGGCGCCCGGTTGCCCATCAGTGTAGCCTGTCGCTTTGCACCATCATTATTTCCAAGCAGTGCAGACAGTCACTCATGTGCCAAGTATTTTGAAATACACTTTTCTTTCACTTTTTTTTTTTGGGCATATTTATATAGCGCAAACTCGACCCGAAGGTATTGGAGCGCTTTACATGAGCACCGTATTTACATTACACATTCAGGCACAGGGAGATTAAGTGATTTGCCCGGAATCACAGGATGTGGACGCAACCCCGAGGTTCGAACCCTGGTTTCCAGCACCAAAGTCGGCAGTCTAGCCGACGGACCACATTCTCTCCCCAATTGAGAGCCGGAGGCGTCAGATTTCTGCATCTGCAGAGATAGCGGTGTGAATCCCTGACTTATGACACAAATGTGCTGCGCAAGAGGCACAGAGAAGCGCGCGCCAGCATTAGTATGCAGCACACCGTGCACCCCTCATTACCAGACATAAGTTTTAGTCTTTAGATGTGGTGCTTGGCCTCCAAATCGCCCTTGAATCGGTGGTGTACTACGGTCAAAGATTAAAGGCGTGATTCATGGGATCTGTTTGGTTTTAGTTGGAGACCAGATACTGTATAAGGTTCCCAGTTTTATGGACTTATTTTTTATATTTCTGACTGTCTCCATCAATATTTATGCTTTTCTAATTTTATCCAAATGTATTTTTGTTCAATATTTATCCGCATATATACATATGAAATATGTAAACTCCTGCTAAAACACTTGCAGGGTTTTTGAATTATGTTACGGGGTTATGCAACACCGCATTACGTTTCTTATAACTATTTTGTATTTAATTGAACTTCTATAGTGGTACAACCTGAGTGCATCCATGCACAGCAAATATTGGTGCTCAACTGAAAGCTGCTGGATTAATAACGCTGTCAAATGAAGGCCCTACCCCCTACTTAGTATCCCAAAATATAGCGTTCAAGAGGCACCAATTGATTACAGAGCCCGCAGTGGGATTACCGACACTTTTCATTAGCGCCGCGGGCTTGGCGCACTAACACCCAGCAGCGTTCCGGGAGCAGCAAGGTTGAACAAATGGACGCTCGATGCGACGACGCCCACTCAGTTATCTTAATTTGTCATTAATACACTGCATTAAACACACAGAAGACAAGGCTGCGGCCACGAGCCCACTGCACATCGTTCACGCGCCAACTCCTGTCACATGGAGAGCCTCGTAGCTAAGGCGACACAGACCCAATTATCATTTGTTTCAGTTTATTTTTCATATACAATGTTTGTGTGTTTTTTTCTTATTTTCAGAAAATCGCCAAGTGTTTAACTTCTTTTCTTTCTCACATATTTATACATAGCTTTAATGAAAAAAGTATTACCATTTCATTTTAAGGAGAAAGTCCAATTATCTTTTCTCTCCTTGAACTCTGTTTCAAAGTGAAACTTTATTCTGAGTACAGCACAAATAAAAGGGGTATATTTATTTAACAAACGTTCACGCACGCATGTTTTTGCCGCCCTCCCCCTTTTGCCGCCCTGGGCGGCCGCCTAGTCTTGCCTAATGGTAGAAACGGCCCTGGTGGGGAGGGATGTTAGGCACTCCTATTAACCCCAGAGTGGGGAACATTAGGATGAGACTGTCCAAGAAAGACACTGTCCTCATGTGTAGGCTCGCCCGAGCCTGCACCGCTATCAGGAGCACACGGGCGCCATTTTCAGATCAGCTGGAATGGGCGCCAGTGGGCACCGAGCCCCAAAAGCTACTGAAGACTCCAGGGGTATGACGCGCAATGGGGACATAGAACCAGCCTGAAATATAAGAGCAGAAAATATGTTAACTATCCAAAATCATTTACATTTTTAATAATCTTCTTGTTCTCTTTTTCATCAATGCAGTATTATTATTATTATTATCATTATTATTGTCGTCATTATTTAAGTTTTGTATAGAGTGAAGCTTGCAGCTTAATGGAAGTTCTGCAGACACATGAATGGATCCAAGAGCTCAGGAATTAATCTCACTCCCCTTTAAAGTTCGGTAGGCAAAAGATCTGTTGGTGACGACTGTGCAAGGTCTTTGGCGGGAGGCTGGCCGCGCGCACCAGTCTGTGTTTGACCAATCCCGCTGCAGGAAGCTTGGTATGAATATGCGCGCATTATATTCTTTGGGGAATGGAGTCTTGCGCTGCTTGTAGTGACAGATCTCTGTATGAGAGGGCCGTGCACTGCTCCTGCCTTAGCTTTTCATGTTTTTTTTTTTTTTTGCATATTTATATAGCACGAACTCGATCCGAAGGTATTGGAGCACTTTACATGAGCACCGTATTTACATTACACATTCAGGCACGGGGAGATTGAGTGATTTGCCCAGAATCACAGGATGTGGACGCGACCTCGAGGCTCGAACCCTGGTTTCCGGCACCAAAGTCGGCAGTTTAGCCGACGGACCACATCCTCTCCTATTTCATGTGTGATTGAGGCTTTCACTAGCTTAGCTGTGTATGCTCCTACTGGGAGGGATGTATGTGCTTATCTCATGTATGCATTATTCATATTTAATCAACACCTAACTACACCAAAAGCCAAAAGACAGATATAACCAACAAAAGCATACAAAATACACCACAAAACCATCACCTTGCAAGAAGCAAGAATCAACAGACAGTAGATGAGGTTTCATCTTATACCAGAGGTAGTCTTGTAAGGCAAGCTACGCCCATGGTATGGCTAGCCATAGCCTCATTCCTTGAGCACAGCTGCATAAGCTGTGCAGTATGCTGACATGTTGCCTCGTTTGTCACAGTATGGCTTGATCCCTCGCTAAACACAGTCTTGTCATCAATGATGTAATTTCAGATGTTGCTGTGATGTTATTAACCCCTTCGATGCTAGCATCGGTGCCCCTGTGCTCCACGAAATCCCTCTGCTGCAGACAGCAGAGGGATTTCTATTTAATCCCTTTGACCTTGGGAGCTGGGGAAGAGCTTCCCCAGCTCCCAGGCCCCCTCCCTGGTTTCTGTGCAATGAAGATCAGCGCACACGTCGCGCTGTCTTCATTGCACAGAAACTGAAACTGAAATGAGCCTTTAGCCTCATTTCAGTTTCACTTTCTATGTGCTCAGGGGGCTATCTCAGCCCCCCGGGCACGTAGAA
This sequence comes from Triturus cristatus, assembly GCF_964204655.1. Classification (NCBI taxonomy): domain Eukaryota; kingdom Metazoa; phylum Chordata; class Amphibia; order Caudata; family Salamandridae; genus Triturus; species Triturus cristatus. The sequence continues at coordinate 860,806,367 of NC_140593.1, forward strand.
AGACGGGAGAGGTATCATTGGAAAGAGGAGAATCTCCCCTTTCCAAGAGCGCCCCTCCCCAGTGGATCCCTGCTTGGGAATCGCCCCAGGAGGGCGATCCCCAAGCATGGATCCACCCACTAGACACCAGGGAGGGGGGAGCGGCCCCTTGGGCAAGGGCTTTTGCTCCCCCTAAATATTTTGTGTGTCATTTAGTCTTTTTGCCCCCCCTGCCAATCTGCCCGCCCGGGGGGGCAAAAAGCTCACTAGACACCAGGGATATTTACTTTGCCCACATAATTTTTTTAGGGTGGGGGCTGCCTATAAAGGGCATGTCCATGCCCCCAACCCGCAAAATGTACAGCCTTTCTGCACCCCCCTGGGGGGCAGTTGGGGGCAGTAGCCTCTAACCTGCCCCCCCGGGGGCTGAAAGCCCACTATACGCCAGGGATTTTTTTTTCTTATAATTTGTGGTGGGGGCTGTCCCAGTGGATCCCTGCTTACTAGACACCAGGGAGGGGGGAGCGGCCCCTTGGGCAAGGGCTTTTGCTCCCCCCAAATATTTTGCGTGTCATTTAGTCTTTTTGCCCCCCCTGGGGGGCAGAAGCCCCCAATCTGCCCCCCCGGGGGGAAAAAAGCCCACTAGACACCAGGGATATTTACTTTGCCCGCATAATTTATTAAGGTGGGGCTGCCAATAAAGGGCATGTCCATGCACCCACCCTGTAAAATGTACAGCCTTTCTGCCCCCCCTTGGGGGCAGTAGCCCCTAATCTGCCCCCCCAGGGGGGGCAGAAAGCCCACTATATGCCAGGGATTTTTATTTTCTTATAATTTGTGGTGGGGGCTGCCCAATAAGGGCATGCCCATGCCCCCACCCTCCCCCCGCAAAAATGACAGCCTTCCTGCCCCCCGTGGGGTACAGATGGGGCAGTAGCCAATCTGCCCTGCTGGGGGGGCAAAAAGCCAACTAGACACCAGGGATTATTTTGGGGCAAATTTGAGTTAGGGTGGGGGTTGCCCAAAACTGGCATGCCCATGCCCCCATCCCCCTCCCTGCAAAAGTTACAGCCTTCCTGTCCCCCGTTGGGGACAGATGGGACAGTAGCCCCCAATCTGCCCCCCCCGGGGGGCAAAAAGCCCACTAGACACCAGGGATTTTTTGGGCCAAATTTTTATTAGGGTGGGGGTTGCCCAAAACGGGCATGCCAATGCCCCCACCCTAATTAAAATTTACCCCAAAACTCCCTGGCATCTAGTGGACTTTCTGCCTCCCCTGGGGGGCAGATGGGAGCATTAGCCCCCAATCTGGCCTGCCGGGGGGGAATAAAAAGCCCACTAGACGCCAGGGATTTTTTTTGGGAAAATTTGAATTAGGGTGGGGGTTGCCCAAAACGGGCATGCCCATGCCCCCACCCCCTCCCTCAAAAAATTACAGCCTTCCTGCCCCCCCGGGGACAGATGGGGCAGAAGCCCCCAATCTGCCCCTCCGGGGGGCAAAAAGCCCACTAGACGCCAGGGATTTTTTTAGGCAAATTTGAATTAGGGTGGGGGCATTGGCATGCCCGTTTTGAACAGCCCCCACCCTAATAAAAATTTGCCCAAAAAACTCCCTGGTGTCTAGTGGACTTTCTGCCCCCACGGGGGGGCAGATAGGGGCAGTAGCCCTCAATCTGCCCCCCTGGGGGGCAAAAAGCCCACTAGACGCCAACGATTACGCTGGCTTTTTTATGCGTGGGGTGGGGGCTGCCCAGAATTGGCATACCAATGCCCTCACCCCCCAAAAAAATAGCCACAGTGTTTCTGCCCCCCTTGGGGGCATATCAGGGCAACCCCCTCCCCCCGATACCCTCCGGGTGGCAGAAACCCAACTAGGCACTGAGTTGTTTTTAGCAATATGCCTGCCTGTGGATTCTGGGCCCTAGAGCAGCCGGCGCATAGGGAAACCTACCAAACCCACACATTTCTGAATCTAGACACCCGGGGGCTTCCAGGGAGGTATGGCTTGCGTGGATCCCCCAACGTTTCCTTACCCAGAATCCCCTGCAAACCTAAATTTTAGCTGAAAAAATCACTTTTTTCACACATTTTTGTGTGGGAAAGTTGTGGTATCACCGGGCTCAAACAAATTTCCCACCACCCAGCGTTCCCCCGTTCTCCCGAGAAAAATGATGCCTCACTTGTGTGGGAGGCCCAGGTATCCGCGACAGGCAAGGGCCCAAAACGTAGTGAGGCGATATCAGAATTGCCTATCTCAAAACCACCTGGTTTTGCAAGGGGGGGTCACCTGGGTTTTTGGCCCCGTGCTCGGCGGCCATCTAGGGAAACCTACCAAACCCACACATTTCTGAAAACTAAACACCTGGGGGCTTCCAGTGAGGTATGGCTTGCATGGATCCCCCAACGTTTCCTTACCCAGAATTCCCTGCAAACCTCAATTTTAGCTGAAAAAATCACTTTTTTCACACATTTTTGAGTGGGAAAGCTGTGGCATCACCGGGCTCACACAAATTTCCCACCAGCCAGTGTTCCCCCAGGTCTCTCGATAAAAATGGTGCCTCACTTGTGTGGGAGGCCCAAGTGACCGCGACAGGCAAGGGCCCAAAACGTAGTGAGGCGACATCAAAATTGCCTCTCTCACAACCACCTGGTTTTGCAAGGGGGGGGGTCACCTGGGTTTTTGGCCCGTGCTCGGCGGCCATCTAGGGAAACCAACCAAACCCACACATTTCTGAACACTAGACACCCGGGGGCTTCCAGGGAGGTATGGCTTGCGTGGATCCCCCAACGTTTTCTTACCCTGAATCCCCTGCAAACCTCAATTTTAGCTGAAAAAAACACTTTTTCACACATTTTTGAGTGGGAAAGTTGTGGCATCACCGGGCTCACATAAATTTCCTACCACCCAGCGTTCCCCGAGGTCTCCCGGTAAAAATGGTGCCTCACTTGTGTGGGAGGCCCAATTACCCGCGACAGGCAAGGGCCCAAACCGTAGTGAGGCGACATCAAAATTGCCTATCTCAAAACCACCTGGTTTTGCAAGGGGGGTCACCTGGGTTTTTGGCCCCGTGCTCGGCGGCCATCTAAGGAAACCTACCAAACCCACACATTTCTGAAAACTAGACACCCGGGGGATTTCAGGGAGGTATGGCTTGTGTGGATCCCCCAATGTTTTCTTACCCAGAATCCCCTGCAAACCGCAATTTTAGCTGAAAAAATCACTTTTTTCACACATTTTTGTGTGGGAAAGTTGTGGCATCACCGGGCTCACAAAAATTTCCCACCACCCAGTGTTCCCCCAGGTCTCCCGATAAAAATGGTGCCTCACTTGTGTGGGAGGCCCAAGTAACCGCGACAGGCAAGGGCCCAAAACGTAGTGAGGCGACATCAAAATTGCCTCTCTCAAAACCAAAAAAGGGTCATTTTTCACTGCGAAATTGAGGTGTGACCACATTGCGTTTTGCGCCGTTTCCTGTCGCGGGCACTATGCCAACACACACAAGTGAGGTACCATTTTTCTCGTAAGACTATGGGGAACGCGGAGTAGGTGGAAATTTGTGGATCCACATAGATTCCAGAACTTACCACCACAGAAATGTGGGGAAAATGTGGTCTTTTTGACATATTTTTAGGTTTGCAAGGGATTCTGGGTAACAGGCCCTGGTGGGAGGCAGTCAAGTCACCCCATCCTGGATTTCCCTGGGTGTCTAGTTTTCAAAAATGTATAGGTTTGCTAGGTTTCCCAAGGTGCCGGCAGAGCTAGGGTTCAAAAACTACAGCTAGGCACTTTGCCAAAAAAGGGTCATTTTTTACTGCCAAATTGAGGTGTGACCACGTTGTGTTTTGTGCCGTTTCCTGTCGCTGGCACTAGGCCGACCTGCACAAGTGAGGTACCATTTTTCTCGTAAGACTTTGGGGAATGCAGGGTGGGTGGAAATTAGTGGATCCACGCAGATTCCAGAAATTTCCACCACAGAAATGTGGGGAAAATGTGTTTTTCTTGACAATTCTTTAGGTTTGCAAGGGATTCTGGGTAACAGACCCTGGTGGGAGGCAGTCAAGTCACCCCATCCTGGATTCCCCTGGGTGTCTAGTTTTCAAAAATGTATAGGTTTGCTAGGTTTCCCAAGGTGCTGGCCGAGCTAGGGTTCAAAAACTACAGCTAGGCACTTTGCCAAAAAGGGGTCATTTTTCAATGTGAAATTGAGGTGTGACTAGGCCTGGGACAATATTCCGTTCCGTTCGTGGAAATTGCTATAATTTGGCATTTTCTCGTTCCGCGGAAAGCGCGAAAATGTCAAAATTTCCGAATTCCACAGCTTAGCGATAATTTGTTTCTTGCGCGCGCTGTAAAATAATACATTCTCGCGTGCGCACGATCGCCTTACCTGAATCCCCGCGTTCGCCAACCAGTTTTCCCGATCCGGTCGCGTTCTCCACGAGATGTTGGATTGTTGGTAGCCATTTGCGCTGTCTCGCGACAGTTCGCGCCCGCAGTAACGTCATGCGTCGTACGATCACGTCTTTCTTCTCGCGATCATGCACCGCGAGACAAGTGAAAACAAGATGGCCGCGCCCGCGAGCAACGGCATGGGTAAGATGGCGAGCCGCGACCACGCAGAAAATACCGCGAACGGGCGGGAAAAAAACTTCCGCATCTTCGCGATTTTTCCGCATGTTTGCGGAGATTTTTAACATTTTCGCGATAATTTGCGAAAGTGAATTTCGCAAATTCCGCTCACCCCTAGGTGTGACCATGTTGCGTTTTGTGCCGTTTCCTGTCGCGGGCACTAGGCTGACCCGCACAAGTGAGATACCATTTTTCTCGTAAGACTTTGGGGGATGCGGGGTGGGTGGAAATTTGTGGATCCACGCAGATTCCAGAACTTTCCACCACAGAAATGTGGGGAAAATTTGTTTTTTTTGGACACATTTTTATGTTTGTAAGGGATTCTGGGTAACAAACCCTGGTGGGAGGCAGTCAAGTCACCCCATCCTGGATTCCCCTGGGTGTCTAGTTGTCAAAAATGTATAGGTTTGCTAGGTTTCCCAAGGTGCTGGCAGAGCTAGGGTTCACAAACTACAGCTAGGCACTTTGCCAAAAAGGGCTCATTTTTCACTGCGAAATTGAGGTGTGACCATGTTGCGTTTGGCACCGTTTCCTGTCGCGGGCACTAGGCCGACCTGCACAAGTGAGGTACCATTTTTCTCGTAAGACTTTGGGGAACGCGGGATGGGTGGAAATTTGTGGATCCACGTAGATTCTAGAACTTTCCACCACAGAAATGTGGGGAACATGTGTTTTTTTTACAATTGTTTAGGTTTGCAAGGGACTCTGGGTAACATAACCTGGTGGGAGGCAGCTAAGTCACCCCATCCTGGATTCCCCTGGGTGTCTAGTTTTCAAAAATTTATAGGTTTGCTTGGTTTCCCTTGGTGCCGGCAGAGCTAGTGTTAAAAAACTACAGCTAGACACTGCGCAAAAAAAGGGTAAATTTTCATAGTGGAAATGTGGTGTGTTCACGTTGGGTTTTGAGCCATTTCCTGTCGTGGGCACTATGCCTACCCACACAAGTGAGGTACCATTTTTATGGGGAGACTTAGGGTAATTCAGATTTGTAAAGCAACTGTTATTACCTATTGATTTTTGATGCATTTCTGCCTTCCAAATGAAAGACATTGTGTAAAAAAACCCATTTTGAAAAATGACCGATAATTCTCATGCTAGTATGAGTATTCCCAATTTCGAAAATGTGCAAATATGTACTGTTTCTAAACTCTATAATTTGTTCCCATTTCAGAAATACATAGGTGTCTTTCATACCGATTTTTCCATGTATACATTTTCCCACAATAATTGCTATATACCCGGAACATAATAAAAAACTATTGCAAATTGCTGCTCAGTTTTTGACTCTGGGTTCGTCAGGTTCTTGGTGAACCTACAAGTCCTATATATCCCCACAACCAGGAAGGTCCAGCGGATGTACCAGTATATTGCTTTGAAAGGGCTGTCATAATTAGAAGAAGTTACAGGTGAAAACGTTGACACATACGGCTGTTTTTTTCAACTAATTTTCAATTTTTCCTATATTAAACTGTTAGTTTCTATAAAGAAACCTTCATGGATCTACACAAATGACCCCTTGCTGAATTCAGAATTTCGTCTACTTTTCAAAAATGTATAGCTTTACAGGATCCATTATTGCTTTCAGACCCATTTCTACCATTAACTGGAAGGAGGTTGAAAGCACAAAAAATAGCAAAAATAGGCTATGTCCCAGAAAAATGCCAAAACTGTGTAAAAAATGTTGGTTTTCTGACAAAAGTCTGTCATTCCCTAAATGCTGGGAAAATGGTGATTTCAGCCCCACAAACCCTTTTTTGATACCAGTTGCAGAGAAAAACCCAGACGCTTTCATTTGCAGCCCGTTTTTCCCATTTTTCACAAAAATAACAAAATGTTGCTGTATTTTGGCTAATTTCTGGGACCCTTCCAGGGGAATCCACAAACCCTGGGTACCTTTAGAATCCCCATGATGTTGGAAGAAAAGGACGCAAATTTGGTGTGGATACCTTATGTGATCAAAAAGTTACAGGGGCCTAAGCGCGCACTACCCCAAATAGCCCAAAAATGGCTTTGCACAGGGGGAAAAGGCATAGCAGCGAAGGGCTTAATGATGTTATAGAACATGTCAAGAGTGATGTGAAATGTGGGGTAATTAACTGGGCATGGCGACGGCGTTCTTTATAGTTACCATAGGGCATGAGGTATAGCTTTTTTGTTTTGTTGAAAATTTGTTTATTCAGGTTTCAGAACAATACAAAACAAAATAGTGCAGCATTGCATTTTTAAGTACTCTCACAGTATTAGTGTGGTAGGCGTGGGGGCAGGAGCTTCCCAGGGGAGGGCAAAGAAACAGGAGGAAAGGACCAATATCAGGCATCCACATACTTTCAGGTGCTAATTATGCGATTAATGCGAACGGCTGAGCTATTCATGGTTCTTAAGTAGATCCACCAGCAAAGGCACACGTTATAGTTACTTGTTATTATGTTGTCACTGTAATTTTCACCTAACTATAACATCACTTTAACCATTGGTTTTTTTCCAGTTCATTTCTAGGGTTTTTTCTATGTAAAGACATATTTTAGTCTCATACGTAAAGCCAACCCTCCACCACATATGGCCTTCAGCTGTGCATGAACGTGGGGAGGGGAGAGCTTGACCGCAGGGACCCTTGCCAAAGGGTCTGACACCCCAGGATAGCAAACCCCGTGTTGCCTACGGCCTCTGGCCGAAGCGCGGCGTGAGTTTGGTGCAGGACCTATGACCAACCACTTGCAAGTGGCCAACCCCATGCCAGGCACGGCCTTCTGTCATGCGCACTATGCAATTGGTCTAGCAGGTCCTGGCTGCACTCAGGTAGTCTTACTGATTTTCCAAAGAGTTACAACACCAAAATATAACAAGCATTTGCAATGCAATTGGTCTGGTTTTGGGATCTTATATGTATTTATCTATGCAGCACATTATTGTGGGTACAGCAACATTTACCGTCCTAAAGTCAACGAAGCATGGAAAGAGTACAGTACTACAGGCTGTCACTAGGTGTCTTTTGGGGCCTCTTTTGTCCACATAAGGTACTGCATCCTTTTTTTACCAATATAGCAGTGCCTTTAATGAGCATTGCGGGAAGGGTGTGTGGGAGTCATGGGGTTATCAAGGGATGGCAAGGGGCCTGCAAGTGGTGTTGTGGGAGGGGTGATGGGGAGGCACGAAATTAGAGATGGCAAATGGACCGAAGTGAACAAGTACGTAGAACACTTAATGAGCAGAGGCAGGCCAACCAAACAAAAAAACAATGCAGCAATCTGCATTGGTAATGTAGTACTGGACTCTATGCCTCACCATTGTTTGTTGTCACCTGTGCTCACAGAACATGATGCCATTCTGCACTGCAGAATGCCAAGAAGGTGTCAATTCAACTAGAAGAAAAGAAGCAAAGGAGTTCCCTTAAGACTGGAAATTTGGTTTTAGGAAGACTGCTATCCTGGTATCAAATGCCACCTTCCTTTTAAACCTCAGGACTGAAAGGTTATTTCATACATGTTCCTATCATAACCTCCTGAAAGGATTTGCTAAAAAAGTATCTTGCAATGTGTAGCATTTGAATAAAGAATGTGGGTGGCTCTAGGGAGAGCTGCGGAAACCACGAAGAAGACACTGGATGGGGTGGTGCTAAGTGTTTTGTAGAATGCGTCCAGGATTGTCAACCTGAGAATGAGTTGGATCTGAGTAAATGGACCGGTGTGACTATTGGGCCCACTGGTGATTCACAGATGAAAATTGAACCTCTGACACCCACTATGGCCTTTCCCAATCTATCCTTGCAAGACTATGGACTTCACTGGCACTGTGTAACAAATATATGCGATGACAAGCCTTTTTCCCTCTGCACTACATGATATCTTGTGGGAACTGATGTTATGTCGAGTAGGATCATCTCTGAGTTTGGAATGTCCCATGTGGAGTTCAGTTTCCCCCTTGTGAATAGCGGCATATGGAATGTTCCAGTATGTAATGGTACTGTGGCTGTAACAAGCTGTAGATGGCCCTTGGTCAACAGCAGTTCCTCAGATTTACCACACGTTTGTGGATACTTCAATTGATCCTGTATTCCCACTGAACATACGCTGCCCTGAGATTACAAAAGGTCACTCAGCTGATGTATGTAAGCCTCTAGCTTCTGTCACTCTTCATCAAAGCTGACCCCTATTTCTGGAAAGCCAACCACAGCTGGAGAACATAAGAAGTCAACAATAAATTATCTGTAGATTGCCACATTACCAGCAACAACCTCTTTCTTTTCTTATCTATCTACACAGCTTGAATGACCATTTACTGTTCTAATATGCACGAAGCAGAAAAAGGTGTCGTACTACAGGTTGTCACTAGGTGTCCCTTGGGACCTCTTTTGGCCACATAAGGTACTGCACCCTTTTTTATCAATATAGCAGTGCCAGTAACTAGCATTGTCGGAGGGATGAGGGGGATTCATGGGGGATTAAGGGAAGGCAAGCAGACCGAAGTGCACAAGTAAACAGAACACTTAACAAACAGAGGCAGTTCATCCGAACAAAAAAATCAATGCAGAGGTGGGAGCGGGCAAGCAGTGATGTGGGAGGGGGTGGGCAAAGGGAGAATAAATGAGGGCACTGAAGTGCGAATGAAGCGTAAATTAACAAACAAAAAAACAAGCATTGTGGGAGGGGTGAGGTGGAGGCACAGGAAGATCAAGGGATGGCCAGTGGCCTGCGAGCAGTGTTGTGGGAGGGGTGATGGGAAGGCGCAGGAAAATTAATGGACAGCAAGCAGAACTAAATGCACAAGTTACACAGAGCACGTACCGGGCAGAGGCAGGCCAACCAAATAAAAAAAAGTGCTCTCAAAATACAACTAACATGAAGAGTAAGAACATATGTAACAGGGGCAGTCCTCATGGGAGGACACACAATTACAAAAGGAGGGACTACTTAGTGTATTCACCAATGAAAAGCCAGCATTTCTAAAGGACAGCAAGAGGAACCAATAAAAAAGATGGGTGTTTTTTGAAGCACATATCCTAGATACAGCAAGCCTCTTCGAGACTTCAGTAATTCAGGGAATACAATGTTTATTAATAGGGATCATCATAAAAATGTTTAATAACGTTTTAATAAAAAATGTCTGAGAGCCTTTTAAAATGGGTTTTATTAGTTTATTTTCTGGGTTAAAAAATGTTAATAGAAAAACTCATACACATATTGTTTTATTTTATATAAAACCAACATGTCTCCAATTCCTTTTATAATTATTTTTTTTTAGCACACATAATACAATCATAAACAAAGACAAGAGAGAGTGGCACTCCAACTGAACAGCATAGAGCTCCAGCTTGAAGTGCTTAAAAAAAAATGGCAAGCTCTCCTGGGGTTTTGGATTTAATGAGCCAGTAGACCTACTGTTTTTTTAATGTTGCTAGGGGCTGCCTCACTTCCTGCAGCCCCCCACCAACATAAAAAAAATGCTTGGTGGTGGCCCTCCCTATTGTAGGGGCACTACCAAGCTCAAAAAAATATTAAAGAAAAAAAGCCATTGCATGGCATTATGGGGCACTCCTACAAAGAGCAATAAATAATAAATGAGCGGGTCATGCCGCCCCTCTATTATTTACTTTGGTGTCACGATGCCCACCCTGGTCACTCATTAAAAAAAATAAAAATATTGAAAAGAGTGTCTCACAGCCACTCTCCCCGAGCCACTTCAGGCCCCGGGTTCCCCATCCCCTGTGGGGCATTTTTTTTAAGGGCAGGGGAGAGCAGCCCCCATCTCTGACCAATTTGGGCCCTGGGGAATCCATCAGCAGGGCCTTGTATTTTTTAAGGGGAGGAATGCAGTATCCCTCCCCAAGCCAATATTGGTCCCAGGTACCCCATGCCCCGGGGCATCTAGTGGGTGCTCTGGTGCCCACCTAAGGCATGTACAAAACACTATGTTGAGAGCTTCAGGGGAGCCCCAAGGCCCCTGTGGCCCCAGCTGGCTTCCCAGCCAGTAGCATATTGAATGCTGAAGGGAGCTGACACTTTTCCTTTGCTCCCTTCCGGTTGGGCATTTTCTGATTACTCTGGCTGGGTGGGATCAAAGTGGAGTTCCCTGTCTCAGAGAGTGTGGGAACAGTATGCTCGCACTCTCCTGGGCAGGGAACCACAGTGTCCCGGTGGTGGGTTCCCCAGGATACTGTAAAGTATCGCTCTCCAGGAGATGATGTCACAGGCCATTACTAACATGAAGAAGAGGGGTGTGCGGCCTCCCTCTTCTTTAAGTAATTTGGCCCCGGGGGATGGGTCCCGGGGGTCAAAGTGGCTCAGGGTATCTAAAATATACAAAATACTCCTACCAGAAACCCGTAAGTCCCACAAAGAGAATGAGAGGAAATGGGGAAAGGAAATCAACTCTAGCACGAACAAGCTTGACTGGGAGCAGATATACAAGACACCCTTAAAAATTAAAGTCTCACCTACACTCTCCCAAATCAAGTTTATGGTTATCAACAGAACGTACTGGACACCAAACAGAGTGCAGAATGTTAACCTTATTGATTCCCCCATATGTTGGTACTGCAACAATCAGGTAGGCGATTTTGCGCACATGCTATTCCATTGCCCCTTACTCATTCTGGGATAAGATCCTTGACTGTATCAGAGACACCTTTCACATGACCCCAAATAGATAGTTCTCTTACATACTCCTAGGACCTCTAGACCCCCGAATACAAAATGATAAGGATCATGATCTGTTAGACCTAATACTGACTCTGGCATGCAAAGTCATTTTATCTCACTGGAAGAATTACAAAGGCATTTCGTACAAGATGTGGCAGGAGTGGCTAACCTTTCTTAGAGGCAATCACAACTTGACTGCAAATTACCCCGCGGCCCTCCCCCACACTAAACTATAGAACACCGTAGACGCATCCAACCTTATTTCAAACCCCCTATGAGGTAGAGATGAAAGGGCCCAGGTTCAACGCCTCCTTTATCGCCAGAGAAATCAATGGAACCATGTCAGAATTAAGTATTAATACACCCACATGATGATAACTGACCACTCTAATGTTTTATTGGCTGCTTCCCCTTTTCCTTTTCGGATTCCCCCATTTTTTCATTTTTTTTAATTTAATTTCTTGTCTTCATTAGAAAAACAACTACAAAACTCCCACAAGAAGTTAATGACTAGGCTATTAAAATCATACCAGGCAATAGCTATGCCTCAAGGTTGACGGTTAGCTGATGGCCACCACTGAATCTTAAATATATATGTGCTATTGTCACAATATGAATATGTAAACAATGTCTTGGCTATTTAAAAATGTAGGGCTAATGCCATGTATAATCAGCACAATCTGAATATGTAAACTATACCTTGGATGTTTGAAATTGTATGACTAATGACATCTGTCCACAACGTGGATGATGCTCGTGGGAGGTGTAATACTGGCAGTCATGTTGTATTTTGGTTATTTTTCTTGTAAAATAACCTAATAAAGAATATTTGAAATTGAAAAGTGGCTCGGGGAGGAGGACTGAGCGCCCCGTCCTCTTTTTTTACTACATTGGCCCTGGGTGATATCATATGCCTTTCTAACTGTGCAGATGTTATACTCCTCTTTCAATATGATCTGCATATAGCACTGGATTCTCAGTTTTTTGGGAGATTGGCCTTATATTGATCCTCTTGTATTACCTGCTGTTGATTTACCAATGAGACATTGATTGCTATTGATTAAGTAACCACTTGTTACCTTCTGTAATGATCTGAATTTTGAATAAACCTGTAAGGTTTAACATGGAACTTTATATCGTGTAAGGTTATTAGGTTTGGCTTGGACTCAGTCTTTGAAGACTCAGATTGTCCTGATATTACAGATCCACCCTCTTAATAGAGCATTGACATAAGCAAGGTAGAGCTGTAACATGTCCAATTAGCACAATGTTATGCTACTTGCAGACTTAATATATCAGCCACACCTCACAAGCCTATATATTGGTATTGTAAACAGGAACACATTCATTTGGAAATGTAAAGCTTCCAATGCAAAGTTGAAATCTTTCGTTGGCTAGTACAGTACAGTTCACACATGCTTAGGGATTATGTTCTAGTAGCATTACATACAAAGATTTAGCATCACATGCATAAGTAGAGAGATTATATGTTATGTTATGTTATTTAAATTTATATCTAGGCGCAACAGCTACCCAAACGGGTTTTCCGGCGCCCTGCGGAAATGACAAAGATAAGGAAGTAAAGCTTACTGATTAAAAAGCCAGGTTTTAAGTGACTTACGAAAAAGTGTAACATTCATCTGTGTGTGAAGAGACAACGGAAGAGCATTCCACAGAACAGGGACAAATAGGAAAAAGAACGGCCACCTATACGGGATTATCTGATCTTTGGCACCTGAAATTTACCCTGAGTAGTAGGCAAGTAAAAATGGACTAGATTTTGCACGTACATGGGAGCCATGCCGTGCTTAATTCTGAATTTATAGTTCAGAGCTTTAAACTTAATCCGATTTTCAACTCTTAACCAATGAAGGTCCCTCAAGGAAGCGGAAATAGAAGTTGTTCTAGGAGTTCTGCAGAGCAGTCTGGCCACGGATTATGTACTCTCTGTAGCTTTTGTATCACATCTTTATTAGCTCCAAGGTAGAGGATGTGATCGTAGTCCAGTCTAGATGTAACAAGAGCCTGGACTACGGTTCTCTGAGTAGGGATAGGAATATGAAAAGTTCATTGTCATATTTCCAGATACATTTATTATATGCTTGGTATAGCCTTGAATATCCAAGTTCGAACTACTTATGTAGCCGACTTTGTTAGATATAGTATAGCTGCATCAATCATATACGCTGAAAAAGCAGTGATATGCTAATTAGGCCTGTGTGAAATATAAATTGTGACACGTAATTTGAAAATTTCAGAAATTTCACAATATGATTTTTATGTGAAATTCTGGAAAGAACACCATTACGCCATGTTGTGTGATTATGCCGCTGTTTGTGAAACAATTATAGTGTGGTAGCCTCGGAGCCATGTGATTAACCATAACACAAGTGGCTGTTGTTAGTGGCAAGTCTGTTTTAAAAAATCTTTGTTTCAAAAATTGATGCAAGGATACTGATAGGTTTGCTTTTTGCATAATATTACACTTAATTTTTGTAATTTACTCAAAAGTTCCCATTATTGCGCATAAGCAAATGACGTGAATGTCTCACACCCGTAAGGCCAATATGTGAGGTACAGGCGTCATATTCCCACCTACTGCTATCATATGTCAGATGCAACCACATATGCTTCTATACTACTTCATATGGCTAAGTATTCTCTTACATGTCAGGACAGACTAACGGTATGGATGGGTTATATGCCCAGGTCCAGCCACATTTGTAGAGATACATTCATTATAAGTAGGGCTGCCAGTTTCATGAAATTTATTTTTTAAACATTCCTGCCTGTATTCATCCATATTTAATTGTACTAATGTTTCTGTGTTTCCTTATTTCTTTTTTTGCAAAGCAATGGTCTTATATCTGTTATATTGATACAGATATTCCAACAATGCTGATACACTTACATTAGGAAGCCTGAAGGGTTTTAGCAGTATAAGAAGCCATATATAATTAATCAGTAGGCTCAAATGGGAACATTAGTGTAGCATACAAACACATATTCACATCTGCAGCTACTTAAGCTGCATTAGAAACCTCACACCTTTTATACCTTCGGTGTTTGACAGTTTCCACTGAATTTTGCCTGGCAGTCATAACTCGTAACATTAAGACTCATTCGGAAGAAGGTCTATTTTCCATATTTTACAGTATTTAAAACTAAACAAAGCTAGGAAAGTGGATGTCTTGCTGTCTATTTTTTTTAAACATCAATTAACACGAAAAACTGTGAACCTAAATTATAGACTATGCATATTCTCATAAACTCTGATTTGGTCGCATTTGGCAAGGTGCAGCCACATAACGCAAAGCTCAGCCTGTCATAGCCACCCTTGTACCCGGATGCAATCCCCATGTACTCAGTGGTGCCTTTTGCGATCAGGGAAGGATATCAAATGTCAATATTTATATAAACTCAAAAATATATTATGGTAGCCTCACATGTTGCTCTGCCCTGTACGCCCTGGCACTGCAATCCTATGTCAAGGTCCTGTGTTTACCATCATATGCTAAGCACAGCTTCAAAGGCCCACACTGGCCTCCCATGAGCATGCACTTTTGTTATATGCGAGTTGCAGCCTTTAATACAAAGGTCAAATCATTTCTCCTGGTACCCATTCATAGTCCTAGATACTACGTCATAAACGCGCCCATATGCTCATATTAACAAGTACAGATTCATATGACATATTTTAGTCCTTCATGCCCAGGTATTGCTTTATAAGTCATCTTTTGCATAATATGTCTAGGTGCTTCCTAATATACCCATTTACAGCCATCTTATGCTGTGTTCTTTATCATATGCCTTGGTTCACGCTCATAGTTGCAGGTACAAAGTCACATGAGTAGGTAACTCCCTCATAGACTAGGTATAGTTTCAGATGATCATGTAAAACTTCCCATGATTGGGCGCTGTCATTAGATCCTATGTGCAGGATAGGCCGCCGGGTCCCGTCATTATATGGATGGTACAGTCTCCCACCCCTAACCCGCCTCTGTTATTATACATTGTAATTCCCTGGTTGTTGGAAGGAAGAATCTAGTGCCAGTGACTGGCTGCAGAGGGATGAGTCTTATGCTGGTAACCAGTGGGATGTGTTTTCCGTGTGCCCTACTCTCCCGGCCCCAGCTCTGAGCGGGTGCAAGGGGTGTGGTAGAGGTTCATCCTGAGATCCTAACAGGGACTTTCTACAGCTGCTGCTGATACGCAGCAGAAGGGTACGCTCTGCCCTTTTTACTACCCCAAGTTCTTCCGCATTCATCAACGACATCTGAGAACACTATGGTGAGTCAAGGCGTAGGAACACCCATGCCCTCTAGTGGAGGGGCACCAGACCTCTGTTTTTACCCGCATCTCATCCCAAGAGGAGCAAATTTCTTGCGTGAGTGCCAGCGAGGTGAGACTGGTACTTGAGGTGAAAATAGGCACATCTTGAGTTGTGGGTGCAGATGGGGGTCATGCACATCAATAACACCTCATTTTAAAAGCCATCTCAGGACACTTGGCCTTTGAAAATAGAGACGTTTGCGAATGACACTAAAACTAGAGAATAGTCTGCAAATGGCATTGAAACTAGCAAGCATTACTGGAATCAGTTAGCAAGTAAACTGCTGATGGAAAATATGTCTTCAAATCATTCCAGAATGGCGGCCAATGCAGACTTCGAACCGGCCCCACAGCAAGAGAATGGCAATATCTAACTGCTCCTGAACATTATTTTATACTTCTGTGGAATTTCTTCAACTTTGGGACCGTTACCCTCAAAAGATCCAATCTTCTATTTTGTATCACAGTCCCCACGATGTTCCACTTCCTTGATAAATAGGTAGGGTTACCAAAATTTGTTAAGGCGTGCTAGGCTAAATTAATTTTGGCATCTAACAATAATCAGAGCTACGTCTTTAAAACCTGGACAGAAATGGTTCAACTTCCCACTGTCCAAAGCTGAAGATGACAGCTCCTTCAACATTACATCCCACCAGTAATTCTCAGGAACACCAGGGTCTGGATGGCTCTGGTTAGCTTCTCATGAGAAGTACAAGGTCCCACATGACGGAGGCTGGCACTCAATGCTCGCCTCTGGCCCTCACATAGACTGAAGAGCACTGACTTCCAAGCGTCTTGAATCCTGTCCTTGTCACTGGATCTGGCAAACTCTAGTCCTCTTCTCCTCCCAGCCCCCCACCCCCGGGCTCTACTATGCACAGAAACAGGTCCCAGGCGACCACTCCCACCCCTCACTATCTTATGTTGTCCTCATTATGTTGTACCTTATGCCCACGGTTGACGCATAACGCACCGTGTTCTAGCTGTGTTTGCATACTCTGGCGATGCGGTCTTTGGGACTAGATACCCCCCTTTTACCAGAGGGCGGGATCCTTGGACTCTTGCAATGGACTACCAGGTAACTCAAAAGTCATACATTGACTAATGGCGTATTTGTATCTGTTCTATTGACTAACGCTGCCACATACACTCTGTACGCTGTTGGGATTTTTTCCCTAAAATTGTGCAAAATGCTAAAACAAAATGTTAATAAAAAGATTTAAACAAAATGAGAAGTACAAGGTCCCACTTTGTGTAGAACTATAGAACTCTTGTTGGTTTTGGGTTCTAGTTGCTAGGGATCCGTTTCATATCTTTGCTCCATATATGCAAAACAGGTTTTGGCAGAACCTTGCCTTGAGGTGTGAGGAGAAGAACACGTGTTGATTTCTAGGCAATGTTTCAAAAGCCTGAACATCAAACTGTGTCCTTGTGGTTTATGGCATGGAGGTGCACATTGGAGGATTTAGATGCCTCCTTCTTTGCTGTCTGTGCCGCGTTTGACGCTGTTGATCGTAATAGCCTGCAGGTTAGGTTTGAAGACCCTAGATTTTCTTCTTTGATCTTTTTCATCAAAATACTTCAGTCAGATACCTGAGCTAAACACAGCTGATGATGAAAGGGCACGTAACATGTAAAATTAGCATCCAGAATGTCTTGGCGCCAGGGCATGAACTTACAACCCTATTGTTTACTCAGTTTTAGCACACTTACCTATGTCCTTGGTGCATGTGATAGGATTCTCAGCAAAAGCCTCAGTCAGAGCTATTAATATCATAACAGAAGCTTATGATTTTGCATTTTAGATAGCACTCCTTTAGATGGTAGACTTCAGTTGTCTTGTCTGCATGATTATAGGTTAAAGAATAAAGTTCATATTAAGACCTCGAAGACGCGACCCTCCCTTTTGGGAGGAGGCATGTCACATTATGAAGGCGACTGGGGCAGGACTATCTCACAGTTGTCAGAATATAGAAGCAAGTTCTTAATTGGTGCTCCCATTGGGAATTGACTGCTCATAATAAACTTGCTGCTTCTAATACAATCATAAAATCCATCATTTTGTATTTGGGGGTCTACCAATTTCAACTCGTAAATTCTAGCTGGTGCATGAAAACTGTAATAACTGGTGCCAGCCTCCTTGCTAGATGAATAAATGAGTCAACTGTCGCTCTACGGATGATTTATGAATGGATTGACTTGGCTTTGTGCGATATGCAAATGGCTTTAAGTTTCTTTTTTTCAACATTTAGATAGCAAATATGAGATTTATTATAGTTACGGTGTAGAACGACTAGAATGACTTGCCTTTACCTCTTGATAAAGCAGTTTTAACTAGGAGATGCAAAATTATGTGTTTTAGTGAAGACAAGAGGTCTGCGAGCGAAAAGAATCCTATGCGGATATTTAGCCAAGACAGACACCTTCTGGAGACTATAGATACCTCTGGCTTAGCCGTCATTATAAGCCGCCCTGGAATTCTGATGGGGCCTGTAACAGAACTTCCCGGCCCCTTCTGCATTATGATATCTGCTAGAACATCACAAAAACAGTTGTGTTGTTCTTCGCCTGGAGATCTTGGCTGTGGAGGGCCAAAGTGAGAACTTACCAGGGGAATCAGACCCAGACTTACTGATTCCTGGTTTAATTTCCCTGTTCTGGTGGGACTATGCACCAAGCCTTATCCGCTATCTTGAGCCATCTGCCATGAGGTCAGCTGCTGGTGGGTGGGAGCTCCATCATTCCTGCATCTTTGACTGAGGCAAAGCACAATCATCACTATCCCCCAAATGATGAGCATGTTTCTCTTTTAACAAGTTGTTATCCTCCAATTAAATAAAAACCTACTGTGCAACAGCTTCAAATCCATCATAATGACGCCTTCTGAAGACGGATATCCTCTTATTCTATCAAGCTGCCTGATCGAGAAAACGGCGACCAACCCATAAAAGGGTCAACCATACACAACAGTTAAGATAGAAACAATTCCATCAAAAAATGATCCTAAACAAAGCTGATTCAAACTAGTTTTTTTGCGCATCTTTGCATGCACCGGTCAATACTTATGAAAACGACAAAGCACACGCTCCCTGCTGTATGTGTCAGTGAACAAGCAAATTTCCCCACCTTGCTCAGAAGCTCCTTTCTGCCAAGAGCCTCAAGTTCACCTTCACTAACCCTGATCCACTGAAGAATACCGAACTACGACCAACATCGTGGATCAAAACCAACATTCAATGACATTTGTTGAGAGGAAAATGGTTTGTGAGTTAAATACAATCAATCATGCTCTTTCTTTGGGACTATCGCTAACGGAGAACAAAATAGAAATCTGCTAATGCAGGACAGTCAAGGGCACCTACTTCCACACCTGTTAAATAAAAGATATCACCAAATTCCCCTCTCCAGATTTTCTCTGAAGCCTCTGTGTAACTTGTGATCTTATCTTCTCCTATACTGACGCAAACACCCCTGAACCGCCTCTGTTTCCGAACCAGTGATCCTGACCTACCTTTTGAAGCTTCTTACCATTGGAGCCATGTAGCGTTGCCTGCTCCATATTTGCCTCTCACGTATCTACCCCTAGGTTGGCCTCACTATCTGGTGGGTACTATCGATGCAAGAGTGACAGCCTGGATGTTGTCTACTGGAAGATGCAGAGCTTAGACCTCCAGTGGGCTTGGCAGAAAATGTGCACTATTCATGGATAATCATGCTCCAGGATCGCCATACACAAGCAGCCGCCCCTCAGTCCTAACTACACACCAACCCGAAGGGGCTCATTGTAATTCCCTTTGTTATTCTGATAGGGCCGACAATGAAAGTCACAGCCCCTTGACAGAGTTATGAGATATACAGCACTGTGCATCCTGTGTTTAGTAGCTGACATGGGGTATTACCCAGGGAATAGAAACAAGAATTACAGATTCCCCCAGTTATTCCTCATTTCTAGGGTGGTCGCAGTGACCCACTTTAACCCCTGGTAATAATGCACCCCTGCGTTTCTGGTACTACTAGTGGGCGGGGTTCCAGGCCTCACAAAGAGAACCTTGTAATGAGGCCTTAATGTTCAGACAACTCTTTAGGGAATTAAAATGACTCTGTCATAGTTTACACCGTTTATGAGCGTTTCCTTTTCTACTCCCACGAGACAAATCACAAGGCAGCTCCAAAACTAGACCTAGTCTTGAATAAGTGTTAGTCGGGCACCCCATCCCCCCAGAAACTGGATGCTGTGTGATCTCTTGCTCAGAGGCCACTCACACCGGAAGGATTTACTCCTGTCCTAAAGGGGTGGGACACACTGCTTTGAGAGGCCAGAGATCTCCTGCAGGCCAGGTGAGGAAATAAAAGAGCGAGTCTTCAAATGTCAGAGAGGAGAGGGATCAAAATGTTGAGATGGTGGGATGGTGGGAGGTGGTTGACTCCTGAAACAGCGAGGATCACGACTAGCCTTGGACTCGAGTGCAAAAGGTTGAGTTGCACATCTCAGTTTTTTTTACATCCATTTGACTGTCTGATGGCCTGATGTCATGTTACCTGGCCCCTCTTCTGGGTTCCGAGCATCCATTGAAGTTACTTTTTTTGGTGGAGAAAGGTCAACCCTACACAAGGTTACACCAATTCCATGCCCCAAAGTCACAATTTTCCAAGCCAAAGACTTATAGGGAGACGATGAAGACACCGTCCCTCACCGCCTAAACGCGATGCCCTTATTCAAGAGAAGGGGTAGCCTTGTACTCTGCTGAATAATTTCTCACAATACACCTCTACCCTAACCTATTATTCACCCTTCAATACCCGGAGCACTTTTAAACATACAGTGGGGATTTGATGCATGTTCCTTTTCCCTCATCATTAATTGCTGATCAATGGACCTCCTAAGAGAGCAGTACAATCTGCTGGTTCCCATATTCAAATTCTGAATAAACCAACTCATCCTTTGATTCTTCTTAGTTGATAAAATGAGTACTTTTGAGTTAGAAAATAGCAACACTTCTTATAACCACCTTAAAGGGATTATATTTAAATATGTTATGCAAATGTCACCTTTAGCATTGCTAGATGGTTGTATGACATAATTTCGACAGACAGAAAATCGACCTACAAATATATCGCAACAAAAATATCGATGTCAAGAATATCGACATCCTATCTACAACATGGTAAGTACAAAAATATCGAAAATTAAATATCGATGTCAAAAATATCGTTATTAAAAATATCGTTTTTCTTTTACTTTAAAAATATATGTAAAATAAACCAAATTATACTTAGAAATTAAATAAACATAATTAAATATATTGTATAATATTTAAAATGTATGTTGCAAGGCAGCACATTATTGTAGGTACAGCAACAGTTACTGTTCTACTGTGCACTTACAGCCCCCTATTTTCATGTTCAGACAAATGCACTTGTTTCTACATCAAATAATTTACAATGGATTAAAAACAAGTATGTGTGCATAAACAATGTTGTGAAGACTGTAAAAAAGATGAACTGGACCCGTTTCAGCTGTTGAATACTGTACTCAGCCATTTAAAAATGTGACACATTTGCAGGGGGATGTAAACATCCACAACTGATGGATTCTGAGGGAGAAAGGAGTTTGTCCACAGCAGGAACCAAAAACCTTACAGATTTATATATAATTAAAATATTTTGTTACCCTAGCCATGCAATCTTATGTTTTCATCACAGGCACCGTGTTATTCCCAACACATTTCTTTATTGATACCAACAAGTATTATGTATACCTTATATTAAAGCATTCTGTCTTATATCTCATTTTCAAACAGAAGCGGTACAAAAGCATGATCTTCCCACCAGCTTGGTGTGACATTAAGACCAATCGCAAGATATACCAGTATTCTATCTACAAGGGGAGGAAAGGGCAGTGGTGCCTGGGGATGACAAAAGGACGATGCAGTGTTTTACACCCGACTAGCTAATCGGCTAACCTCTAGAAGGCACAATGTAAAAGGCACAACTCCATGTTAGAGCTTGCCCCTGCTCACCTGCATATTAATGAGCATTATCCGCCCTGAGCAAGAGCTGGTGTTAAAGAAGTGATTGTGGGCATTCAAGTATTGCACTAAGCCTGTGATATCTGCATACACGCTCCCCTTTTCCCTGAAGTCGGCTTTATTTAAGCATTGTTGTTTCCATTTCTTAAACTCCTCAGAAAGTGCCATGCTCTTAGTGCGCCGCAGACGCATGTGCGGATAAGTACACATAACTGCAACCAAGGTACAATTTCCGCGAGCGCTGTTTTACTTCATATTGAAAGTTGTAGCTCTCTGATGTATTTTGTTCAATAATTCACACAAAAAACAAGTGGAGACACTGCACACGTGTCTAACACTCAAAAGCTCAGTCAATCAGGCATGCACACACATTGTCTCAGCGTCTGAGCATGTGGCCTTTACTGCAATTAGTTGTATGAAATATTAACAGGGATTGGCTGGTGCAGTTCGCCATTTTTTCGCTGGCTGCACTTCTTTGACCAAAGTGCAAAAGGCATTGGTGATTTCTTTAGTGAACTGTACTGAAGAGTCTTGCTGCTGAAGCAAAAGAGCAGTCAGTGGTGCAAATAATAGGACTGCTGGTAAGTCGTCTCGTCACGACGGGTGGCCCAGCCTGCATGTCTCCGGTCCAATGACGTTGCAGCATCTGTGGCGCAACCCGCTGCTGGGAGTTACCAGGGCTTCACCTTTCACACTGAGCGCGTCAC
Organism: Triturus cristatus; assembly: GCF_964204655.1. NCBI lineage: Eukaryota > Metazoa > Chordata > Amphibia > Caudata > Salamandridae > Triturus > Triturus cristatus. Next base: position 860,828,679 of record NC_140593.1, read on the forward strand.
CCCCTCCTTCAATCTGACCCCATTCAGCTGTCAATGCTTTACAGCACAGTTGTGAAGTGAGCGTTGCACAATACTGAACGTAAACATGCCAGCTTTGAGCTACATTGTAGTTCTACACCGCTACACAATTGTACAGAAACAAAACCTTAATGACATTGCTTTTGCCAGATGATGGAAATGGGAAACATCAGTGTATGGTCTACCTGCATATGTAATATGTAATGCAACCATGGGCAATAACATCAGGGCCCTAGTCCCTCCGTTACTTCCCAACCTCTTGCATTCATCCCGCTTGGCTCTTAATACAGCTGCTTTTGTTCCATCCCTCAACCCTTCAGCAAGACAATTTGCATGTGTTTAACTCACTGATCCATATCATCAAGTGAATGTGATCTTAAATAATGTAACTGGCACTCATGTAAAATTATCCAGTACTTCTGGGTCAAGTTTGAGCTATATATATATATATATCAAGGGGTTGTCCCCGAAACGCGTTGAGTCTTGACGAAATCCTGAAATAAATACCGCTTTTGCAACGAATTTGGTCTTCGGCGTGCTGTTTTAAGAAAAAACCCAGCATTTGTTCTAATATTCAGGGACTCGTCGTCCCGCCGTGGAACACCGCCGCAAGAGGCAAGGATAAGGCGACTGCAATGCTTGGCAACGCTCAGCTTAGGATATATATATATATATGTCGGGCCTGTAAATTTGGGATAAATACCACCCATTTTCTTACTCCATTCAGCAAGGAGAAACAGGCAATCAGAGGCAACTACAATTGTAGGACAGACCATGCTGTGTATGTTCTGACGTGCACCTGTGGCCTTCGATATGTGGGCAGTACTAAATGACAGGTGCACGTCAGAATTCTACAGCATCTGCGAGCTATCGTGAATAATGATACAGCTTATCCGGTAGCTAGACATTTCAAAACCCAACACAATAATAACTTACAGGATTTAAAGTATTTTGTGATTGCAGCCATTCCAGAACAGCGTAGGGGAGGAGACAGAGAACGTTTATTAAGACAACTGGAGTCCAGAACCATTTTAGAGCTGGACAGTAAATACCCCAACGGCCTCAACACCACTGAGGACATGCACTATTTCTTATGAGATCTTAGATTTTAAGGCGTGGTTTTTATGAAATGTGCGTTTTATGTGTATTTTTTATAAAGCACCATGCTGGGGTTGAGAAATGTGATTAGTCATCGCGATTCCTTATATGTTGTAAATTCAGAATGCACTTTAGTATTGACAAACAACAATTCAATATGACCACCTCAGAAATTAACGATATCTTGGTACTAATTTTAAATAATTAGTTACTATGAAATTAAATCTTTTGATTGAAAGATTGTTATACTATTTGAATAACTTTTTTAAAGTAATTTTTATGTAAGTTACATTTATGCATTTAAGCATTCAAGCACTTTAGTTGATTCAAGCACTTTATTACTAGCACTTTGCACTTTATTCACGAGGCGTTATTTGCACATACTTTTTAAACTCATACTGATACTACCTCATGTCATAGATTTAGACGGTGTCGAATCTAGAGGTAGCCGGAGGGATAAATCAGCATTAATACTGATCCAATATCAGGTACTAGTAGTAAGAAATGAGGGTTGTAATAACATCACAGTAAAAATAAGACAATTTTATTGTTATCGTTGTTAGCATGGATATCTGCAATCAGCCAAAGACTAAGGATATATGACAAATGGGTTTGGTTTTGTTGTGTTTTAAATTGATCATAGTGTATGTATACACATAATGAAGATATACTGGGTCAGTTACCTTCAAGGTATCAAGTCCAAACCATTTATGGTAACACCACTAAAAGTGATAGCATTACAAGTTTGATAGTCAAAATGTGTGTTGATTTGCACTCAGTTAATTTAAACTCAATTTTAAAACACAAATAATTTTATCTAAATGATTATGTCATTATGGCTCATGTTTTATTATCCGCATGTTTTATCAGCGCTAAACAATTATGTAATGGTGATGTACCCTGTTTCACTTTTTAAGAACTTTCAGATTGGGGAAAAAAAGTAAAAAGTATGTTTTCTATTTCTATCACATGTGATCGGGTGTAGCACTGCATCTTTAAAAAGGAAAAAAACAGCCTTAGCGTTTGTGTTAACGTGAGTTCAAGGGCACCTGTTGCTCGAAACGCGTCACGTATGAGGTCTTTGGAAAATTAAAAAATCTCTGCCACCACTTCTGAGGGTTCGTGTGCTTTCCTCTCGCCGGACAGGAGGTTTGGAATAGCGGTTTTCTGAATATATATATATATATATATATATATATATATATATATATATATATATATATATATATATATCTCAAGTGGCAAGTTCCTGAAAAAAGTGAAGGCCAAAATGGCCAATGAAGGATAGCCGTGCTTATTGCATCGGGCCCCGGTTTTGAATCATGTAGGAGTCGGAGGCGGCAGTCATTCGTGACTCAGGAGACTGTGGCTCTGCGGATTTTGTCGGATTATAGGCTCATAGTCAGCTCGGATGCAATTTAAGAAGAGCCGCAGACAGGGGAAATACAAGCTGCATCTGCACGTAAGTGGAAAACTAAGTTGCATGGTGCTCGGGATATGAAATCCGCTAGCCGTATGGGAAACAGTATTCTGGTCAAATATGCCAGAGTGCGCGCATATGGTCGGCAGAAGTGCCAGAGTGGATTAACAAATACTACTGCTGAGAATAAGTGCAATTAAAAAGGTAGTGGAAAAAATGGTAAGTGACATAGGGAAAGTGAAGCAATGTGTACGTGTAGGTTAAAAAGCTACAGCATCAGTAGTGTCATATGAATGACTACTCCAATAATGTGCATAAGAAGTGCAGAGTTAACAGACGTGAAAAATGTCAAAAATGGGACAACTACCTAGAGATAGACTTAAATAAAAGTCACACTGTCACTCCTCCCGCCGGAAGGTGACAAGTGCTCATGTGGGATTGACAAGTCTTTATAACACAGGAAGAGCTTCTGAAACTCTTTGGCACCAATGTGCATCTATGTGTGAGTGGAGAACGCTTAAAACACAGTGTAAACAAATGTAAGGAAAAATAAGGCGAAGATGAGGAAAAGTTGCTGCTGGCGTACCAGGCATATCATTGCATGTAACAATCCTGACTCAATCATTGAAAATCATTTTGAATGTGGTGAACAACTCATTTGCACAAATGCAGTTTATACACCTATACAATCTTTAGATATCAATTGTGAATCTCTGGAAGCTCAATTACCCACAAACAGTTGTTGAACATTATATATATATATATATATATATATATATATTCACTGAAAAAACCATGGGTTTCACACACGTTATAGTTAGGAATTAGCATTTAAAAAACCTTAGAAATTCAGTGAAAAAACCATAGGTTTCACACATGTTATAGTTAGCTGGACATTTTACTCGTAAAAAACCATTGAAATTGCCACGTTATAGTTAGTTCAGCTAACTATAACTCGCGCGCCCGCAATGCACTGCTGATGACGTCACATATTACATCACTCATGACATGGTCAGTGACATCACTCATGACATCACTGATGACATCTCAAATGACATCACTGATGACATCATCCTTGTGATAGAGTGGTAGAGCTCCTCTCACCCTAATATAACCTTTGATACACACATACAAAAATAGAGACTAAAATTTACAAAAGAATGGACATACCAATAACAGTTACAACAACCTCTTCAGTAATTCTAAGATCCACATACACATCCATTCATTCACCAACAGTTCAATACAGTCACTCATACATGTACTCACTTATCATATGTACTCATACACCTATACATCCTGTTACACAACACAAAGTGAGAGACTGATACAGATATTTCCATATTTAAACATTACTCACTAAGCCATGTATTCACTATGATACACTTAATCAGTCAGCTACACAATCAATTTTTCAAAAACAAATCATCCATTTAGACACTTATATACCCATTTATTCTTCCATCGACCTTGACATATACATAAATAAAACATATTTAATTTTCAGGAAAACACACATTCACTGGATGATGTCATCAGTGATGTCATTTGAGATGTCATCAGTGATGTCATGAGTGATGTCACTGACCATGTCATGAGTGATGTAATATGTGACGTCATCAGCAGTGCATTGCGGGCGCGCGAGTTATAGTTAGCTGAACTAACTATAACGTGGCAATTTCAATGGTTTTTTACGAGTAAAATGTCCAGCTAACTATAACATGTGTGAAACCTATGGTTTTTTCACTGAATTTCTAAGGTTTTTTAAATGCTAATTCCTAACTATAACGTGTGTGAAACCCATGGTTTTTTCAGTGAATTTGCAAGGTTTTTTAAATGCTAATTTTTTTTTTTTCTTCTATTTTTTCTAACATATTTTTATTTTAATTTTCTTACCTTTTATAAAGACTATGATTAAATTTTTAAAATTCTTTAATATGTTTTTTTTAATATATTTTTTAAAATAAACATGTAAAATTTATTTGCAGTACTTTTTTTCTTTTTTTTTTATTATTTTTTTAGTACACGTACCGTAAGCTTACGGTAAGCGTACGGTTTACGCTACGTCCGTAATTTATCCACGCTGCTTGCGTATAGTTACGCAATTTGCGTAGCCGCGCGTACTCCGCGTGGGACGCGTACGCGTGTACGCTACATGCGCACGTTACGCGGAAGTGTCGGGTAGTGACTGTTATGCGCATGTGCGCGTGAGCGTGTCTTTTTTACGCGCATGCGTAGTTTTGCCGTAAGCGTACCGTAAGCGTACCGTAAGCGTACGGTAGGTCATGTGATCATGAAACACAACTTTTGATTGGTTAAAACTACTTTCAGTTCTAGAACTCTCCTACACCACACCCATTCCCCTCATTTCTGCTTGTGATCCCTTAGGAGAAGGAGCTGGTTTGTCTTTGGGATACGATGGCAGAACAGCAGAGCTCTTCTGAGAGTGAGGCTAGCACTAGCAGCACTGTCTTGAGGCAGAGAGCGAGGAAACAAAAGCCCTCTTATGTATGGGATTATTTTACTTTTCCTGAAGGCCAGCAAAAGGTGAATGCACCATTAGTAACTTGCAAGCTGTGTAAGCGTGTACTTTCTAGAGGAAATCCTGACAGGAAGTATTCCTTTGGGAATCACACCATGAAGAGACACCTCCAGGATGTACACAGAAGGACACATGGTCATCTTTTTGGAGTTAACTCTTCAGAAAGACAAGCAAGTAAACACAACAGCTCTTTTTAGAGCTCCCTAATATCTAAACTCTTAATTCTGCATTTCATTTATTTTTTTTTTTTTTCACCGTACGCTTACCGTACGCGTACCCCGTGATTTTTTAAAAAATCAATAAATGTTTTTTTTGTACTTTTCTGTCCTTCTTTGACCCCCTTACAAATGTTAGGGGGTCTGTAACTCTCCTCATTGCCCCCTTTTCTTGTTTTCACTCTTTTTTTTCAGAGTGAAATACACAAAATGGCAGCCGCCGCTTCCTGGTTTCGGCCGATTCGAATGTTTACTAAGATCTAAGGGCCAATCAGAATCTCGCTCGCGCACGCCATTTTTCTTCCGTACGCTTACCGTAAGCTTACCGTACGCGTACCCCGTGATTTTTTTAAAAAACAATAAATGTTTTTTTTGTACTTTACAGTCCTTCTTTGACCCCCTCACAAATGTAAGGAGATCTGTTACTCTCCTCTTTGCCCCCTTTTCTTGTTTTCACTCTTTTTTTCAGAGTGAAATACACAAAATGGCGGCCGCCGCTTCCTGGTTTCGGCCGATTCGAATGTTTACTAAGATCTAAGAGCCAATCAGAATCGCGCTCGCGCACGCCACCGTACGCTTACGGTAAGCGTACGGTAAGCGTACCGTAAGCGGGCTCAGATATATATATTGATTTAAAGCCTATTTTCTCAGAATCTACTGAACAGATTTACACCAAACCTACAAAAGGCACTTCCTTGACCTAGGGACTACCTCTCTGCCAAATTTCGAGTAATTCTGTTCAGCCGTTCGGGCTGTAGCTCGTTCTAAAGGTCCTATGGAAAAATGCATGGGGAAAACGCGTTTTGGGACCCCCCTTTTATCTCAGCCCCCGCTTGACGAATCCCCCCGACACTTTCAGGGTAGGAGCGGAGCGTAGCGCCCCACCTATTTTGAGAAATTCGCGAGGATTCGTCAACCGGCGCCAAAGTTATTCAAAATAGAATGTTGCGGATTTCCTATGGAAAAGGGGTCCTAACTATAACTACCTACTGGCGACCGCCAGTAGGTAATATATATATATATATATATATATATATATATATATATATATATATATATATATATATATATATATATATATATATATATATATATATATATATATATATATTTAGATGCTCTGTTCGTACTGCGTACTCCTTCAGGCAAACAAACGGATACGGACCACAAATCGGTGCAATAGAATTTATTCGGTGTAAGAGGTCGCCATAAGGTAATATATATATATATATATATATATATATATATATATATATATATATATATATATATATATATATATATATATATCCCAACTTGTGAGCAAGACAGCCTTGCTGTCGTAACGCGTATCCGATTAAACTGTATCTTGGCGTTATCTCCTGAGAGTGCGTTTTATCTGTTTACAAGTTGGGATTAATACGGCCGGAGGCTTCGCCGGCATCATGCACCAACTGTCTACGGGCCTGGGTTTTTTGTAAGAAGCAAATTTTGGAGGAAATAAATATATATATATATATATATATATATATATATATATATATATATATATATATCAGTACACATGGGGAGTCCAACAATTGAGCCGCACTCAGGTTACAGGTCCGCTTATCCCCAAAGCCTTTATTGGTACAGTCCATCATGCTCTCACTGACTGTTGGCTGCCCCTGAGGAAGAGATGTTCTCGAAACGCGTCGGGCTACAGTCATTTGCTTGGATGTAACGGCGAGCTGAGCTGTCTGTACCAATAAAGGCTTTGGGGATAAGCGGACCTGTAACCTGAGTGCGGCTCAATTGTTGGACTCCCCATGTGTACTGATGTATTGGCGGACGTCCTGCCGCCGAGCCTGCACCACCCCAGAATCATCAGGGGGTCACGAAGTTCCCGATACACGGGGCTCAATATGTGAGGTACGGGCCATGGATTGAAGACAGCAACGCTTGCCGGAGCCTACCAAGGGCTTTTTATACAGCATGGAATTCGTGAAAGCATCCATCCAGGTTTGATAAACGGACTACGTATCCCAGAATCCTGACATGCTGACTCATACAGAGCCGCCGAATCACGGCGCATGATTGCTGGTAAATAGGGAGGTTGAGTCCATCATGCTTTCACTGACTGTTGGCTGCCCCTGAGGAAGAGATGTTCTCGAAACGCGTCGGGCTACAGTCATTTGCTTGGATGTAACGGCGAGCTGAGCTGTCTGTACCAATAAAGGCTTTGGGGATAAGCGGACCTGTAACCTGAGTGCGGCTCAATTGTTGGACTCCCCATGTGTACTGATGTATTGGCGGACGTCCTGCCGCCGAGCCTGCACCACCCCAGAATCATCAGGGGGTAACGCAGTTCCCGATACACGGGGCTCAATATGTGAGGTACGGGCCATGGATTGAAGACAGCAACGCTTGCCGGAGCCTACCAAGGGCTTTTTATACAGCATGGAATTCGTGAAAGCATCCATCCAGGTTTGATAAACGGACTACGTATCCCAGAATCCTGACATGCTGACTCATACAGAGCCGCCGAATCACGGCGCATGATTGCTGGTAAATAGGGAGGTTGAGTCCATCATGCTTTCACTGACTGTTGGCTGCCCCTGAGGAAGAGATGTTCTCGAAACGCGTCGGGCTACAGTCATTTGCTTGGATGTAACGGCGAGCTGAGCTGTCTGTACCAATAAAGGCTTTGGGGATAAGCGGACCTGTAACCTGAGTGCGGCTCAATTGTTGGACTCCCCATGTGTACTGATGTATTGGCGGACGTCCTGCCGCCGAGCCTGCACCACCCCAGAATCATCAGGGGGTCACGCAGTTCCCGATACACGGGGCTCAATATGTGAGGTACGGGCCATGGATTGAAGACAGCAACGCTTGCCGGAGCCTACCAAGGGCTTTTTATACAGCATGGAATTCGTGAAAGCATCCATCCAGGTTTGATAAACGGACTACGTATCCCAGAATCCTGACATGCTGACTCATACAGAGCCGCCGAATCACGGCGCATGATTGCTGGTAAATAGGGAGGTTGAGTCCATCATGCTTTCACTGACTGTTGGCTGCCCCTGAGGAAGAGATGTTCTCGAAACGCGTTGGGCTACAGTCATTTGCTTGGATGTAACGGCGAGCTGAGCTGTCTGTACCAATAAAGGCTTTGGGGATAAGCGGACCTGTAACCTGAGTGCGGCTCAATTGTTGGACTCCCCATGTGTACTGATATATATATATATATATATATTCACTTAAAAAACCATAGGTTTCACACATGTTATAGTTAGCTGGACATTTCACTCGTGAAAAACCATTGAAATTCCCCCGTTATAGTTAGTGCAGGCAACTATAACTCACGCGACCGCAATCCTCTGCTGATGACGTCAGATATTACATCACTGTATTTAGACACTTATTTACCCATGTCTTCTTCCATTAATTTTTAGCTATACATATATTACAAATATTTTTTTTTCAGAAAGACACATATGTCATCAGTGATGTAATATCTGACGTCATCAGCAGAGGATTGCGGTCGCGTGAGGGGCCCGTCTTACCTGAACTGCTCGGTGAGAATATGGCGCAGCTGGTTCCTTATACTACAGGAACAGGATTCTTACTCTGAGGCCCACTGGAGGGTTTTATTTGGATCCTGTAAAAAGGTTTGAAAGTGCACATGAATCCACTGGAGGAAATAAATAACTCTGATTGCACCACAAGTTCCGGCATGCACTGTAAATATTTCTACCAAGAATGGCACACCGGAGGCAACTTAAGTTAAGTGAAATGCAGGGAACTGTGGGAGTTGAACTTTATTGATGCACGCAAAACTGCCTCTGATGAAAGAGTTTGAAGGCTCAGAAACGCGTCAGGCAGCAGGATGAAACAATTGGAGTGAAATGCCTGTTCCTTTTGAATAAATGATTTGGTTAAATCACTAGCTGGAGGAGTGCGTGTCCAAATGCATGGGCATTTTTGTTGGGATATATATATATCTATATATATATATATATATATATATATATATATATATATATATATATATATATATATATATATTCACTTAAAAAACCATAGGTTTCACACATGTTATAGTTAGCTGGACATTTCACTCGTGAAAAATCATTGAAATTCCCCCGTTATAGTTAGTGCAGGCAACTATAACTCACGCGACCGCAATCCTCTGCTGATGACGTCAGATATTACATCACTGTATTTAGACACTTATTTACCCATGTCTTCTTCCATTAATTTTTAGCTATACATATATTACAAATATTTCTTTTTCAGAAAGACACATATGTCATCAGTGATGTAATATCTGACGTCATCAGCAGAGGATTGCGGTCGCGTGAGTTATAGTTGCCTGCACTAACTATAACGGGGGAATTTCAATGGTTTTTCACGAGTGAAATGTCCAGCTAACTATAACATGTGTGAAACCTATGGTTTTTTAAGTGAATTTGCAAGGTTTTTTAAATGCTAATTCCTAACTATAACGTGTGTGAAACCTATGGTTTTTTCAGTGAATTTGTACGGTTTTTTAAATGCTAAGTTATGTATTTATTAATTTTTTTAAGGTTTTTCACCGTGCGCGCTCCGTGCGCGCACGGTGCGCTTCACGCACCGTGCGCGCGCTGTGGGCGCTTGGTGCGCTTCGCGCACCGAGCGCCCACGTTACGCAATTCGCGGAATTTTTCCGTTTACACCGTACGCGCAAGCTACGCGTACTCTGCGATTTTTCGTAAAAAAATGTAAAAACATTTTGGCCCTTAGGGGTCTTTCTGGGACCCCTTGACAAAGGCTAGGGGGTCAGGAACTGTCCACCCTGCCCCCTTTTCACGTTCTCCACCTTTGTTTTTTATCCCCTCACACTGCGAGAGACAAAATGGCGGCCGACACTTCCTGGTTTCGACCGATTCGAATGTTTACTAAGATCTAACAACCAATCAGAATCGCGCTCGCGCACGGCAGCGTGCGCGTACGGTAAGTTTTACCGTACGCGCACGGAGCGCGCCTATAGATATATATATGCTTTTAAATGCTATTTTCTCAGGAAATACCGAACAGATTTAGACCAGACCTGCAAAAGGCACATCCCTGACCTGAGGACTACCTCTCTGCCAAATTTCAAGAAATTCTGTTCAGCCGTTCGGGCTGTAGCTTGGACTAAAGGTCCGATGGAAAAATGCATGGGGAAAATGCATTTTGGGACCCCCCCTTTTTCTCAGCCACCGCTTGACGAATCCCCCCGAGACTTTCAGGGAAGGAGCGGAGCGGAGCGCCCCACCTATTTTGAAAATTTCGCGAGGATTCGTCAATCGGCGCCAAAGTTATTCCAAATAGAATGTTGCGGATTTCCTATGGAAACACGGTCCTAACTATAACTATCTACTGGCGGCCGCCAGTAGATAACATACATATATTTATATACATATATATATATATATTTATATACACACACATATATATACTTTATATTATAAATAATATGTACAAAAAAACAGTTTGGGCCTTTTTTTCAGTTTCACGCAGATGCTTGCAAAATAGTTGCCAGTTACTTGCTGCAATCTCCGATAGGTTTGCTAACTTACTATATGTTGTCTGGAAACAACTTTACATTCTTGGGCTGTTCTGTCGCTAAGTACTATCATTGGATGTGCAAATTTAATTGGTTAGGTGGAGTCAGCATTGGCTGATATGCAGTAATCACTGAACTAGTGAGATCTGTCTGTACTGTCAGCAACTTGGAGCAGTGTGAGAAAGCAAAGAAAAATAAAAACCTTCGGGAGGAGCCGAAAGACGGAACTTTGGTGGGAGAGAAACCTTTGGGACCTTGTAAGCATTTACCCATCACACACAACAGACAGGGGGGCTGAATGTGGTGCAACATACAGAGCTGCTGACTTTGAGACTGAGACTTGGGTTTGAGTCTTGTAGTCGGCTCTCCTCGATTGTAACAAATTAAAAAAGTAATTAAAATTAAATGACATCTCACAACAAAAAAGGAAATTAAACAATTCCATATTAGTAAACAAAAGCCCTTCATAAACGCGTAGAGGGTTGTGCGCCTTATCATGAGGAAGCTTGCTTTGTAATCGGATGACCTACCATAGGATAGATTGCATGCCCAGACGGGAGGAGGGGCCATCAGGTGCTGTGCCAGGAGGAAGCGTGCGATGGCCAACAAAAATAATCACTTAGTGAAATCGCCTCAGCAGAAACCAGTACACAAAGGAGGGACAATTAAGGGCAGTGGGCCAATAGAAATCCAGGATTTCCGAATGGCACAAGAAAGATCCAATGGCAATCGGTAGGTGTGCCAAAAGCCCACAGAAGAGATACAACTGGTCTTGCACACAGCGCAAGCACCTTAAGAGGCTCGACCTAAAAAAAAAAAGGAAACTTAGAAAGAACATTAATTAGCAAAATCCGTCTTCCGTGCTTCAGTGGCAAAAGGGTGAGGCAAGAAATAAACACCATCTGACCTGTGGTACTTATTTAACGATGCAGGAAATCAGTTGATAATTTCCTGTTGTTCGAACCTGGAAAATTGTCAAAATGCAAATCGCGTTAGTAAACTTTCTGCTCCGGAATATCTGCAAGAATTAAAGTGGTTGTCGTCTGCCACCTGCTGGCCACATAAGGGAGCCCAGCCATATGCCACTTTTATAACACGCTGCCCTTGAGATACATAATAACAGCTGCTGTTGAGTTTTTGTAATTGCATTAATTTATCTTGTTCCTGTTAACAGGCTGGTCTTGGGGACCTTTCATGAGAAAACAAGTACAAAATCATGGATCAGATCTCTGGGAACGAGTCATGAATTTAAATAATGCATGGATTGGGGATTTCTGCATTTTGACAAAGGGATCTGGGCACATGACACGAGAGTCTGCTACTGTAAAACCCAGGAATTTGGTGTGATTTGGATTTAACTCGTGAAGGCACGAGGGAACGTGCGGAGGTGCGTGTGACCACCAGTGGTCCTCTTAGGCTGGCCAGTTTGTCAGTGCCTAAAGCGTGTCGAACCACGATCGGGCAGAGTGACTGAAAATTACTGGCTTGAATATTTTGTAAACGTTCTGGGTGTGTGAATGGAGGGGATTTCTTTCTAATTCTAAGTTGAGACTTGAGCCAGGTGTAAAAAGCCCTTTTGGTTGCAAGCTCGAAGAATCGTAAACTCATAGGGTTTGCGATCACTAAAGAACATTCACTTTGTGAGAAAGCAACGACAGCAGCTGGAAAAGTATTTATGGCTCATAAAAGAACATGTTTTAACCCTTTTCAACTAGCAAACCGGAGGGAACGTGAAAGGAGGGGGTCCTATTATGTTTGTTTCAAAAACGGAAGCATCACTGGTTTGTGGCTCCTATCTTGGTCGCAAACCATTGATCAGTTCTGACCTATGTGGGGTGGTAACAGATTTGTAAAGTGGAAGGTGACCCTATGAGACTGCTTCCTGCTTGTGAATCGTATTGGTGGCCTCAAAGGGCGGGGAGAAGGGAGAAGGGGCTTTGCATCAGTGGTCCAGGATGGCTTGCTCCCCGAGGAGTCTCTTTATTGTGTGCATGCTGCTCTTAAAAATATTTTGCACTTGGGAAAGCAAAAGTAGGGACAGAGGTCAGCTGTCCCTTGTAGGCCTCCACCCCTTCATTCACAGAGGTTCACAAATTGCAGCCTGCCTAATTAATATTCATTCTGACCCCCTGCAAATGGATTTTTTGCAACATTACCTATTAGTACATAGTTTACCCTGCAAATTATATTCCCGTTGTCAAAGAATTAGGTGTGCAAATTGCTCACCCCTGGTGTGCGAATGCGAATAGTTAATCGAGCCCAGGATTCCTTGCTGGCTCTGAAGATAGATGTCTGCAAAGCACTCAGATGTCTACTTTCAGCCAGTTGGCTAGAAGTCAGTTATGGATTGAGTCATTCTCTTTCTTTCAACCCTGAACGTAATCTGGTACTGCCCATTTCTTTTCTTTTTTTGCAAGTTGTTCCAGGTTCTAAAATACCTATTTTTTTTGGTGTACCATGGATTCAACTTTAGATGGTTAAAGTTCTCCAGTAGGCGTGTCAGGTCTGGCGTGGCAACTTTTGTTACCTCTTGATTAGGGAGACCTGTGGTTCGCATCTACACTATATTTTGAATAAGTGTTATTCTGTTTTTGTAACAGTTAACCTGCGAAAGGTATTTCTTCCTTGTTCCGGGGTCCGGGTTTGGGATACCTGCATGATATGGTACTACTGAATACTGAATACTGAAGTACTTATAAAGCGCTCGAATGCCGAGGTGTCTTGGCGCTGTAGGGACAGGGAGAGCGGTGAAAGCAGATCTTAATGTGAGGAGAAAAGCCAGGTTTTCAATGCCTTTCTAAAACAGTGTTTGGATTTTTGTGAGCGCAGATCAGAGGGCAGAGAGTTCCATAGTCTGGAGGCTTGGTACGAGAAGGACCTGCCGCCCCATCGCATTCTTCTTATTCTTGGCTGACATATCAGATCATGATTGGCTGACCTTAACGTACGCGATGGCACATAACGAGGGAGAAGTTTGGACAAATCGTCTGGTCCCGTGCCGTACAAGGATTTGTGGACCAGACAGAGGGCCTTAAACTGTATTCTGGCTCTAACTGGGAGCCAGTGAAGTTCCTTGATTGCTTTGGACGTTGGGTGACGATAGGGTAGATTTAACAGAACCCTGGCTGCGGCGTTTTGGATTGCCTGAAGTTTATTAAGTTGTTTTTCACCTGTGCCCAAGTAGAGTGAGTTACAATAGTCCACTCGGGACATTATCAGGGCACCCATTACAGTTTTTTTTAGCGTTGGAGGGATGTGGGGTAGAATTTTACTAAGAACCTTAATGATATAAAAGCAGGTGGAGGTGACCTGGTTAATCTGCGCTTTACAGGAGAGATCTTTATCCACCAGGAAACCAAGATTTCTGACCTTGTCTACAGGACTAGGACAGGTGCCTGCCTCCGGAGGCCACCAAAGGTTGTTCCAAACGGACAAGTTCTGACCGAATTCGATTATCTCGGTTTTGTCCGTATTTAATTTGAAAAAGTTACAGCTCATCCAGTTTTTTACATCAAGAAGGCAGTTTTTAAAACGCTCTGCCGTGGCTTCAATGGTCTGGGATACTGACACAATAATTTGAGTGTCATCGGCGTAAGACACTAATTGTAGGCCATGAGATTGAATTAAGGCAGCTAAGGGGGTAACATTTAAGTTAAATAGGGTGGGCGACAGCGCCGAGCCCTGAGGGACCCCGCCTGGGAGGGAGAATTCATCAGATTGAAAGCCTTCCCAGTGTACTTGTTGGATTCGAGAATCCAGAAAGGATGTTAACAAAGTTAGTGCAGTACCGGAAAAGCCTAGAGTTTTTAGTCTGTTTAATAGAATAATAGAATCGAATGGTTCACGGTATTGAACGCCGCTGTAAGATCTAATAAGATCAGGGCCGTTCTACCACCCTCGTCCATTTTCCTTTGAATGTTTTCAGTTGCCATGATCAGGGCGGACTCTGTTGAATGGAAGGGGCGAAAGCCATGCTGAGAGGGGTCTAGGAGCTTGTTGTGGTCAACATACTTCATCGTTTCTTGATTTATGGCTTTTTCGAGAATTTTAGCTGGCAAGGGTAAGCAGGATATTGGTCGGTAGTGCTTGAGTACCGTTGGATCTAACGAATCCTTCTTGAGGATCGGTCGAATGCAGGCTTTTTTCCAGCAGCTGGGAAAGTCACCAGACGTGATAATATTATTTAGCAGAGGGTTCAGGACAGCTGCCACCGTCTGTGGAATCATGTGTAATATGCGTGGCGGACATGGATCTAATGGGGGCCCTGACTTCATCTGTACAATTAGGTCTGTCACCTGTATCTCCTCTAACAACGGAAAACAGGAGTAGCTGGACCCAGTCAGGGGGGCAGTGTCATTGTTATCATTAAGCAAAATTAGTGCAGATGAGCTAAGATCATCGTACACAGTCTGAACCTTTTGCTGAAAAAAGGTTGCAATGTTAGTCACGAGGTTCTGATCAGGGCTGAAGACAGTGTTGCGGGGGCTCTTGGTCAAATGAGTGACAGTTTTAAATAGTTCTCTAGTGGTATTAGAGGCTGTCTGAATTTTATTTGTGAAATATGCTGATTTGGCCTGAACTATTGCTGTCTTATATTCCTGTAGGGCTTTGGTATATGCTGATTTATTTTGTGCACTATTATCCGAACGCCACAACCGCTCAAGTTGTCGACATTTCATTTGTATGTGCTTCACCTCTGCGGAATGCCACAGCGCAGTTACAGATCACCTTCTAGTTATCTTTATTTCAACAGGCGCCAGTTGATTGACTGCCTAACTGATCCAATTTTGAAATTTGATCGCTCCCCTATTAGTGTTGCCAGTTCCGAGAGCAGGAGGGTTATTTGTAAGTGAGTCAGCCAGAAGGACGGGTTCAAGTTTGTTCCAGGGGCGTGTTTTTTCAGGAAGTGTGAGACCTCTACGGTGATTTAACAGGTTATTCTGAGGCAGGTTAAAGAAGATGGCACTATGATCAGACCAGGGGACTGCTTGGATCGAGGTAACATTAATATGGCTATTGTTAGTGAAAATGCCATCAAGAGTATGACCCGCAGTATGGGTAGGGCTTGAAATTAGCTGAATCATGCCAAAGCTGAGAAAATTGTCCGTTAGAGTGGCCGAATTAGGATCATTGTTTGCTTCTAAATGAAAATTAAAGTCACCCAGGATAGTATAGAAAGTAGAGTCAGATGTAGATTCTAGAAAAGTGAGTAGTGCTCTAATAAACGGTGCTCTTAAGCCGGGGGGGGGGGCGATACACAAGCAGGCCTGTAAATATTAGACAATTATTATTTTTAATTTTAAAGCTCATGGCTTCTGCTTCTAGACCCAGTTCTGGTAGTGAGAGTACTTTTAGATGGGATTTATAAATAATCCCAATGCCACCCCCCACTGCTCCTGACCGATTGACAAATTCTACCAGGTACCCTTCTGGAACAGCGTCATTCCAGTCCGGTCCTGAGGTCTCAGATGCCCATGTTTCTGTTAAAAACATTAGATCAATAGCATGGTCTGTAATGAGGGCTGAAATTTCATGTTTATGTTTGACCATGGATCTAGTGTTCAGCAGGATGCACTTTAGGGAACTTTTTCCGCCCATCGAGCGGCTAGATTCACAGTTATGATTATTATTGGCCAGTAGATAAGTATTGGTAGCGAGGCAATCAGGTAGGACGCATAGTTTGTGAAGTTGGGGAGGGGGATTGTTGAGCATCAGCCGATCACAGGAGGCACAGCTAAATGAGGAAGAGAGATCTGCTAGATTTACTATATGCATAGGTTTGCAGGGGTATTGATTCAGCTCTAGCAGTTGAGTGCTTGAGTATTGGAAAGGCTGGGTTTTTTCAAAATGGCCATAATTTCTGGCGCAAGGCGCGAGGCTGGCGCGGACGGGCGCAGACGGGCTTGCCTTTGGTGCGCCTTCGGCGCGCTGCCGGCGCGCCCGCTGCGCCCGTCCGCTGCGCTCCCTGTAAGGAGGGGCCATTTTATCCTTTTGGGCGAGTACTAGTTTTGCCCTCAAGTGTCTGCACATGGTTAGAGGGGATGGATACATGTTGTTTCCTCATAAAAGTGCAGCCAGCATTTCATGACATTTATATTAGTGGTGCAAGGCATTGCAGTTCTCACTGCATCCTTTAATACTACTGAGTTCCCGCCCAGCTCACTCTAAACCGAACAGCCTGGCAGGGACAGTTGCACCATTATCTTTTAGCTTCCAAGGGTATCCCTCTACCAAGAAAACATAACTGCACAATAGAAGCACGCCGTACAACCAACCACCCCACTGGTCACAGGTAGATATTTGCCCCCTCACCCCAATAATGGACATGGAGAAAGAGAATTATCCAGACACAAGCACTGGCGACGGCAATATTGTGAGGTTTTTGGGCATCATGAACAGTGAAATGAATCAACATCTCATTTACCCTAACAGCACTATGAACAGATAATAACAGACAACTATAAAGTCAACAAAAATATAAAATACAGACAGAACCATCCCAAGGACGTGCTATGGTCTGTTGGCTAAATTGATGGCTTTAGAACCTGCAGCCTTGAAGCCTGGTCCATGGCTTTCCTCTTTGACTCAGTTGTGGTTTTGGGAGCTCTTAGAAACAGTCTGCGCACCGCACTAGCTGCTACATACACGTCTGGGATCATTGTGATCTGCTGATGTGCACCTAATGTGCAGTCCAAGTAAGGGGCTGTTCTGTTCCATTTCTTTCCTCTTCCAGGAACCCAGGAGAGATAAGAAGACACACCGTTTTTACCCCTATATTTAATATATATCCACAGATCTTCTTCCTTCTTTTGCTCTCACCAAATCCTCCTCATATATTTAATCTATACCCATTCCCGCTCTGATAATCTCAATCTCATAGAAGGGAGACAGCGGCTTGAGGACAGACGGGTGACTGACAGATGTGGAAAATTCACAATCACATCAATTTCTAAATGACATGTACCTAATGACTTGCTGCTAACTGGACTCCTCTTATACTCGCTCCTCTTCATCATGAGATTGTGACTTTCACAAGCCGGGTACTATTTAGCCAGCTGTCCAGGTAATCTTCTCCCTGAGTTAACTAATCCAGTCATGAAGGTTCTCTCCTAAAAATGGGCACAGAACAAGTCTTGGCTTTTATTTAAAAGCCATGCGGAGCACTGCCCCGCCACACCCCTACCCCCACCCCCAAATGGTCACAAGCTAAAACTCATCATGATCCACATGTTCTGGAAATCTAAATCTTCTTGTTGTAACAAGATCTGCTTTTACCTGTGAAGGTGTAAAGATCATGTGAACAACTTGATCCTCGTCTGGGGGATACCCTAACTAACGAAGTTAGGGTCAAGCCGTTTCTCACTGTGATTAAACATAACCACATATCCCAACACCTGCTGGAAAGACAACACAAATAAACCCAACTCCTCACCTACCATGACCTCTGCAAACACACACTATCTATCTATATATATATATTACCTACTGGCGGTCGCCAGTAGGTAGTTATAGTTAGGACCACGTTTCCATAGGAAAACCTCAACATTCTATTTTGAATAACTTTGGCGCCGGTCGACGAATCCTCGCGAATTTCTCAAAATAGGTGGGGCGCTACGCTCCGCTCCTACCCTGAAAGTCTCGGGGGGATTCGTCAAGCGGGGGCTGAGATAAAAGGGGGGTCCCAAAACGCGTTTTTCCCATGCATTTTTCCATAGGACCTTTAGAACGAGCTACAGCCCGAACGGCTGAACAGAATTACTAGAAATTTGGCAGAGAGGTAGTCCCTAGGTCAAGGAAGTGCCTTTTGTAGGTTTGGTGTAAATCTGTTCAGTAGATTCAGAGAAAATAGCCTTTAAATCAATATATATATCTGAGCCCGCTTACCGTACGCTTACCGTACGCTTACCATAAGCGTACGGTGGCGTGCGCGAGCGCGATTCTGATTGGCTCTTAGATCTTAGTAAACATTCGAATCGGCCGAAACCAGGAAGCGGCGTCCGCCATTTTGTCTCTCGCACTGAGTGTTGTTTATCAAACCTGATGGCCAAAAACATGTTACGGGGCTGTTTTGACAACTCCCTCCCACATAGTCATGTTGAGGGAGCCCCCAAACATTCCCCAAGAGCAAAAAAGGTTTTATTTTTTTTTCGGCAATTTCGCCGATTACGCTTACCGTACGCTTACCGTACGCGTACGGTCAAAAATTTAAAAAAAAAAAAAATCCACAGTTTCTACACCCCGTGTGCAAATGGTGGCCGCAGGCCACCATTCGTGCATGGCTTATTATAGCACAGAAATTCCCCCAAAAAATTCAACAGATTACCGATCACAAGGAAGCGCATAATATGTCCTCCATGTGCGCACGGTGCGCGAAGCGCATCGTGCGTACATGGCCCATCTAGCGTAACGTGGGCACGGCACTAACTGCGTAAAGTGGGTGCGCGGTGCGCGAAGCGCACCGCGTGCTCACTGTGCGCGCACGGTGCGCGAAGCGCACCGTGCGCGCACGGAACGAACTGCGTTAAGTGGGCGCGCACGCCACGAATGGCGTAAAGTAACTTAGCATTTAAAAAACCGTACAAATTCACTGAAAAAACCATAGGTTTCACACACGTTATAGTTAGGAATTAGCATTTAAAAAACCTTGCAAATTCACTGAAAAAACCATAGGTTTCACACATGTTATAGTTAGCGGAAATTTTACTGATAAAAAACCAATGAAATTGCCCCGTTATAGTTAGTGCTGGCAACTATAACTCACGCGACCGCAATCTTCTGCTGATGACATATGTGTCTTTATGAAAAAAAAATATTTGTAATATATGTATAGCTAAAAATGTATGGAAGAAGACATGGGCAAATAAGTGTCTAAATACAGTATTAGCATCAGCAGAGGATTGTGGTCGCGTGAGTTATAGTTGCCAGCACTAACTATAACGGGGCAATTTCATTGGTTTTTTATCAGTAAAATTTCCGCTAACTATAACATGTGTGAAACCTATGGTTTTTTCAGTGAATTTGCAAGGTTTTTTAAATGCTAATTCCTAACTATAACGTGTGTGAAACCTATGGTTTTTTCAGTGAATATATATATATATAAGACTTTCAGGGTAGGAGCTGAACGGAGCGCCCCATTAGTTTTGAAAATTTCACGAGGATTCGTCAACCGGCGCCAAAGTTATTCAAAATAGAATTTTGAGATTTCCTATGGAAACACGGTCCTAACTATAACTATCTACTGGCGACCGTATATATATATATACACACACACTAACATTTTCATGCAAACATAGAGTTCATACTTATAATCCTTATCCTTATATATGTGCATCTCACTCACCAGACACTTCTTACTCTCTGTGTAAGTCACCTCACTTGTTAGTTACCTGCTGAGTTTCCCTTTTTGATCCATAACACTGTAGAGCTATCTCTCAGTTGAGAATGGTTACTACGGCCAGGATTTACGAAACCCTTGACTTGACATTGCATCACACAAGGCCAGTGCTTAATGTTAGCGGGTGGTTTTCGGTTCAGGACTCCTTCACTTAATTGTCAGCAACAGGTCCTGTGACAGTCTGCCAGAAGGTGGTGCTGTCTGGCTAATTTAGAGATGACCTCAACAACAGTTGATTATTAACTCAATATACATTAAAAATTAATATTACCTGCCACACAAACCATTCTTTTAGCGTTGGGGGCCTGAAATTGTCCAAATCGGAACACTTGTCGCAGTGTGAATGTTAGTACTTTTTTTGTTACTATCATTGGCAGGACTGGCAGGGGCAATGTGTGGCACAAGCTGCAGTGGCCTCCTGACGAGAGCCCTGGCAATCATTCTTTTTCAAATTAAGCACTGCACAAGGCGACACAAGTCAACGTAAGGCTTCAGTGAGATTCACTAAGCCACGCAAAGCCACCTTGAATGTCTGTGTGGCTTAGTAAATCTGGAGTGAAGTAAGGCAGCGCAAGTTGCTGCCTTGCATTACCCTGCCCTGGGAAGGTGTTCCATGGGTATTCCCACTTGTCCACCCATGGCTTTTGACACACTTTCAACTTCACTAGTACTTGCAAACCTGGGAATTTGTCAAAATGCTATGTCTTCCGAGGTGAGGCGTGGCGAAGACAAATATGTTTATTTCGCCTCGCTTTTTCCTCTTTCTATGTGTGCTGCATCCTGAAAGAAAGAAGAGTAAGGCTCCGAGGATTTATTTTCTGCAGGAAGGTGTCCCTTCCTGCACAAAGACAATCCTGGCTGTAATGAGGGCACCCTGGCCCCATGGCGCAAGCTGGTCTGCATTGGTGCTAGGAAGCACTCAGTGTGCCAGCGCAGGGAGAGGGCAGGAATGTACCATATCTTAGTAGGTATGGCACATTCCTGCCCTCTCCCTGTCATGCAACACAGCACAGAGAGTTGTTTTCTGCATTGCAGGACTAGTTAGTAAATCTTCCTCTAAATCTACATGAATATAAATGAGGTTTAATTTGGTCATGTGTCAGTGTTGGACTAGCATTTCGGACGGTCTGGCACTACCAGATGACACGGATTGAAAGTCTGAGTGTGCGGGCCATTTGTTTTGGTTCCGGTCCATGACAGGACTTAAAACAACAGCCTGCACTCTGACCCTTTCATACTGGCCCATTCGACAATGCGAGACTGCCCAAAAGGACAGTCCAATGCTGGTAAGTGTGTGGTGATGCATTTCTATCCCAGTAACTCACATGCTAAGTGGAAACTAAATTGGTGATCCAAGTCAATAAAAGGATCTTGGATTAGTGGTAAACAATGCACTGGACCTGTGGGCATTCTTCTACAGCACCGAATCAGACTCCGGATTGTGATGGAAACATTTGGAAAGTTATAGCGTGGACCACCAAAAGACGTTGTGATACCCAGGAGCGGCTCGTGCAGGTAAGAGTGGTGGGCGGGGTGGGGGCGAACTCGACAGACGACGAGGAGGGAAAATTAAATAATTAATTAATTTTCCCTCATCGTCGTCTGTTGAGTCCCCCCCACCTCACCGCTCTTACCTGCACAAGCCGCTCCTGGTGATACCATCTGAATTGCAGACTATGTGTTGTCAAAGTGTCAATTAACAATAGAAACATAATGTCAGGCAGCAGCTACCCGAGCAGAACATGCTTTATTCTGTATTAGTGTGGTAATGGAAGTTATTTCAAGTTTGTACTTGTTACTTTTATTGTATATTGCTCCTGTTGTGCCACAATTGCCTCCTCTATGTTTCTTGCAACTCTTCTGTAAAGTGCTCTGATACCCTCTAAGGTCATGTTCGCACTATACAAACCTTTTTAAATAAAATAAATACAATTTGTACAGGCCCTACTAACGCTCCATTTAGAAGTGCAAGTATTTTTCTTTTTCTTTTTTTTGCATATTTATATAGCACAAACTCGACCCGAAGGTATTGGAGCGCTTTACATGAGCACTGTATTTACATTACACATTCAGGCACGGGGAGATTAAGTGATTTGCCCAGAATCATAGGATGTGGGCGCGACCCCGAGGCTCGAACCCTGGTTTCCAGTACCAAAGTCAGCAGTCTAGCCGACGGACCACATCCTCTCCCCATTTAACTGTCTTGATAGAAAACAACCAGTATAGGTCAATAAAATGCCAGAATTGCTTTCTGCTGAGGGACTTTCTTTTTTTAATTTTTCTGGCCACTGCCTCTATTTAATTTTCTTGATAGAAAATGACCTGCAGATGTCAGTAAAATACCAGAATCACTTTAGCATTCTCGTAGAAATTGTCTTCCACGAGCACCCGTAGACAATAATATTTTTTTAAAATCTTGTATTTTCAGTGATATAACAACCAAAGGCCCTGATTTTATATTAAAAACAGAGCTTTTGGCTATACCATTTCCCGCTGAAAGGCAATATTTCTCTCCATGTGTTACCATACCTGTCGTTTCACGCAGTTTGGCTACCTTCAGCAGCTGCCGCTCACCGTGCTCCTCACAATGACTGGAGTACAAAGGGATTACCACCCTGCTCGTGTTTATCTAGCTTTCTTGAAAACTCTTACAAGAGTGTGTATGAAAAAAGCATATGCAGTAAGACAAAACTAGGCCTATGATGGTGACACTGATCCCAAATGCAGGGCCGGCACTAGGCATGGGCAGTGTGGGCAGCTGCCCAGAGCTTTGGTATCGCTTTGTTTGCCCTAAGTTGGCAGGGTATGCCCAGACGTGGGTCCCTTGCTCACTTTGCCACTGGATTCAAGATAGCCTGGCTGATGAGGGTTATGAACCCGAAACCGGTTCCAGGAAGCTTGTTTCCGGTCCATGGAAGACATGACTTGGCAGTTCGGGCTGGACTGTTCCCATAATGCACAGGGTCAGACTGATTTGCATATGGCCATGTCTGAACTGGGGTGGTGGAGTGAGCCAAAGAATGATGATGGATTAAACCCAGATCAGTTGACTGGGGGTGAGTGTTTGATTTGCTCAAACGCTCCGTCCATCATCCCCTTTGATATCACTCAGCCACCAGCACCAGTTGAACACACCACCAGCCCTCTTGTACTCCTGCCGATTCAATTGAAACAAAGGCGTCTCTTTGCAATTGGGCCCATGATAGGGAAGGGGGCCCTCCCTGGGCCTCTTAGAGATGGTGTCCCAGTTGCAAGGAAACACATTTTGTAGGTTAGTCCTGCAATTAGGCCTCCTGCCCGGCTGCCCATTCAGAGACACTGCGGGACGCCCATTGTCAGCATTTTAGCGCTTCACAGGTTTAACTCTCAGCCACCGAGCAGTTCTCACACCTTCAGCCCAAAATGGGCTGTAAAAGAGGTGCTTGTAGGTCGGTGAGAGGAGGAGCTGTGACCCAGGAGAAGTCTGAACAAAGCAGCTTCTGGAGCCCTGAATATGGCACATATGGAAATTAGAGGGGCCTCGCACATTCCCTTTCAGCCCAGGTCCCCAAAAATCCAAGAACCGGCCCTGCCCAAACGATTCCTAATTTTCAAGTGCCGAGAGACCACAATTACTCCTACCCCAGAGTACGACCTCACCCTAGTTGCTAGCGGGCTGCGCATGAACGGCTCCATTTAGGGGGTGGAGAAGCGGCGTCCATGGATAGGCGTCGGCTACAGAAAGCTGCTACACTTCCATCCAATTCTTGTTTGCTTGGAGGGAAGAGCCTCATGGGCGGGACCCAACTCTGCAAGGAACAGAAACATGACCAATCACTGTAAGGTTTTAAAATGAAGCCGTACAGTGATTGCCCATGTTCTGTAGTAGTCCCACCCCGCACTGCCTTCTGAGCACGGGTCAGAGGTGAGAGGCTCGCTGAACCGCTGTTATCAGAACCAACCTTTGCGCTGCTCTCATGCTGAGTTCCTAGTAAACAGCATGAGAGGAATGCAGGGATTGGCAGGAGCAGGTGAGCCCAACGCTCCGAGGGAGACTAGGGGACTGTGCAATGTTCACCCTCACTCATTAGCAGTGCTGGGTTAAGAGGGCTAAACTGTGCATGTCGGCTTGGCTGCTGTAAAAGGCTTGTCCATCCCGACATGCGCACTTCACGTAATGCCTGCTGCCTGCGGCTGGCAAACAAAAGGTTTGCCTAGCCCAAAACACATGAGCAACACAGCGCCCGCTGCACTGGGTCAAGCATTTTGAATTAATTTTAAAAATCTATTGCTATTTTAAATTAATGGTACTGCATGTGGCACTCACAGCAGGGGGGTAACGCCCCAAAGAAGGAACCGCCCTGGTAAGAAGGCAATATCTGACTATTATAACTGTTCAACAGGAGACCAGTCAACAATATTGCATAGTAGAGGAATCAGCGGGACTCATTTGAATGACCTCTGCTGCCTCCTGGCAGCGAAGCATGAACTGCAAGCATTTATTATGTCACCTGGGCAATGGGAAACTAATATATTCATATGTGCATCTCTAGCAAACAGCAAGAAGCTTCCTCCAAAAATAGCAGCTGCAGCATGTTGTCCCATAAACACAACCACAGAGTGTATTTTGAAAAATAGAAAAAGATCAGACCTCTTGGTACATCCACTGAAACCTGCGCTGTGATTATACCGCACTCGCCGACTGCTCCGAAGATAACGAGCAGCAAAGCTGAAGTGAAAGTGGTGCTTGCAGCGCCTCGAGGGGCCTGCAGTAGGATGTAGCACATGGCCAGCGCGGCTCCTGTACAGATGTAAAAGGCATACATTGAGAGGGGACTATTATGTGAGCATTAGGCCCTGACTCCTGAGCAAGGGCGGGCGGGGCTGCGACTGGCTAAGGTGTGTGATATTAAGATGCAGCAATTTAAACTGTCTTTATGCAATGGAGTGATTAACAAGCGGTCGCTCAGTGTAAGCAGCCAGGGCCGGCTTTAGTGCTGGTGGCACCCTGTGCAACAATGTTTGTTGGCGCCCCCCCCAATGACCACCTCCACCACCACGGGTATCTCTCGCTAGCACCCTTTAACAGTGACCAAGTCTCCATAACCACACTCTCTCAGATGCATTGAATTAGTTATAGCGCCACTCATACCAGTGTAGGGTGTCCGAGCACTTTGCATCACACACATTACACAGAGACAATCAATCATACGTGTGTAAATTAGTGTATAGGAAATGTTACATAAGCCAAAGGACTAAAAGTGTAGGAGTCACATGTCATCCATACTGGTAGGCAGTATAGTTTAACAGTGCTTGGTGTGAGGTAGCACAAACTCCGAGGCGAAAATGAAACAGCATAGTTGGGAGTTTTCTTTAATAATAAGAATCGATTTCTAGCCAAATTAACCCTTTTTGCAACATTAATCAATGTTCTAATGTATTCTTTGCAGTGTGTATGCAGTTCTAGAATGAAAGTTAATAGCTCACTATACTATATTAGGCATTTAAGTTATAAATTGCAAGTAACAAAAGGATGTCTCTTTTGAAAGCAATAACCTGCTAATCTGTTTACATCACACGCACTCTGTAATTTACTTGGTACACGTTCTTTGCAGCAGGCATATTAACCCTCTGCACTAACTTCACATAAGTCAAAACCTCAACTATGCAAAATGCTGATCTCTCTCCAGGAAGATAATTAACCACACGAGTTATCTTGACATTTATGTGAGGCCTGGTAATTGCCGGGGGAAAGAAACGCTGCAGCAGGTGCTTCAAAAGCATAATAAACTTTAAAACACGGCGCCCCCAGGAAGCCAGCACCCGGTGCGGTGGCACCAGTCGCACCGCCCTAAAGCCGGCCCTGTAAGCAGCAGCAGCTCAGTAACCTTGGCTAAATCACTGAATACAAACATTTAACGTCACCAACCCACGTGGCTGATGACCTCAGAGAGAAAGCTCACCAAAATAGTTCACGGCGACATCGAAAACACCATCCTGCCGCTTCTCCCTACGCGCCTGCGCACTGAGGAGGTTTCAGCAGTTCTCCCTGGAGCTGGCTGCTGCTGCCTGCTTTATTTGTAAGGCTGCCCGGGGGAAGGGGGGGTTGCGTAGCGGCCCGCCCCTTGGAGGGCGGCCGCCATAGTGCCACAGGAAGGCACATGGGTGGGAGGTCGAGTCCCTGGGGCCGTCCAGGGGAGACCCCAGCAGATAGCTGCTTCCGGCGAGGGCGGGGAGGAGACAGGGGTACATATACTGTCTCCGCCCCCTCCTCGTCCTCTTGTCCGCTCGTTCGCCTTGCGCACCGTCTTGAATGTTGTTCTAGCGTCGTTGGGACCCTGCGACGGAGTTGGAGTTCATGTCTGCTTGGTCGGGGCTGCACATCGCCGGAAGATAGGTTAGTGGTAATCCCACCAGGGTAGCGAGCTACGCTCTCGGGCCGCCTTTCCCGTTGGGGTAGCATGCGGGGACGGTGAGAGCGCTCTGGCCTGGCCGGGTGTATCTCCGGTGTATCCAGCCACACGGCTTGTCTTGGTCGAGTAGCCAGCGAGACGGTGATCGGGGAGGGCGGCCAACGCGAGGGGTAGGTTGGTCGGGACCGGGGGTCTCGGGTGGCACAGCGGGGGAGGGTTCCTCTGCGCGAGGTCCCTACAGCTTCTAGAGCTGTGTGCGTCTGTTATAGGCTCTCCGGGTCGTCGTCTTCGCGGGTGGCGAAGTAAGGCGGGGAGGGGCCTCCTTTGGGCCGGTCAACCTCCTTGTTGCGATGGTCAGGGGCTTAAAGTGGCACGTGTTCATGTTCTGTGTGGGTGTTGGGGCCGGCAGGGTCGGAGTGCTCCTGTATCCCTGTCTTGCCAAGGGGCAAGGGAGCTGCTAGTTGGGGGTCGGGTCGGGCCCCGCACGACGGGTTCACGGGCAGCCTGCCGAGGATCAAAGGGTGCGGAGTATGCCGGGGTTGCTTTCCCTGGCGTGTGGGACAGTTGCAATGCGGCCAATGGTGGTGGTAGTTCAATGGTCCGCATTGCTTGCAAGCACGCTGTCCTGCGGCACTGGTGCACCTCTGCAGGTTGGCAGCGGTAGGCTTTAGGCGGCGAGTCCGGGGACCGCTGGGGGCAATATCTTTAGCCGGCTAGGGGTTGTCCACACGCCCTGGCGGCGAGACTGGGCTGTTTGGGGCGTTTAGCGGCATAACCGGGCGGTAAACGGTTCACACATTGTATGAGGGGTTACGGCTGTTCGATCCCAGTGGTAGACGCTACCACCTTGCTTGCCGTTACCTGCTTAGGTGCTTGGTCCGGCCCAGAATATGCTTTGGTGCTGTTACGCCATACAGGGGGAGCCTACTTTCGCGCAACTCGCAATCACGGCATGGCACTGTCTATCAGCCCCCCCGCCCCCCCCCCCCCTTACATGCTTGTGATGGGTTGGAGGCAACGACTGCCTGGCGGGTAGCAGCCGGAACCGGTCCGTCGGTCCGCGCTGGCTCGTTATCTTAGTGGCTCTGGATAGATGTCGCCTGCTCTCATGAGGCCGGTGAGGTGGTTTGTCCATCAGCCCCCCCTCCTCTGTCCGCGTGATTCTTACCCGGTATGGGGGTTGTCAGGTTTTGATTTGTGCGGGTGCAGCGGTCATGGGGTGGTTATGCCTGTAGCCTGTACTATCCCTCTGAGGCGGTTCTGTTCAACGAGGTTGTGGAACTTTATTTCGTTGGCTGGAGACCCTGATTTTGGCTTTCCCCACCCTCAGGGGATCATTGTGCGTGGCGGGAATGAGATTTGCAACTGCGGGCCTAATGAGCCGATGTTGCATAGTTTGTGGTCCCTGAGTACATGCATTCTGGTAGTCCAGCACGTCTTGCCAGGGCCCTTACGGAGAGTCGCCATGGGGGGCTACTCGCACCTCCATCCCCCCTCCCCGGGCATCTGCCTTTGTCACCCTGGGGGCACAGGCGAGATTGTGGGGAGAAGTGGAAAGAACCACTGTGGGGGTTTGGTGCGACCGGTCACTCGCACGCCTGTGGTAGGTGAATTAGCCTAAATGAGAGTGCGTCAGCTTAGCATGCGAGGGTTAGCAGGATTGATGCACAAATTCTCCAGGTGTGTACGTTTTCTAGACTACATGGCCCCAATTGCTTTTGAAATACTTGTCAATGAAGTTTACAAGTAATCCAAAATGCACCAGCAGAAGGAAAAGTTCAAACAAGGCATGCTTTTAAATATTTAGAGTGCGATTTAAATAACGATTTAATGAAGCGGAAGCATAACATGACACTTTACTAGTGCGATCCCCAAATGTGTGCTGAAAGTCCCGAATTTGACACACATTGTAAGTCCCACAGGAACGCAGCATCGAATTTGCATTTTACTATGTCAGTTACAAGGTAAATAAATCCACGTCACAGCAATGCATAAAACCACCAGGAGCTATAGCTCAATGGTAAGTCTTGTGCCTACGCTTGTAATGGGTCTCACAGGACAAGGGTTCGAGTCCCGGAAACGCTGTCAAAGTGTCATAAGGTGGCGAAATTTCAAAATCATCTTTCACGTCCTAATGATTGCCAACGTTCTAGTGGGAAAGGCATAGATAAAAATGTGCAAAGGCACAGTGGGCTTAGCAATGGTGCCGGGCCCCAATGCCCCAACACTCATACAAATTATGCATAGAGGGCTGGTTCACTAACGAAAGGTGGAGTACTCTACCTGTGATTGAGTGCCAAGTTATCGTACTGCTCAGCCTTTCATCCACCTGCGGCGATAGAATGAGTTCCATTGAGTGGGTAACAAGAACCATCTATTATTTAGCGCAAGTTACCTACGGGTGAACGTGCTCCCTTATTGTTATGATTACCTGGGATTGGAGAGGTAGGGTGATTTGGTTAGGAAGTACCAAACAGTTGAGAACAAGCCTGGATCTAGAAATAAGGGATCAGGATTTCCTCTTGAATTCTGCTGGCTCTGGATTGTACTCAGGCGGGACTAAAACTACCCGCAGTTTATAGGGCTTTCTTTCTCTGTCTGCTGGGGATTTTCCTCCTCAGCCGCTTGCGGTATCTTCGGCTTTTCTTTGTGCCGGGGGCTGTTGGTGGTCCCGGGTTCCGCTTATAGCATTCATATGCCCAGAATACTGTAAGCTTGTTGTTGGATAGTAGTAGGGGTCCGGTTTCGCGTCGAGTGCTCCCCCGGCGGCCCCCCGGGTCCATGGGCTGCGGGAGCACATCCGGACTCGGACATGATCTCAGGCTGTCTGGTGCCCTGCCTCGGCAATATCAGGTTTGTTGCGGCCAAGTTGTCAGCTTTCTTTAGTATCCCCAAGCCTTCGCTGCTGCTTAATTTTCTTGTGCCACGAACAACCATTGACGAAGTCTATAGTTCTGACGGGTAAGATTGAGGCCAGTGGTGTATTGGCCACCGGGTGTCACTGCCGCATTGTGTTCGTTCGGCCCATACCGTCCTATTGAATTATCGAGTCTCCAGGTTGTACTGCATACACATCGCAAAGCATCCAATATTAAAACATGAATATTGTGGCAAATGAGTTAATTTGGCCAGAAAGCGACACTGAGCTTGTGATTCTCCGCACTAAGCAACCGTTAACTATATTGCCTACCAGTAGGGATGACATGAGACTCATACACTTTGAGTCCTTTGGCCTAGGTAACATTTCCGATACACCGATTCACACGCTTATGAATGATTGGCTCTGCGTAATTTGTGTGCGATGCAAAGTGTTCGGACACCCTACACTGGTAGGAGTGTCGCTATATACTAATTCAATGCGGCTGAGTGTGGTTAGGGAGACTTGGTCACTGTTAAAGGGGGCTAGTGAGGGAATGCGAGTCTAAGTAGCCTTGGTTGTGGAAACGTGCTAGCGCTGGCCGTGGGTTTCTGAGCAGCGGCCCGTGCACAGGCACACATTCATTTACAAATTAAAAACTGGTGAATAGCGACTACAGTCCAGGAGCTTGGCTTTCGCCTGGTCTCAGCGCGGTTTCTCCTGCAGTCGGGACAATGCAGTGATAAAGTGTAGTTTGGTAGACAGTTGTAATGGGGAAGCAACTTCTAAGTGACTGATTAGGATTTACACAGCCTCATCATTCCGGAACCATTACATGTACAACGGAGCCACAGTTGTTGCTTAAGTTACGGAGGCAACTAACTCCAAGAAATAAAAAAATAAAAAAAAAGACTGGGGCCGCACTTGCCACACACAGGCACTATGTGGTTAAGAGTAGGAGGTTAAGGTAAATGCCCAACAGGTTACGATGACTATGGAATTATATTGTTATTGGCGTTGAGTGAGGATCGGCGGTGCTGAAGGTTTGCCTCCAACGGAACGGGAAGAGCTGGGGGGGCCTTCCTTCAGAGGAGGTCACTGTATAGCCTGTGCATTTCCTTTTTCCTCGCCTTTTATTAATGGCTCCTCCGGGTGTTGTATAGAATTTGCTGTCTGCTGGTGTGGGGATGCCAGCCCAGCTTTCGTTTCGCTGCAAGTCTGACATGAGGTAGAATAGCCCTCGGTTGGCCATGCAACTGAGCTATAATGGGGAATTATTTCACTACATGCAATTAGCAGCACTGATTAGCCAATAGAGGGGCTTGTTGTAGGTAGTGCACCGTGTGTAGTAAATATAGGGATGCGATGACGTGCTCAGGATGTCAGGCAACTGGAGTCATGTTTAACGTTTCAACACCTTTGCGTTCACATACTCTTAATGGAATCTATTTCTCGATGTGCATAGATTAACGCCATGAATGGTGATCAGTCAGGTTCGCAGTGAATGTTGTAAATAGACCTGGTGAAGCAATGATCTGCCTGACTTTGCCTGGGTCACCAGTAATGACTACGGCTCTCACTGTTGGTAATGCACATCCTTCTCGGGATGGGCTCGGGGCCCGTAGGTATCCCATGTGCCTTCTGATTCAAATAATATTTACACTGCAAGGGCTTGGGAGTGTACAACTTTAGTAAGTTTGGCTAGTAGTGTTGGTGACCCGGCCTTACCATGCCTGAACGGAGGCATTTTCCAAAAGAGGATATGCCCGTTAGCTCCTGAGGGTAGGATGTCCTTGCGGCAAGGAACAGCTAGGGTGGTTTACGTGTGCTTCAGCAATCAAAAAAAAAAAAAAAAAAAATATGCAACAGGGGTCCTGGCTCACACAGTAGTGGGCAAAGATCACACAGGGCCGAGGCCGGTTCTGATGCCTGGCGTTGGGCTCCCAGGTTACTTCTGAAGGGCTAGGCCTTCAGATGCTGAAAGGATGTCCGTTGTTAATTTCTCTATTTGTTATACGATTGGTTATTTCTAGGGTTATCCGCGGGTGTAGAGCGTTAGGCGCTTGTTGTCTTTTCATCTGGTCGTTTTGATGTGGGACGGTGTTTTCTTTGGGCACAGCCACGTGGTGGGTTTTTTCTGTGTCGGACTGGGGTTAGCCTTCCGTTAACCTCCCTGTGTCGCACACGGTTGTAAGACGGGGGGCCACTAGCCCTGTTCTGATTGAGTTGCTACTACTGTTTTTAGTTTTAAACACATCAGGTACTCGTTTGAACCCAACTATAGGTACTCTAGGACGCATGTCCTCCATCACACACGCTTCAGACCAGACTGCCCCTCCCCCTCCTCCAATCCTGGGAGCAATAGGGGTCCAAATACTGGTGGGGTTGGCAGGCTTGGACAGAGGTTGGTGGCGAGCTCCCACATCATCCGGTAGGAGGATCTCGAAGAGTCTTTGGGCAGGTCATTGGTAGCTCCTCCCGCTGTATTTGCTGTCATCTTATTCTCACTGGAAACCCCTACTCCTTCACGCATATTGTAAGCTGAAGATGCCTGTTGACGCTGTTAGACCTGCTATTAGTTAGTACACTCCTGTTGTGCCTTGGCTCGGTTTGTCTCGCATCAGGGCCAGTTTGGGTTTTCTGGCAAATTGTTTGCTCTAGGGCTGAAGCGTCACTGGCAGAATGGTGCAGGCTGCGAAGTAGCGCCATTGCAGAACATAGATTTGTCAACATCCTGCTAGGAAATGATTAGCAGCAGGAAGGTATTGAACCATGGTGAGCAATTGGTTTTGGGTTCGTGCTCAATAGGAGCAAGAGAATTGCATTCTGTTCCATCAGGGTACGGGGACCGTCTATAGCACCAGATACTGTAAAGCTGCCATTCTCGCCCTCGGCTGGGGTGTCAATGTCATCCTACTTTGCAGCCAGACTCTGAGCAGGCAAAGGCACACTTGCGATGGTGCAACGGGCACCCAGCAGTAGAGTTAGATGTCATCATACCCCGGTATAACGTCAGTGATGATACATAGGTTGTGGCTACACACGACCAGGCACTCTAGGGCAGCTGGGGTGGGGGTGTGCCAGTGCCAAGAGGGTGCGGGTTGCCTGGGTAGGGCTGCTGGCTTGGAGGGAGCGCTACTCGGAGCGCCACAAGGGCACGTTTTGTTTCATAGAAGGCTGAATTGTTACTTTTATGGCATGGTGCCAGTTGCTTTAGTTATGCGCATGTTTCTTGGCAGTGTCAGAAACATTCAGAACGCAATGCTGGTGGTTAGCCTGTTGTCATGCTGTTCAGAGGTATTTTAGCTCAGGCATGGCCAAGCTTGGGTTATAGGCCGGTGGTCTGCCCTGGGATTCGTGTTAACAGGCAGGTGAAGCAGCAGAACTTGGAGGGGCTTGGGTTTGACCCCTGGATACTAGGGCGGAGCCTGGTTGCTCATTTAGTAGCCCGCCCTTGAGTTCGACGAAACAGGTACCTTTGATGCGAGTATCGGTACCGGGTAACTTCTCGCGCCCTCCAGCACTGCCTGGCAGCTTGCAGGTTGTGGAAGTGGCCTTACAACGGGGGCTTATGGTCCATATGATTAAGGGAAACACCGGGGTAACACTTTTGGGCTACAAATCAACAGGAGAACAATTGGCTTTCCCAGTATTCAAATAGAGAAGAATTTTACACGTTGTTCTCCTCTGTGGTCACTCTGTCCTGTCTCTCCCTGGTATACTAGCAGAATTTTGGGAGGGCAAGGCTTTAAATTTGGTGGTGACTGATGGAATACGATGGGCGTACTCCAACGGAGTGAAAGAGGAAGCGAGGCGGGCTTGTCAACTCTTACCTCCTCCCGCAGGGGCACTGCCAGGCAGGAGTGTCTTGTCAAAGGGATTGTTCTTTAGCCATGCAAAGGCAACTTTGGACCATCGCCTATTTTAGGTTTAAGGTCATTTCAGCCAAATCCATGGAGTTTAGAAAGGATGGGGGGACCTGTCCTGATGGTGCACGCTGGCCGCCGGCCCGGTTGGGCATAGACTTGTTTTGGCTGGACCTGGGAGAAGCCCGGTATCAGTATGCTGTAGGTATAAAGTCCTACCGGGAGCCATGCGCAGTTGCGCAGAGCAGGAGGTCTTGGCTTCAGCAGGCATGGTCTTATACACGCCAAGTCCACAGGGTGCCTGGAGGGAGATGGGGTGCACCTCTCTAGTTTAGGCATGGACATTTTCCTACTGGACCTAGGGGAAGCTTTGGCTGCAGCAGGTTGTAAGTAAACAGGTCTACCTTGGTGGGGGGCCCTGGTAGTGACGGTGGCCACTCCCAAGGCTGTAGAGGAGTTACAGGGCGATCCAGGGTCTGCACATACCAAGGGGTACATCATGCAGCAGCACCGCGGGGTGCTAAGCCAGGATACCCAGGGATGTTTTAGCGTGTCCCCTGGAAGAACGATGGCGCCCCGTTAGCCGACAGGCGGTTGTGGGTCTGAGCAACCGGGGGCTGCCATGTATGCTCCGCCCACCCATCACGGGGGGGCGTGTGAAGCAAGTGGACTGGTAGTCCACGTATGGGAGGGGTGGACCCTCCCAATATTTGGTATACACCAGTTGGCGTTGCCATGGTGACTCTAGGCTTATCAGACGGGCAGGCGGCATAGGGGCTGGCCTGCCCTGGGATCGCCCGTAAGATAACCCACCTTGTTTGCATATTGGTTATGCTAATAAACCTGCAGCAATATTTCTCCACTTACATTACAGTGTTGTGTGTTTTATTTATGTACTTATGTGTTTTGTGATAACTGTTGCCGATATTGGCACTATGTAAGGCTGCCCGGGGGTGGGGGTTGCGTAGCGGCCCGCCCCTTGGAGGGCGGCCGCCTTAGTGCCACAGGAAGGCACAGGGGTGGGAGGTCGAGTCCCTGGGGCCGTCCAGGGGAGACCCCAGCAGATAGCTGCTTCCGGCGAGGGCGGGGAGGAGACAGGGGTACATATACTGTCTCCGCCCCCTCCTCGTCCTCTTGTCCGCTCGTTCGCCTTGCCCGCCCCTCCGCTTACCCGGCGTCCGGATGGACAAAGGGGGAGGCCAGGTCTTCTAACAATTTTACTTTGTGTTGCAGGAGGAGTTACAGGGCGATCCAGGGTCTGCACATACCAAGGGGTACACCATGCAGCAGCACCGCGGGGTGCTAAGCCAGGATACCCAGGGATGTTTTAGCGTGTCCCCTGGAAGAACGACGGCGCCCCGTTAGCCGACAGGCGGTTGTGGGTCTGAGCAACCGGGGGCTGCCATGTATGCTCCGCCCACCCATCACGGGGGGGGCGTGTGAAGCAAGTGGACTGGTAGTCCACGTATGGGAGGGGTGGACCCTCCCAATATTTGGTATACACCAGTTGGCGTTGCCATGGTGACTCTAGGCTTATCAGATGGGCAGGCGGCATAGGGGCTGGCCTGCCCTGGGATCGCCCGTAAGATAACCCACCTTGTTTGCATATTGGTTATGCTAATAAACCTGCAGCAATATTTCTCCACTTACATTACAGTGTCGTGTGTTTTATTTATGTACTTATGTGTTTTGTGATAACTGTTGCCGATATTGGCACTATAG
Source organism: Triturus cristatus (assembly GCF_964204655.1). Classification (NCBI taxonomy): domain Eukaryota; kingdom Metazoa; phylum Chordata; class Amphibia; order Caudata; family Salamandridae; genus Triturus; species Triturus cristatus. The sequence goes on from NC_140593.1 coordinate 860,863,751, forward strand.
GTCTTACCAGACAACTTTGTAAAGGATTCAAACTGTAGCAGGAAGAGTCTGCGGACTGAAAGGAATGATCATGTTTGACAGGCTAGAATCAACTCGCACTGGCTTCCAGCTCAGCATAGGGTGGACTTAAAGCCCTAGACGTGATGTATACGAATTGTCGCGGCATTGAAAAATCCCCGTTAGCTGCCGTATCCTAGCATTATCATTATTCCAGACACCTTCACTCTATTTGCAGCTCGTGTAGTCAGTTGCACGTATAAGGAATGCGAGGGCTAAGGCGGAGCCTTGTCATGTACTGGTCCCTTACTGTGGAACAAACTACCATTGGAAGTCCGATCTATGGGCTCGTATATATTCTACAGAAGATCTGAGTACATATGCATCACTCTAACCTGGCATTACTTGGCTTTTATATTTTAGCGCCAAGAAGCCCGTTGGGTGAGTGTTGCGCTGTATCAGTGCCATGCCATTCCATTCCACTCCTTCCCTATGTGGATCCCAAAGAGTGGTTGGCAGTTCACGAGCCAAAGGTTCTCTCCCCCTGTGTCTCCCAGGTCTCAAGGTGTTGACCAAACTTACATTTGCCTGCAGCTGGGAGGAGGCATGATCTTTGAGCTGGGAGGCGCCAGTCGTGCCTGATACATGTGATGACAGGCGTTGTCGGGTCACATTTGCAGACGCAGGCTGACAGGCCCATCCCTTCTCAAACGCCCTCCGACAGCGCTGCAGCGAAGGACCCAGGCCTGAGGAGAAGCGCTCCAGCAGCACGGCCCAGCTTCCAGGACGTGCCCTCAGAAAGCCTAGATGCTTCTTACCAGTGTCTTACATGGCATGCACTGCCCATACCAGCCAGGCCCTGAGAGGGAAGCGCGCCTCAGAGATGTCCCACCCATCCATAGCAGTCACTAGTATCAACCTCACCTGCTGGCCTATGGAATTAGCAGTGGCCTCGTGCACAACCTCTATTTCTAACCATTGCAATTACACAGGTATTAAAGAAGGCTTCCTGGAGTAAAACCATGGCTGATCTTTATCCGGGGACTAAAGTAGCCCACGAAGATAGCTACCCTGGAAGGCTGCAGGTGTTCAGGAAACAAACTCAAAGCAATCACTCTCCCGCCTACTGGGACCTGTGCTGGAGAAGCGCAGTTAACACACGGGGTGCACTCAAAAGCTTCTTTCGCTGTCCAGAATTGAAGTGACAATGGCGACTACCTGTCTTGGGTCAAGTGACAGCAGTAAACACCCCTAGCCACCTGCTGGCAGAGATGTCCTGGGCCACCTGCTGGCAGAGATGTCCTGGGTCTCCTGCTGGCAGAGATGTCCTGGGTCTCCTGCTGGCAGAGATGTCCTGGGTCTCCTGCTGGCAGAGATGTCCTGGGTCTCCTGCTGGCAGAGATGTGCTGGGTCACCTGCTGGCAGAGATGTGCTGGGTCACCTGCTGGCAGAGATGTCCTGGGCCACCTGCTCGCAGAGATGTCCTGGGCCACCTGCTGGCAGAGATGTCCTGGGTCACCTGCTGGCAGAGATGTCCTGGGTCACCTGCTGGCAAAGATGTCCTGGGCCACCTGCTGGCAGAGATGTCCTGGGTCACCTGCTGGCAGAGATGTCCTGGGCCACCTGCTGGCAGAGATGTCCTGGGCCACACGCTGGCAGAGATGTCCTGGGCCACCAGCTGGCAGAGATTTCCTGGACCACCAGCTGGCAGAGATGTTCTGGGCCACCTGCCGGCAGAGATGTCCTGGGCCACCTGCTGACAGAGATGTCCTGGGCCACCAACTGGCAGAGATGTGCTGGGTCACCTGCTGGCAGAGATGTCCTGGGCCACCTGCTGGCAGAGATGTCCTGGGCCACCTGCTGGCAGAGATGTCCTGGGTCACCTGCTGGCAGAGATGTCCTGGGTCACCTGCTGGCAGAGATGTCCTGGGCCACCTGCTGGCAGAGATGTCCTGGGCCACCTGCTGGCAGAGATGTGCTGGGTCACCTGCTGGCAGAGATGTCCTGGGCCACCTGCTGGCAGAGTTGTCCTGGGTCACCTGCTGGCAGAGATGTCCTGGGTCACCTGCTGGCAGAGATGTCCTGGGTCACCTGCTGGTAGAGATGTCCCTGGTAACCTGCTGGCAGAGATGTCCCTGGTCACCTGCTGGTAGAGATGTCCTGTGTCACCTGCTGGTAGAGATCTCCTGGACCACCTGCTGGTAGAGATGTCCTGGGTCACCTGCTGGCAGAGATGTCCTGAGTCACCTGCTGGCAGAGATGTCCTGGGTCACCTGCTGGCAGAGATGTCCTGGGTCACCTGCTGGCGGAGACCTCCTCCCACAATTCCATGTGTGTATATGGATTGAACTGTGGCAGTCTATCGTGGGTTCAGTGAGTGCTGGCAAGGGCCTTCGCTTGGACTGGTAACCAAGGGTGGCAAGGGCCTTCGCTTTGACTGGTAACCAAGGGGACAGTGGGAAACTTGATGCGGCAGGTGCCAGCTGCACCCCAGGCTGTGGCCAGGCTTTGTGCAGACCAGAGAGGCTGAACGTGCCACACTCCCTCCTCATCTGTGAGGCGAATGGGTGCACTGACCTGCTGACAGAAAGAGGAGACATCCTATCCTGAAGTGCCCAACACCTGGGCGTGCTGCAGGAAGCTTAGCACGCATGCAGCCATAACCACCGAGAACCAGACATCTAGGGTCTGCGGCGACATTGTCCTGGAAGAGAGACACAGGGGCTTCCACTGTCCTCAAGGCAAGGACTCATCGATGTAGAGGGACGACCTTTACACCTCAATCTACGCATTCCGTACTGAAGCATGTTCTCTACATATCCGTTGTGAGTGCACTCCTGGGATCATGCCAGTATATGTGCTGCTACGTTCTATAGTGTGGTCTCGGGTAGGGGTGGGTGAAATATTTGGGTGAATATCGAAACATGTAAAAATGTTCCAATTTTTTCCACCGCCAGAGTGCCATCAGCATTGCTCCAGAGGTTTAAAATACAGAAACTGTTCTCATAAAGAGGAGCTGAGAGGGACCATAAGCAGGCAAGGGGTGCCCTCCACTCAGAACCTCAACTGAAACAATGAACCCCTTTCCTCTACACCCCACGGTTATGCTATCAAGTACTCTTGTTCACACAATTCTGAGTCATTTGGCACAAAACTCTTACTGCTGGAGCACAGGAACAACAAACGAAGCAGGCTGCTGCTGTTCGTGTTCTGTCGCATTTAGTGCTCTTCCCTAAGTCCAAACTGCGTCCTCTGGTCCATTTTGGACACAAGGATGTATTTTGTGATAGGAGTGCTAAAGGCTGGGTCATGCTCCTTGCGTAATTCTGCATAATCTCACATCATTTTGATATAATTCTGCATAATTATGCTACAACTAACTATGTGAGTTATAAGACCATACAGTAAGTAGAAATGGGGCTGTGCAAAACAGTAAGACAAACCTCACCTAAGCAACCATCTTTTCCTTGTTGGATAGCAATCCCAGCTGGCTGAACTTCTAATCATTGGTCTACCAGTATGGGGGCAGGAATGTTTTTAGCCAAACCAAGGGGCTCATTTATGGGAAAGTCACGCAGTGCAGCGCTGCAAGTCACTTTGGTGCACTGCACTGCATGACAGGTAAAGGGCAGAATTGCACCGTATTTAAGGCAAGACGGCTCATTCCTGTCCATTCCCTTGCACTGACGCCCTTTTGGCTACCATCGTGCAAGGTGCCTGCGTTGCTTGCAGGATTGTTTTTGTGCAGGAAGGGACACATTCCTGCACAAAAACAATCCTTGGAGGCATATTCCTCTTTGCATGTGTGCTGCAGAATGCAGCATACATAGAAAGAGGACGAAACGAAGATAAATAGAGATATTTCTCCTTGTTACGCCTCCCCTGGAAAGGTGTCATATTTTGAGACATCCCCAGGTTTACAAGTTCTTGTAAATCTGGGGATGTGTCAAAGTCCATGAGAGCTGTGTGGGAACACCCCTGCAACGCCCATGGAAAACCGTCCCAGAGCAGAGTAATGCAACACAGCCATTTTCGTTGCATTGCATTACTCCAGATTTTTGGAGCCATTCAGAGCCGCGCAAAGTGGCTTTGCGTGGCTTCAAGGTTTTTGTCACCCTCGCACCATATTACCTTGTGCCAGAGCGAGGTAAACTGCCTCATAAATAGGCCCCCTAGTGTCAAGGTGCAGGGGCTAATCCCTGCTTGTTTTGTTACTGATGCACCAGTAGACTACAGCACCGAAGATGGAGAGCTTCCTGCATCTACACGTGTTGGTAGACATTCCCCCCGTGGACACTTGGAAATATCCATGATAATTTATTCCTATGAATGATGTTAGCACCTACGTCACAGTATGGTGCATTATTGACCATAAATACTTATTGATCACCAACATAGACAGTTCTCCTTTCCTGCCTTTCCATTTCAGGTGCGTGAACCAATGGGTGATTCTGTGGTCCTCTCACCCTGACAAAATTGCCACAAATGTTTTTGGTAATGAAACATGTTGGCCATTCGTAACATAACTGTTCTGGGCATATACCTCTGCTTATAATCATGCTCCCAGGGTCAGTATAAATAAATAAGTCCCTTGGACACATTTTTAGCCTGGTAGCCATGAGCCCTAGTGAGCGGATAGTAGCCCTCTACACAGAGGACCCAACACTCTAAGCTGTATGGATAGGAACAGAAACGCACACTATGTGTCCCTGCCGCTTGGACTCTAGACATGGCTAAAAACATCCCTGCACACGCAGGAGTATGCCAATGATGAGATGCTGAGCCAGTCGGATTGCTATCCAATAGGTAAAAGGTGGTTGTGTACCTGAGGTTCCTCCCATTTTGTTTCCACAGCACCCACTATTGTGTGGTCCTATAATTTTGGCAACCCCAGTGAAGCAGATGGGAAATGGTCGTAAGCCCCCCAGTTGAACTAACCGGGAGGGTGTAATAGATGGTGTGGTATAGGAGAAAGAGGTTCATTGTTTTAGTTGTAATAAAAAATAGAAAGCCAAACATGATTGTGTTGAGGAGCACTATGAGGGGAGGTCAATGAATGTACCTTAATGAGGATTGCATTGAGGTTAGAACATTGCTAGGACCTCATCGCTGATCTTCAAAGCGACATCTCTAGCAGGGCAACCTGCTTGTAGTTCATTCAGTGATCTAAACGAGCAGGGACTGTCAAGTACTGAGTATCTGCACTTCATTGGAAAGGGAGCGTAGCCGCACTTCTCAGCAGGGTTGTAATCCGTTTGAGAGAAGAGAACCAGGACCTCTCCGTTGCAAACAAGTATTCTGAGTTCGTGAGCACCTGCACTTCTAACTCTCCTTTTCAAGCTCTGAGATCGTCTCTTTTTGATAGACCTGCATGAGTCTGTAATAGTGACTACACAAAACAAGCCAGGCCTGGGCGAAAACTATATTGAACTGGCATAATTTGGGGAATTTTGCATTACGCTTGTTACGAGAAAGGCCTGAAATTATGCCATGACGGCACTTTGAGTAACTACGCGCTATTTGTGGGGAAAAAATTTCCTATGAAAGCATAGAAACAAAACAACTCAAGTGGTTGTTTTGTTAAAATGCTTATATATTTTTTTTGCACTTTTTTTTCTGCGCAATGCTTCCCCGCATCAAAAATTAGTGCTCGGACACATTTGACGCTTAATCTTTTTAATTATCATTATTTTACAGTCTTGCTGAAATGTAACTAAATTTCTCAAAGACTAATAACGCTAATTGCGCACATCAAAATAGGCTTAAATAAATAGAATACACGAGTTTATATATGTTCCTCAATCTGTATTAAAGGGCAGTTTATTGGCTCTTTTAAGATACTGTTGTTCAATGCATTAGAGTGATTGGGCAGGACCCAAATGACCCCCCCCCCTGCCCAGTATGGGTCTACACTTCTAATAACGGACATGTCAGGCTCGTGATTTACACAGCGTGTAGTGTTCTATACTGCAAAGCACAGAAGGTGAAACAATGCAAATGTCGTAAAAGCAAATATTTTTGGTGTTGGCGCCATCTAGTGGAAAATTATAGGCACATGCTGAGATATAAGAGATTCACAACCATATTTTCTACTATGACTACAAATATTGTGATCTAATTTTTCGTCACTTGGTTTACTCAAATAGCGTTGAAAATGATGAGTGCTGAACTGGCCTATCAGGCACTTGGGCACTGCCCAGTGTGCTTGCTTGAAAGAGCCTGCCCTAACAGAGTGTCTGACAGGCCAATCTAACACTGCGGATGATGACAAAATGAGGTCAGGGAGGGCCTAGTGAAGTTTTGGCGATAAAGTTGTTTCCCAAAGATAAAGATGTTTTGATTCAAGCAGTAGAGCATTATTTGTTCTAACATAGCTGTATGTTCCCATACGGCGGATTTTACGGATTTTTTACGCCGCATTCATGACATAAAATGGGAAGAAGGTTTTTGTATGATAGCATTGGATGTTTGCTCATTATACACCTGTATTAATCAAACCCAAGGTGTAGAGGCCTGTATGTATTATTTTTTAGGAAGGCACATATCCTTATGGGAACATACAGCTATGTTAGAAGAAATAATGCTCTACTGCTTGAATCAAAACATCTTTATCTTTGGGAAACAACTTTATCGCCAAAAGTCCGGTACAGCGATGGGCACCTGTTTTGCCCCCCCCGTCTAGCGAATCTTTTTCTGGGCTGGTGGGAGAAACAGGTGGTCTGAGTTGATGAAAATTATCAATATACCGAGCACATCCCAATCTGGATCAGGGATATTGATGACCTGTTCCTGATTTGGGATGGGTCACAACACCTGGCACATGAATTTATAGAGAAACTGTCTACCAATAATCTGAAACTACGTTTCATGTACAAAATCAGTAGTGATTATTGCGAGTCTCTTGATGTCGCGATCAATATAATTGACAATCAAATGGTCACTAGCCTCTTCAGGAAAAAGACCGCGGGAAATATACTTCTTCATGCTGCCAGTAATCATCCCACTCCCCTCATTAACAGTATCCCTTTTGGGGAATTCCTCTGCCCGCCGTAACTGTAGTTCAGAGGCAGGCTATAATAAGGAACTCAAAACAATGGAACAAAGGTTTGCTCAACGCAGTTATAACACCAAAGTTCTGCCCGAAGCAGATAAAAAAGTAGAGAAACTAACACAGAATGAAATCTTATTTCAGGACAAATCAGGTGGTCAAACAACAACTAGGAAGTTGATTCCCCGTATGATCACCACCTTTAATACTACGTCAAGTGACATTAGGCGAATCATGAAAAAACATTGGAGTCTACTAGAAACCGACCCAGTGATATGCAAATGTATTGTCAATGCTCCCCAAATAACATACAGAAAATCAGGATCCCCCAAGGACTGGCTGGTCCAGAGTTTTCCAAGGGAAACCAAAAATGAGAGTTGATTTAGGTCTCCGAAGGGATTTTTTAGGTGTGGCTCCTGCAAAGTCTGCAAAAATAGCAGAAGCAGAGACCACTTTACTAGCAGAGGTTCGAACATTAAAAAGATCACCAAACTAATTACCTGCACTAGTCATTTTGTTATATACATCTTACAATGTCCCTGTGGTCTCAGGTATATTGGGAGCACCAAGTTACAGTTAAAAAACTGAATTTTGCAGCATATGAGAGCAGTGACCAATTGTGACTTCAGCCACCATGTGGACACACATTTCTCTGAAAAACATCATATCAATAGCTCCCTCTTGGAATATTGGGGAATTGATCACATTATGCCACACCCGAGGGGAGGGGACAAAGAGAAGCAATTACGGGTGGCTGAATCCAAGTATATACTAAGATGCCAGGAGGGCTCAATAGTGGGGAGGATTTGGCCACCCACATTGGTGTTAAATAATCTTGAATAAACCCAAGTCCATGATCACTGTATTCCCCTTTGCTGACTGATATCTGTAATATTGAGGCTGTTCTTCTGACTGCAACCTGTGTGTAATGTCACCATGAGCACAGCCATGGTTGTGCAGTTATACATTTTCACTTTTAAGTAGGGGTTCATGAGGCTGGTAGAATAGGGGTAGCATACATATGAATGTCAGTACCATGATGATCTTTTAACTAATAGGCTGTATTTTGCCCTAGTGAATAATGTATGTATTTATATCCCTGAGATTATCAATTGAATTTCTATTCAATGTAACCCTCCGGCTTTGAAAGATTTTGACCATTGCCGTACTCTTCACCCCTATGCCATTTCACTGTATATAATTCACTGCACTTTTGCACTTGTCACTGGTTGTATTTGCACACACGCATAGTAACACGTTCCACCCAGATGATTCTTCATTTGAAATATACAATACTGCAACCCTTGTTTTACGGGGTACATTACCCGGTAGTGCTGGTGTTAGTTACTTGGCCTCGAGATTTTATTGAATGGGGTACATTACCCTGGATTGGTGAATTAACTTTATGCCATTGTGCCTATTTGCATGAATATGATCTTCATGAATATGTGGTTTAAATCAATCAATCAATCAATCAAATGAGCTTTATTCGGTTGTGCAAAGAGAAACAGCCATAAAAGCACAATATATTAACAATTAACAAGGTTAAAAGATATCAGGGATGTAAAAAACCATCCTACAAATACCAAACCGCTAGCCTGTTCATTTAAGCATGATGCAAGTTACTCAATCTACTCCAAAGGAAACAATTTTCTTAAAAAAATGAATTCTGCTAGCAGAAATTCAAGGTGGAATACATGAAAATGCTGATTGCAATCACAACAAAGTGACAATAATCTTAAAAACTACAGTTATCAAGTATTTTTTTTTTTATATAAAAAGGGAAAAAGGTGCATCAATTTTAGGACAAAGACTGGCGCTAAAAACATTCGCACGATTCACAAAAGCTTGTAAGAAAGGAAAAAAAAAAGAAAAAAAAACACAACCCATGCTTATTCAAGGTTCTGCCTGTGCCTAACAGTTTGTTTCAGGAATAAGGCTATGGATTTGGCGAGAGGTTCTGCATCTACATGTTGGAGAGCAAGAAATGCAGGGCGGCACCTACGGAGACCCCAAATTTTTAAAATCGGAATAAGCCACTGTTTCCTCAAATCCTGATAGAATTTACAGAATAGCGTGATATGAATTGTGGTTTGAGGGGAAGACTCATCGCAGGGGCAAACTTGCAAAGGTTTTTCCCAGGTGTTAATTTTGGGGAAGGTAACCAGATGATGGAAAATATTAAATCTAAATCTGGTGAGCAAGAACCTCTCGTAGCCCGAGAAATTAAAAGTTAAGTAAGGCTGAATTGTCAGGGTTGTTTGGATCAGTAGAGAATGTTGAACAGTGGGTTTGGAAGCTTCACCGGACAGTCTCAAAGACTCTAGATGAGCCAAACATACCTTTTTAAGCTGTTTTCTTGGTATTATAGCGATTAAAGTGGGGGAATAAAAAGATTGTAGCATGCCAAGGTCGCTAAGGAATTTCTTAATATAAGAAATCCATCCGATCTTACGTGCGTTATCTAGGGAAAGACAGTCCTCAATAAAGCCTTGAGAAAAGATGGTATCATTTGTTGACCAAATGCGATGCCATAGGAGGAGGGGTTGAATCCTAATCAGGTCTGTAAGGTAGGGCAGACCTGCTTCCAAATGACAAGCATAGGGGGACGTGGCCCGCGGAACAGCCAACAAGAATCTCAGAAAGGTATTTTCTACCTTTTGCACCTCCGTGACCTTGGCAAATCCCCACACACCAGCCCCATAAATGACACTACTGATACATTTTGCCTTATAGATCTCTAAGAGTTCTACAGTAGGTTGCTGACCTAGTTTATTTGCGAAGTTAGCCAAAGCAGCTGTAGTTCTCATAAAAGTGAGTTTTCTCGAATGAATAGCGTGTTTCCAAGAACTTTTATGGTCAAATACGATGCCCAGGTACGGGTATGTAGTGGTGCTCTCTAATTTTTGGTTTTCAATAAAAATAGATTTTATGTCCTTAATCCTTGACCCGACAGACATTACGAAGGTTTTTTTGATGTTAATCTTCAGGTCAAGGTTGGCCATAAAGGTATAATATTTTACAAGAGCACGCTGTAATTCCATGGGGGTACGCGCTAAAATTACCGCATCGTCCGCATAGAGTAGAGCCGGGATTGGGCGATTATTTATGGTGGGGAGGTCCTGGGAATCCGTTAACATGGCTTTTTCCAAGCCATTAGTGTAAAGATTAAATAAAAACGGGGCCAGGACACACCCCTGTCTTATCCCCCGGTCCACTCTGAACGATCTTGTTACCTCTCCCCCCAAGCCGTATCTAACTCTGGCATCTGAATATAATTCACGTAATAAGGTTATGAGGGACATCTCTACTCCCATCTCTGCTAGAATTGACCACAGTGGGTAACGCAATCAAAAGCTACTGAAAGGTCAACGTAGGTCATATATAAGGCCCCCCCTTTTGCATCCACATATTTGCTTATTAATAAGGATAAATTGAGGGCTTGCTCTGTAGTACCCAAGCCCTCTCGGAACCCAAATTGAAGGTCAGACAAAACTTTATTATTGGATACCCATTGCTGAAGGCGTCCCAGAATAACGCGGCCAAATAATTTCCCCAAAGAGTACACCAAGGAAATGGGCCGGTAATAGGATGGCGATTGACGGTCCCCTTTTTTAAATATGGGCACAAGAATTGATTTGGACCAAGAGTCAGGAAGGCCCAGAGCACAAGTTGCGTGGAAAAACCTAATTAATATTGGCAACCATAAATCCGTGGTGAATTTAAATAAGTCAATTGGGACCCCGTCGGGGCCCGGCGCTTTACCATTTTTACTGGCCATTTAAGCGGACCCCACCTCCTCATAAGATATATTGATAGGCAGAGGGAAAGTTGAAGTACTTGACCCCAGTAAGGTTAAATTTATTACGTTTGGGGGAAGGCTAAAAATGTGCTCAAAATGATAGACCCATAAATGTTCGTCAATTGCAACATCAATATTAGGGTTAGCCGATGTATCTGTTAAAAATGGGGACTTCACAACCTTCCAAAAAGCAGCGCTATCCTTAAAGATGCAGGATTTATGCAGTTGGTCCCATAGATCTTTTTTTGGGTTATTCTTCCTGTGTTTTAAAGCCTGACTATAATGTTTCCTGGCAGTAGCAATTTCCTTTGTGCTTCTAACCTTTTTATGGAGGGCAGCTTTAAGATTTTGATGTGCCTTCGAACATGAGGTGTCGAACCATCTTCTAGCTTTATTTTTACTATTTTTGATTTTAACAAATAAAATATCCTTAATTGCGGCTAGAAGTACTGCAAAGTTTTCCATGATTCCCTCGTTCGAAGTAACTGGGTCGAGACACTTATCAATCACTGGTCTTAAACTTTTGACCAGGATCGTTGTGATAGCCGTCTGGTCCACTTTTTCCCACCTTAATGAATAACCATTTAACCTATCTAGTGTTAAGTTGTTTTGAGCTAAGGTTGACCCGAAGTTAAACCTCTCAGATGGCTTGGTGATATTCAGAATGATACTGATTGGAAAATGGTCGCTGATGGCAATGTCATGGGTATTACAGGTATGTAACAGTTTACCCGCAGCCGCGGAGAAAAAAATAAAATCAATTGTGCTTTGCTTGCCTCTACCATGAAAGTAGGCACAACAGGGATAGGAGGGTTCACCAAGTCATTAACAAGGGCAAAATCTAAGCCGAACAAGATTTAATTCAAGGAATGCCCAGCCAGAGTATGCGAAAAATGGGTTACTGGGTCGCCATGTTCGTCCACGATACCACAAACATTATTTCCACTCCGAGTACATAGGTTTTGGTTGAAGTCCCCACCCCATATTAGAACCAGCTCCTTGTGAGCCTTCCTTGATAGTTCTAGGAGGGAGGCGTGTATCTCCTTGGTCACCTTCAGTAAGCCATCCACAGGGAGATTGTTATAGAAATTCACAATTACAAGGGCCTTAGTATTGTTCTGATGGAAGACAAGTATTTGTAAGTTTAAATCCGATTTTAAACAGACTATAGTTTTAAATTGTAGAATATTAGATACAAATATAGTCAGGCCACCTTTTGCTCTACCAAAGGGAGAAGGTGAAGCTGGGGAGAAAAACGTTCTATAACCCTCCACGTGCAATTCGGAGGGTGCCCAAGTTTCCTGCAAGCATAAGATGCCAAAATTGCGGACGAAATCAAGCCAAATATCATTTGTGACCTTTGCACGCAAGCCCGCCACGTTCCAAAATAATATTTTCGAGGATGGGTCCTCTTTTTTTATTGTGAGTTTAGGGGACCTTCCCATGAATTCCTCACGATGGACGGTCTGTGACATAGGTAGAAGGATTGGTTCGATCAAATCACCATCTAAGTTCAGGTTGTCCAGATAGGCACCAGAAGTAGATGTATAAATTGTGATGTTAGGCGAGAGACCCTCCGAGGAAAGTCAATCCACCCTTTCCAGATCAGGGAGCTGATCAAAATAATTAAAAGTTGGAATATTGTACCTAATTCTGGGCCCCTCCGTCAAATCCGCATTTGATAAACCCCTGGGAAGTGTAATAGGGAATAAATGGGGAAGTTGGGGATAAAAGAAACTCAAGTCCCTGGTGGAGATATTGCTATCACCACAAAGAGCAGACCAAGAGCAGATATGTTGGACCGCTCGCCTGTCCCTAAATTTGATCACAATGCAGTCCCCTGAAAAATCCTTTCTTCTGTGACCCAACCAACTTAACCTTCTCGCAAATAGTATTTCCCCAGATATATTAGGCGGAAGCGGCCTGTTCTTATTTAGCCAGTGAACAGCTTTGTTTCTTAGCTGAGGGTAGGTTTCAGAATTTTCCTGGGATAGCTCTGGAACTCCCGCCAAAACTATAGTATAAGGTAGGGATTGCGGAGGGAGATCGATGTGTGGAAATGGCCTCTTAGGGTTAGTATTCATAGGAAGTTCCCTGGAAATACCAGGGATCTTAATCGTCAGTTCTGTGGGTACCATATCTTTACATAGAGGACCTGCCCCACTTTCCATGGTCTTAGGTACAGGTAACCCTAAGGCCACCTGGGAGGACCTGATCTTGAAGGCAGAGTTCCTCGATATTTGGGGCATGAAGGGGTTATTAGCAGAAGGTAACTGTTTATTGTGACCAGGGCTGGAAGCATAAGGTCTAGTACTTGATGGTAAATCTATAATTTTCGTATGAGCACTGGCCAGCGGTTGCTCTGGCACAATAGAGGAGTTTTTCAGTACTTTCTCCAGATTATCTATCTTTACACTAATACATTTAACCCTTTCAAAGAGTGGGGACAATAAAGATTTCATAAGGTGCTCGATTTTAGCAAAGAGTCCCTCACTGTGTGATGGAAGGGTAGAAGGAGAGACTGCTATTTCGGTTTAAATCTCATTCCTGATTTCAACCTGCTAGAGTTTCTTTTTTTAATATTGCCTTAGATTAATTGTAAGGTGAGGTACATGGGACCATAGTATCTCCTCACATAACCAGGCGATGTTTTTCTCTGTGGCAGACACAGTGCATGGCAGCATGTTTATACATATATTTCTTTTATGTCTATGATTAACATCACAATGACTACAATTTGTGAGCCCAGCAAGACAATGATGATATATATTTAACAAGCATACTTGTCCATTTATTTTGATTTAATTTGATTTATATACTTAAATTATGATTGATTGTGATTGCAGTATGTATTTCATGCCTATGAATTTGTGCGAGTATTTCTATGGGAACTGGAACGTGACAAACTATCTTGATAAAGGCATCCCCGAAACGCGTTGTTTGTGTGCACAATACATTTGTGTATAGTCTTCTGGTGTGCTGCTTGGTCTTTGTTGGATTCCCTGCATCGTCCTTTGTTTTACATATATCTATATATCTATACATATATATATCTATATATCTCTCTCTATATATCTCTCTCTCTCTCTATATATATATATATATATATATATATATATATATATATATATATACACAAATAAATTAGCTACAGGTACAGCAACACTCTAAAGTCTGGGTTTTACATCTCAATATATATTACTTATGCATGTATGCCTCTTTCTATTTAGTTATGTATCTATATATTTATTACTTTACTCCTAATGTAGAGAAAGAATTTTTTTTACATACATGTATGTACCCTTTCTATGTAGTTATATACCTATATATTTCTTATTTTACTCCTACTGTAGAAGAAAAAAAAGGAAAAAACACCTCTGACTCTCTCCAATGCACTACTCTTTCTCACCATAAACCTCTCTCGATATATCTTCTATCTCCACTCTCTGACTCATCCCAAAGCTCATTGTACTACTATGATCTCCAAAATAAACCTTCCTAGACTCTACCCATCCCTTTTTGGCTCACCCAAACCTCATTTTACTGCTATGATCTCCCAAGCAAACCTTTCTAAGTTCTTACCTCATTTACCCCTCATTTGACCCATCCCAAACCTCATGTTACTACTATGATTTCCCTAGTCCCTTTCTAGAGTCTCTTCACCTGCCATCTCTCCTTTTACTCATACGAAGCATCATCTTACTACTATGATCTCCCAAATAACACTTTCTAGACTCTTCCCTCTTCTATCCCTTCATTATCCTATTCAAACCAACTAAGAGACTTGCATGTCCACTGCTAAAATGAACACAAAGTTAAATATACTAATCCACCACTAATCCTTTTTGGGTTCCGGAGTAGCGTGCTACTCACTGAAAAGCGCTTGAATGCCTCGTCAGGGGTAGTGAGCGCTGTATAAACACCTTTACAATTACAAGGTGCTGTATTGTGTTTGAGATCAAATCTCCATTTACCTTGGAAAATAAGCATTAATTACTCAACCATTACTGCAGGGACATAGCTAGCGCAGCAAAGGCATTGGTGCCGTTGCCCAGAGTTGTGGGCGGACACTACAGTATGGCGGTCTGTTGCTAGACACCTGGCTGTGCAGAAGTGCAGAAAGGCTCCTTCCTATCAATAGGACTCATGGTTCCCTTGCTACTCCACTGCATTTCTCTACAGTCAAGAAAACTAAGGGGGTGTTCACTTGTCAATGAAAGGAAAAGCATCCTACTGTTTAAATTCTGCTTCAAACTATTATTGGAAGTTCTCTCCACTACACCGCCATCATGTCTGCCTCTAATAATCTAAAACAAACTAAATAAATAGTAAAAATAACAAGCATTGGCATAGCCAATAGGTCTCGCTTTTGGGACCTTCTAAGTATTTAGTTATGCATCACAATATCCTTGGTGCAACCACATCAACTGTTGCGTGGCTAAACACTTATAATGTCGTGGTTAAGGCAAGCGTGGGTCGGCTTGCGGGGAAACGGCACATGTGGCTGCGCTAGAATTTTTGAGGCCGTTTCCAAGACTGGGCACATGATTGAAATACCATTCCTGGTGCATTTTGTGCTCATGGACGCTTCACCATCTGCTGCTCTGGAGAAGCAATCAAATCTGGGACTTTTTAGCCCATTTCTCTGAAAAAATGTATGCTGCATTTTAACATCTACACAATTTGTTTTCAAAATTTCCTTGGGGAATACCCCTTAATCCACCCTAACTCACCCTACATAACCTAAAATGTTGGCCTATCTTGAGTGCGCCGTCATTACCTTTGAAACATAAGACTTAATAATAAATTGCTTCAGAATGTGAGCTTCAAAATGCACAACTTGGACGCATCTGAAGAACACTTCGTGGGGCAGACCCCACCAAAGACTCAGAAAGCAGGACAGGGAGGAGATCTCTCTCCACTGGCTTACTGAAAAGGACATGAGCCACATTTCTTATACAGTTTAGCCGCCACCACCAGTTAACTTTTGGCTTAACCTGAGACGGTGGAGTAGCCCTGGCGCCATAGACTCTAATGCCAACTGGGCACCATGGACTCTAGTGCCAGCAAAGAGTTAGTACCTCCTCCCACACCCCCAAGCTATTTGGAAAGAATTATACTACAATAATAGGAATTCGGTGGGCCTGGGCCCCTCAGGTCTCTGGGTCTTGGTGCCATTGCACCTGCTGCACAATTTATAGCTGTTCCTCTGATCTGACAGCCTCGTGCCTAACACAGATAGCAGCTAAAAATCTGCTTATAACCCAGACTTTAGTAAACGAGGCATGCACGGAGTTCAAAGTAGCTGCTGGGGGCTTGATGGCCAGACCTCTCTGGCAATGCGGATGGATGGGTGAATGGATGGATGGGAAGAGGAGAGAAGGGTGGATTGAACGGGTAGGAGAGGTGAGGAGGGATGGGCTGAGCATAGAAATGTGTGAGGGCAAATAAAAGAGAAAAGATGAATGAAACACACGATTAAGCAGCCTTGTCACGAAGCCATGTTGGAGTAAGTAAAGTATTACTCCTGCAGTGTTACGTCACGTACTCCTACATGTTTCTGTGAACCGGCCATCAAGTGACAGGTAGGAGAATCAGAAGATAAGGGTGATGAAGAAGAGCGTTAAAATGAGCCGCCCGCTAGAGGGTGAGTTAGGAATAGAACCGAAACAAGGGGAGTGATGGATCGGGCGGGGATTGAATGAATAGGGTGTGAAAATAAAGAAAAGGAGGGGGCGGGGCAGAAAGTGACAGTAAAACATCGAAAGCCGAGGTGGGCCTACTAATCCCGGCCTTCTCCCTGCAGATAATCCTAACAGATTACCGGTGGACCACGAAATTAGCTGTAATAATTCGGATCATTTCTGCTGGTCAAGAGCAGCCAGCTAAAAAGACTGTGCCTGGGAAGGGGCTACTCTGAGGAGGTGTTTAGGTAGAGTGCACGTGGAGGCATCTGGAGGGAGCCTACCCGCAGAGCAGGTGGGAGGGAGGGCAGGGTTTCACACTGTCTCTAACCTCGGCTGAACGTAGGATCCTTGATCAGGGTGACGTCTATGACAAGGGAGAAGCAGCAGTGAACGGTGTATTCGCTCAGGTGTTGCTACCAGGGCCTGTGCTCTCAGTGACGTCACAAGCGTGCTCTGGGCCCTATGTAAGGAGAAAAAAAATGGCCCTCCCTTCCCAGGCCAGTATTAACAAGCGATGGGAGAATAGAGGCAGGAAGGAGATATGGAGGTGAAAGTTGTAAATTTGGTGTAGACAGAGAACGGGAAGCAGAAAGAGGAAAACAACATGAGCTGGAGGTAAGATAGAAAGCGGGAGTAAGAAACGGGAGCCGGGTATAAGGGGGAATTGAGGATGGATGAAAGAAAAGGAGAGTGACTATTAGCAAGTAGAAGACAAGCCCTGCAACCGCGAAAGTGATCGCGATTAAACTTCAAAGAGGCCGTGCGGCCACGAAAGTGAAAGTAATCACGGTCAAACGCGGCGCGCGGGCCCGCGCACATGCACTGTGGCTCTAGGCTGGCCTGGTAGCACTTTTTGGAGCCCTCTCAATAAGTCTTGCCAGACCAGCGCATGCGCTGGGTCAGGCGAGACCTAAAAACGAATTAATAGGTCTCTGACCCCAGAGTGTGGTCCTTTAGTGGGACATGGTCACAATGCCTGCAGCTGTCTGTGGTGAGATTTTAAACCGAGGCCGGCGTACACCTAATGACCGTCTCTGTTGGTCTGGCCTTCCTGAAGAAAGAGACAAGGATTTATTCAATGGGGTAACGCAGGCCCACGCAGCCTCTGCGGTGTGGGGGACCCCCAAGTTCCAGAGGGCCCCTCAGCACAGAACTATGCCCAGAGAGCTCCTTATTGAGTCTGGAGAGGTCCCCTCCACGTACCTGGCAGGGGGAGCCCCCTCGAGTTTTGTTAAGGCAGTGGATATATATTGTGGCGAGAGGATGCCATTTTCACTGCACTAACCATGTGACCATGTGTCCGAGGGCACTTCCTTCTTGTCCTGGGCACTGGACACACCAGTTACGATGCCTGCCCCATCGCAGTGGACCGTAAAGCTGAGACCACGGTGGATATTAACTGAATGAATAATATTTATAGGAACCAAAACTATTTCACTGCAATCTATCTTGGGACTACTACAGCCTCTGGAACAGAGTGTACGTGCGTGTTAGAGTGTACTGCTGTTGAGACTGTTCCACTACAAGTCAGACAAGCCAGTGGAAGAAAGGGTGATAGAGCTTCCACTGTATATAGAGCAAGACAACACAGGTTTCATCTGTTGACAGTAGAAGTATTAGTTATGGTGATACAGTGGACTGTAGTAGAGGAGTAGATGCTAATATTGGTGGTATCTTGCTGTTGATTCATGCATCTTTATTTTGGACTCGTTGTAGGTAAGGTTAGTGTAGATGTCAGATATACTGGTTGTAAGGCAGATGGAGCTGCTCATGGGTTTTCTGTTGGTTTACCTTTTTTTTTAGTGCGAACTAGACCCGAGACATCGGGTATCAGAGCGCTTTACATGAGCAGATGGACATATTTATATTTTTGATGGGCACGGGTAGATTAAGTGATTTGCCCAGACTCACTGGATGTTGAGCATCCCTGCCAAGACTCGAACCCGGTTCCCCAGCTTCGAGGTCGACCGCTGTAGCCATAAGGCTACATCCTCTCTCTATAACCTCTCCACCTCAATCCAGCCATGGACAAGATTCTTTATCCATTTTTTATAATTGATAACAATAGTAACTCTTGTACAATGGGTGGCGAGATTGCATAGGTGATGCTACTGGTAAAGCTGGTAGTACGGGTGACACAATAGCTGTTTATTCTGACATTGTTGGCTGTATTCTTACCTGTGGTAGAAACATTGATACAGCTATTAGTTACACCGGCTCATGCAACTGCACCGGTTCTGCTGGTATAAACTATACCGGTATGTTTTGTTACATGTGATAGTAACATCGATGCAGCCTCTAGTTTGTAATTGTCACTGTATTGCACCCTGTGGTAGTAACATTGTTTCAGCTGCTGGCTACACTTCTTCTGGTGATTTTACTAGTGCAACTGATATTAAGGGTAGTGTGGCCTGTAGGTGTATGGGGATTGGTGGATGTTGTGGTAGTAATAAACCAGCTGGAATAAAAAACGATGCAACTGCAAATCATACTCATGTTGCTACAGCTGGCAGTAGGAGACATTTATTTGGTGCATTCGTTTTCAAAATCTTTTGTATATCGCAATGTCTGTGATACGAAAACACATGAGAGTTGCGAATCAAACACAAAAGAAAAAGCCTGTTTGCTCCTATAGTCTCTTGCAGAGAGGCACATTTTCAACAGCCTTCCACATGTCTCCAGAGTGAGTACTGATCTGAACCCCAGGGGGTTCGAAGAACGCCTCCGCCCTGTACTCACCACCTTTTTACATTTGGATCACACCTATCTAGTTGGGGGAAACAAACTGGGCTGGCTTTAGGGCAGTGTAACCAGTGCAGCCGCACCTGGCGCTGACTTTGGCAGGCTGTGTTTAGAAATAACTTATAGGTTTGAAGGCACCAGCTGCAGAGTTCCTTGTGAGTGCAGCAGCTTTCAGGCAGCAATAAAAGTTTCAAGATAACTCTGAAGATTCATGTTTCTGCTGGAGAGTGGTCAGAGTTTTGTCTAGTGGCAGTTTTGACTCACCGTAAAGTAGCACAGAGGGTTAATATACCTGCTGCAAATAACGTGCGCTAAGCAGATCACAGATCTGTATATTCTGTGGCCAGCCCAGTGGGTTACTGCTTTTGTCACAGAAAATCTTTTGATATTTGCAGTTCACGAGTTAAACTCCTAATACAGAACATTAGCCTATGAGCTGTCATCAAAGAGCCGCATGTAACCTGCATGGTATAGGTTACAACTTTGTTTTCCCCCACTCTTCTATTATCCTAGTGCAAAAAGGGTTTCATTGGGTTGAAATACATTCCTATTAGTAAAGCCAACCCCATACACTGTGCTACATTTTAAATCCTGGGTTGGGCTTCTCCAGATCAAACACTTTTAAAATATCCTGCTTACTAGTATGGGTGGCAGGTGATCCCTAAAGATCCCTACACCTTATAATCCTCATTGTTGTATGTAACATTTCTTATAGATGAATTTAAATGCGTAGGATTCATTGTCTCTGTATATCGTATGCGGGATGTCAAGTGCTCTGACAACTTACACTGGTATGAGTAGCGCTATAAAACAATGCATGTGAGAGAGGGGCTATGGAGAGTTGAGGGGCACTGTTGGACATTGGCAGTGAGAGAATCTGTGGAGAAGGAGGTCATGGAGTGAGGCTCCATAATAGATTGTCACACCGGGCGCCACCAGCACTAAAGCGGGCCCTGAATACTAAAACCTTAAAAAATGTAATTAAAAGTATGAAGACCCCTGCCGTGGAGGATATTTTACCTCCTCAGTTTTACAACCTCAAGATTCACTCTTTGTCTTCTGGGTAGCCAGTGGCATTGTCTTACCAATGACATCATATACTGGAAGTCGAAAAAACCTGCTGCCAACCATGGATGTCAATTCACCAGAAAGGCAGTGGTGCCAAAAGTGAGATCAGACACCCTATCAGAGTATTGGCACCTGGCCAACCTTAGCACCAGAGCAACCTCTCATTTGCTGCTGAGGGAATCTAGAAGGTCAAGTTCTACAGGGATCGGAAACGTCATGTTCGACAGAAAAACATGGCTGCTCGAGCCATGTTTAATTTCTCTTTCTACTGTTACCTTCATGGTGCTTCAAATACTGCCGGTGAACTCCCTCTCACGACTTCATCTGAACCAAATCCTTAAGTTTTCTCTCAGACCAAGTCCTTTCCATGTAAGCCTAAATGAGCAATGTCGTGCTGACAATTTATATCGAGGGTTTACAAGAACATTTCATCTTCTTCCTACCACTGTATGGGCACAATCAGGAAAAGATTATGTAATTCAAATGCGTTCCTAATCAAACACTCATCAAGTGGCTGCAAAAACTTCAGAGTGACCGCTACAAGGATGCTCTTAGGAAATAAAGGCACTCACGCCACCCATCATCGTCTGCTACCTGCGTTGGCTACCAGTCAAACCAGGGTGGGCGTCCACAGGGCCAGCTTTAGTGCTGGTGGCGCCCTGTTCGACAATGTTTGTTGGCGCCCTCCCCTATGACCACCTCCACCAGGGAGCCTCTCACTAGCACCCTTTAACAGTGACAGAGTCTCCATAACCACACTCTCTCAGATGCATTGAATTAGTTATATAGCACCACTCGTACGAGTGTAGGGTGTCCGCGCACTTTGCGTCACACACACATTACACAGAGACAATCAATCATACGTGTGTAAATCAGTGTATAGGAAATGTTACATAAGCCAAAGGACTAAAAGTGAAGGAGTCACATGTCATCCCTTGTAGGCAATATATGATTGGTGTGGAGAAGCACAAACTCAGAGTCGAAAAAGAAACAGCATAGTTGGGAGTTTTCTTTAATAATAAGAATCGATTTCTACCCAAATTAACCCTTTTTGCAACATTAATCAATGTTCTAATAATGTATACTTTGCAGTGTGTATGCAGTTCCAGGATGAAAGTTAATAGCTCACTATTCTATATTCGGACTTTAAGTTATAAATTGCTAGTAACAAAAAAGATGTCTCTTTTGAAAGCCGTAACCTGCTGATCTCTTCACATCATACGCACTCTGTAATCTACTTGGTACATGTTCTTTGCAGCAGGCATATCAACCCTCTGCAATAACTTCACATAAGTCAAAACCTTGACTATACAAAATGCTCATCTCTCTCCAGGAAGATAATTAATCACACAAGTTATCTTGACATTTATGTGAGGCCTGGTAATTGCCGGGAAAGAAACGCTGCAGCAGGTGCTTCAAAAGCATAATAAACTTTCAGACACAGTGCCCCCAGGAAGCCAGCACCCGGTGCGGTGGCACAGGTCGCACCGCCCTAAAGCCGGCCCTGGGCTTCCAGTTTCTCTTCTCCTTTGATTGGGGTGGTACAGGGCAATGCACTGAAAAAGCAACCAAACACATTATTTAATGATCCCAGCACCAGGATTCTATTTAACAAGGTAGCTATCCTTTCAGCTTTCAAAATCCGAACATCTTTCCTATTGGCAGCCCGTCCCTATTTTCGCCTGACCACATTGAACCATCTTCCACAGAGCTTGAGACGACGTCAATGAGGCCAACTGCAAGGAAGTTTTCCCGGGCTTTTTGCTGTAACCATATGCCTCTGGATACTCTCACAGTTTGGGACAGGGTGGCCCTTGGAAAGAGCCTGACATTGTTTCCATCGCCAATAGCACCCATAATGGGCAACCTGAACTTCACACTTGGCCTACTTCCCACAGCCTTCTCCTTATGGCAGTAAACAGGCTGTGATTCCATAAGGCAATTCTTTGATTCAGATGGAATCCTCCCCTTTGACAAACTGAAGTCAGATTACGGCCTCCCTGAATCCGAACACCTTCATTACCTACAAATCAGACACTGGATAACACACTAGATCAAGGAGGGACTCGGAGTCCATAGAGGTCCTGCATACATGCTCCAGGTGACTAGTCATTTGTAGTATGCTGCTCAGCCAGGATGTGTGTGTGTGTAGAATGTTGAAGTTAGAATGTTGGAATGGTTTGAGTCAGTTGGTCTATGGGCTGAGCAGCATACAGGCTGCTCCTGGTGGGGCTCGCTATTTATATACTTTAATACCTGTAACTTCAATCTTCAATAAATATACTTGAAGTTACCAACAACGAATGGACAATCATTTCTGTTTATTACAATTGGCGACGATTGGAAAGAACCTACGCTTCAACCCTCAAGAAACTTCGAGATAAAGGAAATCCTCTAAAAAGCAGCTTAAGCTTACTTGCACCGTGAGCCCCACCAGTGACCTCCCACCGGTCGCCCACAACACCAGAGTGCAAGTCCCTGCTTGGTTTTCCTTTCTACTGCCAGCCATTCCTGCGACATCGTTGGCCCAGTCTAAAAGTGACAGTTCCTGCTGCCTGCCACATGACAAGAGGCCGTTTGACAAGCTCAAGAGCCATCTGTTTCGTCAATTTCGCACTTCGGCAATTTAAACAGCAGTCTACGGAACAGTATTTTGATATTTGCTGCCATCTACTGGATGTTAGTAGGAATTTTGTTTGCCTGTAACTACGAGATACAAGGGTTGTTTCTGTCGCGCTACGCACACAGAGCTTCCCTAGTTACCAGCTTGTCAAGATTTATGTAATGCGGACTGTGCACAGAATTTATTTTCTATTTGACCGAAAAAGTATCCGTGACTAATGTGGAATTCAAAATGAGGTACGAGGCTGGCGTGTGTGATGATTGGAGCAACAGTATTTCAGAGAGGCTGATGTGCTCGAATGACATTGACTCTAGCTGTCCACGGAACACATATTGTGAGTATTTTGTGTTTTTCGTTTTGCCCAGTGTGTGCTCCCATAATGGCAGTTAAACCGTTGCTGTTCATTTTTAAATGGGCACGAGCCGCCTACTGACAAGATCAACATAGCGCGTGCAGCCTTACCTGTGTCCGGCACACTTGGGAGCTCTCCTCATCTTCTTCTATGACGTGTTCCTGTCACTCGTCCTAGCACTCAGTCACGCTTTGATGCACGGTGATTCCTTGAGCCACCCGGCATTCCTCACGTCGGCGTGCCGCCATTTTAGCGTTTGTGCCTTCAGTTCACGAGCAGCTTCCAGCACACTACTATCATTGCCAGCCACTCGTCTTTGCCAGCCAAGCTTTCCATGGATTTTTGGCGTTTTATTACTACATATCGGTTTTGCTTAAGGTCATTGGAGCGCTTTCATGGATTTACAGCAGGTACTGTCTCATTTTCATTTTAAAAACGGAACATTCAACACTACTTCGATATGCTGGTTCTTTTCTCGAAGTACTGTACTTTCACTTTATCAACAGTGCCACCTAGCGGTTATTCTTTCATCTCTGCATCTCAACAAGGAAAATATAACTCCATGCGATTTAAACACTGAAAATGCACGTCTTCGAGGGTTCCTTCCGATCCATTAGTTCAACTTCGTGGAACTCACTCAGCCTGAAGTTTCTAGAAAAGTGTTACTTTCCTTGCCTGCATTAGCATCAGTTCCTTTACGTTAATTTTTAATATTAGTACCTCACAATGCCTTTACTCTCATTTTCTGAAATAAGTACTTCATGATTTCTATACGCTAATTTTTAACATAGTTAAATTTAAAATAAGTACGTCATGATATCTTTACAGTTATGTTTAAAATAAGTACTGACAGTCATATTTAAAGTAAGGACTTCGCGATATATTTTGTTGTTTCATGTGGTACTACCACATCTCGTGCACATTTTTTACAAATTGCATTTACCTTGTGGCATGTGGTACTACCACATCTCGTGCACATTTTGACGAATTGCATTTACCTTGTTACATGTGGTACTACCACATATAGTGCGCATTTTCATAAATTGCTTTTGCCTTGTTTCATGTGGTACTACCGCATTTCGTGCACATTTTTAGAGATTGCAGTTACCTTACTTAACATGTTCTACTGTTTTATGTGGTGCGTCCCCACATCTATTTTATGTGGTGTGTCCCCATATCTATTTAATGTGGTACATCCACATCTTATGCACATGTTCTACTGTGTTATGTGGTGCGTCCCCACATCTGTTTTGTGTGGTGTGTCCCCATATCTGTTTAATGTGGTACATCCACATCTTATGCACATGGTCTACTGTTTTATGGGGTGCGTCCCCACATCTTGTGCGCAAATTATTGTGTTGGGTCATGTGGTGTTCCCACATCTACTTTTTACTTACCTTGTTTAATGTGGTACATCCACATCTTATGCACACGGTCTACTGTTTTATGGGGTGCGTCCCCACATCTTGTGCGCAAATTATTGTGTTGGGTCACGTGGTGTTCCCACATCTACTTTTTACTTACCTTGTTTAATGTGGTACATCCACATCTTATGCACTTGTTCCACTGTTTTATGTGGTGCGTCCCCACATCTATTTTATGTGGTGTGTCCCCATATCTATTTAATGTGGGACTTCCACATCTTATGCACTTGTTCTACTGTTTTATGTGGTGCGTCCCCACATCTGTTTTGTGTGGTGTGTCCCCACATCTATTTAATGTGGTACATCCACATCATATGCACTTGTTCTACTGTTTTAGGTGGTGCGTCCCCACATCTATTTTATGTGGTGTGTCCCCATATCAATTTAATGTGGTATATCCACATCTTATGCACACGTTCTACTGTGTTATGTGGTGTGTCCCCACATCTTTTTATTGTGGTCATCTCACTCCTGTACTCGCAAATTGTTTTTTTTGCGTCACGTTGTGCGTTTTGCTCTCCTTGTTTTCTTCTTCACGCTCTTGATCGTACTCTTGTACTTCCTTCGTGTCGGCCCGGCCAGCTTTCATGATCTTTGTACCTGAGTCACTTATTGTTTTTGTTGTGGGTGTGTATCGTTTGTTTTCATGGGAGAAAGGGAGATGGGTGGTTGAGTCGTCTTTCGTGCCTCCTGTGATCCTTATTGTTCCTTCCCACTCACTATTTTTTTTTTTTTTCATTGGTTTTGTTGTGGGTGTGTATCGGTTGTTTTCATGGGAGAAAGGGAGATGGGTGGTTGAGTCGTCTTTCGTGCCTCCTGTGATCCTTATTGTTCCTTCCCACTCACTATTTTCTCTTGGCGTTTTCTTTCAATTTTCATATCTTGCCATGTTTTCGCTTAATTCTTTTACCGTGACTTTTGTTATACCTTTTTAGAGTTTCTCCCTTCTCATTGTAAAGAAGGGAGATGTTGTAGTATGCTGCTCAGCCAGGATGTGTGTGTGTGTAGAATGTTGAAGTTAGAATGTTGGAATGGTTTGAGTCAGTTGGTCTATGGGCTGAGCAGCATACAGGCTGCTCCTGGTGGGGCTCGCTATTTATATACTTTAATACCTGTAACTTCAATCTTCAATAAATATACTTGAAGTTACCAACAACGAATGGACAATCATTTCTGTTTATTACATCATTGTAAGAGGGGTATGCAGTTCTTAATAAGATGGCCTGAAGTCAAGCAAAAGCCCAGTGAGGAAACATGACACCTATCTAGGCATTTGTTCCTAAAAAGTCGCACTCCCAGCTGACACATTGGAACTGTACTGACCTGAGTAGACGACATTATCTTTTTAGGAACTGATTACCCCTCTTACCCTGACTGGATAATACACCCCAACCTGAGGCAAATGGAGCAAAGATTGCTCACCCCCTTCAAGAGATGGCTCCACGCGCAGAACAGCTACAAGTGTATCATCATTGAACTTTACACCCTTCTTAAACAACCCCACATGGAAGAGAAAGCCCTGGCACATGTGCATTGTGAACAAGAACTAGGGAGGTTGTATCCTCTGGTGAATTGGGACTCAAAGGACTAAAGTCAAAAGATATCATCCTTGACCAGGATAAGCCTGGTTGGTATATCCTACCAATGCTCCATTGTAGTCAGCATCAAATTGGGCAAGGTCCCGGACTATCATGACCATTAACTATCATTGGCAATTTATACTCCTTGAGGCTATTCCTGCTTAAAACTTTAAAAGTTATTGTTTTCAGTTCCCCTTTTTGGATTTTTGTCATTTGGTGTAATTTAGTTCATAAAATGTTGCTATATTTTTTTTCTAATTCTTTTTGGTATTTTTATTTTGTTGTGTTTCAAATGTATTACAGTTTTAGTACTGTATTAATACACATTACCATAAGTTAAGCCTGTCTGCTCTGCGATCTAGCTATGAGGGGTTGAGCTTACGTTAGTGAATTTGAGTTCACCCTGACAAGGGTTCTGGTTGTTCCATGAGGTGGATAGTCAGCTACCCCTAATAAAAGTCCAATTTCTCACACAGTGGCCTGTTAGATAGACAACAAAAATCCATAACATTGGCATAAACATAATCATTACTACCCATTACCAGGCACAGTGCCTCAAAATCAATAAAACTCTAACTGCTTATCAAGCATACCTCAAACAAACACAGACCATAGAATGAGACTATGCTGAATATTTACGTCATTGGCAGGGGCGGTTCCTGTGTCTGATAATCAGGGCTCCATCCTCCTAATTTTGTGAGGCATGTGGATGTTAATTGGTAAAAGCAAAAGCAATTACCATGCACATGCCCAACAAAACAACTCTGTTCCTCTGTGTCTGCCTTGCTCACTCCAGGGTCAGGCAGCCAGGCCGTTTTCCAGTGTGACACATGCGCTTGTGCGCATGTGCCAGACAAAATTTTCTTTTTCTTTTGGCTATGTTGGGCTGACCTAGTGCCAGCCCAGGTCTGCTGTATGCGGGGGTACAAGGGGACCACCCAATAATGATGCGCAGCAGCATCATATTTTAGAAGCAGCCCGGGCGTGCAGGGCATCGGCCCTTTACTTCCCGGGGCTTCTCGTTGCATTATGGTTGTTTCCGGTGTGCAGCCGTGGAGGCGGTGTGACTGAGTGACTGCTTTAGTTCTGGATCCTGCCTGGATGGATGGAGGTGGAGGGCACGTTAGCAGCAAGTACTGCCCTTCTTGTAAGAATGTCTCTGAATGGATGGCAGTTTTGTTTCTTGTGTGCGCCACGTTCTTTATATTGTAGAAGGACTGACCGTGGATCCGGTTTGAACGCAGTGTATAACATTTCTTTGACTCCTCAGTCTGTGAGTTCAAGAAAGCGCAATGGTTTCCACTTCAAATGCTTTGTTTCAGCGCCATCTTCGGCGGGGCAGGGGCATAACATTTCTCAATTCTAGTTTAATAACTGTCACTAAGGTGAAATGCTTCTCTTAGAATTTAATAGAGTGTCTTTAATATTTAAAAAAGTGTATTTCTTTAACACGCAGAAGGCGTTTCATCTTAGAACATCAGATTGCATCTCTCCTTTGAGAATCATTTATCAAAAGTGAGCATTTTAAAACCTGAACTGAGAAACATTCCGGCCCCAATTCTAATAACAATGCTATTAGTGAACTGAGAGGAAAAACAGTGACCATGTGACCCAATATTTGGGCTAGATTCCTATTATAGATACTCCATTTTACACCAATTTGGAAAAATATTCTTGGTGCGAGACCCCCACCCCCCGCCAAAAATGTCTAGCTTGCTCGCAGAGCAAAATTAATGCATTAATCTTACGCCCACCACTTTTTCATTTTACAATTACTGTTTGTAATGTGTTGGCGCTAACACCTGCATGTTGCACTGTTAATATTTGCTCATATTCACAAACAATATTGCACCCTTCTATTTTAAGCCAAATTTGTGCCCCTGCCTATTGCCTTTACAAGATGGAGACTTGGGTCCACCTAAACATGGGGACATCGGCATATACAGCTGCCAAAAGGGTGTTATAGACTGGAAAAGGGGAGATGCAACGCATATATTTAAATACCTAAGAGGAGGAATTTCAAGAAATATTACAAATGTTTGTTTTTACTTAGCAGCACACATCTGTCATTCATAGGTACTGTAAATAACAGGTGTTACTATTATTCAATTGAATGGTGCCCAATTTACAAGCATTAAAAGAACTGCCGCTGCGACTTAAACTGAGCCATTAACTGGCGAGCTGCGTTCCAGCAGCGGAGCGTAACAGATTGCAGAGACCGGGAATGTATTAATATATTTAAGGAGTTTAAGTACAGGGGAGACACTCGGTGGGAGCTGAGGCAGTGAAAGAAAGCTTAGGCAGGAGCTGGCCGCTTTGTATTCTGCTGAAGTGAGCAATGCTCTGTCGGAGAACACCGCCGAGGTCTACACACACTCCAAAGATGATTCATAGCAGCATATGGGTATACCGGCTGCTACCCCTTGCACAGACAGGCGCAGGGAAACCTCGCGGGGATCCCGAGAGATGCATGCCAGCACGCACCCGCGAAAAAACACACAAGACATAAAGAAACAAACGCGCACGGCCCAGAAGGCACTTTTCCACTCTTTGCCAATATATCTTTCCCAGTCGGTGAACTCTACGGCCAGACTCCCCGCATCCCAGATGCAGAGAGATGGCAGCACGGACCCGTGAAAAAAACACTTACGAAATAAAGAACTGCACGCACATGGCCCATAAGGCTGTTTCCACTCTTTGCCAATATATCTTTCCCAGTCGGTGAACTTTACAGCCAGACTCCCCGCATCCCAGAGGCAGAGAGATGGCAGCACGCACCCGTGAAAAAAAACACTTACGAAATAAAAAACTGCACGCACATGGCCCATAAGGCACTTTTCCACTCTTTGCCAAGATATCAGTTAATTTTATTTACTTCTAACAACTACTGTGAATTGCTTTTAAAATCGCCGATTCTGTTGATCCCTCGCCACTCAGCTGATTGCTTGCTGACGTGGACAAGGTCTTCCAGCTGCCGCGACGTGATTGGCCTGTTGCCAGGACACGCCCACTAGCGAAGCCACGCCCCCTTTCACACAAAACGCGCGCTGACTACGAGCGCAGCGTTTTGCTAGCTTTAGCTCCTGAGGCACAGCCGGGAGCAGGGACAAACAGTTAATTTTATTTACTTCTAACAACTACTGTGAATTGCTTTTAAAATCGCCGATTCTGTTGATCCCTCGCCACTCAGCTGATTGCTTGCTGACGTGGACAAGGTCTTCCAGCAGCCGCGACGTGATTGGCCTGTTGCCAGGACACGCCCACTAGCGAAGCCACGCCCCCTTTAACCCCTCCCCTCCTCCGCCACATAGCATGAGCCCCCACCGGAAGCGCAGCGGACGAGCGCAGCGGGCGCGACGAGTGCGCGCCTAAGGCGCGCCTAAGGCGCGCCTAAGGCAAGCCCGTCTGCGCCCGTCCGCGCACGACCGGGCCTAGGGCCAGACTATATGCCTGTCTCAGCCGCCTTTAAGGTAAGCTATTCCCGCAGAGAGCTCCTCAGCCTTAGACCCACTAAAAACAGCTCATGTCTGGCACTACACGACCCCACTGTCCCTTTTCGCCGCTGTGACAAATGCAAACCAGGCAACCTCTCTCTTCCAAAGCCCCCCGCCCCTCCCCCTGTCCTTAAAATCTCGACCCTTAACTGCAGATCACTTCCCAAACATGCCCTGCTTATCAACCATCTTATTGTCGACCTTAAATTGGACATACTTTTCCTCACAGAAACCTGGATTACGGAGCACTCCAACGCTGACGTCGTCCTAGCTCTCCCCCCGGGCTTCCTCATCATGTCTCAACCCCGTCCCCTAGGTAGAGGAGGTGGATTAGCCATTATTCACAGGGACCACTTTATCTGTCGATCCAAAGACTGCGCGATCCAAGACTCAGAGAGCTGCCTCTTCACGATTCAGCTGTCTTCGACGAACTCCCTGTCAGGCCTTCTAGTGTATCGGCCGCCCGGCCACTTTGGCCCCTTCACAGCCGCCCTCCTGGAAACCGTTTCCTCCGCGGCACACCTGTCACCTAACTTCCTTATAACAGGCGACCTTAACATCCATCTCGAGGATCCCCTTGACACTGGGGCAACCGACTTTATTGACGACCTAGCGGCCTTGGGTCTGCTTCTCGCCAACTCTGAACCAACTCACACGAAAGGGCACCTTCTCGACCCGGTGTTTTCCAACATCCCTTCCCTCCTTTTCATCAACTCCCAACCCCTCCCGTGGACGGACCACTTTCTAGTCACGACCCATCTCCCTGGAGCTTTCAAAAAGCCTCAAAAACCCCCCACCTTCACCAGAGATAGAGCGTGGGCCAGACTCTCGGTGGAGGATTGGTCCACAGCCCTGGACGCTTCGACTCCCAGTCTTTCTGAGGACCCCTCCACCGCCGACTCCCAAGTCAGAGACTGGATATCCTCCACTCTCGATAATTTTATCCCCATAAAAAATCGGGAGATCAAAAACAGGATAAAAGGCCAGGCCCCCTGGTACACTCCTGACCTCAGGGATCTACGCAAAGAGTGCAAAAAGGCCGAGAGGCAGTGGAGAAAGGACTGGCTCCACAGTAACAAAGACCTCTACAATAGTGCAGTTAGACGCTACAAATCAGCTCTCAAACTTGCTAAGGCAGGATTCTATGACAACAGAATACAAAACGCCACCAATTCCACAAAAGAAGCGTACCTGATTGTCAAAGAACTCCTCAACATTCCATCAGCACCTACCGTTTCCCATGCCCCCCCAGACAGAAGTAATGACTTTGCCTCCTTCTTCGACTCTAAAATCTCGCGAATATTGGACTCTCTCCCCAGTATCACCCCCCACATCTCCACTGATACTGAGGTCTGTATCAACAGCCCGCGGCTGTCCTCCTTTAGAGCAACCTCCCTCATTGAGGTCTCCGCCACGTTAGCCAAAATGAAAAGCGGCTCCCCTCTTGACCCAGCCCCGGCCAGACTATTAAAAGCTGCCGTCCCCAGCATAGCTTCCACCATCAGGGATCTCATTAACATCTCCTTGCGCCAAGGCACAGTGCCGCCCAATTGGAAAAATGCGGTTGTCAAAGCCCTGCTAAAGAAACCCCATCTGAATCCTGACGTTATGTCTAACTATAGACCCATATCACTCCTTCCCTGCATCAGCAAGATGGCGGAGAAACTAGTTAATTCCCAACTCTCCCAATTCCTTGAGACCAACAAAATCCTGCGCCCATCTCAAACTGGCTTTAGGCCCGGCCAGGGCACGGACACAGCCCTCCTCTCCGTCATTGAGGAATCAAGGCGCATTCTGGATTCAGGAGGATCAGTGGCAGTGATCCTCCTGGACCTCAGTGCCGCCTTTGACACGGTGGATCACCGTGTCCTTCTACATCGCCTGGCCAGGGCAGGAATTGTGGGCTCAGCACACGCCTGGATTAACTCCTTCCTATCAGGCCGTTCATTTCAGGTGTGGGACGGCAACTCTCGCTCAGACCCCCTTCCACTCACATGTGGAGTCCCGCAGGGGTCCTCGCTTAGTCCCACCCTGTTTAATGTCTACATGGCCCCTCTGGAAGACGTCGTGACCCCCTATGGGATCAAAATTGTCAACTACGCTGACGACACCCAACTTGTCGTCTCCCTCTCCCAGCTGGACAAACACCCAGACAGCCTGCGGAACTGCCTCCAAGACATCTATTCCTGGATGTGCGAATCTTCCCTAAAATTGAACGGTTCTAAAACCGAAATTATGCTCTTGGGCAACAAATGGTCATCAATCCCCGCCTCGGTGTGGCCGGACACCTTTGGTGAGATACCCACTCCAAAGTCAGAAGTCAAAACGCTAGGCGTTTGGCTGGAACCTAGCCTCACCATGAAGACCCAGGCAACCAAGACCGCTGGATCATGCTTTGGCCTTCTGCGGTCAACCCGTAAAATTCTCCCTCTCCTTCCTCCTATATCCAGGAAACTGCTGGTTCAAGGGCTCATCCTAGCCAGACTCGACTACAGCAACGCCGTCTACCTCGGTGCACCGGAGTCTACCTTAGCCAAACTCCAACGGGCACAAAACGCTGCGGCACGGGTTATAATGGACCTCCCCCCCAGAGCCTCTGCCAAATCAGCCCTCAAGGCCCTGCACTGGCTCCCTGTCCGCCAACGAGTTGAGTTTAAGGCAATGTGCACCAGTCACAAACTCATCAATGGTGCCGGCCCTGCCGCCCTGAAAGACCTTGTCGCCCCCTACAAAGCCCCTAGGGCACTGCGCTCGGACGACGAGCATTTGGCCATCGTCCCTAAATTTAAGAAGGTTCGGACCGGTGGCCGTCGCTTTTCGGTCAAAGCCTCCTCAGGCTGGAACGCACTGCCTCGCCATTTGCGTCTGGAACCCTGCCACGCTCTCTTCCGGAAAAAACTAAAAACTTTCCTATTCCCCAAATAATCTTCCGGTCCTTCCTCCTCTTGGGTTATCATAGCTATATAGCGCGGGGATGCCTCCGGGTCACCAGGCGCTTTATAAATTTATAAATAAATAAATAAATAAATAAATCTTTCCCAGTTTGGGAACGCTGAGGCCAGACATCCCGCACCCCGCCGGCAGCCAATCCCTGCCACTCACACGATATGGAGACAAGGCCCAGTTGTGGCTGCCTGTGGACAACCCTACCCCACTGGCTCTACAGCATTAGTTATGTGTATTTAAGAGCCATTAAAGTAGGCCTGTCGTTAATTTAGAGAGAGGTGTCAGATACATGTCCCAGGGGCGAGCTTCCGCCTATTCTTTTGCCATGACACATCCAACTGTTGTTCCGGCTATTTCGGAATTACACAAACAGGACCACCATGTGGTAGTTCTCAGTGCTGGTGTTGATAATTAAGTGCTGGTGCGAGCACCGGAAACCACTGGCTCAAATTAAGCACTGAGTGAATCATACAAAATATTGCATCAATTTGAGTATTCTTGTACTTTGTTTTTAAAATAAATTTGCCTTTTCTTACGGCTTCCAGGTAATTAACTGCGGAACTTTTCATTAGTGACAGGGAAAGAAAATGGACCCCCAAGCCCTTTGTTTACTGTGTAGTCAAGGTATTTTCCAGAGGTGCCCCCTCACTATCACAAGGTTCATAAAGCATCAATTCTTCTCCAATTCTCTGTGGCTCCACTCTACTAGAAAGTGGATCTGTGCTGCCTGCATTGGGTGAGGTTTGGGACCCCAAGGTCCCCCTTTGCCACGGGGTGATATACCAGGTTGTGATGCATGCATGGGTGCTTCCCTTCCCAGACAAAGCATATGAACCTGGCGCGGAGCAACTTAAGTGTGCCAAGAGGAGGAATAAGTGGGAGGGGCTGTAACAAGAATAGGGCCTAGGATGGATTGTTATTTTCAGAGCCATTATTCGCCCTGGCCCGGAGAGGCGGTAATGCCTCCCCTGGACTAGGTCTGTTTTAACCTAGCGTAATAAAGCGCAGTAGTTGATTGCTACTGTGCCAGTAGCTGCTCTTGAAGTGAGGACATGACCAAACGACTAAGGGCCTGTGACTTTTGGAGACTGACACTAAAGCCCGACGCTTCCTGAAGAGTTGCAGATCATCTATGAAGACTGGTAATGGATGTGCAAGGTCATTGAGCACCACCAGGACATCATACGTGTATGGGCTTATGGTGTGCGTGACTCCCACAAAGCGTACTCCACTAATTTGTGAGTTGTCCCGGAATCTCTGCGCCATGGCTTCCATATATAGTGTGAACAGCAAGGGAGATAGCAGACACCCTTACCGCATCCCCCTGTGTATGGGAAAGGAGTCTGAGAGTACCTTGTTGACCCCCATTGCCACCTGTGGCGCATTGTAGCTACTTGGTATACATTTAAGTAATCTATTCCCAAAGCTGGAGTGCCCCAAGGTCGTGTCTAGGAAGGGCCAATGTACCCCGATTAATGTTTTTTCTTTATCTATGGCTAGGAGCATTATCTTCTGCTGTGATCTCTTGGTCTTGTCGACTAGGTGCAAGGTCTGTTTCATATTGTCTTCACTCTGATGATGGGGGATGAATCACACTTGGTCAGAATCCCCCAGTGTAGGCCTGAGGGGACTGAGGCTGGCTGATAAGATACTTGTGAAAAATTTAGCATCAACGTTTATTGGTGAGATGGAGCAGTACGCTTCACAATGGCGCTTATCTTTCCAAGGCTTGGGGTTTACAGTTGTAGAAGCTTCTAGCATAGAGCAGAGGAGGGTCCCTGTTTCAGCAAAGGAGGTAAACAAAATTGAGAATTGGGGCGAGAGCCTGACAGAAGATTTTGTAACAAGGGCTGAGAAGCCACCTGAGCTAGGGGACTTCAAGAGTTTCATACATGCAATTGCTGAAATTACTTCCTTAATGACAATGGGTATATCAAGGTAGTCAGTCTGTTGTGGTGTCAGTCTAGTGATGTGCATGCCCTGGAGGAATGCTTGGATGTCTGCATCCTGTAGGTTCTGTGCTTCATATAGGAATATGAAGAAGTCCCTGAAGGTTAATGGTATGTGAGTGTTTCCCGCGACTTCGGAGCCACCCAGGGTCAGAAGAACCCTGACCCTCTCAGTTTGATGCTTGAATCAACGTTTATGGCTTAAGAGCCTGCCACTTTTTGAAGTGCGACAACGTATCCACCACTACCTTGTGTGGCATTTTTGACATTAGTATTCTACCCTGTCTAAATGTATGTGGCATAGTTGGGACTGAGCCGATTCCAGCTGTTGCCAAATCTTTGGGGTCTCTGTTTGTATAGGATAGCCTCTACTCTATGTATCATTGAATGCCCTCAAGTCTGAGATTGTGAGTGTGAGCTTTTGGGAGGTGTCAGGCTGGTGAAACAGACTGTTACCTAACCTTCACGAGCCGGACGCCCGCTGTGGGGCCTCAATTCGAGGAAGAGGGCAAGTGGGCTGTGATCAGACAGAGCCCTGGTCTCAATGGAGATCTCCCTGTCCGCGACTGTGCAGCTGGGGTGCCCAGGAAGTAGTCAATACTACCATATGTCTTATGGGCAGAAGAGTGATATGTGTAGTCTCTGATGCGTGGATGAGTTACCCTCCATATGTCTCTGAGTCCTGTCTCCTATAACTACTTCATCCCTCCACTCAGTAGAGCTCCTGCATGTTCAAAACACTGACCGGACGTATCAAAGTCATTATTCATTACTAGATTGTGGTCTCCTCCTATCAGGATTGCTCGGCCAAGAGATTCTAGGTCTCCAGTGCCATCCATTTCAGGAATTGCTTATAGTTCTTATTTGCGGCATATATGTTTGCTATGGTAAGTGAGAGCCCTGCTACTTGCATGTGGTATGCTAGTAGTCTGCCTTTGATCCTGGCCACTTTGTTCCTCATCGTCCCTTGGAAGGAGCATGAAAAAAGGATGGTAAATCCTACTGTCTTTGTTGGGTTAGTGGAGAAGTATTGATAAGGGTAATGGTGGGATTTCATCCTATGCCAGTCTTGGGACATCAGATGTGTCTCTTGGAGGCAGTAGATATCCCGCCATTCTGTTTGAAGAAGAGCAGGACCACCGCCCTTGTGATGGGATTATTAAGGCCTCTCACATTAAGTCTGATTATCTTCAGGGTAATGTGTGTGGGGGTGTGGGTGGGCATATGGCTCTGTTGACCCCCAGGTATGGGCATGTGTTTTGTGACCACACCGTTGGGTGGGTGACCATGTCAGCACATGTCAGCATACTGTGACCAGAGTCGAAGAATATCTTCACATGATAGAGTGAGCACTATCTCCTTGCCAACCGCAAACATGAACATAAACAAGTAGACTTTGTAATAGTCCAGTAAACACTGTTGGCAGCCAAAGTGGTCTCGTTGATGAAGCAAGAACTGGGGGCAGAGCAGCCCACATCTTCCAGTGTTTTAGACTGTCCCCAACCCCAACAATTTCTAAAACATTAAGAGGGGTCCCTAAGCAATACGACATGACCCCCATATACAATACCAGTCAGGGTCCCAGGCTCAGCTTGTAGCTTGACGATCAGAGTCTCCTGTTTAGCTGCAGAGAAATGCTTATCTTTCAAGGACTATGGTTTTGGGGTCGGGCATAAGCCCTTTGGCGATACCGTGGCCCGGTGCCACCGGTGTGTTCTTCCTTCACTGGTTTTGCTGGTCCTCTGTGGTGAGCCCTTTTCAGCGCCTTCTGGGATTTTCAGGAATCAGCGAGCCTCCGCAAAGGTTTTAATTTGGTGCAGTTTGTCTTCTCATTAGAAGACAATGCATATTGGGTGACCCTAGCTGTTTGACACGACTTTACTGCTAAGGAGCTCCATGAGAGGTTGAAATACTTTGCTTTTCTGGATTCTGAGGACCTGAAGATTCTGCAACAGAGCACGTTTATGGCCTAGGAATTGCACAGGGTGAGCATCTTTCACTTTACAAAGAATGGCCTCTTTGAGTTGGAAGTCATGGACACATGTGATGTTATCTGGCTGACAACCCTGCTGGCACTTGCATGGCCCACTCTGTGCACTCTGTCCAGCTGAATGGTGGTCTCCGTCATTGGGTTCAGAATCTGACAGAAAAGGGCTTGTATGTAGCCCCTTATGTCCGAACCCCTTGCCCTGTTGGTGCTCCACGGTTGTGGATGTTGTTCTTGTGGGAGCGGTTCTCCAGGTCTTTCACATGGGCTTGGAGAGCAGTTCGCTGCTCTTACAGGTGCAAGACTTCTTTTTGCAGGTGATCCATCTCCTCGCCTCATGCGGTTTCGTTATCCTTCAGTGTGGAGACTCTGTCGCCAACCACAGCTGGCTCATGTTTTACCCCTATCTAGTCCTGCAATAGCTCTTGTTTCACCAACTGGATATCTTCATGCAAGTCGGCCATAAATACCCTTGTCAGGGGTGCCTCCTCCCTACCCCCCAGCGGTAGCAGGGCTCCTTTGAGACAACTGGCTATCATCGGCAGTCACGCTCGATGGGCGTGGGAGCGTGTCCTTAAAATACCTATATTTCATGCCCCATGTCAGGCTAGTACCAATGTCCATCAGCTAGGATCATGTTGAAAGGCCCGAACCATGGTCCACTGCGGTGAAGAATCCCTGTGGGTAACACATACCATGATTAAAGTCCTGTCCTGAGCTACTCTAGCCGTGGCACTCACTCTGCTAGGTGGGTGGGCCCACATCTGTGTTGATCTATGTTGAAGTGCCTGGAGAGGTTTGCTCTGCTGTTGGGGCCTCCGGTCAGCACTGAAGGGCCCAAGGGTGGAATGTCCATGGTCCGCTGACTTAGTCACCTTAGCGCAGTGGAGGGCTGGTGTTTAGAAAAGCACTCAGTCCACTGGGGTTGCGGCATGTATCGCGTCTGCCTCACAGGTGCAGTGTGCAGAGGCCTGGCTGCTCCGTCCAAACCCGTTGCCTCTCTGTGACTTATGAAGGTGACAGCCCTCATTCACAGTTTGCAGGGCCCTCCCCGAGTCCAGTTCCAGGGCTCAACTTGCTGGCCACCATTTTGGAAAACGTGGGCGGAGGAAACATCCTACATGGCCGCCATCTTGACCATGCCCCCTTATTATTATTATAAAGGGAGGTTTTGTCCTGTCAAAGGGTTTATTTTGATAGGTTAAATTGCATTGCTTAAACTGCTACAGTCAAGATACAATGTTCGGCATGAAGCCATATTTTACACTGTCACTGTACTGGATGGCACAATGGGTGCTGCAGTCCACTAGCGACATTTTCCTTACAGGCACTGGGTACATCTTGTACCATATACCAATGAAGAATATGCCAATCCAACCATGTTTAAAGGGGGAGAACAAGGACTTTACTACTGGTTACTAGCAGTAAAGTGCACAGAGTTCTAGCAGGGGCTACCAAACAAAGTTGCTGTGCTTTGTGGCGCTAGGGGAGAAGAGCAGCGGTACAGCCATATCTACAAAGGCATGTGGTTCCTGCTCCCTTCTCCAGCACTGTGGCTCTTTGAGCCTGTCTTGAGCCATACACACATTCTTGCATCTTAGTGCAAAGTTGTGTGAGTGATGTCTAGTACAGATTTTGTACTGGAAGGGTCACCTTCCAGTACAAAAACGATGCTTGTAAATATTTTAAAACTTTTCAGTCTTTGTATGTTTGCTGTACAGTGCAGCACACATACAAAGTTTAAATATTAGAAGCAATAAAAACATTCCTCCAACTTAATGACTGCCTCAAAGACGCATTTGTTTTTGATGCAAAGACATAGCCACTAATACCAGGTGGTAGGGATTTGCGCCAAAATCTATGGGTGATTGCATTAAAACTCCCATGTACCACCCAATGAACCCCCCTTGACATAAAGTAATACGACATAGCACAACAAATAATTTATCATGACTTGGAACTGCTTTTCGTTACTTTTTGTGACTGCTCCGGTGCAAAACCTTGATAAAACTGCCCCAATGTGTCTTACTCCTGGTATCTTGCTGTGTATCTGGTAAAGACAATCCATCAAAATGGTAACTGTTAGAAATGGAGTCTGTAGTTGGCAGTGGTTTACACCCTGTCCAAGTAGGGACCCTCACTCTAGTCAGGGTAAGGGAGTCACATAGTCAAGATAACCCTGCTCACCCCCTTGGTTGCTTGGCACAAGCTGTCAAGCTTATCTCAGAGGCAATTTGTAAAGCTTTTCTACACATGCACAGTAACACAGTGAAAACACTACAAAAGGAGTCACGCCAATTTGGAAACATAGCCAATATCTAACTGAATAAAACAAGACCAAAATGGCAAAAATCAAACATACACAAGTCATGATATCTCCTTTAAAAGATTAAGTATGTTTAGCCCATAGAAATCAATGGATTCGTTCGTTATAGCACAAAGTATCATGGATGCGTAAAACATCAAAGACGAAGCAGGCACAGGAGAGGCGAGGCACCAGAAAAGCAAAGCAATGTGTCGGTTTTTAACTCCACAGGGAGGTGATGTGACGGTTCCTTACTGCCAGGTGAGGTGATGCGCCGGTTCCTTGCTGCTAGGCAGGGGAGGTGATGCGTCGGTTCCTTACTGTCAGGGGAGGTGATGCCTTGGTTCCTTACTGGAAGGGATGGTAATGTGTTGATTTCCGGACACAAAGTCTCAGTTCTTTACTGTGGTTGGCGTTGATGAAGTATCAGCTTTGAGGGATGATGCATTGAAAGTCCAGAAGCACTGCGTTGTTGCAACAGTGGTGACGCCGGCTCCGCATCGATTTTCCAGCCTCAAAGCTGGTACTGCGTCAATTCCACAGACGCCGACCAGGCGCTGCTTTGGAGTCGGAGTCGTTGACACAGTGCTCAGGACGAGTCAGTGACACAGTGCTCAGGACTCACACAGTGGCAATTTTTCTGATGCGCTGCAATGGCAAGCTGGGGCCTATTGTTAAAGCCGTGCTCAATGCACCGATTTGAAACCACGTTTCAGTGCAGGCAGTGGCAATGCATCGATCTTGTGCATTGATGCGTTGAGAAAACAGGCCCTGGGAGTCTATGTGTGGACTTTCTTTTTAGATCATCAGGTTACACTTCCAAGGTACCAGGAACTGAACTTGGAACCACTCGGCAAGTCAGGGCTCTCAGCAGAAGAGCCCAGGAACTGATAGGTGAAGTCTTTGATGGCTCTGAGACTTCTTAACAGAAGGCAAGCATGGACAAGCCCTTGGAGAACCTTGGAAGCATGATGTAGAAAGCAAAGTCCAGTCCTTCCTCTCCCAGGACAGACGCAGCAGAAGAAGGCAGGCACAGAAAAGCAACAGGCAGAGTGTTGGCCCCTCCTACAGCATCCAGCTCATGGCAGCATGGCAGAATGTCCTGAGTCCAGAAGTGCTCTGGTTTTGGGGAGCAGACGTCCAGTACTTATACCCCTTTCTGCCTTTGAAGTTGGCAAACTTCAAAGGAAATTATTTGTAGTGCATAAGACCCGGTCTTTCCTTGCCCTGGCTCCAGACACACAACAGGGGAGTGGAGACAGCTGTGTGTGAGGACAGGCACAGCCCTATTCATGTATCAGTAACAACTCTTCCCACCACTCTATCTCAGGGAGGCCCATCAGCCTGGTGATGGCCCATCAGGATATGCAAGGCACATCTCAGCTCCCTTTGTATAACTGTCTAAAGTGAATGCACAAGAGCCCAACTCTCAACCAACCCAGATGTGTATTCTACAGACAGGCAGAGGCACAGAATGGTTAAGCAAGAAAATGCCTACTTACTTTCTTAAAGTGGCATTTTGAAATGCACAATATAGAAACCAACTTCACCAAAAGATGCATTTCTAAATTGTGGGTTCAGAGACACCAAACCCCAAATCTCTATCTGCTCCCAATGGGAAATTACACTTAAAAGACATTTCAAGGCAATCCCCATGTTACCTATAGGAGAGATAGTCCTTGCAATAGTGAAAAACGAAATTTGCAGTATGTCACAATTAGGACATATATAAACAGCAGTAAATGTCCCACCTTTCAAGTACATTGCACCCTGCCGATGGGGCTGCCTTGAGCCTACCTTAGGGGTGACTTACATGCAGTAAAAGGAAAGGTTTAGGCCTGGCAAGTGGGTGCACTTGCCAGGTCGAAATGGCAGTTTAAAACTGCACTCACAGACACTGCAGTGGAAGGTCTGGGAGATGTTGCAGGGTTACTCATGTGTGTGGCACACTCAGTGCTGCAGGCCTACTAGTAGCATTTATTGAATTGTTTTAGAGCACAACTCATTCCAACTTAAGAGTGTTGTTGTTGAAATAGTTTATTAGTCAATTAAAACCACAAACCTTGCAAAGGACATACATAACAAATCATATACCTAAAATATATCAAATTTGTTGTCCATCATCACCAAACCATATTGTTTCTTATTTGGAAAACAAATACAAAGTTTACTACCCATCCTGTTGATAGTTTTCAAATAATATTTGAATGCGCAAAGGTTAGAGTGACAGGCCAAAAAGACCAAACAGCCAATTAAAACCACAGACCTCGCAAGAGTAATACATAACACAACATATACATACAAATCTAAAAATAGTTGTCGATCATCGACCAACATTTTAATTTCTTAATTGGGGAGCACATATAACATTTACTATACAACCCATCGAGAGTTTACGGATAAAGTGCCAATGTGCAAGGCTCAGGTGACAGACCAAGAACAGCTATCCGATGTGCAAATTTTACATAGAGAAAAGCCTATTGTGCAAATTCATGCCGGGAAAAGGGGGGTATAGTGAAACTGGTACAAGCTTTACAATCTGAGGCAATCGTGTTTTATGCATTTATGCAGTTTGCACTGAGAGTGCTAAGCCTCTGTATGCAAACATAAATGGTGTTTTATTGATACATGG
Source organism: Triturus cristatus (assembly GCF_964204655.1). Taxonomy (NCBI): domain Eukaryota; kingdom Metazoa; phylum Chordata; class Amphibia; order Caudata; family Salamandridae; genus Triturus; species Triturus cristatus. Next base: position 860,905,387 of record NC_140593.1, read on the forward strand.
CTTGACAGGATAAGGGGAAAGTTAAGGTGACAGGCCAAGGAAGGTTATGCAATGTGCACATTTTACATAGAGGAAAGCCTATTGTGCATAGTCATGCCAGGAACAGGGAGGTGTGGTGAGACTGGTACAGGCTTGATGAACTGAGGCGATTGTGTTTATGTCTGTGTGCAAATTGCCCTGAAAGTGTTTAACCTCTGCAAACAGACCCAGTTGATGTTTTATTAATACATAACATGACGGTATGGGGAGCAGGTTATGTCTGTTTACCTAGCAGCCAATCCCTGCATGGTGAAGCACCCTATGGGTTTCTATTGGCTCTCTTCACCAACCCCCTTCCCAACTCCTCCAATGTCCGAACCTATATCCCAAACAGGATTTTGAAACTGGCCACAAACTGTAATATTCTGATGTTCAGCATTATATTTCTTGGGTCCAGTGACTCTATCAATGCAGTTCTACAGGTCCTGATTCCTAAGCTATTAAACTGTCTTCTTAACAAACTTATTCGCTGCGGTGTCAATGCAGAACAAATACATATAATGTGCTGTAAAGACTCATCACCCTGGTGACATAGGTGGCAACTCTTGTCTTCTCCTTGGCCACCTTCCAGCCATTTTGTAAGGAAGTCTAGTGTGGGTATTTCACAGAGTCTTAGTGCCAGGAATGTTGGTCCAGTGGTAGGTTGCTTCGAGAAGTGGTGATTCTCTTTGGGTGGAATATGATTACAAGACCAGCCACCCATGTGAACACTTGGACAGCTTTTCTTTATCTGTCACCCAACTTTGCAGTTTAATCCATTTGTTTTCCATTTTCTTAAAAGCTTGCCCAGATATATTGGCATTCCATAGTTTGCCCAATTTAAGCCTCCCAATACTGCTCTCCAGTTATTTCTTATAGACTCCTTTCCCCTTTCTGAGGTTGATTTCAGTCCAAACTCAATTGGCCAGCGTATCATCTGCAGCTGAGCGCAATTTGTGGCAGAGCTTGACAAATGCTGCAGGTCTAGCAAGAGTCTCTTTCGTTATTCAGAACTCCAATCTTACTTGGGCAGGCGGGGCTGATCTGGGTAACCGGAAGGTTTGTTTATACGATTTTATCACCAGTTTCTCAAGTAGGCTGGCCTCAGCACCTAACATTATCTCTGATCCATACGCAAGGGTTGGTATCAATGTGACCTTCATTACTGCTCCCAGAGGTTTCAAGTCTAGTACTAGAAGCATTTGATTTACAGTCCATGGGCACACCTGGGGCACTTTACTAAGTACTTACTAGTGAATCAAATATGCCATTCATGAATAAACCAGCCACCAATACAATTTAGACAGAGAGCACTTTCACTTTAGCACTGTTAAGCGATGGCAAAGTGCCAAGAGTCCTAAAACCAACAAAAACAGGTAACAAAAACTAGGAGGAAGAGGGCAATTTGTTTGAGGATAAACCTGCAAAAACGAGCCAGGTCCACCAGTAACCCTTTCCTGGACAGGCGTTTGGTAGACTGGTATGGCTGGAGCCCCTGTTGCAAAGCCTGTGCCATATAACTGTGCAAAATAAAGGAATGAAATATCACCCAAATGAAACGATTCCCAGTGGAAATACAAGCGTTCTGTGCTTCGCCAGGTGGCAGTGACTTGGTCAATTACTTGGTCTGTTCCCCCCTCTTCCGGCTATTATACGCCACTATCTTCTTTTCTTACACTAAATTTTCTCTTCCTCTGAACTTAATTTCCCGAGGCTACGTCTCACAGTTAAGCAAACTAATGAATTCTCAATTCCATCCAGCCTCGCTCTGTTCCATCTCTTTAGGGTGTTTTTTGTCAGTCACCCACCTTGCCCAGCGCAGTGCAGCAGCCACAAAAGCTGTGCTGCACTGCGTGAGAAGGAAAGAGCAGGAGAGTGCCATATTTACAGAAATATGGCACTCTCCTCCCCACTCCTTAACGCTTGCGCAGAAATGTGCGACCGTGCGCCATTGACACACAATACTATGCTTAGACTAAGTTTAAACATTTTCCCACTTTATAGCGTGCTGTACGGTGCAGCACACATGCAAAGTCAGAAATTAACCTCTTGAGTGCCCATGACGAGCTGGACTCGTCATGGGCCGCGGTTGCGCTGTGCCCATGACGAGTCCAGCTCGTCATAAACCCCGCCCGCTAATGAAACGCCCGGCACAGGGCGGGGAAAGGGCGGGGCACTCAAGGGGTTAAAGGAGATAAAAAGCATTTCTCCTTCATAGTGCCTATCTGAAATGGGTGCTATTTTCTTACGCTAAACCTTGTCTTCTTTTTAAGTAAATAGGGTTTAGCATCCGGAACCTTGGGGGTTGCGTGAGAATGCCCACGCACCACCCATGGTGCGGCCCCTTGGCGCTAAGTAATGCAAAGCAGTGCTACGCGATGTTTGTCATTACTTTCAAGTGATTTACCAGGAAAAAACAGGTTTTACGCTGGAAAGTAGCTAGGTAACAAAAGATTTAGCGTTGTTTTGCATCACTTTTGTGATGCAAACATAGGGTTAAATCTTAGTAAAAGTGAGTTGTCTGCTATTTAGCTGCAGTAATGCAGCTCTATTTAGGTTATTCAGGAAATTGTCCCCAAGCACTCAAAACCCCTCTACATATTCAAATAAAAGATTCTTACAATATTAATAATTCTCTACCTTCTGCACAAACCTTACATGGGTAAAACTTAATTGGCTGTTCTGCAGTTTTCAAATAAAATATACAGCGAATGGGTTGTTCAATGATTGCTGGGTCTAGGGAATGTCTCTAAATGCTTTTGGTTGAAAATTCAACATCATCTCGTTTTCTGCTTAATGTAAATCGATCCTACATATTTGCCATTTCATCATAATATGCATCTGCCTGCATAGCGGAGATAGTGATCACAAAACGCAGATCTTTCACAGTTCTACATTGCACAGGTGTTGTGAAGGGTCTAGTATTTGCACCAGGGTTGCTCGAGGGGTATATAAAAGTTGAGCACCAAAATAATTTCTTTGAATACAGCCTTTCAACTGCAAGAAAGCTATACAAATTCAGAGTGGGCTCTGAAGTGGGAAGCGATCACCATCCTCTGAAATTAAAATTGAGGAGAGGAAAAGTTATCCAAAGGGAAAAGGTGACCCCCATTCAGATGGATTATCCTAAATGACTGACCACTAGATTAACAGAAGCACAAACTGTCATATTTCCAACAACATACATCATTAAATATTAGCTCGGAACCTCATCCTGAATGGTATGAGAATATCATTGGTCCGGTAGTACAGTGCCTTAGAGAAGCCTTAAAAGAGAAGGGAATAAGAAATGCGAAGCTCCCGGATAATCAAAGTAACAAAAAAATTGTTTACTGAGGAATGTAGGATCCTTAAGGCCCAGATAAGGAAAGGGGAGAGAAATCTTAAATTAAGGTATGACACAGAAAGCTATAATGCGCTGATGCAGTTAAGGCGAAGGTATAAAACTTTAACCAGAGACCAGAAAAGAGAACATAAAGAGAGATGTTGGAGACTTATGATAGAGGCAATAGAAACTAAAATCATAAAATATTTCTGGAAACTAGTACAAGAAGGGTCAGGAAAAACACAGGGATGGATTGTCTGTGTGGTAGAAGAAGAAGCTTGGGTGGCCCATCGGGAGGAGATATATGGTAAAAAAGAGGAGAGGGTAGGGAAATAAGTAACCCCTTGGGAGAAAGTGGGTGAGGATCTAAGGTCCATGTTCGCATTAAGTAATATCAGAAATATTATCGCAAGACTAAGCCTAACCTGAGCTGCTAGACCAAATAACACGCCTGCAATAATTATAAAAACACGCCCTGACTTGTGGGTGGAGCAACTGTATAGGTTGTTTGATAAGATTTTGGATATGGGGATTTTATGTGAAAGTTGGAGAGGTTCAATTATCAGGCCGATACATAAACAGGGAAACATAAAAAGCCCAACAAATTATAGGCTGATTATTCTCCTGGATGTGGCTAAAAAGGTATTTGCAAAAATAATCCTTGGAATGTTAAAGGAATGGGCTGATCTTAATGGCATAGCACCATCTGAACAGGGGGGTTTAAAGGAATGGCACTTGACAATTGACCACTGTTTTCCGCTTTGGTCTATTGCATGCAAGTCTGTGGAGCAGAGGGGGAGCTTATTTTGCTGCTTTGTAGACTTCTGTGCAGCTTTTGATTTGGTAGATAGAAACCGCCTATGCGAGGTATTTGAAAAATTAGACATCCCAAAAGACCTCTTAAGTCTAATTCAGGAGTTACATAGGAGTAACTGGGCCCAGGTCATTATGGAGACTGTGGGGACTCTAATGCAAAACATACAAGTAAATAATGGGTTGAGACAGAGGTGAGTATTAGCCTCTTTACTCTTCTCCTTATTTATCCCCGATCTGCCTGTGACCTTAGCTGCTGCAAACGGATTTAGTCCTAAAATGAACGGTAAACGTATGGCATGCCTTCTATATGCAGATGATCTTGTGACTTTAAACCAGACAGAAATAGGTCTGCAATGTAAATTAGATAAATTTGAGTATTATTGTAGGTAGACAAATCTAGTGATAAATATGAATAAAACTAGGGTGCTCTGCTTCGGAAAAACCAAAAGTAAATTTAATTGGCACCTAGGCTCAAAGAGACTTGAATTAGTTAACGCATATAAGTATCTTGGAGTCTAGTTGGAGCGGTCCTTGAAATGGAAAATTCACCTAGAAGTATTGAAGACCAGGGCTATTGCCTCTGTGAGCGGGCTGAACAAATGTAATAAGGCCTTTGGAGATATGTCATATAGACCAGCCCTAAAAGCTTATGTAGCAATTTCCCCCTGCTGCTGCAATACAGGGCCGAATTGTTATACATTAGTGGTAAAAATAGGTGGGATGCCGAGGAGAGGAAGTGCCTTAAGTATTTACTGTCACTCCTCAGTTCTAATTCAATCAATAACTAGAGGCAGCGCACTCCTGATAATTCAGGTAAGAACAATAGTTTTTCGCTTTTTGTTAAGGTGCTACAGTGGTATGCTCGCTGTCATTCGAGCAAATGAAACTTACAGAGAGAACTAACCATGGGGTGGTTACCACTGTGCACAGTCCTGGGGGTAACTAAGACCCTTATTTATTTTCACCTTAATATGTGCTTAAGTAATCAAACGAAACAATTATATGCCAAACCATATATTAATTCATATATGACAATTGTTGCAGCATGTATATATCGATCATTATCTGAACAATGTGCTTCACTTTAGAGTGCATCATAAATCTAATACATAGATTTCAATACGCAAATTTGATACATTCAGTTTGGTGCATAAGAAAGTGGAAGTAGGCCCAAAGCATTTCGGGACCGGCACGTCCCTTCATCAGGGGAAATCTAAGGGGAAAAGCATAACAATAATATACATTACTGATGTATGAATCCATGACAACGATACTCAGAAAAAACCATTAGTGTTGGCTAAACCAATTGTGATCCATGATATGTTTCGTGTCTATTGTTGTTTTAAAAATAAAACAAAGTGATTGGGTGCAGATAACGGCAACAAGAACCACGTCACCAAAAGAAGATGAAACACCGTGACATTAACATAGAAGAAAATATAGTCTAGAAAATGCGGGGAGAAGATGATACAGAGAAGAACGAAGTACGATGATTGACTGAGCGAGGTGAACTCACCTCGTCTAATGTAGCAGAGGAATCTCTATGGGGCGAGAATGGCGAGTAAACAGATATGCCAGCCGAAGTACTACTGTGGAAAAAACCACGTACCGGAGAGTTAAAAATGGGAAACTAAGCAACTGCCTGGAAAAATACTGAACCAATACGTATGCGCTTACCAGCAACTGGTTTCAAGCAGAACACGGTGGAGTGGTGCTAGAACACAAAAAAAATAACTATTAAAAAAGCTGTCAGCCGGATAGACCGGAAAAGTGGGATCCTAAAGCATGGGTCAGAGAGAACTTACTTATAAAGTGAACTGTCGATAAACACGCGAGCCGTAGACACAAGTTCTGACCGGTACCAGGGTGTGATGGATACTTACAAGCGGCTTGCCGCTAAATACACATAGAAGGGCGCGGGCGGCGCCATGGAATGACGTTCGTGGATTAGCGGTGTAACAATAGAGACAGGACTGGCGGATCCGCCATGATATAATGGTTTGGGTCGCATTTAGTCAGAATGTGTGTACTACTAAAAAAACTAGCTAAAAGTAAAAGTATCAGGTCTAATAAAAATAGAAAAGAACAGTAGAAAAAACCAAGACTGTGTAAACCCATAACTACAAAGGCAACAATATATTTCTAATATGACTGATCTGTAGAAGGCAATAATGGCTGAAAGAGACTCACGAAGCCTGAAAAAGATACCGCAACCATCATAAAACTGATGCGAGAGAATTATAAGGCAAGAATGCCTAAAGCGATAACATATAATGTGGAAGATGAAAGAAAAGAGACAGGAAAAATGGTTAAGGACTTATATGTGTAAACGTGAAGAAGTAAAGACATAGATGGTGCCAAGGGATACTGTAAGTAGTGTACTTATAGAAAACATGACATATCCAAACGATCATTGAGACCAGACGGAGTTAGAGTATGGAGTTCTTTTATCCAATGGATTTCTTTGCGTAACAACATGTTAGTTATGTTTACACCAGGTCGAAAATTAATGGTCTCAATGATTTGAAACCGTAGTTGTGAGATTGTGTGTTGGGCCTCGGCCCAATGAGTCGCAAGACTTGAGGTGGTATTCTTTTGTCTGATTCGGGATTTATGCTCAGTGATAAGGAGGGGCCATAGTGGTCATGGACTCGGAGTATTATCACCGCAAGGTATTATCCCATGTTTCTGATACCAACACTTACATGTTGCTTCCTGTGGATCCCACTGGTCAACTTCAAGATATGCTTCATAAACTACTTAAGGAGGCATGTGACAATGGATGGATTCAAGATACTACTCGACTGTATTTAACAACACACAATCCAAGGAGACCACACCTATACATGACACCGAAAATACACAAAGATCCTAACGATCCACCGTTCCGCCCAATAGTGTCTGGCTGTGGCTCTATTTTTGAACCGATAGGGAAATACCTGGATTACTTTTTGCAACAATTCGTTCAAAAATGGCGCACATATCTAAAAGACACCACACATTTTCTGTAAATCCTACAACAAGTGGTGATTGACCCTGCAAGTACCAATTACCTTTGCACAATTGATGTCACAGCCCTCTACACCTCAATACCGCACATAGCAGGTCTTGAAGCGGTCGAATGGGCATTACTTCAAATGGATGATTTGGTCACTGAAAAAATCTTTATTCTACAGTTGCTTAAGTTCTGTCTACACAACAGTTACTTTGAATACCAACGGAAATTTTATGTTCAACTAACTGGAACATCGATGGGTTTTTCCGGAGCTCCGGCATATGCCAATATCTATATGGCACAATATGAGCAAGAGAACATCATTACTAACCCTATGTGGTGGTCCAAAATCATCCTCTACTATCGGTACATTGATGATATTTTCCTGATTTGGAACGACACAGCAGCTTCCTTCACAGCAATGATTGAGTCTCTCAACCACATCAATCCCCACATCCAACTCACTTATCAAATTGATGAAGACACCATCCATTATTTAGATGTGCAGGTTGTGAAAACAAGATCGAACCACTTTCAAACAACCATCTTCCACAAGCCAACAGATCAGAACAATCTACTAGCTTTCACAAGCTTTCATCCTCGCAGTCTTATTAAGAATTTGCCTTTGTCCCAATTCATTAGGATACGACGAATCTGTTCTAACACTGACAATACATCTTTTGAGTTACAAGAAACTTCAAAACGTCTTTCTGCAAGGGGTTATCCCCAGGAAGTGCTGACTAACTGCCTAACTAAGGCTATGGATAAACCTCGAGATAAACTACTTAAACAACAACCTCGCAGTTCCCAAAAACGACTGGTGTTTGTGAGTAAATTTTCCACAACCTCTACCAATATAAAGAACATCATACATTCACGTTGGGAGCTACTTCAGCAAGAGGAAGATTTCCAGGATCTTTTTCAATACAAACCCTTGTTTGCCTACACCAGAGGTCGCAATTTACGTTCTCTTTTGAAAACCCCGCTTGCCATCAAAGAACCGAGTACATACTACGGGACAAGAAGATGCTTAGCTTGTATCCACTGCAACAACGTCATTACTGGGAACATACTTACACACCCATTATCTGGTAAAAACATACATCTCAAACATACCAGTGACTGCAACACAGCTAATGTTATTTACTGCATCAAATGTCCGTGTGGAAAAGCGTATGTAGGGAAGACTGAACGCAAAATAAAAACCCGTATCACTGAGCATAAATCCCGAATCAGACAAAAGAATACCACCTCAAGTCTTGCGACTCATTGGGCCGAGGCCCAACACACAATCTCACAACTACGGTTTCAAATCATTGAGACCATTAATTTTCGACCTGGTGTAAACATAACTAACATGTTGTTACGCAAAGAAATCCATTGGATAAAAGAACTCCATACTCTAACTCCGTCTGGTCTCAATGATCGTTTGGATATGTCATGTTTTCTATAAGTACACTACTTACAGTATCCCTTGGCACCATCTATGTCTTTACTTCTTCACGTTTACACATATAAGTCCTTAACCATTTTTCCTGTCTCTTTTCTTTCATCTTCCACATTATATGTTATCGCTTTAGGCATTCTTGCCTTATAATTCTCTCGCATCAGTTTTATGATGGTTGCGGTATCTTTTTCAGGCTTCGTGAGTCTCTTTCAGCCATTATTGCCTTCTACAGATCAGTCATATTAGAAATATATTGTTGCCTTTGTAGTTATGGGTTTACACAGTCTTGGTTTTTTCTACTGTTCTTTTCTATTTTTATTAGACCTGATACTTTTACTTTTAGCTAGTTTTTTTAGTAGTACACACATTCTGACTAAATGCGACCCAAACCATTATATCATGGCGGATCCGCCAGTCCTGTTTCTATTGTTACACCGCTAATCCACGAACGTCATTCCATGGCGCCGCCCGCGCCCTTCTATGTGTATTTAGCGGCAAGCCGCTTGTAAGTATCCATCACACCCTGGTACCGGTCAGAACTTGTGTCTACGGCTCGCGTGTTTATCGACAGTTCACTTTATAAGTAAGTTCTCTCTGACCCATGCTTTAGGATCCCACTTTTCCGGTCTATCCGGCTGACAGCTTTTTTAATAGTTATTTTTTTTGTGTTCTAGCACCACTCCACCGTGTTCTGCTTGAAACCAGTTGCTGGTAAGCGCATACGTATTGGTTCAGTATTTTTCCAGGCAGTTGCTTAGTTTCCCATTTTTAACTCTCCGGTACGTGGTTTTTTCCACAGTAGTACTTCGACTAGCATATCTGTTTACTCGCCATTCTCTCCCCATAGAGATTCCTCTGCTACATTAGACGAGGTGAGTTCACCTCGCTCAGTCAATCATCGTACTTCGTTCTTCTCTGTATCATCTTCTCCCCGCATTTTCTAGACTATATTTTCTTCTATGTTAATGTCACGGTGTTTCATCTTCTTTTGGTGACGTGGTTCTTGTTGCCGTTATCTGCACCCAATCACTTTGTTTTATTTTTAAAACAACAATAGACACGAAACATATCATGGATCACAATTGGTTTAGCCAACACTAATGGTTTTTTCTGAGTATCGTTGTCATGGATTCATACATCAGTAATGTATATTATTGTTATGCTTTTCCCCTTAGATTGCCCCTGATGAAGGGACGTGCCGGTCCCGAAATGCATTGGGCCTACTTCTACTTTCTTATGTACCAAACTGAATGTATCAAATTTGCGTATTGAAATCTATGTATTAGATTTATGATGCACTCTAAAGTGAAGCACATTGTTCAGATAATGATCGATATGTATACATGCTGCAACAATTGTCATATATGAATTAATATATGGTTTGGCATTTAATTGTTTCGTTTGATTACTTAAGAACATATTAAGGTGAAAATAAATAAGGGTCTTAGTTACCCCCAGGACTGTGCACAGTGGTAACCACCCCATGGTTAGTTCACTCCTCAGTTCTGCCATAATCCAATCAATAAGATTAGAAACTGGCATGATCTCATGGAATATATGGGCTACAAAAGCCGTATTAAGATTCTTGGTAAAATTTAGTAGGGAGGACGTACAGAAATTATCTCAGTGGTGCAAGAATGAAATTGTGCAAAGCGAATTAAAATGGGCAAAAAGGGTTACGACCAAACTGGATGCTTTTTGTAAAGATATGAAAGTAATGTTGCTCCCAGAGAACTTACAAATAGGAATCCCCAAGACTTAAATAAAAGCACTAGGCAAAGAACTGTCCAACGAAAGCGACTATCAATACTTAAGTGAGAAAAAATCGGTACATTTTATGTTAAGCTCATGGCGGAATAAAGTGAGTTACCCTTATGTGGATATCCTACCAAACCAACTGTAAAGAAACAAAGTGGTTAGAGTAAGAATTGGACTCAACCCTTGTAAGATAAGCAACATGGTAAAAGCAAAAATGATTCGTATGGGAAGAAATTGTTCTTGTGGGTTGAATACTAAATGTGATGTGTTGCATATTTTGTTGGACTGCTTAAAAATCAAACAACAGCGGAGACGGTGGTCATGCCCAATATTCCTGAAATATGGGATTATGACTTGTGGGCATGCTGCAGAAATATTAACTGACATGGCTTTTTAGACATAGCATGTGCTATTGGAAGATTCATGAGGGCAGCAAGTGCAGTGTTTATTGAGATTTAGTATCTAGGAGCGTTGATGTATTTTATGGGATTATCTACAGATTTTATTGGAAACTGTATTTTACATGGGTAGCTTTTTATGGTGTTATTAGATGAAATTTACCATTATATATGTTTTTGCTCTCTTTTCATGAAAAAAATGCTTTATAAGGTATTTATATAGTGTAATGGATATAAATGTTGTGTTGTTTAAAGGCCAATGATCTAATAAACATATTTTTGATTGATTTGATTGATAGGCAGATTTAGGAATTAATTCATGACAAGCAGACATGAATTCTGTTCAGAAGTAGTAGTGAAGAGAGCATAGGTTATTGTTCTGTATTGCAAGTGCATTCATGTAGTGCTTTCTTCCCCTGATGAGGTGTTGAAGTGTTTTAATTGGAGAAATATTTTGTTCTGGAATCCAAGTGTAGTGGTTAGTCTAGTGCTATTGATTATTGGTGATTATTGGGGGTTAGCATTGTGCTCGCAAGGGCACTATTCCATGATTTACATTTATACCAGTATCTTTGGTGGAGATTAAATGAATATATTAATGTGTGACCATTAGTTGAGGGGCAGAGGGGAGTCTGCTCTTTTACTTTTCTTGGACCACAAAAATCCCTCAGTTTGGCGAACAGAAGTCAGTCAGTTAGGTAAGAGGTGTGGCGCCGTGGCCAGGGCGACTGACTCTGGAATCTGGTGATCACGGTTCGATCCCCGGCGGCAGATTAGCCCAGCACCATGTGACTCTGGGCAATAGCTTGCTTAATCTTCCCGACGGCCCCCAGCGCCTAGAGACGGGTGATTGTTTGCGCTTTACAAATCTGGAATATTAATATTATTATTAGTAAACCAGAAACCTTCTTGGATTATGGCTTGGTTTAAAAGTATAATTTTGAGTGTGAACCCTTAGGAGTATATTGAACTCCACAACGATATTTTCCCAAGAGCTGGTTTCCACAGAGGGAAGGTACATGTGGGTTGTCACACCCAGCAGGATGGAAACAACCTGAAGGAGACCCTACCTCCTGTACTGCAATCTCTCGCTTCTGACAGAAGGCACTACTCACCGAGCACCTGACCCCCAAGTGCCCAAAAACCAGCAGTATGGACCGGTGAGCTAAATGCTAAATGCTTGCTGCTCCCAAATGTGGTGTTCTAAAGATCATGACTTTAATTTCCAGCGTGGAAGATTCAGCCTTTCATCTTTCTGAGGTGGGTAAATTGTTGGTTTCTCTTACCCATACATTGGAAAATAATACCATATGTTGTTTACAGCACTTAGAAACCGCAAAAATGTGGTATTTATTGCTTTATAAAATGAGTGATTATTAGCAAATGCACACCAAATGCTTAACTCGCGGCTCTGTCCACACCTATCATCAGGGGGAAGCGAAGGAGCCCACTTACTAGAGACTAAATATATTTTACACAAGCGCCTCTGTTCACCCTACCCCCTCAGATGCACGTGAAACCTTCAGCGATTCAGGCACCGCCGACTGTTAATCTGTCCAGAGACTAGCAAAAGGCCGGTAACCACTCTGCACCTTGGAGAGGTGAGCGCTTGGGGGTAACCCATATCTGTCAGAGCAAAACTGCTGAGCGCTCTCATTCAGCTCACAGGGAGGAATGGGACAAAGTCATCCAGAAAAGGATGTATGATGTAACAACGCGTACCATTACAACGCGGTATGTTACATCGCGGTTTTAACAACGCAAGTCGTTACATCGACTTGCGTTGGAGGGCGCTGGACATAGGAATAGTGTGAATTACTATTCCAACTCCAGTCTACGTACAGTAGGGAAGGTGTTGGAAAGTAATTCACACTATTCCTTATCCTACAGCGCCCTCCAGTGCAAGTCGGTGTAACGACTTGCGTTGTTAAAACCACGATGTAACCATACCGCGTTGTAATGGTTGCGTGGTAAAGGATGTTTCCCTCCAGAAAAGCAAAAAATACATGGGCTGGAAGCACAGATTTCCAGCAGCACAATGCATTTTATCCCTAGATAAACACTGTTCTTTTGGGCATGCAATAAAGCGTTTTTAGTATAGGATCCTATATCCTGACCTCCCGTTCGTTTACTCTTTTCTTTAATGCACTGGAGAAAGCCCTGGAAAACCGACAGCTGGTGCCCCAGCGGCACATTGATTTTCTCTGAAGATGCGGTAAATTTAAGAACCACTAAAAATGCACTTTTCACCCGGTGAACTAATCTGCTTTCAGCAGCCAGAGTCCATGGATAAAAGCGGGAAACGTGTATTTTGATTGGTCCAGTAACTCACATTACCCAGCCCACCGGAAACTCATGCTGAGAACCTATTTAAACTGTGTGAGATGGCTGCATGGTTTTGCAGTGGGTGGTGCTTGGCTCCAAGCCCTGTAAATACAAGGTTATGGAGACTGATTTACAGGTCCCTGAAAGTGTGATTACAATTTCTAAAGACACTGGTACTTTGTATCTCTTTGGTTGTTACTAATTTACATTGTTGGGCTGCTTAAGTTGTGAGGGTGGTGGGAACCCTCAAATCAGGGCATAAGGCTGGTGGGCACAAGTGGATGGATTGCCATTATAACTCTTAGAGAAGGGGGTTTTCCCTTTAACATGAAGCAGAAGGAAGGTGGGACGTGTTCCTTCCAGAATGGTGAACAAAGGACAATTGGCTTCACTTTGCGTACATGCCGCCAGCACAGCTGCTTGTACTATTACATACACTTACCAAGAGCACTCAAGGGGTGTTTCTAATTCCACACAAAAACATTATTTTCCTTGTGTTGGAAATGTGCTCTTTCAGGAGGGTTACCCTGTATTTTTTTGCTGAACGCTATTTTTGTTGGCCGTAGAACTCTGTGCACTTCATTCCCTCTAACCAGTACTAAAGAGGTTGTGCTTCCCCTTTTAGCATGTTGCAATTGGTATACACCTGAATGGCATATTTAATTTACCTATAAGTCCCTAGTATGTGGTACAGAGTGTATGCAGCACCTGCAAGTTGAATGTAACTGGTGGGCTGCAGAACCCAGTGCGCCACCGACTGCAGTGATCCAGCAAGCCTGTTTCCCAGTCTACAGTTGTAGCCTGGATGTGCAATTTTAAACTTCCAGTTTGATCTGTCAAAAAAACCTGTTTGATAGGTTAAAACCACCACACCGAAACAGCCCTCATCACAGCCACGGACACCATCAGAGCCATACTCGACCAAGGTGAGACAGCAGCACTCACCTTCCTCGACCTCTCCGCAGCTTTTGACACTGTCTCACACCACCTGCTTGTCACCACACTCCACCATGTGGGAATTCGGGGATCAGCACTCAAGTGGATTGCCTTCTTCCTGACAGGAAGAACCCACGAGTATACCTCCCACCATTCACCTCCAAACTCAAGGAGATCATCCACGGAGACACATAAGGCTTGTCACTAACCCTCACCTTATTAAACACTTACATGACACCGCTGGCCAACATCGTCAGATCCCAAGGACTCATCATCATCATCATGTCTTACGCCGATGACACGTAACACCCCACCAATATGAAGAACAACTTCCACAAATGCATTACCAGCGTCACCTACTGGATGAAGGAGAGCTACCTAAAGCTCCCCCAAGACTCCTCCTGGTGGCCTTCAGAACTTGCCCCACACCAACCCTGACTGAGCGTGCCAGTACCTCAAAATTATTCTGGACAGCAAACTTACTGTGGCCTCTCAATTCAACTCTGTGACATCCTCTTGCTTCTTCATCCTGTGCATGATTCACAGTGGCTTCAAAGGGCTCCCACAGGACTCAAGGAGCACCATCACCCAGGCCCTTGTCACAAGTAGATTAAAATACGCCAATTCACTCTGCAGGAATACCAGCCCCCTCATCCAGAGACTCCAAACCATTCAAACCTCAGCCACCAGACTCATTCTAACAACCTTTGACATTTCCACATAGCTCCCCACCTTAGAAAGCTGCAGTGGCTCCCAGTCCAGAAATGTTGCCAGTTCAAGCTCCTCACACATGCTTTCAAGGCACTGCACAAAACTGGACCCTTCTACCTCAACCGCCACCTTCACTTCCATCAAACCACTGGAAGCTTTCTCCCTGCCTCTCGCCCACACACCTCGCATACTCAGAAGCAGAGCCAGAGGACAATCCCTCAGAAGCAGAGCCAGAGGACAATCCCTCAGAAGCAGAGCCAGAGGACAATCCCTCAGAAGCAGAGCCAGAGGACAATCCCTCAGAAGCAGAGCCAGAGGACAATCCCTCAGAAGCAGAGCCAGAGGACAATCCCTCAGAAGCAGAGCCAGAGGACAATCCCTCAGAAGCAGAGCCAGAGGACAATCCTTCTCCCACTTTGCAGTGAAGTCCTGGAATGACCTTGCCATCCACATCAGGACCTCGACTTTGCCGCTCAAATTCCAAAAGAAGCAGAGACCTGGCTCTACGACTAGCACTCTAGTCCTTGCATCAACTACAGCCAGACTCAAATATCACCTGCCCAGCACCTGGATACCCTTACGGGTGATAAACTGCACTCTAGAATTCTACTAACATAACAGGTTAAAACCTTTCTTTTAAATATTAATAAGTCATCCCTAAGTCTGCCTTATTGCCCATAAGGCAGGGTGTATGCAATTTAAAAGTAGTATATGTAAGTGTTTACTGTTCCACATGTCCTTAAAGTGAAAAAGTCCCAAAAGCTATTTTCTTTGTAGCAAGGCTGGCTCTTCCATAGGAAAACACTGAGTTACATTTTTATATCCAATAATGCTGATTTCAGATTGGAAGCAGCAAGAAAAATAATTCAAGGACTATTTTTATTATATTTGTTCAAAATCCAATTTAATGGTAAAATCGAATTTAGTATTACGATTCAGGAAATGGCACTTTTAGTGTTACCTTTGCCCTACCTAAAGTTCCTGGAAACAAATCTGCATTTTGACCTTCCACTTCTGCCAGCAAGTAATTAGCATTGGATTAGTGTGAACTTGCTCCGAGGACAGGAACAAAAAGCCTTAGAAGTCTGGAGGTATTGCTGTGCCCTTGACAGGATGGCCTGAGGCCTGGTACTAGTCACTTGAGTTCCTTCAAAGAGGCCTACGTTGTCACAAGCCTACACTATCATATAGCTAACATCCATGCTTGTGTACCCCCAGCCAGACCAGCCCCAGTCAATGTGGGCCTCTTGTTGGCATCACGGTGTCAAGCCCTTTTGGAGTGTTAGGACCTGTCACCTTGGGTTTTCCATATCACACTTGGGCCCCACAACAAAGGGCGTGAGTTGGATGCCAAAACAGTTCTTGTGCATCCACAGCCTGGTTGCTGATGATCCCTACTGTGTTGTACCACACTTCAAACTCTGGGTTTCTTGGGGACACAGAGACTGTCTCAAGCTGGATTTTGGTGTTTGATGTGAGAGTAGTTTAGGATTATCCATAATATACCCCCACTTACAAGCACCACCGTCAGAGTCCAAGTTTAGTTTGGCTAAAGTCTGGTGCCATCTTGAAAATGCCCAAAGTGAACATGGCTAGCCCTTTACCCCATTGGTTAGGGAATGCCACTTCAGGATACTGCTAAACCTGCGGTAGATCAGAAGAGGACTGAGCGTGCTGTCTGAGACTTGTGAAGAGCCGGGAAGACCGTCTTGTACCCAGGACAAAGAAGTGGACTCCAATGCTCATAAGGCAGACCTTCCGTTCAAGCTACAGGGATACAAGATAAAACAGGATTTTTCCACAATTGCCCAGCTGACCAGTGGCAACTAAACCTTCAACTGGACTTTCATGCTGGCTTCTGCCTAATATCCTGTGACTTTCTAAGTGCCTCCTCTGTAGTCCCAGCGGGCTTCTAAAGGAGTACTTCTCTGGTGTACGGGGACTTAAAGGAGAAAAGTCAGAATGTAAAATCTTTGAGGAGGACAAACCTGGTTAGTGTATTTGACACATGGTCCATCGTGGTCAGCTGGGAATTGTGCCTAGGTCCTGCTCTACTGTGTCCATTGACTGTCATTGGAATGTTAGGTTTCTTGTCACTATTTCTACTTCAAAATGAAGAACATAATTTCTCAGGTTCCCCTTATTGGATTTTTGTTATTTTAGTGTAATTTTGTTTAGTAAATGCTATTTTATTTTTCTAATACATTTGGGGATTTTTATTGTTTTGCATTTTGACTTTCTTAGTGTTTTGGTACTGCATAAATACTTTTCACATTGTCCTAAATTAAACCTGTCTGCTCTGTGCCATAGCTACCAGGTGACTGAAGTCAGGTTTATTTAGTGACTTTAATGGTTCAACCTGACAAGAATAGCGATTATTATTTGCCATCCTCAGGTAATAACCCAATTTCTTACACTGAGCCTTGTAGGTTATGATAACTGAAGGTCTCTACATAGTGTCGACATATGTGAAGGATCTCCTAGTGAGGTGGCTCATGGTCTGTAGACTGCAGTCAAGTTGTTTGCTTCTTCTTCTCCAGAAAGAGTCATCGTCGCATACTTTAAGTCTGTGAGTCAACCAATATCTCACGGACTCTCTAGTCTTTATATGGTTTCTATTTACAACTGATAAATGCATATTCACAGATGCTGCAGGGTTTATGGCGTATCATATTTCACGTAGGAGTGAATAGATGGGATTCAGCTTCAGATTTTCTTTGCCAACCACAACCATAGTGCAATTTTTACTGTTTTCTATTCTGATCTCATGCCTGCCATTCCTGTTTTTCAGAATATATTATTGTTGGCTGGCTCTCAACCGATAGTCATTATCCTACCATATAACCTTGGTATATTCTATGACTTCTCTGTTATTAAGCTGTTGGCCCCTGTGCCTGCCCCCCTTACATCCACTTTCCTCAGCCCAGGCGTCCAATTAAAACATGTTACATAATCCTAAACAATCTCCTTAGTGTACTGGGAAAGGAAGGCGAGGGAAAAGTAAGAGAGAAAGAGACGATGGGAGAAAACTAAGGAAAAGAGTAACAGAGAGGTGAGGTGATACTTCAGAGGAAAGTTATCCATTGAATTAGATAGGTAGTAAAATGGGAGACTTTACAGATCAAATAGTCTAATGGATTCTTACAGATTCCTTCTTCTCAGGAGAGACCATTTTGGACCTAAATACATTTCACCTATCCAGCTCCAGCCTTCAACTTCCTGATAAAGATATTACAACCTTAACTACACTCATCTTCCTCTTCAAAGACAGCTATCTCCAATGTAGCAATGAAATAGCCACAATTTAAATAAAGAAAAATGCTCTCCTCGTTCTAGAACTTGGAGAGTCCTCCTTCATCGTCTTCATATCTCAGCAGTGCGCCCGCCACCAGTGACCATTGCTCCCTGTGCCGCCATCATACCAGCCTTCGTGTGCAAAGAAGACTTCAAGGGTGTGTCGTGTATTCTTACCAAACACTAAGTCCATCCAAACTAAAACTTCGAAATTCATCTTCTTGCAAAGCACCTCGAGGCTTTAATCTGTAGATAACATTTCTATCACCGTAAATATACAAAGGTCCTGGAAGACCTATTGCCATATAAGGTACATCGTTTTTGAGTGTACATTAGATCTGTGTCTTGTCATCCTGGTTCTCTCTTTAGTTTACGCTCTGCGATAGTTTGGACCATAGTAGAGGCTAGTAATCAGCATATAACTGGGCATGAATGCACAAGCCTCTGAATTTACTGGCTACCAATGTGAGAGGGAGCTTATCGATCAAGTGGTAGTGGCACCACTTACTCAATGCCTGATTCACAAAGATTGTTCTGTGAGGAGGTGTGACTCCTAATTTGTTGCTGAACTTAAAGGGACAGGTCCACACCAATTCCTGCAAAAATGTTTTGTAAATCACAGCCACAGCTTCTACATATGGAGTAAAATACCGGAAGTAGTAGTAGTAGTAGTAGGGGTGGGTGGGTGGAACTTGCAGAATTTCACTCTGGGGACTTCTGCGGAGTTACATAAAAACGATGTGAGATTGTGTGCTTTCTGTGCTGAAAAACACCGTGAAAAGCAACACGCAGAGTGCAAAAGCGAGCGACCATTCGAGCAGAGGCGGCTCCTCCGCTGAGATGGAGAAGCGTTTTCTAACTGCTTTTAGCAGTGAAAATGAACGAAAAATAAAATTATAATAACTGGATGTTATTGTTATATTTGTTCCTGATTCTTTGCAGGGCAGGGCTGCTCTGCACTCAGAGCAGCAGAAGGAGTGGTGGCACTCTGTAAAGTGTGCATGAACGTTTGACCGGCTTTCTCGGACCGGCAAAACAGTCATGTGCACTTTGCATGTTCTCCATGCATGCTGCATTACAGCCTGCATGGAGAACATGCTCAGGCCCCCATTCCCCATCTGAGCACCGAACCATGGCACTCAGACAATCACAAGACTTCATTGCAGCGTTGTGATTCTTCAGGGAAGCCTAGCTGCTTCCTCTTCCGGCTGGAGAGGAGGGACGACAGTGAGGGATGACAGTGAGAGACACGAGGATCCACCCCGATCTGTGCTAGCCGCTCCTGTATTCAAGTTGATTTTGCTGCTGCTTGAGTAAAAAAGAGAAGCAACCCTTTGACCGTGACCACTCCTGGGACCGCTTGCATTAGAGAATCATGCCAGAAGGCTTCCTAGTGACTGGAAATCGTGCTAGAGGATGCCAATTCTCACTCGCCAGCTCACCTATTGGAGGCTTGGATTGTTACTGTTATCATCATGTTGATCGAAAAGGGAAAACATTTCTGCCGTGAGGCGATTAATGGAATTTTGCTGGTACTCGCCACTAAATTTCTCCAATTCCGCTAGAGGAATAAAAAATTCCACCCGGGCCTAAGTAGTAGCACCAATGTCTATCAGGGATGAAGTCATTGTCAGAGTCAATATTTTCTCTCTATTATCCAACACTAATGTCTTTGGGTGAAATGACGCCGGAGAGAAATATTAGTACATGGGCTTCAAGTTTTTTTTTCGGTGAATAGAGTTATAATATGATAGGTGAGGGTCATAAGGAGCAGGTGAGGTTAATAAAGGGTAGATGCGGTTTGTATGGAAGAGATGAGGTGAGGTTCATAAGAAGTAAATGAGGGTCCTGAGGAATAGATGAGGTTAATGGGGAAGAGGTGAGTCTTTTTAGGCGTAGGTGGACTTCATGAGGAGCAGCTGAGCTTCATAAGGAGCAGCTGAGGTCATAAAGCATAGATGAGGATTGTACGGAACAGGTGAGGTTTGCAAGGGGTAAGTGAACTTCATAAAGAGACAGTGAGGTTTGTGTAGAGTGTATGAAGGTCGTTAGGAGGAGGAAAAGGTTGTAGGGAGTGAGTGAAGTTCTTAAAGAGCAGATGACGTTCATAATGAGTGGGTGAGCTTTGTATCAAAAGGTGAGGTTTGCAATGAGTATGTGAGGCTCATAATGTGTAGGTGGGGTTCATAAGAGGTAAGAATGGTTGTAAGGAGTATGTGAGGCTCATAATGTGTAAATGTGGTTCATAAGATGTAGGAATGGCTGTAAGAAGTATCTAAGGCTCATAATGTGTAGATGGGGTTCATAAGAGGTAAGAATGGTTGTAAGGAGTATCTAAGGCTCATAATGTGTAGATGGGGTTCATAAGAGGTAAGAATGGTTGTAAGGAGTATCTAAGGCTCATAATGTGTAGATGGGGTTCATAAGAGGTAAGAATGGTTGTAAGGAGTATCTAAGGCTCATAATGTGTAGATGGGGTTCATAAGAGGTAAGAATGGTTGTAAGGAGTATCTAAGGCTCATAATGTGTAGATGGGGTTCGTAAGAGGTAGTAATGGCTATAAGAAGTATCTAAGGTTCATAAGATGAAGATAAAGATAGAGCAGGTGAACACATAAACTTGGATTGGTACGGAGGAGATGAGATTGGTAAGGCCGGCCTTAGGTGCCTGAGTGCATGGAAAGGCTGGAAGATCTTGCAGGGGTCGACAACAAACACACAATGCCTTGTGCACCAGGAACAGTATCTTGAATTTGGATATACCTCACATCGGGAGACAGCGTAGGGCACTAAGGGGCATATCATCAAGGAGGCAATATAAAATTATCGCAGCTTTTGCGTCCGTTATCGGACGAAAAGCGGCGATAATTTGATCACCTTATCTGCAAGGTCACGCGTGAATCCTTGTATTATCGCCTGTTTACTGAACGCCCATCTTTGCATCTCTAATGAGATGCAAAGTGGGCGTTCCTGACCTGACATAACTGGAGAAATGTCGCTGAGCGACATTTCTCCAATTATCAATGGGCACGCTAACCTGCAGAGCGACAAGCAAAGTAGCGATAACCTCTGTTAACCCGACTTTCCTTACGCCTGCTTCAAGACTTAGCCATGATAACCTATGTAAGGTGGATATCATGGCTAAGTCTGCCCTGCCCTATCATCAAGCTATCGCCAAACTTTGTGAGATTATCGCTGGATTTCCAGCAATAATCTCACATTTGGCAGTTAGCGCTGGGAATTTTATCGCTTTTGAGATAAGCGTTGCTAATAGCACGCTATCTCAGTGATAAAATTCCTCGTTACCCGGCGATAATTATCCTAGCGCTAAGTGCGCTTAGCGATAATTATCGCCGGTCGTTGATGATATGCCCCTAAATCTTTTTTCATCAGAGCAGCGTAGAATGCATTCCAATACTCCAGCTGTAATATGGCGAGCAACATAGTGATTCCGTGTGGGAAGCTGAGAACTAGGGTTCTCCGATATTTGTCTCGACTCACTATACGCTTGCAAGGGAAGTTAAACGACGACTTGGTATTTAACATCACCGCTAGAATACAGGAGATGAGGAGTGGGTGTGTGCGAAATTTGTGTAATTTGTTTTGGGTAATTATGTAAAATTCTGTAAAAATGACATGAAATGCTAAACCGGAATTTCGGGCTATATTTTAGCGCAAATAGTGTCTTTACGCCCCTTTTGGACAGGAGAATGCATTCCGCACTTTAAAAAATCGCACAAAAACAAGTGCCATAAACAGCAGCCACTCACATTCTGGTCGTTCGCATTTTTCCCATTTTCTCGCGCCGAGTTTTTACCGTGATTGTGTCATAATTATCATATTTGTGGCATTCCGGGAATTTCACATAATGAGCATAATGCAATAGTTCTGAAATTATGAAAAATGTCCCTGGTGCAATAGAAATGTGACCCGGGCCTAATATAGGGTTGAATGGGCCCATTGGCAAGATCTGTGTCTAGGCCTTTGGGGAAAGCTGGGTGATCGCCGCAACCCTTCTTTAAAGCGTGTCCCTTTATCCTTGCTCCGGCTTCCGGTAGGAAATGGCAAAGGTATTGCAAGTGTGTGGATGTCTTGTCTTTGCCAATGCCTTGCAATCTGTTAATACGCCTACAGTAGATGAATTTCATGCCATGACTTACTCTGTTTCCCTCATCCCTGTGCTAAGGCAGAATGCTTCGGGTCCGAACTATGCTTCTACAACCCTGAATGACCACAGTGCAAACTCGTCTATCCCTTCAGTGTGGAAGTGTGCCCCCCGCACACACCAAAGGGAAAGAAAATGACGGAAGTGCAAAGACAGATAGAGAGAGTACAATAGACAGAGTGAGACGAGAGAGTGAGAGATAGGCCGCGAGAAAGAAAAACATCGTTAGATAAGGGAGCTAAAGAGAAGGTGAAAAAAAGTAAGAGAATGAGAGGGGGCACGTTGTAGAAAGGCGATAGATGTATGCACGGAGAGACTACGAAGGCGAGTGGACGAGAGACATAGTGAGAAGACAAAAGGAAACGAGACTAAAAGAAAGACGGAGAGAGGGGGGGGGCAAGCGAGATGTACAGGTGGCAGTGCAAAAGAGTTAAGGAAAGCGGGAGTAAAGCGAAACAAAACAAGCATTGGCATAGCCAATAGGTCTCGCCTTTGGGACCTTATAAGTGTTTAGCCATGCAACAGTTGCGTAACTAAATACTTATAAGGTCCCAAAATCGAGACCTATTGGCTATTCCAAGCGGCCTTGAGGCCGCGAAAGTTAAAGTGATCGCGATTGCGATCAACATCAAAGCGGCGGCAAGGCGAAAGTGAAAGTAATTGCGGTAAAACGCAGCGCGCGCGCCCGTGCACATGCACTGTAGCTCTAGGCTGGCCTGGTAGCACTTTTTGGAGCCCTCTCAATAAGTCTCGCCAGACCAGCGCAAGCGCTGGGTCAGGCGAGACCTAAAAAGGGATAGACAATGAGGGTGAGAGAGACACGGAGAAGGAGGGAGAGTTGTACACAGGAGGCAGTGCGAGAGAGGAGGCGAAGGAGACAGTGGGAGGGGGGAAGGGGAGAGGTACAGGGAGAGACGGACGAGAGAGAGAGAGACAAAGACAAAGGGGGTGTGAGAAAGAGAGAGACAAATAGGGTGTGAGAGAGAGGGAGGGAGAGAGTGCCATGCCAGTCAGAGAGGCAAGTTCGAGGGAGGGATGGGTACTCCACACTACTCTTCTCCAGCCCTCCCCGTTCGCACACACGAACTCCCGGTGCCCACGGTCATCTCCTCAGCAACTGCAGCAAAGAGATGGGGTGACCCTCACAGGAAAGCAGATGCCCACGCCCTGGGCACTTCATGCCACGGCGACCAAAGTAGCCAGACTGTGAGGAACTCTTTCTGCACTACTTTACAAGGGGCCACCGCAGCCTCCAGATAGTGCCAGGAGGGTCCCGGGCCC
Organism: Triturus cristatus; assembly: GCF_964204655.1. Taxonomy (NCBI): domain Eukaryota; kingdom Metazoa; phylum Chordata; class Amphibia; order Caudata; family Salamandridae; genus Triturus; species Triturus cristatus. Next base: position 860,928,855 of record NC_140593.1, read on the forward strand.
CTGCCCTGGGCAACTGAGATCCCGGAGATTAATAGTAACTTGATAAGAACAGAAGATGTTATTCCAAGCATAGCAGAGGCGAACTGATTGGGTAAGTGTACTTGTGTAGCGCTCTTTACTGCGAGACATTGTCTATGCGCTTAAAATTGTACTTCCCCGTTACCCCTAGCACTCACTTCTATCCCTAGTCCTCACAGCACTTTATGGACAGGTTCTGCATTAGACAGCTCCTCCAATCCTCAGATCTTACAGCTTTGTAAGAAACATTCAGTGTTAAAACAGCACCTTGTGCCCTCAGTCTTCAAAGCACTTTATCGACTGGCGCTGTATTATACACCTCCTTCTATCCCCAGTTCACACTGCGCTTTACGGTTCTCATGTCCAGCCACTACTATACTCAGACTTCACAGCACTATATGGACAGGCTCTCTATCATACATATAGCTCCCTCTATTCTCAGATGTCATGTTCCTTTATAGTTGCATTAAATGTTAAACACTCTCTTCTGACCCCAACCGTCACAGTACTTTTCGCAGACCTCAGTGCGCTTTAAAGGCATGGTTCCACGCTGCAGAGCCCCTTGAAATCCTCAGCCCCCATGCTGCGACCTCAGAGAACTTTACAGACTTTACAGTGTGTCACACAGCCCCTTCTATCTTCTGACCTCACGGAGTTTTATGGGCAAGTTACGAGCTATACAGCCGTTATACATTATACATCCCCTCTTTTAGACGTCACAACGCTTTACACACAGTTTTGACGTTATACATCCCGTTCTTATCTCGACCGCACAGCGCTCTACTGAGAGGTCACACATTAAACAGCGCTGTCTTTCCTCAGACATCACCCCATTCCACGGACAGGCTGCACTTAGCTCGCGCTCCCAGTGACAGCGTTCAGAAGCCCCTGGGCCGGAAGGAGCAGGCAGACGCTGCCTAAGCCGTGTTTACATTGGTACGGCGCGCGCGCACATTTCCATGGAACAGCGCTGACTCACTGAAGGACTGATATGCCTTTTGCCGAAGGCTTTTAACAAACCTCCCTTTAAGAAGGACCTCTTATGGGACCTGAGCGGTGTTTCGTGAAATAACGCTCAGACGGTAATGAAAATTAAATGTGAATATTTGGAGCCAAAAGGGTTCTTTTGTGTCGTGTTTTCCCAAACTACTGCACCTTATTAGATGAGAGCCCAGGGCTATTAGATTCTGGCTATATTCAGCAAGTGTTCAACATTGTAAAGTGCAGAGGTCCAGCCCAGCGGCACGAGATTTTGCCTTTATGAAGTACATGTCACTTCCTGTGCAATAAAGATTGGCATCTGTTACTCCGTGGGTTTATTGGAGCTGCTGCAAGGCTGGTGCAGTGACAGCCTCGTGTCACCGGACGCCGAGTGTCAGTCCCACACGTCAGAGGCAGAGCAGTGACCAGTGGCGGCTCCTCGTGGGTGGTGAGGCGGGGCGGGGCAGGGGCAGAGTGGGGGGTAGTAAACTCCGGCATAAGGCCGAACGGAGTTCAGTTAATAAATAAATAAATAAAACGAATGTCATTGCATGCGCTGCATTGATTGGTGACCAAGTGCACCCATTAGCACCGCATGACGAACAACCTACGCCACACACTGATCGGACCCCCAGTCTTTCTCCATTTGTGGCGCAGCCCAGCTGGATACTTAATGTCCTGAGCTAGGGCCCAAGGGTAGGCCGCGTGTCCATGCGCAGTGCGGAACAGCATTATATGCTCCCTTCTTGACCGCACCATCCATGCGAAGCTGCTCAGTGGCGTAACACAGGCCCCCGCAGCCCACGTGGTGCAGAGGGCACCCAAGTTCCAGGGGGGCCCTCAGCACAGTACTCTGGCCAGAGAGCTCCCAATTTAGTCTGGATGGTGCCCCTCCACGTACCCTTTCAGGCCCCCCCTCAAGTTTTGTTATGCCAGTGAAGCTGCTGTGTGACAGGTGCGATCACAGTACAGTGGCAACTGACTCAAGATCACTGTTCCTTGCACAGGAGTACACTAAACAAAAATGCACACATCCATATATTTAGGCTGAAACGCATGAGGCACCAGTCCACTGCACCACATGCACCGGGGCCAGGTGTGTTCACACCACTAGTCTTTCTGCTTCTCTGGTTCTGACTGGCCAGAAGAGAGAAACTGTTGCAGGGTGGGGCCTAGATGTTGGATGGCCAGGAAGAGGGTTGGCAAAGATCCCACCACTGTTGCAGAGGGCATGAATTTACTGAAAATGTATAATAACTTCAGAGTTGTTCCGAGCACGGGGTCCCAAATTATGTACGGCCCAGGGCCTCCAGAATCATTGGGCTGTCCCTGTAAGAGCTCTGAAATTACATGTCTGATATTTCCATGTAGGAGTTGATCACATTTTTGCTGCACACATCTACCTGAAGCTTGGTATCATGAATAAATAATCTGTGGAAATGCGCTTTAGGCAACAGCTCAGGAACATTCTCCTCTCCAAGCACTTTGTTGTCTTTGTCTGTGTCCTTCATTTATATCAGGCGCTCACTCATCAGCTTATCAAATGGAAGAGTAACACTTACCCCAAGGATATGACAGAGCACAGATGGTGGGCACTGAGAAAGAGAGGCTCCAGTCTGCTGCAACCTTCTACAAATGACACCGAAGCTGAATCATAAACCTTCCCAATCTCAAGGCAAGTCCTCTGGCAGGCAGGGCTTCAGTCGGCAACCATCTTAGGACCACGCTGGTGGAGCGGGGGAATTCTGGGGTTCCCGAACCGTAAGGTTGTCGAGTCTTCATGCCACCTCATACTTCTTTCTCCCACCACCTTTCATTTCCTGTCTCTGCATCTCACTCATGGAGGGTCTTACTTTATCCTTTGTCACTGTTACTTAGCTTTCTCCTTTGCCCTTCTGTTCAGCTTTTCCATTTCTCTTACTCTAGGACAAAGTCTGTCACAAAAAATAAGTCCCTGTCTTACAAAATGAAGCCATCTGCTTAAATTAAGCACTGACATTTCAGGTCTGATTGGCTGAACCAGACCTGGTTTCCTCCAGGGTGTATTATGGGAAAGTGAAATCACGAGAACTCACTAAAAACAGGGCTAGATGGGCTACTCACATCCGACATGTGAGAAGATATTACAGGGCCTGAATTAAAACTGTCACGCTAGAGCCCCATGTCACAAGATCCTGTTTCTAAGTTAGAGAAACCACTGAATTGCAAGAATAGAGCCCTCTCCCCTTCTGTCCTGAGAGGGCATTAGGGGCCTAATTTATGAGGCCCTTATACCACCATTGGAATACTTTTTGTGACACAGCGGCAGCGTAAAAAATGTGCCACACTGTGCCATACTTGCAAAGTGTTGCATCTAGGTAGATGCGTCACTTTGTAAACCCCTGCGCTACATTATACCTGCGACAGGTATAATGGGCCTTATTCATGAAAAGTGTCGCATCACTGGGGTGAAACAGCAATGCAACACTTTTCAGTGCGCCATCCTTGCGACTCCATGAATGCACCGCATTTACTGTACAGCGTTCCATGTAGCAAGGATTAACAGATACATCAGGAATCCTGACGTATCTGTTGGCGCAAACAGGGTGCATTGCTGAAGTGCATCTGCCCCATGCAAAAAGGCCTGTGTCACCCCTTACTCTTGCTTCAATCAAGCTTGAGGATTTGATGTAGTGATGCTGCAGAAGTGACGCATTTCACAGCGCTCCTTCTACGAGGCTTTACTGCGTCGAAAAACCCACCCTGCGTACATAATACCTGTTGCAGGTATAATGTAGCTCAGGGGTTTATAAAGTTATGCATCTGCCTAGATGAGTCACTTTGCAAGTATGGCGCAGTGTGGTGTATTTTTTACGCCGCTGTAGGGTCACAAAAAGAGACGAAACGGCGGTGTATGTATGCAGGGTGGGAGTTTTGACCCAGAAAAGCCTCGTAGAAGTGGCACTGTGAAATCTATGACATTTCACTGCATCACTTCAATGGCATCACTGCCTCAAATCCTTACGCCTGCTTGAAGCAGGCGTAAGGGGTGAAACAGGCCTTTTCACATGAGGCTTGCCCCATGTGACATCTCACATTGCTGGAGTAGCATCTGTTTCCAGACACACTACAGCAATGCGCCATTTTTCTCTGACATACGTCAGGGTAGATGACATATATGTAAATCCTTGCGAGGATTGCTGTATATAAAATACGGCACATCCATGGTGTCTCAAGAATGGCGCACTGAAAAGTAGTGTATTGCTGTTTCACCCCTGCGAGGCAACACTTTTCATAAATAAGGCCCTAGGCTTGTGTTCATCTCAACTCATTGAGCCATTTTACAATCTTACATTAGGTGCTCTTGCCTAGCCTTTCAGGACAGCCACACATGTTTTTCTACACCAGGAGGCCCTCATGGCAGTAATCGTGCACTTTAAAAATGCATTTTACAGTGAATTAATAGATGATGGTCTTCTGTTAGTTCCATTCTAATAAGTGATTTTAAATATACAATTTTGGTACATAACCAAAAAGAAATCACTGGTGTAACGCATTTTAAACGTAACCTAAAATAAATGAATGGTGTACCACATTTGAAACATAGCCAACAAGAAATCAATGGTGTAACACATTTAAAATGAATTGCTGATTTCATGTTTTCTGAGAGAAGAACAGGATTTTAGAAGTCTATTTTAGAGAAACTTTATCATTGAGCAAGTTCCACAAATATTTTAAAATGAGGGTCATTTACGATGTTGCCCAAACCAACCAGTGGAATGCCTTTCATATAAAAAAGTATTACTTCTTTTCCTTGAACAGAATTCCTCATTCTCCTGCAATTCCTTTCCCTTTTCTACCTTTTAGCCAGTACTTTTTAGTGGCTTTCTTAATTCTGCTGTGTTTTATGCCCCTTCCTTTTATACTTGTTTTTCCTTTTATTACCTTCTCCCCATTTTTCCCTTTTTTACTGTTTTGTTCCCATTTCCTATTTGGTTAGCTTAAGGGGGATTCGATTGCATTCACTCTTTTTTTCTTCCATCATAGCCCTCCATATCAATTCACTTTTCTGCCTTTTCTTTCCTTTCCCACTTCTTCCTCCCACTCTTTTCCTCTAATTCTTCCTCGTTCTTCCCCTCCTTCCAAACATCATCAGATAGAGGTGCCTTGCGAGAGTTCTTATAATGCATCCTTTTTGGGATAACAATGCATAATGCAGTTCAGGGTGGAGAAGCCCTGTGACCTCCTGCTTTGATCCCCCTAAATTGGCAGGGTTTGCCTAGACGTGGGTCCCTTGTTATCTTAGCCATTGGATTCAAGCTAACCTGACTGATGAGGGGTGTTACCCTAAAACCGGTCCCAGGATGATTGCTTCCAGTCCAGGGAAGACCTGACTTGGCAGTTCGGGCTGGACTGTTCCTATGAGGAACAGAGTCAAGACTGATTTGCATATGGCTGGTGTCTGAACTGAGGTGGCAAAATGAGCATAAGAACGATGATGAGTTTAACCCAGATCTAACAGTGCCTGAAGGCGAGTGTCTGAAAAGTTTCAGAGCTACTTCCATCATCTTCATGTGTTTGTTTTGTTCTCACTAACAGCAGCAGGATTAGTGCATTTTTGGGATTAGCAGTGAATTTAAAAGATCAATTGACACATCGTAAGTACAGTTTGGGACAGATAAAAGGGAGTCTCGACTTTGTCTTTTTGCTCCTACTACATTTTATATACTTCTAGTCATATGTCAGTCACACTATACCCTCCATGCAGGGCAGTAGGTTAGCACTTGGAGACGGAGGGTTAGCCTGGTATTTGGGAGCATTTGTGTGTGTGTAGGTGGACTGAGGGGGCTTGACAGAGAATGAGGTTGAAAGAGAACGATTCTACTGAGCCTTTCTCTTCATATGTGCTGCCAACATTCAGAGGGTGGTCAGCGAGAGGATGTTTCCAGTGGAGAAGCTTTTAACAAGCTGAACTGGGGTTTCCTTTTCCTCTTCAGAGAATGGGTGGCTAGGGATGGGCGGAGCTCGCAGAGTTCTACTCCGGAGTTCTGCAGAGTTATCTAAATACTCAGTGAAATTCCACGGAGTTCCACGTGCTGCGGAATGCCAACCAGTCCTTCTCTTTATCCTCTTTAATCGAGCTTGTAATGATCAGAGAAGGAGGAGGCAAGATCAAGCTAGGTTGTGGTGTTTTGTGTAAGAAAACTACATAATAAACTGAGAAGCTCTCATCAGATATGGGGCAACTTGAGCTATGTATAGGCTACACCTGCTGCACTCAAATTAGGACAACCTGCCTGACAGCTAATATCACTGTAAACCATATTCTGAGACAAGGCAGATCACGATGGTCGAGCCACCCCAGCTGTAGAGAGCTCCTTCACTCATCATATGACCTTTAGTCCATTCCTGAAGGAAATCCCTACAAATATTTTCCACAAACCCCAACTCAGCCCAGTTGATCGAGCTGTGCAGAGAATACCGGGAATAAGAACAGAGACCGTGGGGCCTCTGGGGGGCTGCAAGCATTGTCTTGTGATGCATCTGTATTAAATATCTTACTGTCTGCTCCTTTGTCATTGACCCCTGAGCGACCGAAAGTAGCCACAAGCATAAGCACACAGATTCGACTTTACGCCACTTCATGTACCAAGTGCAGAAAACTAAGAAGAAGCTTTTGACATGCAGTGCATTGCAGACATTCCAAGCAAGGCCTGCCCGGCAGCCTGATATTGGCCGGGAGCCTTATTTCTGTAAATCCCAACGTACCGTAGCCGTGCATGTTTTGTAACATGCATGCTGCTTGCAGCTCGCTGGGTTCAACCATATTCGGCAACCATCAAGATGTGTGCTTGCAGTTATGCAGTCTAGTGATTTTCCTTGTGAAGATACATATTGTCTGTTTAAACATGCCTGAGACACGTTCTAGTGTTTCTCTCTGGTCATGTGACTTACGTGTTTTTGCAGTCTCTTGTCTCTCAAGGAGACTGCCATGTTGAATCTTCTTTTGCTTAGGGGTGGGAGAGCACCGGCAGCCAGGGGTGGCTGGTGACATTTGAAAGTGGTGGGGTGTAAAATGATTGGTATACTTGACCGTTGCGAGCGAGCGTAGCGAGCGAGCCCGAACCCCTATAAGGAGGGTTCGGGGGGGTTCTCCCCCCGAGAAAATTTTGAAAAAAGAGAAGAGAAATGGTGCATTTTCAAGCAAATTTGAGAAAGCAGGAAGGTTAATAAAGCAATTGTGAAAGTGCAGTTATAACATTAATAAAGAGATGTCTTATAACATAGGTAGCTGCTTATTCTGTATAACCACAGAGCTTCATAACAGACTACATACCCTTTTCATTTTCCACCATCTAAACATCCCTCTGCAACAGCATGTTTGTCCCGTAATTTATCATATAACTTCAAACTCTTATTACAAAAAATCTAATTTTCAAAGATGTACGTAGCTCGTGTTATGCCTCGTGGCTCATCTAGCCACAAGGCAATGCAGCACAGTCATCACCTGCATGCATAGTGGCCATGTGAACTCAAGTGGTCATGATGGACTATGTCATTAGGAGATGGCGGTGCAAATTCAATACTAACGTTCTGAGTGAGGTAAAGCAAAGGTAAGGTAAGCTGCAGTGTGTCTTACCACTAATTTCTTATGTGGCCATTTATAAAGAGGATGTGAGGTGCAGAGAACACACTTCGAGGCACTTTAGATGTTCCACGGTGTTTATGCTGGTATTCAGTGGGAAATTTAAAGAAGAATCAATGACAGTGGGCGCAGCTCGATATTCTTCAATGCTATCACCAGCTGCAAATAGTTTAATTGAAGCCAAGATGGAGCACTTCTAAAAATCATGTTTTCGGGCTCTCCCCTTAAGTGTGGGTTCAATGCACTCCACAATCTAGAGCCCAGGTCTCCATGTTTAATCCGATTGAACGCTCATTGGGTAACAAAGTGTGCTGATGCAGAAAGCAGGATTCTGTATGGTATTAGACTTTGAAGGCATGTGTATCTTAACCATCTACCTGAATAGGACTTGTTGATGGAGCTTATGTCCACTGAGAACCAATGTAGTGTTTTACAAGCTGGCGTTTGTGCTCATGCACCTTTAGGTGCGGGCACAGTCTGACAGCTCAGCTCAGCGGAGAGGACTTTGCAACCCGTCAAAGAGCTTATTTGTGAGCCTGGTGCACTTGATGGTGTAGTAACGAAAACGTGCATTTGCGTTTCAAATGTCCGATCCTGCAGCAGCACACTTACAAAGCCCACACATCATGTGGGGGCTTTGTAAGTGTTCTGCTGCAGGATCGGACATTTGAAACGCAAATGCACGTTTTCGTACATGCCAACATTTCAGAAGAGCAAAGTGGGAGATGTAAAAAAACAAATCGGGAGAATGGGGCCTTGAATTGGGTTACTGTCTTAACCCGATTCAAGGCCCCATTCTCCCGATTTTTTTTTTACATCTCCCACTTTGCTCTTCTGAAATGTTGGCATGTACGAAAACGTGCATTTGCGTTTCAAATGTCCGATCCTGCGGCAGCATGCACTTCCAAAGCCCACACATGAGTAACGTAACCCGATTCAAGGCCCCATTCTCCCGCTTTTAGCAGCAATGTAGATGCATGTCTGCACCACCTAGAATCTCAACAGAATCTAATTTACCTTTCTCGACAAACACCACGGTCACGATGGCACTGGCAGTCACGTCAGTCACGAGTCCTCGACGACACGAGTCACACAACGGGTCCGGGAGAGCTGACACACACTGTACACGGCCGCCACGAGGTGTGTATGCAGACAGTGTGGCACCGCGTGTGTGATGACGCGACGGACTGCAGAGAGTGCGCTGCGCACCTCATGGCCAATCACTGTCACTGTGTTCAGACATAAGCCACAGTGATTGGCCATAGTTGCGCGGCACCCAATGCAGTTTCGTCGTAGGCTGCCGCGCGGGGTCTGAGACTGTCTCAGGCTCTCAGCCAATCCAGAGACGCTGCATTAGCAGCGCCTGCCCTTGATTGGCTAAAGAGCACGGATAGGGCTCGCCCGGATACCGAGAGAAGGGGCTGCTGCATGAGGCAACCCTCGGCCTCTCGGCCCCCTCCTCTCAGTACATAGTACATGGCAGACAGTGCGGCGAATGCGCATGCTTGTGCTTGTCGTGAGACAAACTCGAGCATGCGCAAATACATTGCGAGCCGCTGTCAGTCAGTGTCAGTGCTCGCCCCCCGGCCCCACCCCCTTGATGTCCCGACTCCCGGCCGCTACACAGTAAGAGCTGAGCTTAATTGCTGGATTTGCTGCAAGCACACCGCGTCGCGTGCGTTAAGTGGGGCTCCGCCCCTGCGCCCCAATGGACGCACCGCCACTGCCGGCAGCGGGCAGAGGTCTTTTTGCCGAAGTCCGCACTCCGCTTGGAACACAGAGTGCAAAAACTCCACGAACTCCGTCAGCAGAGTTGATTTAACCACCCACCCCCACTGGTGACTGTAGAGAGCACTCTGAGTTAAACACTATGCAGTCAGAGCACATTAACTTCTGAAATTAAGTACAGCATTACAAAGGCTTGCACATGCATTTTAAGAAGTGCTTCTTTTAATTCGGAATTCAACCATTTATAGGACTTTGTGATTTGTCTTCATCTACGAGAGACTCAAAGGGATTTCTAAACCTTTCAACAGCAGAACTCTTAAGTTGTTCCATATCATCCGTGAATAGCATATTGAGTCTTGGTTATGTACGCTGTATCCTGGTAGTAGGTATGTGGAAATCTGATACTTCACTTGCTTGATCGGGCTAAGTCTGGAAACATCACCCTTCACAAAGATGTAGGAAGCTTTCTCACCTCACCACAAGGGAAGGTTAAATGTACTCCTGTCCTATTTCCTGCAGCAAGAAGTCCTGCAAGCAGTCTAGCTGTAGAAAAGTTCTTGTCCTCCTTCTACTTAGGAATGGTTGCCCTGAATGACAGTCGGGAAAGGCACCAGTCACTGCCCCAAGAGCTTTGTATTTAATACTCGATGCTCCTGGAAATCCCACCCTGAGAGGACATGCTCACCTCCGCCGTCCCCAAAAAGTGTGCTGCCCAGATCGCCCGCCCCACCCAAGCTATGTCACTGATTTATTGTATGTGCATAGTATGTTTTTCAAATTGGTATTATTGCTACTACTCTTTTATACGTGATGCCTGTATATAATGCTCTGTAATACTATTTCTCACGTGCATCTCATATCAGTTCTGAATCTTGAAATAAAAACTTGAACCAAGACCTCTGCTGCTTGCTGGAAGTCCTGAAACCTGCCTGGGATGGTTACTACCTGGAAGAAGCCTGTGATGCTTTTAAAGAAGACTGGCAATGAATTATTCCATGTTCTTTTAGACTTCTTTTCAGCTGACCTGTTGAAGAGAGCTGGGAGTTTGTAAATCAAGGTGACGGTGCCTGGCAGACTGTCCTGAGAACAGTCAGGGCTCTTACACAGCCAATAGCCATGCAGCCTAAGGTGCATGATCATTGGCTCTGTGTCATGTCCATCTCTGGCAGTCGCGCTGTAAATGTGATTCAGATGTTTACACCTATGGGGTTGGGTCCAAATAAAGCTGAGGAGGTTGGACCAGAAAAGATAACCCGCGGATAAGTCACCTTATTACGCCACCCAAGGACTAACATCACCAGGATTGAACCTAATGAGCATTTCTTTTGCTCCTCCCCCTGATCCCTGGACATTTATCGTGAGGTCAAAAAAACCTTCAAGTCCACTTGAAGCCAGCATCCTCAAGTGCCCTAACAAAATACTGCGCTGGTGTATACATTGTACATGTGTATAAAAAGATGAACTGTTTAGGATTGGAGTGTTTTTGGTTTTAATAAATTCATTCACAATTAGCACTTACATTGTGCTGGCCACTACTGCACTTTTTCACAATTGTGCTCATCTTCGTGTAAATACATTTCCCGATATTTAATTTGATTTGATAAATAGAAAAGTGTTCTATGGTAACGCAATGCTTATTTTAAATTGGTGAATTGGAAGTGTTATTGGAAAACCTTAATAACACGCTCCGCTGGATATATGTGAACACCACAACATATGTGAAACTGATGTGACTCTAAGCCCCTAATTTCCTCACACCGATATGACCAGTAACCTTCTGTTAGGATCTCTGTGATGCAAGAGTGGACAGTAGGAGTACATTGGCCTCCTGAGGCAATTACGTAAACTTGTGTCCCTCCTGTCTACGACCTCATTGCAGATGATTGTGTCTGCTACCATTATTTCAAGGCTGGATTATGGCAACGCCTTGTTCATTGGCCTGCCATTAAACTTGATCAGGAAATTGCAGGTGGTGCAGAATGATGCAGCCCGTCTGATTTTTGGCCTGCCCAGAAGGGCGCATGCCTCTGACCTCCTTACCAAACTGCACTGGCTGCCCATGAAGCAAAGAGCCATCTTCAAAGGCCTCTGCATCACTTATAAAGCCCTATACGGCCAGGCCCCTGCATACATTAAGGAGCGCTTTCAAATATATACCCCGAGACGTATTCTGCGGTCCTCGGAGGCGGGTCTTTTAGTCCCCCCTCGGTTTATACTCACCTCCAAGGGGGGCAGGGCTTGTTCGACTCTTCTTCCACATCTCTGGAATAACCTGCCGGAACACCTGCGCAAGGAGCCCGTTCTTTTGAAATTCAGGAAACTTCTTAAAACTACCCTGTTTAGAGAGTCATTAGAATAACACCTCACTTTTTCTTATGTTATTGCACGGTACTAGGACGCTATCTTCCTCTCCAAAGCGCGAAGAGACCAGTTGGTGAATCTGCGCTATATAAATGTCCTTTAACATAACATAACATAACACTGCTTATGCTTATATTGTAAATGTGATTCAGGGCTTGCCATATAGTGGGAACTGGAGCCAAGCAGGCTCTGTGTGGGGAGTGAAAGAATGCAATTTGGAAGACAGCCACAGTGGAACTACTTGCCAGGTATATTTCAGACACATATATATACACGTATGTATGGAAATAATGGGTCTGTATCTCTCTGCCCATGTGTGAAGTGTGTGTGTATGTGTGGGGTGGGGGAGCAGTGCAGGTGACTGTGTGATGTGCCCACTCCTGCTGCAGTGGTAGGAATTACTGGCACAGTGTGGCTATCCGAGGCACAATAAAGCCCACCCCTACTACTGTGTTGCCATTGAGGTAATGGTGATCATTTTTGGCATATCGCGGTCATCCATGGAATGATGGCACCCTGCCCTGGTACGGTGATTACCCTGACATAATGCCTCCAAGCATTGTCCGATAGTAGGAATCGCGGGGGTGACGGTATCGACCCCTGATTAATGCTGGACCTGGAATAATGGTGGTAATTCTTGGTATATTGAGGGCATCTATGGCGTAATGATGCACCCCCTAATGTATTGCTGGTTCTGGAGTGATGGTGGCCACTGGCCAGTCACTGGCATACTCTGTGCATCGATGGCATGGCATAAGGATGAATTTGACATAGTGGTGAATCTTGTAAGCATTCATGGTGTGAGATGGCGATGTTTGGACAAACAATGCAATTCCCATGTGTGGTATATGGATTTACTAAAAAAAGAAAGCTTGCATTTCAGTACAGAAAATAGTGTTTTAGATGAGAATTATAACATTTATTTAGTATTGTAGAGTTTTTTTTTCTTAAGCAAATCTGTTTCTGTCTGAAAGCAAAATGTATACACTGACAAAAACTTTATGTTTGGGAACAAACTGTTACACACCGAGCCTGCGTAACCTAAGTAAACTAGCTCATGTCTGAACCTGTATGTACACCATAGACTGAGAGATAACACTGCTGCCCGAGCCTGTAAAGTATGTAGCTCTGCTGTCTACAGCCTAAGGTTGTAAGATTTCTGTATTTTTTTCCACCCTGCTGAAAGCATTCCCAGGCATAGTATAAGACAAGCACTCTGCTTGAAAAGGGGTACATTGGAAAATGCAAGGATCTGAAAGGCACTAGTGAAAAGTTGTTTTATAAAGAACTGGTGCATCGCAAAGCCAATAGGTCTCGCCTTTATAATGCAAGTGTCGAGCTGTTAGCATTACCATCAGTTGTCTGTCAAGTGTTGCTTAAAAATAATAAGAGAATAAAAAACATTTCTTTGCACCTACCATAGGCGGGGCTAGGCACACACACCTGCTCAGCGCCAGGATACTCTCGCACTGCGATAGTGTGCTTTACAAATGTACATAATAAAACACTGAAGGAAAAGCAAACATACCCAATTGTATCTGGAAATTGTACATTCAAATCAATGTTTTCAATCTTTAAGAATGTCTGAAACGCTGAACAGAGTTAAAAAAGAATAAGGAAGTGTCACAATTTAAAGGCAAATGCTTCTCAAGGCCTTATTTACTTTTCACAGGATTTAGCCATTTGGTCTTATACGTTAGCCCAGAGAGCAGATTTATGGGCCTCCAGAAGAAGTGTCATGCTATGTACAACTTCTGCCTCAGATGTGCACTGAGTGAGTGCAACAAATGGCCCTTCCCCCAGCACCATAATAACCTCTATGGGCCACATCGTGTGCTTTCATGCAATATGTGGAATGCAGGAGATAAGATAAAGACAAACCCTTAAATTCCGATTTTTAGCCACTCCTCAACAAAAATATCCCTAGTACTGTTCTTTTACAGACAAGCTGGGAGGAGTGGGGAACAACAAAGCTCGGGGGAGTGGGTATTTGAGTGGGAAAGCAGAACAAGAGATAGAGAGATGAAATACACATGCACTGTCGTGGAGTGCTGAATTAAAATTAAAAAAGTAATTCCCTCAATGTTAGCATTGGAAGGGTACAAGTCATTTAATTAAAAGGATAAAAGAGACTGTGCTCCAACTTGGGGACAACTCACAAGAAGAGTAAGACAAGCCTTTAAAAAAGAAGAAAACAAATGAAAGTGAAAATAAAGTCAACCAGTGGTAAGCAATGGGCCTGCTGTAGGCACACTGTAAGTTCACAATAGGTCTTTTGCAAAATACAGCGTGTGCTGTCTGGTAGGCTCTACATAAGAAGCATTGGTAAATGCATTAGGTTTCGCCTATGGGATTAATAATAAATTAAGAGGTAGTGATGTGAGGGGGGACAGGGGAAGATTTTTGTTTGGCAAACCACATTTAAGCAAAGTCCTGTGGAGGCAGATTGTTTCAGATACCTGACCATCTAGAGAGAAATGTTGGCACATTCTGGAATGTGAGCAACCGCCACCCTAACACTTTACCAATCAGATGACAAGTGATCAGGGGGAGCATGGAACGGAGGGGTGTCAGTGTGAGTGGGGAGGAAGTGGGAAGCGGTGGGAACAGAGGGGCCTGCTTTCCCTGTTTGCTGTAACAATGACAGCTAGCTAGTTGTTGTTCACATGGCCAGGTGTTATGGTGAATCCAGTTCGCTGTCGTGTTCAGCTGGTTCTGAACTCGAGCTTTTAAGTCAGCTTTACAGCTGAGGTTGATTAATGACACAATCTAACTACAAATACTCTTCAGAATACTGGTGGGAGGAATATACCCAATGCATCCATTCAAGAAAAAATAAAAAACATTATTGTCACTGGATTTAACCTTGTCAGAAGATTTCATTTACATTAGCATCCCATATTATTTGAAAGTGCTCTTCATTAGGTCGAGCCTAGGCAGCGCGCATGCGCTACTCTAGGAGATGAGCTTTTGGCACCGGTCTGCACTTTTTAGACACTCGTGCATGCCACGGCATCTACCTTGCAGGAGCTAGTAGCGGTGCACAGGGGCCATCTGTTTGTAATTTACATTTGCCTTGCCTGTCTTAAATGGTGAATTTAGCACGCCAAACTGTTTGGGGATGTCAGTATTTCAACTGCAGTGTATCCGGCCATCACACAAAATTATAATTCCACCTAACACATCAGTTATCTTCGCTTTCCGAGATCTGAAAAGTGGATTGGATTTGTCATAAAGGTACACCTTTATGACCCTATGACAGGCACGGAGAGAAACTTGCGCTGCTTTCAGCCTCAACGAAGATCTCATTCGTGCATCATCAGGGACACCCATTTAGACCATAATATCACCCAGACGCCTAGAGTTGACGTGGTTCACAGTGTGCGCTACATAAGATCATGTGTTGAAAGAGAAACACCCCAGAAAGACAGCATCTCGAAAAAGTAAATACTCTCAGAGAATACAAGATGAAGTAAAGCTTGCGAGTTAAGAGGGGCAGCATCACAGACGTGACTTACCTTATGGTTTTTATAGCCATTATTGGTCAATAAAACAGTTTTTTATCCATGGAGTTAAGGACATGAATAAAGGGCCCAGCAGAGAAGGTTCCAACAACAGATTTTTACTACTGCAATTATAAAAGCATAGTAAAAATCCAATTGGTCGCACACTGCTCGTCCTACCAGCGTGTTACCCCAAAGCATTGTGGTCCATGAAGTAAGCATCAGCGAGTGCGCCTCTGCCAGAGTCTTAAGCAAAAATCAATGTCGCGTTGGCCATCCCTGGACATGTGTTTCGAGGTTGTTACCTCTCATCATCAGGGAATAGGCATGTGTGTCGGGTTTCTGCGTAGGCTGCCAAAAAATGTTCTCAGGTCCGGTACCACTCGTGGCACGCAGGTGCGTAACCATGAGCTCGTCAGCCCCACCGGCTCAAGGGAGCCTGAATATAAACAAAAATCCAATTGGTCGCACACTGCTCGTCCTACCAGCGTGTTACCTCAAAGCATTGTGGTCCATGAAGTAAGCATCAGCGAGTGCGCCTCTGCCAGAGTCTTAAGCAAAAATCAATGTCGCGTTGGCCATCCCTGGACACGTGTTTCGAGGTTGTTACCTCTCATCAGCAGGGAATAGGCATGTGTGTCGGGTTGCTGCGTAGGCTGCCAAAAAAATGTTCTCAGGTCCGGTACCACTCGTGGCACGCAGGTGCGTAACCATGAGCTCGTCAGCCCCACCGGCTCAAGGGAGCCTGAATATAAACAGAAATCCAAATGGTCGCACACTGCTCGTCCTACCAGCATGTTACCCCAAAGCATTGTGGTCCTGTTCTGCTTTGGTTTTTCCTCCTGATAGAACCTGCTCCACAGAGCCCTTCTGACCCAAACCAGAACGTTACCCCCTCCCTAGGGCCTTTTTACATCTAAATAACCACATATATATGTACCACCTAAGGACAGGGAATTCCTATTATATATTTATACCAAGGTTTCACCACAACAACACACACGATCTCGCGACCTCAGTCAGGTCCAGAATCTCCTACCCATTCGGCAGCGACACACACGATCTCGCGACCTCAGTCAGGTCCAGAATCTCCTACCCATTCGGCAGCGACACACACGATCTCGCGACCTCAGTCAGGTCCAGAATCTCCTACCCATCCGGTAGCAACACACAAAGTCTCGCGACCTTAGTTAGGTCCAGAATCTCCTACCCATTCGGCAGCGACACACACGATCTCGCGACCTCAGTCAGGTCCAGAATCTCCTACCCTTCCGGTAGCAACACACAAAGTCTCGCGACCTTAGTTAGGTCCAGAATCTCCTACCCATTCGGCAGCCTTAGCACGAGCTCATCCTATTATTACCGCTCTACACGACAGGGGAATTGGGATTACTATATATCAGATCACACAAAGACTATTAGTTGAGCACAACCTGTTCTCTTAGTTCGAGGGGCTTGTTTTCCCCCTCATCCAGTTACCACTTACCTGACCAGGATTAACCTCTGTTCATTTTAAGGTAACTCTGACTAAAGAATAGGCTATCCTCCTATACAAAAGTACACAACACATGCTAACGTACAACAAGCTAAATACTTTATTTAAATGCCACATGCACATTCGCAGAATACATTATATATATAGACAACCTGCAAGGAAAGTGAAAGGTTAAGTTGTATACTCTAATAGTAAAGGGTTAACGTCACCTGATTATATTCTGCCTGTACTCAAAGGTCATCTAGGTTCCCTTCCCGTCTGCGCCTTGGCTTCGCCTGGAAGTCACACCTCTGCAGTCACAGATCCACTCCCTTCTCTCTTTCTCCTAGTCACTGGAACCTCCTCCATCAGCTATTCTCTCCTCTTTAGATTCAGGCTCATCATCTGTCTTCCCTGGAACAAGTAGCAGCTTTTACTGCTAACGGCCAGATGCCGCCTACGGTCTAGAAGCAAGTGCCAGTATCTGCCTCAGACTTTCACTAATATAGATGTGCATTCTCTCATGGAAATTTCCAGCTCGAAACCTGCCGCCCACCAAATTCCTGTACCTCCCCGTGCCAAGGACACGTTCCCAGCCGGCCGGCCTGTTGTAGTGTCTTCGGCATGAAGGAGAATACAATCCTTCGATAAGGGCCGGCCCGAACCGGTTCTCTCCAAGCGAATAACACCTCCTAACTAAAACACTGCCTATGACCTAGAAACTTCCCAAGCTGCCAGAGCAGGAGGAAAGATGGAGTCTCTCCCGTTTAAGGCCTACCAGGCCTGAATGCAGCACAGCTCCATTAGATACCCTTACTACAGAACATATTACCCCTAATGCTAACGAATCTATCCCCTAGGATATGTATGCAAACCCTGATCTATGGGGAAGAACACAGGATCATGTTGAAGTGCCTAATAAATAGGCTCTATACACTACTCTAACCCTTAGACTTGAATGGAAAGAGACTGAAGTCACATTAGGCCTCCCTTAACACGGGAAGGCCGGGAAAATCGGGCAGTACAGGTCCATGAAGTAAGCATCAGCGAGTGCGCCTCTGCCAGAGTCTTAAGCAAAAATCAATGTCGCGTTGGCCATGCCTGGACACGTGTTTCGAGGTTGTTACCTCTCATCAGCAGGGAATAGGCATGTGTGTCGGGTTGCTGCGTAGGCTGCCAAAAAAATGTTCTCAGGTCCGGTACCACTCGTGGCACGCAGGTGCGTAACCATGAGCTCGTCAGCCCCACCGGCTCAAGGGAGCCTGAATATGAACAAAAATCCAATTGGTCGCACACTGCTCGTCCTACCAGCGTGTTACCCCAAAGCATTGTGGTCCATGAAGTAAGCATCAGCGAGTGCGCCTCTGCCAGAGTCTTAAGCAAAAATCAATGTCGCGTTGGCCATCCCTGGACACGTGTTTCGAGGTTGTTACCTCTCATCAACAGGGAATAGGCATGTGTGTCGGGTTGCTGCGTAGGCTGCCAAAAAAATGTTCTCAGGTCCGGTACCACTCGTGGCACGCAGGTGCGTAACCATGAGCTCGTCAGCCCCACCGGCTCATGGGAGCCTGAATATGAACAAAAATCCAATTCGTCGCACACTGCTCGTCCTACCAGCGTGTTACCCCAAAGCATTGTGGTCCATGAAGTAAGCATCAGCGAGTGCGCCTCTGCCAGAGTCTTAAGCAAAAATCAATGTCGCGTTGGCCATGCCTGGACACGTGTTTCGAGGTTGTTACCTCTCATCAGCAGGGAATAGGCATGTGTGTCGGGTTGCTGCGTAGGCTGCCAAAAAAATGTTCTCAGGTCCGGTACCACTCGTGGCACGCAGGTGCGTAACCATGAGCTCGTCAGCCACACCGGCTCAAGGGAGCCTGAATATGAACAAAAATCCAATTGGTCGCACACTGCTCGTCCTACCAGCGTGTTACCCCAAAGCATTGTGGTCCTTGAAGTAAGCATCAGCGAGTGCGCCTCTGCCAGAGTCTTAAGCAAAAATCAATGTAGCGTTGGCCATCCCTGGACACGTGTTTCGAGGTTGTTACCTCTCATCAACAGGGAATAGGCATGTGTGTTGGGTTGCTGCGTAGGCTGCCAAAAAAATGTTCTCAGGTCCGGTACCACTCGTGGCACGCAGGTGCGTAACCATGAGCTCGTCAGCCCCACCGGCTCAAGGGAGCCTGAATATAAACAAAAATCCAATTGGTCGCACACTGCTCGTCCTACCAGCGTGTTACCCCAAAGCATTGTGGTCCATGAAGTAAGCATCAGCGAGTGCGCCTCTGCCAGAGTCTTAAGCAAAAATCAATGTCACGTTGGCCATCCCTGGACACGTGTTTCGAGGTTGTTACCTCTCATCAGCAGGGAATAGGCATGTGTGTCGGGTTGCCGCGTAGGCTGCCAAAAAAATGTTCTCAGGTCCGGTACCACTCGTGGCACGCAGGTGCGTAACCATGAGCTCGTCAGCCCCACCGGCTCAAGGGAGCCTGAACATAAACAAAAATCCAATTGGTCGCACACTGCTCGTCCTACCAGCGTGTTACCCCAAAGCATTGTGGTCCATGAAGTAAGCATCAGCGAGTGCGCCTCTGCCAGAGTCTTAAGCAAAAATCAATGTCGCGTTGGCCATCCCTGGACACGTGTTTCGAGGTTGTTGCCTCTCATCAGCAGGGAATAGTTATGTGTGTCGGGTTGCTGTGGAGGCTGCCAAAAAAATGTTCTCAGGTCCGGTACTACTCGTGGCACGCAGGTGCGTAACCATGAGCTCGTCAGCCCCACCGGCTCAAGGGAGCCTGAATATAAACAAAAATCCAATTGGTCACACACTGCACAATTCTTCGGGGTAACACGCTGGTAAGACTAGCAGAGTGCGGCCAATCGGATTTTTGTTTATATTCAGGCTCCCTTGAGCCGGTGGGGATGACGAGCCCATGGCTACGCACCTGCGCGCCTTGAGTGGTACTTTACCTGAGAATATTTTTTGGCAGCCTACGCAGCAACCCTACACACATACCTACTCCCTGCTGACGAGAGGCAACTACCTCGAAACAGGTGTCCAGGGATGGCTAACGCGACACTCATTTTCATTTTAAACTTTTGGCATAGGCGTACCCGCCGATGCTACTTCATGGACCACAATTCTTTGGGGTAACACGCTGGTAGGACTAGCAGAGTGCGGCCAATCAGATTTTTGTTTATATTCAGGCTCCCTTGAGCCGGTGGGGCTGACGAGCCCATGGCTACGCACCTGCGCGCCTTGAGTGGTACTTTACCTGAGAATATTTTTTGGCAGCCTACGCAGCAACCCAACACACATACCTACTCCCTGCTGACGAGAGGCAACTACCTCGAAACACGTGTCCAGGGATGGCTAACGCGACACTCATTTTCATTTTAAACTTTTGGAATAGGCGTACCCGCCGACGCTACTTCATGGACCACAATTCTTTGGGGTAATACGCTGGTAGGACTAGCAGAGTGCGGCCAATCGGATTTTTGTTTATATTCAGGCTCCCTTGAGCCGGTGGGGCTGACGAGCCCATGGCTACGCACCTGCGCGCCTTGAGTGGTACTTTACCTGAGAATATTTTTTGCCAGCCTACGCAGCAACCCTACACACATACCTACTCCCTGCTGACGAGAGGCAACTACCTCGAAACACGTGTCCAGGGATGGCTAACGCGACACTCATTTTCATTTTAAACTTTTGGCATAGGCGTACCCGCCGACGCTACTTCATGGACCACAATTCTTTGGGGTAACACACTGGTAGGACTAGCAGAGTGCGGCCAATTGGATTTTTGTTTATATTCAGGCTCCCTTGAGCCGGCGGGGCTGACGAGCCCATGGCTACGCACCTGCGCGCCCTGAGTGGTACTTTACCTGGGAATATTTTTTGGCAGCCTACGCAGCAACCCTACACACATACCTACTCCCTGCTGACGAGAGGCAACTACCTCGAAACACGTGTCCAGGGATGGCTAACGCGACACTCATTTTCATTTTAAACTTTTGGCATAGGCGTACCCGCCGACGCTACTTCATGGACCACAATTCTTTGGGGTAACACGCTGGTAGGACTAGCAGAGTGCGGCCAATCGGATTTTTATAAAAGCATAGTACTTCGGGCCCTTACAGCATGTTTTAAGAAGCTGCCTACATGGAAGCAAACCTCCTCATTAGAAAGTTGCAGTAGAATCCTAAATGTGTCTTTAACATACCTAATATTCTGATAATTCTTTTTAAAAAGTGGCAATAAAAACATCCTGGTATATCTTTAATAAAATAAAAAACATAAAATGCCTCATTGTTTCTCCTTTTTCCCCATCAGAAGCACAGGGAATAGCAGTTTGATTTATTTTAGAAACCAATGGAGAAACCCAACTGGTATTTGGACGTGTCCGCCCTTAGGCGGATCAGGAGTGAATGTTCCCAGCATCCCGGCCACAGCCAAAGATAGTTTGTGGGGCAATTTAGAGCTCTCAGAGATTTATATGCCATTACCTGCGTCTTTTCTTCCTTTTTTCTAATCAACAGATCTCCTCATGATCCCAAAATGCAAGTGTTACCTCTTTTTTTATTAAGACTTATATACATGTGTCTGGCCTAGCGACAACCCTCTGCAGGCCGATTTTATTAAGTTCCGTTTTAACAAATGACACCCAAGGGATTTGAGGACCATTATCACAAAGGAGGCAGTCCATTATAATATCTCTATATAGGGCTGCCTCCTCATTCTTCCAGATTGACAGTCACAGTAATATTGGTCGAGCTCTTATTGGTCGAGCTCTTATTAGTCGAGCTCTTATTGGTCGAGCTCTTATTGCTCAAGCTCTTATGGAATCCTCGAGATAGCGCAATCCCAGCTCTTAGTGACACTAAAATGAGAAGTTGAAATCGAAATCCTTCTACAAAACCTATCTTCTTCCTATTGAATCATCTCACAATTTGTGACTCCCCAAACTTCAGCCCCAGGTCGCTGTGGGACACACTGGGGCTTATAAATTTGCATCAGGGGCATCAATCGCCCACCGCCCGTGGGCTGTGGAAGACTACGAAGAGAACCAAGTGCCTTGGATGGATAAATAAACAGGTGCATACTCAAGCTCTCATTGAGAAGCCATATGCCTCCATCCTGCTCCTTTGAGTAAACCAAGCCTTTCGACTTCTTTCCAACTGCTGATGATCCGTATGACTTTTCCCATTGCTATTTTACGCAAAAACAAAACCCAAATAACAGTATGACATTTTTTTCTTTAATTTCTCTGGACCTATATATCAAAAGAATACCTTGAATGATTCCTAGCAAGTCACCTGCATATTGGATACTGAAGCATTTGGATAGGCTAACCCCTTATTGCTGGAGATTAGTGGGCTTTATTTAGAGTTTGGTGGACAGTATACTCTCACAACTGTGACACATAAGCTGTCTGCCATATTACAAGTGCATTATAGCCTATAGCATTGGTAATATGGTGGAGAGGACACCTGTCTCGTGTTGATATACTTTCAATCCCCCAAGCTCTAAATAAGGCAGAATTCATGCATTCCACCACATGTTTGGGAAGTCTGCTGTATACAAGGAGCACAGAAATGGTGTCAGAATACATCTCATGAGACGTTATCTGAATGAAACAGTCTGTGAAAATGAAAATTATGCTACACTGCATAATGCAACATTTCCTAAAATATTTACGAATCTGGCAGAATTCATGTATATTTCACCCAGGCATATTTAAACCTGCCACAAGACTCATCTGTTCCAAGGGAGATTTCTAGACATTCTAGAATACCTTGGTACTAATGACAGGAGAGCATCGCAGCTTTAGTCTGAGATGCACACAAACTACCAAAGCGATGAACCAATCATAACCTTACAAAGCGGCCTTGAAAGACCCACAGCTTTTGCCGGAATTCAGAGGGGAGCTGAAACTGGACAAAAGCAGATTTGGGCCTCGGAGTTTTGGAGCTGCATGGAAGGGTCAATTTTGCTCTTTAAGTTCAACCCTTTCCTTGGTAATAAGGCCATTTTTATGTCGCAATCTTGAGACCCGTTGTGAAGGTGCCATAAGGCAGCCAGCTACAGCTGCCTTAATGTATCATCCGCCCTGGCTGGAAGGTCAGCTGGAGTTACAAAAGAGATTCGCTGTTCAGGGGCAGAGCCTTGCAGGAGGAAACAAGGGACGGTGTGTGGACCCTAGATTCAAGCCTCCAATCAGACTTTTACAAGCAGGTCTCAGAATTAGGCCTAGGCGAAAGTTACATTACACTGGCGTAATTAGCGTAATTTCGGGAATTTACCATTATATGTTGTAGCACAATTTCCAAAATAATGCATAAAAGTTACATAATAACGTGAACGTCCAGTACATTAGAGCAGCTGGTTCTAGCGCCACTATGTATTCGCGCTATTTTTTAAAATTTAAAATGCATCTTCATTTAAAAAACTAGCTGAAAAATGCATTTCACAGTAGAATATAGTGCTAAATTATATATTTGCATATCCTGTAAATATGCATAATTTGACGTAATTTCCTCAAAATTTTGTGCAACTACGCAAAAGCAAATTACGCAAATTTTGCACATCACCTTCTCAGAACCCACATGAGTGATTCGGCAATACAACATTGTATTGCATATCATTGGTATTTACCAAGCACTTTCCTACCACTTGCAAGCCCCAAAGCGCTTTCTGCATGACGAGGAAATAATTGTGCCTTATGTATCATTTAAAGAGCGCTTCACACACCTTGGTCAGTCATAGAACACTCCGATTTCTACTGGGTTCCTGTTAGCCCTTCAGGTGCGTGGTTGAAAGGATGTTGGTTGTAGTGAGACCTACGCAGGAATACTTGTGTGGTGTGCATGAGGGTTGAACGCGTCAAATTGCACAACGCATAAGTATATGGTAAAATAGTCTAAGCTTTCCACAAGGCAATTTATTTCCACGTCATTAAGTGAGTAAATCAGGTCCAGGTTGCTTGCTGTTTTAGGCAAAGCGACACTTGGCTACACTCTCCCCTCTTGTTAGCATGCCCTGATCTCTCCGTGTCAGCAGGCCCCTTTGACCAGTGTCTAAAAATGGACAATGCGCAGAGTAAAGGTGTGAATGCAAGCACTTGCAACAGAGGCGGCTACCATGTACATTGAGTGGGGGGCGGGTGTAAAAAAAATGAATTACATTCCTCCCCCGTGCAATGTCCTCCTTCAGTCTTCTAGCAGACTCCCACACGGGACCGAGCAAACTCCCCTAACCAATCCTGGTGCTGCTCTCACCAACATGAAAGCAGTTCCAGGATTGGAGGGAGCAGCCTCACTCATCACTCTTAAGAACACTGGAGGCCTGCGCTTACTCTAAACTAGGTTGGAGAACTTTAAAATGTGCATGTCTGGCTGGCCGTCGCAAGATGGCCGGCCAAAGGGACATGCACATTTTAAAGTGCACAGCTCCATGCTGCTGCAACTCAGCAGCACTGGCCCTGTCCCCACACTTAGTACGGGACTGGTTGCTGAAAAATAAGATGGTAATAAATAAACTTTATTCCCATTATATTTTTCTGCTCTGGGCTGGGGCTTTTCTTAGTGGGGCGACTCTCCTCCGCTCAATCGAAGGAGGAGCCCCTGACTGGCAAGTAATCACAAATGATGGGGGTCACGGGAACACTCAAAGCCAGCAAGTTAAGCGTTTGTTTCCCTCCTTCAAAAGGACTGCCCAGGTGGCAACAACACGGTTGCCCTTGAATGAGTTGAAGCAAGTGTAGCATGTGCTCTAGCGGTGTCATGGACATGGATGACAGAGTATCATGGAGCAGGCGTGCACCGCACAGAATCAGGCTGCTCCAGTGATTCATTTCAGCAAGTGGTTGCAGGTGGGGCCCACTGGTACTCCGTTTTGGGATCTGGCACTTAATTTTCCTTAACAGATTTGATCCAGAGTAAGAGAGTGAAAAACACAAAGGGAGGAAACCAAAAGGAAGAAGACAGAAAAACTGTGACAAAGGGAGAACGCAGGGATGAATAAAATCTGCAAAAGACATGAGGTGAAATCAAAACTACACAGCCTTTGTATTCAGCAGCCCAACCTTCAATAGCACCAGAGGTGGGATTCTGAACCAAACTTTGGGCCCGACACTTATTCATTTACAAATTAAGCTCAGATATTCCAAAGAGGGCACACAGGAAGCAGCACCCTTCCCATGCCATGGATTGTGGATCAAGAGAGGCGCTTTATTTGAGCCTGGCAGCTGTGAAAGAATCATGCAGATTACCAGCCGGCACTGCACAGACCAGGCTGGATTAGTGAAGTTATGCCTCAGTTTCCTCTGCGTTGTGGTGTGTCTGATCTTTTAAACCCCACACAAAAGCCCCCATTCCTCTCTGTTGTAAACTGGATTAGGGCTTTTGTACATGTCCGGTTGTGCTGCACTGTGTGGGGGCATGTGCCCAGCGCAGTGACCGGCATCACAGGCACTTGTTGTCCCCATGATGTTGGATTGTTCTGTTATCACTCACACAGCCGTGCCTTTTCTTAGAAGATTTCATGTGCAAGGCAAAGGAAAGTTTAAATCTTACTACTCAGCATAAACACGAGAGACAGAAACAGAGAAAAAAGAATGAAAGACAGACAGCAGAGAAGAGAGCAAGAATAACAGATTTCAGAAAGGAAAGAGCATTATAGGAAGGACAGAATAAATGAAAGATGTTATGTTAATTTATTCAACGCAGAGCTACTCAGAAGTGTCCCGGCGCTATAGACCACTGGGGAACCCGTCCTGGCTATCCCTGTGAGATGGTCCCTTTCTGGGTATCTCCAAGGTGAAACCAGGCATCCCCGGCGTCTGTGGGGGGCCGTTGTAGAGATGAGGCAAGCTTAATGCCCAGAGTTGCCGAGTGTGTTCCTGGTTAGAGTAGGTACCGAGGCGAGAATTATCAAGTCCGTTTTGACCCTGGTCCACGACCCTGCTGCGTCGGGAATTGAACCCTGGTCCCTGGCCGATTCTCTGCTTACGGGTCTGCCGCCTCTAACCAGTGAGCCTCCACCTCTCCACAAGATGCAGAGTGCATGAGAGAGAGGATCACAAGAAGAAAGTGTAAAACGGAGAGCAGAGGCAGGAAGAGCGGCGCAAAAGCAGTGGTGGCTGGTGATCTATGAAAGTGGTGAGGCGTACCGCTTGCCAGGAAATCAGCCCATTGTTTTCAAAATCTGCCTTGGAACTTCCCCATATGTTAAGAATGATCTTGGCTGTGCCTTATGTCAGCATTTGTTTTGTCATGGGCACCCCCTTATGCCAAGAATTATATACAATATTCCATTAGCAGAACGTTGTCCTTCATACTGCCCGCATACCGTGTGAGGCATGGCTGTCAAAAACTACCTCCAGTATTTTAAAGCTAGCCTTTTTTCATCGTTTGCTTCCCCAACCCACCCCTCGGCCACAATATGCCCTATTTGCCCTCTCTGAGGCAAATAATTACCTCCAGTATGCAAGTACCAGCATTTTGCCTTAGCTGTCCCCTTGTCAAGTATTACTTCCATTATTTCAGGGCCTGCATTTTGTCTCGAGTGTTCTCTATGCCAAACATTACCTCCAGTGTCTCAGAGCAGCATTGTGTCACTGGTGCCCCCATGCCAAGAATTTCCTCCAATATAAAAGTGCCAGCATTTTTGCACAGGATCCCCTATGCCAAATATTAAGTCTAGTATGTCAGCCTTGCATTTTGCCATGGGGGCTTTTCCTTATTCCAAGAATTATTTCCAAAATGCCAGCGGCAGCATGCTCCTTTGGGTGGTGCCATAAGTCCAGAATTATGCTGAGTATGTCATGGTTAGCGACATACTAACAATTATGGAACACTCAAACAAACACTCTCTTTATCACACTTTCTCACTTTCACTCATACTCACTCCCTCTCATATTCACCCTCTTCCATTCAATCACTGTAACTCACACACTCTCACGTACTCACTCATACTCACTCTCATTCACTGATACTCACACACGAACATTCTCGTACTAACAGGTTTTCACCCACACGTACAAAAACACTCACACTCACCCTTTCACACTCACTCACTCTGGGCCCTAGTGCAACTGCACCTGCTACACCACTCATATGTACATCACTAACTCACTTCAAATCCTTCTCATAGTCTCCACTCACTCCTTCTAACCCATTCACATTCCTTCGCTCAGTCCCTCATACTCACTTTCATGGATTTATAGACTCAAACTCAGTTTCTCATTCATTTAAACTCGCATTGACACTCTCAACCACACTTGCGTATGTGCTTTCCCTCAGTCTCATTCGCTCTCAATCGCTCACAAACTGAGGCTTTTTTTAACTTACCTTGCGTCCTTTACTAGCAACTCGCGGGCTCCAAGGCAGCAGCAGAGCAGGACTCTGGCGCAGGACATTGGAGCCAGCATGCCATGATTCCGAACGACTAGCCTGACATAGCAGCAAGGCTCGGTTTGAAAAGGGGACGACTACTCACCACAACCCCTCTCACAGCATCTTGATAGGCCTGGAAGCACAGCCCTACAGGAAGCTCGGACGAGTGCTGGGGATCCGCCTCCTGCTCTATGCGACTTCTCATTGGCCTCCAAGATGCACCGCTGTATGCCCTGATATCCACATTTTAGCAGATATATGGTGCTGCCTGAGGCATGAGCTAAATGAGTGTCTGCTAAATGAAATGGATTTGGCCTATGCGTGGAGATCATGGTTGAACTACGCCCGCCACGTGTGAAATTGAGATATCCACCTGCAGATTTCTGTGTTTTTTTAACAACACTCTGTAGATAGATCATTGGTGAGTACCCTTAGCCCCCTCCTCCTGTCTTCAGGAGCCTGGAGATGAGGTCCAGAGGGCTGCACACTGTTATTGTTCATGAAAGCACAAGTGTTCTCATGAACACTGTCCAGTTAGATACTTACCAGTTATGGCAGGGCAGTAAGTGGCACCTCACAGGAAGCAGTGCTGCACCCTGAAGCCCCCGGCAAGCAGCCACCTCAGGCAAAATCAGTGAGCGAAGGGGACATAGCCAGGCATGGTACAAGGTTTTTCAGCACTACAGGCAAAATAGCATGTTCCCTGGTGAAATGAAACCCATACAAATATTCATATGTTGTCATTTGGCTCAACCACTACATGGCATACCTAAATCTTTATCTCACCTAATGGAACCACCAGTCTAGATCTATCACGAAGAGAACTCCTTCTGTCCCTATCACTTTATTCCTCATTCTTCTCCCGTACTTTTGCTGCACATACTCATATGAGCTTTTTCTGTCCCATCTCATGTACCCCCAAGGTCCATGATTCACAGGAGTGAAATGTGAGAGCTTTGGGTGGAAAAGTTTTAGGAGAAATTAGGTATTCAAGTCTCACTTTCACAAGCTCTCCTACACCTTAGTTCTTTGTCTTTCTTTCTCCTCCTGGAATCTCCTACCCTCACATGTCCTCTTCTGTACTGAGTGGCACTCCCTGTCTTTACTCTACTTTTTCCTCGTCCATCAGTCCGCTGAATTCCTCTCTTTCTACTGCAAAGCAACATGAATTCCTCCTTTGAGTGTTCCCTTGAAACACTCTTTCCTTCCTGACAGATCACTGCAAAGAATCTTGGTGAACCTGTCAAAGACCACACGTGAGACCGCTTGCGGCATTGGTACACATCTCCTAGAATATATATTGATCCTCTGCGGCAACATCCATCGCCAGGTTGGAATCTTCATGAACCAGCAACAGTCTGACAGCAGACCTAATACTAAGTTTTCTAGGCGAGCTCCATGTCTGCTCTTCCTTATTAACCGCGCTTCTTGATCAAAGGCTTACACCGGTGCACAGTTAGTTTGTCCTGCAGATGACGATTGAATGAGCTACTCCCCGGATGTGGCACATGGTTTGTCCAGCTGAGATCACCTGGCTGCTTCTTGGGCACTTAGCCCAAAGGAGAACACCTGCAATGCTGAAAAGGCATTTCCTCAAGTTAGTCTCGAGCCCTCCTTTCTCAGATTTGTGGATGAGCATCTCCAGGTATTACCATGCATATTTCAAGTTAATGAAATTGCATGAACCCCCCCCAACCCTTTGTAAAACCTTTTAAAACCCGCTGTAAATCCTGAAGAAAGAAGTTTGTTTTCTGATTGTTCTCAAACTCTATCAAAGCCTTCTCTAGCACTGCCAGTATTACTGCAATAGGCCGCTGTGTCCGCTTTAGCTCCCTTCTTCCCAGTGACGTCTCTTCGTTTCTTAGACTATTACCTTGTCCTCTATATTTCCGTGCTATTTGCAATGTGCAATGTCAACCCTTGGCCTTCAGTGTCGACTTGCCTTTCTTGGGATTGTTTAACAGATTGCAACCCATCGTGCGACCCCACCAGGTGGTTGTAGTGCTGAAGGAACCCATAGGTGATAGTAACAATCAATCATTCTCATGGATGCCACCTTCCTTTTGTCCTTTTGTGTCCCCTCCAGAGTGGCTCCACACAAAGAATAGTCTTAGCGCCTCCTTTAGAGACTTACCAAATGGAAGCACCCTCCCCGCCAGACTCATGGTTCCCCCACCTCACTGAGTTAGTAGAACCAAAGGATTTCTCATGGCGGAGCCTCCGCTTAGTCTACAATCAGCAACCATAGACCCAGTGGTCCAATGGACGTCGCCCGACTCTCTCTGACTATTCGCCCATCAATTAAATTCCCTTCAGGGATGGAGGGGATCTCTTACTATTTCGGGTGGTCTCTGCCAAGGGAGTCCAGGTCAGATCCTCCACAGACCTGGCAATCTACTAGAAGATACGTGATGCCTTTAGACCATCCTTTGCATCCAGACAGTATTTTTGATTGACTTTATCTAAGCTGAAAAATAGGTTTTTCCCTGATCTCTCATCTTACGCCCAACCCTAATAATGGTCTGGTAATGCAAGTAAAGCGTCTTCACTTCTATGTTTTTGTAGACCTATGACTAGAATGTTCGTGTTGTTTGGTAAACCCAACCTCCAGCGGGAATGGCGGAGGGAGCATCTCCAGGTTTTCCCATGTCCCCAGCTCACTGTGTGCATTTAATTGCCCTTCCCCTGGCAACAATGTTAGCATACACAATTACTGGGATTTCAGCAATTTTTCTAACAACTAGTGCGACGTGCACCAATGTATCCTCCTCAGTCTCATCAGGCCCAAAGCAGTGTGAAATCCCACACTGCAACCTTTCCCAATTCTACTGCTTGTCTTCCTGTATGTTCCTTCTTTCTTTTTTCACTGTCTTTGAGGCACCTCCTTTCCTCTTTTTTGTTGCTAACGCTCGCTTTTTCTGTTGAATTCTTCTCTCTTTCTTTCACGCTTTCATACTCTTCTCCTTGTTTCCCATCTCTGGACTGGCTGTGCCTGTGAAGCTCTTATTTTCTGGTTTCCCTCTCTCTCGTGAGTTGTCTTTTTCCCCCTCTATTTCCACTGCTCACCCTTCCTGTCAATGTCCCTTCCGTGGCTGCCTCAGCCGCTACTCTCAATCATACTGCTTCTGAACTCCCTGTTCCTTCTCTACTTCTCTTCTCTTTCACCTTCATGCTCTCCAGCATACCAGTGGCACCAGGCAACTTCCCATTCTCTGGGCCTTTCTACTCTGTTCATCTCTGTGTAGGCCTGTTCTGTCCCCCACTTCACCACCTTGGACTCAAATCACCCCTTCATCACTGCTTTCAAACGCCTACCGCTGCCGCTTTTATTGCTTACCCCCTCATCTTCTCACTCCTCTCTCTCGTCTTCCTCAAGCTCTGCTTTTGTATGGGTCTCTCATCTTTCCCCGTCATTCCGTCCAACCGTCTTTTGCCCCCAATACCTGTACCTTGTTCTTCCTCTTCTATGTGATCTGTCTCTCACTCTCTATAATTCTTCCTTTGTGCCCTTGACCTTAACCGAGGCATCTCTGTTATCACTTTTCCTACCCCTACCCGCTCCAACAATATCTCTACATCCTCTCCTTCAAGGCTGCCATTTTTGAGCATCACAAACCTCCATGACCAGGGCCGGCTTTAGGGCAGTGCGACTGGTGAGGCCGCACTGGGAGCCGAACCGTGATGGGGGCGCTGACCTGGGGAGGGTAGCGCTGTGTTTAGTAATAACTTATGATTGGAGATATGAGGGGCAATTTGCCCAGTGGTAGTGAGAGAATCCGAGGAGGCGGTCACGGGGTTTGGGGGCACCAAAAATGATTGTCGCACCTGGCGCCACAATCACTAAGGCCGGCCCTGTCCATGACCACCCCCTGAAGCTTCCAAGATAGTCCCTGGCCTTGATCATTAAACCCCTGGTGCTCCCCTTCAGTAGTCGAGAGGCCTCACCGATGAACGTGCCTTGGCAGCTCCAGCTGGAATTGCTTCGTGGTAAATGTTAACGAGGTTTTTTGTGTTGATACAATCCTGCTAAACCTTTTAGCTACCCCCATTTTACGAGCAATCAGAACTGAGCCGTTTACAAAAGCAATATAGGCGTACCCATCTCCAATGTTCGTTCCATCTCATTTATGCATTTTTTTTCAAAGTTTGTTATTTCTTAATGAATTAATCGAATCATGCGCATGACAGCGTAGGCCATTCTCTTTTAATTTACTCCTCTACATTTCCTGCCCTGGTGGCTTACCAGCCATTTCCCATCCTCAACCCAGCCTGACTGTTCTCACTCCCTGAGGAAGTGAACAATGCAGATAGCCCTGGTCACCTGATAGTGGCCCAATCCCCATTTCATGGGTCTGCCTGGCAACAGCCCCAAAGACTCTGAGCCCTCTGAGTGCTTTGGGGGTCTAGTCGGAAATACTTCCTCGACAGTCACTAGGACCCAGACCCTCAAAATGACCTTGTGGCTACTGAACACTTCTATTGTGCAGAGGTATCTGCCATACTTGGCAATGGTCCTACAGCATTGATCCCTTGTGTTGACCTTGTTGCGTTGTGCCACAACACAACACAAAAGGACCTGCTCTCTGTGGCGGTGGCCCTTGAGGTATCAGGCTGCCCTAATCCCGAAGAGTGTATGCTTCCAGTTACCTTCCCTCACAGGTAAGCCACCAATCTCCAAGAGTGCATCTCTTTGCCGCCACATGAATAAGGAGCCCAGGGTACCTAGTAAGGCCCTAAGTTTTTTTGCATTTGGGAAACTAAAGTCCAAGACAGACTGCAGTGCCGGCAGTGCCTAATCTCTCCTCCCCATGGACATTGTATCTTTGGTGTCTCAACAAAAACTTTGCTAAGAGGACACATCAACTGGATCTGACCACTCGTTGCCTCGGACAATGAAACAACGGAGTATTAGGAGTCAGGTACCGTCCACCGGTGATCTATCTTCCATGACGAACAGTTCCTGCCTGCAGTTCTGCAGGATCAATAGTGCAATATGGGGCCATGCCTGCTGATAGTCCAACCTCCTTATTCCAAGCCCTGCAAAATGCATGAGGGTTGAAAAAGCCCCTTGCCCGAATCCACTGGGAGATGGATGAGGAGAGATATAGAAGAAGGGCCTGTTTTGGTGACCATAAGCGCCCATTTTCCAGATCAGACCTAAATGCCTAGAATGAATGGGATCCTTGAGGCATGGCCCACTGTCCTAAAGGGCTATCTTTGCTTCTGGGTCCGGTGTCCAGCATGGCTGCTTTCAGTGATGGCCCGCCCATCGCATGTACCATGCAGCAGGATAAGCTCTGATGCCTTCATGGTCTCAGCCTGTCCTGTGGAGCAGGGTTTCAGAGCCCACCAGCACTCATCTTTAGGAACCAGGACTTTTGTTCCATTATCAAACTCTTACCAAGGACAAGAGAGATAAAATCTGAAAAACTGGCTATAAATAGGGAAGAGAACAATGAGAAAACAGTGACAAAGGGAGAAAGCAGCGATGAAAAGTAATTTTCAAGGGTGATTTAAAGGGGCAGGGAGTGCAGCGTGATGTTGGAAAGAGGTATGAGGTGGAATCAAGACTAGACACATACATTCAGCAGTGCTAGCTTTGGACTCCAAAGTGAAACTTTGCGTCGAGGCCCTTAATATTTGACAAACTAAGCTCCAGGGATGCCCAGCATCACCCCATAGTCTTGCCTGGTGTGCATTTCTCGGTATGTTGTAGTCAGTTGTGTCTTCTTATGCTAAAGAGTACATGCTGTCTCCGGTCACGGTGGAGTCTGCTAGCTGTGCCTTTCGCCCTCTGCTGAGCGACAACACCAGAGTCAGCTGTCAGGTTCCTGCAGCCTAGGAGTAAGAGGCGGAGTGCTGCCAGTGAGCTGCATTTCTCCCCAGGGAATTTACTATCCATCAGTAAAAAACTATCGCAAACGAGGATTAACTTCACAGCTG
Source organism: Triturus cristatus (assembly GCF_964204655.1). Taxonomy (NCBI): domain Eukaryota; kingdom Metazoa; phylum Chordata; class Amphibia; order Caudata; family Salamandridae; genus Triturus; species Triturus cristatus. Next base: position 860,961,880 of record NC_140593.1, read on the forward strand.
TCAAAAGACCCTGATCTGCTTGGCAGCTTTCCTCGACTTGCTGTCTGATAGAATCTGCTGCTTCTCATCACATCTTCAGGCAGCTAAAGCCGCGTGACCTCCAAGGAGTTTCCTACTAAAACTTATCGTGGCCTAGGTTTACTAAGCATTTGCGTTGACCCTGCATCGCGCAAGGAGACATAAGAAGAAGGCACAGGCTTCAGTAAGATTTAACAAAGCCGCACAAGAGGTGATTTGCACCGCCTTGTGTTTCTTTGTCGAGAAATGTAACGCACTGCAGTGGCTTCTGCTGTGTCACCTTCCATTTCGAGCTGGTAGGCATTCCCTGGGTGGAGCATGGGTGTTCCCTTGCATCTACCCATACATTTAATGCAATTTCAGGTTTACACCTAGGATTGCATCAAATCAGTACATCTCCTTGAGGATGACGTAACAAGGAGAAAAATCTTTTGCAATCTACATCACACATAGAATGAGGAAAATGCCTCTGTAAATTGTTTTTGTTCTTGCATAAAAACAATCTTGCCTGTAATGCAGGCACCCTTGCACTATGCTGCAAGGGTGTCTGCCTTGGTGCTAAGTAGCACACAGTGCGCGAGCGCAAGGCGAGAGCAGAAGTTCTCCATATCTTTGTAATTTTGGAGCATTTCTGCTCTCTCTCTTTCACACAACGCAGCACAGATAATTCCCTTGCTGCACTGCATTGTGTGAAATAATATTAAATATGCCTCAGTATGTATTGACTTTCATACAGACACTCTCTGCAGGGACATGCACGCAAAGTATTTACTTCTGACACATTCACACTAAGAAATGGAAGACCCCATCCATTGTCACTTTGAGTCGAAGCAGTCTTCGATGCAGGTCTTGTTGCCAGACAACCATTTTAGCTGCTTAAGGAACTGGGACAGGATACCCTATTGGATAGATGAAGTTGACATCAAGTACCAAAATATTGTGGTACAATTTTATCATATGCAACACATCACCTACAAAAATACCTAATTTTCAGTGTTTGAAATGTAGTTTACTATAATTTTGTCTATACTTACATTGTATGTCAAAATATTATTTTTAGGATTAAACTTGCTATGCAAGTGTCTACAATATAATGGTGAAATATATATTATGGACAAAAAATATTAGTACCAACCTAGCCCTAACCCTACACCTTAACCTAAACCACTCAAGCCCTGAACCTACTCATAGCCCGTAACCTAAGTGGTTCACCTAACCCTAGCCTTAAACCTAATCTTAGCTCTGAACCTAACCATAACCCTATTCATAACCCTTACTCTGAACCTAAAAATACACTTATACTAGCCTTGAATTTAACAGTAACCCTAACCCTTACCATAATACTTACAGTATGTCATTGCAGATGATGTCATGGCTTTCAGTATCTTTGTCCTACTTATTGTCTGCCAAATACATTTATGTTCAACAATATTACAACCTAAATATTTTGGTGCTACAGTCCCGAAATGGGTGCATGGATGGACAACCATCCCACATTGGACTAAAAATAATAACTATGGCTATAGTGTGTAGCGCACTCTCCACCTCAGGTACTTGCCAATCACTTTGCCTCACATGGAGCTTAGTATAACATGTCTTTATTCGTCTGCGTGTAACCATGCACTCAACATTCTAAACCTGCATTTACTTCTCTGCACCCTAAATGCTTACATCACAGTTCTATGGAGTCAATCAGGAGTCACAAGAGTTCTATCATTACAAACTTTTAAAACACTACATCTCCCCCTCTGTTAAATAAAAATGTAAAAGATTTTACAAATATATACACAATAATAGCTCTTCAATGAGTCTTTGTGGTGCTTTTATTACACGTCCCAACTGTGTCTTCGGAAACTGGGGACAGGCAGTAGAAGTGTCCATTACTGGCATTGGTGATGTAGAAACAGCAGTAGTCAGGGGTTCTTCACTCGTCCTTTCAGACCCAGTCTCTACAATGACATCAGTACCTTACGAGCGATGAGCAAGATGTTGGAAATGCGAGGAATCTCACACAATGGACTTCCCATGACATTGGGCAGTCACCTGCTGTCCTTACCCAGTCACAACATGAAATGGTCTAGCATTACAAGGAGCATCAGACTTTGTTTTCTATGCTGACGAACCAGCACTCGATCTCCTCTTGTAAACGTAACATCTTTTGCATTTCGACGCTTGTCTGCATAGTCCTTAATTTTCTTCTTACGATCCAAGTCTTTCATGCAGGTTTCTTCCTTATCTTCTGTTGGTCCATCGAGGTAACTTGGTCGTCATGGCTCTCCCGAACATCATGGTTGCAGGGCTTTCACCTGTGGTCAAGTGAGGGGTCGAACGGAAACCAAGAAGCATTGAATTTCAAGACAGTTTCAAGTTTGAGCTTTTTCTAATACAGCATGCTAGACAGTTTTCTTAAGAGTACTCATGAAATATTCGACAAGGCCATTGGCATGTGGTCAAAGAGGTGTGCTATTCAGATGCTTCACATTAAGATGACTTAGAAAGTCTCAGAATTTTCCACTGTTGAAAGGTGGCCGGTTGTCAGACATAAAGATCGCAGGAACACCCCAGGTCGCAAAGATGCTGTCTAATCTCTCAATGACATGTTCTTGAGGGATAGATGAGAGATCTTCTATCAATGGAAAATGGGAATATTCATCAATGATCACCATCAGGTGATGTCCGTTATCATGAGGAACGAAGAAGTCAATGGCAATACTTTCCCGTGCATGCGCTGGCAACTCTGACATGTTTTTATTTTTTTGGAGGGGTGTTGAGGGGTTTTTGGTGACAGGCAGTTGCATTGATGACAGGCCTTTAATATAGCCTTATAGCCCGCCGTAGCGGGCTATACCGGCTGTTAAAGGCCCGCTGCAGGGTTAAAGGCCCGAGCCGAAGGCGAGGGACTTTAACAACAGCAGCGGGACTTTAAAAGCCGGTATAGCCCTGCTACGAAGGGCTATAAGGCTATTAGAACATTCTGCCACTAGAGGGCAGAATGTTCTAACAAAACGAAGCCTTCAGGGAGCGCGAGGGGATTCAAATCCCCTCCGGCTCCCTGAAGTCTTTGTTCACAGCCAGAGCTGTGAACAAAGACACATTGGAATGTTGGTGCTCCGGGCTTATACCAGCCATTATAAGCCCGGAGCGCTCCATTGTTTTCAATGGAGCTTCCAACATTCCAATGTTCTAATTATCTTTCAACTCTCTCATCGAGATGTGGAAACCAGCCTCGGAGAGCTTGTTTGGTGCAACAATTCTACGATGTCCTCTATAGGCCACTTCAATTATCTATTGTAGCAGACTCTCTGGATTGACAATTCTCAAACGTCTTAGAAGAATACCTACCTGAGTAACGGACAGTTAATTTTTGACATTTTTAAACTTTTGATAGACACTGTCACGGGTAAGAGGTCGAGGGTGCTGGTACCAAGACTGATGTGCAATAATGTCTTTCAGTTTCAGCATGTCACTATCTTGGCTTGTGGCAGTGACAATTTGTTCCAATTAAACGGCAGCTGAGGAGCTTGATTTCACTTTGAAATTTATGTAAGCTTCATCCGTCTAGAATAAGTGCCAGGGCATTTTAGAGGCCCTAGTGAGAAGTAGTTGGCAGGGTTCTCATCTTTCCCTGAATGATGCACGATGGTGTAGTTGTATTCCTGCAATCGCAGATCCCAACGTTTGATGTGAGGAGACTATTTTTGCATTTGGATTGCTAAAGAAAGCCAACAATGTTTGATGATCTGTCACAAGCATAAAGGGCTTCCCATACAAGAATACGTGGAAATGTTCACAAGCCCACACCACTGCTGAGCTTTCTTTCTCAGGTTGTGAATAAACATGTTCAGTATGGACAAACTTCTGCTTGCAAATGCCACAACACGTCTGCAAGCATTTGTGTATATGCTGTGCTGTGCAAGGGTGGTGCCTAACCTGACGGGCCTAGCATCAACAACAACCTCAGTATGAAGCTTTGGATGAAAGTAAGTTGTTTCAGTAGCTTTCAATAGCTTGTTTGATTTTCTGAACACTTTGCTCACATTCATGTGACCAAAGAAAAGCAATTTGTTTTTGTCATGTCTCTTAAATGCGCACTGACAGTGGCAAAGTCTTGTAGGCATCTAGAGCAATAACTGGCCATACCAAGAAATGAACGTAACATGGAAACATCTTGTGAGGGACTGACAATCGACAGTGCTTGCCCTTCAGCTCGATTGGGTGTCATGCCACCATCAGAAAAGAAATGACTAAAGAATTTTAACTTTGTCTTATGGAACTCGCATTTCTCTGCATTTAAAGTAAAACCGGCATCAGTGAACAGCAGACACACTTGTGTGAGAGCTTTGTCGTGCTTCTGTTTAGCTCCGAAAACCAATATGTCATCACTATAATTAAAAGCATTCATGACAGGCTGTATGACGCGTCAAATGACATCTTGCAATAGCTCTGCAGCTGATGACACATCAAAACGTAGGGGCAAATTCACAACAAATTGACGCAACGCGGCACGGCAAGCCAGCTTGCTGCGCGGTGCTGTGCTATAAGGAAAGTGCAGGATGCATCGTATTTATGAAAATACAATGCATCCCTGTCCTTTCCTTTGCGCTGTCGCACAACTGACTGCCTAGTGCCAAAGCAGGCACCCTTGCACCATGGTACAAGGGTGTCTGCATTGTAGTAATGAATTTTTTTGGGCAGGAAGGAACACCTTCCTGCACATAAACAATCAATGGAGGCGTTTTCCTCCTCCTACACTGTAGAATGCCGCATTCATACAAAGTGGAAAAAAATGAGGAGAAATAGAGATATTTCTGTTCGTTATGCCTCCCGTAGGGAGGCATAGGCTTTTGACACGTTCCAAGGTGTGCAAGTCCTTGTAAATCAGGGAATGTGTCAAAATCTAAACTAAATAATCAGCATATCATGGCAGAAGGCATCAAAAGTCTCTGTTGATTTTCCTCAACTGATGTTGTTGCTTGGCCTTAAGAGCGTGCGTCGAACGTTCCTTCTCGAACATTCGACTAGGAGGAGGCAGGCACATGTCTGACCCTCAAGGACAATCAGGTTGCTGATCTACCAGAGCGACGGACACACTAAAGGGCTTTTGTGGTCCTCTTTGAGCTTTCAGGTCTGGTCAGAATGCAAGGGAGCTGTTTGTTGGACCTCTGGCACAGCAAAACAGGGTCAGGGCACCCCTATGTCCCATGTCATGTGGACACTTTTTCTGTAACCTAGACCCATAAGGAATGTCCTGGGCATGTGTGCATGCTAGGCTGTGTGGATGTTAACGGGTACTTAGAAAAGATGATTAACAGGTTCTTGCAAAAATAAACAAAGAAAACTTTCGCAGGAAATGGGTTATATCACCAGGCAGATTCATCAATCAGCTTCCCTGCACTTGTAGATAGCTATTGTCTAGCAGTCCTCATTGAGTCTCTGCTGAAGGGTAAGGAGGTCCACGTGGCACTGTGTGTCCACTCCTTTGGCTTTGTGGGCCTGAATAAGGGCTACTACTCAATTTCAGTGGGAACCGTTGGCATGCCGCCAAACTTTTAAGCATTGGCTTAATCCTATTCTAGAGGGAATGGGCTGGTGCTGCTTCATGCTTGGGAAGCACTGAAGCAAGATCTTTAACATGTTAGATTGGGGTTCCAGTTTACATGTCCATACTTTGGAAGTTGGGCAGCAGCCCTTTGCCAATCTGTTAAAGTTTATCTTTGAAGTTTAAAAATCCAACCGGTCATATTGGGACAAAGTTTCCTCTCTCTGACAGCTTTAACTTGCTCTAAGAATGGTCTATGTGGGTTTGGCATCTATGTGACATCAGGCAAGGGCATTCCCCAAAGGTCTGTTCCTGTAGTGAAACTTGTGTATTCCCTGTAACCTGAACATTAAAGATGAGGAAGTAGATAAAGGGACGAATACTTGCTCTGTTGTTTCTCTCTGGGCAGCAGTAATCTTCCTTCTTACAACCAGGACTCATACAAAAAGGATCACTTCAATCATCAGAGGGTAACCCAGGTGACAGTGACAGATGCTTTAAAGGTGAATGTGACCATTCTTATGTGTACCTTTGATGTGCTCTTGACAGATGTTATTGCAAATGTAATCTAGATTATATTATCTAACATCTACATTATTTACTAGAACAAATATATTGCCTGGGGGAGTCCAGGAGGCATCACCCCATTGTTTAGCCACTACTCTCTGAAATAATAATTGCTGAGCTACCTGTGTTACTGCACAGTGTGTGGACACTAATTTAGAGTCTCTCTTTTTTAATTTGCACCAAGGGAGTCCTTAAGGAGCAGTAAATCTCCAGTTTCAATTGTCCCATTTGATAAGGTTGCCTTTGGAGTATGGGCATCTCACACATCTAAAAAGGGAAAAATGCAAGGGTACCCCACAAACAAACAAAAAGTGTGGCCAGGATGGGGAATGGGGTATGCGTTAAAGCCTGTAATTAGTCTAGGTGTATTGGTTTTACTGTTGGCACTTTCGTTTTTATTTTTACTTTTATTTTTAGTGGAGAAAAGCAGATCCTCGCTTTTGATGTTGACACTTTTTGCTTTTACTTTGTTTAAGGTTTCAGCACTATACCCTCTACGTTCTAGTCTTAGGACAAGGTCGTCTGTAGATTGTTTTAACCCTTCCTCTGTGCTGCAATTACTTTTCATTCGCAGGCCTTCCGCTTATGGGATACTCTCTTTAAGACTAGTCGGGTTAAAGCTATTGGCATGAAGGATAGCATTGCCTGAGGTGGGTTTTCTGTGAGTCCTAGATTGTATTATTTTATTCTCCACATAAATTTCAAGATCTAAAAATTGTATGGACTCTCTACTAGTGTTGCATGTAAAAGACAGATTCAAGATGTTATTATTTAACTCTTCTGCAAATCTTATTGCACTTTCCTGGGAGCCTTGCTAGAGAATAAAAATGTCGTCTTTATATCTGACGTACAAAATGACATTTTCTGTCATAGATTTTTCTTGCGTCTTCATGAGTACTTGCTCCTTCCACCAGCCCATATGCAGATTCGCATAGCTGGGGGTGAAGCAAGTACCCATGGCTGTGCCCTGCAACTGCTTGTAGAAGAGTTTGTCAAAAATGAAGATATTATTATCTAAGCACCATTCTGCCATTTGTAACAACATCATTGTGTGCTGATATATATACACAGCAATATATATTAACTGCAGTAAGGCAAAAAAGTGTCTCTTAAGGTAAAAGCACAACAAATATTGAAAACCTAGTACTAACAGATTTTGAAAGTAAATATCACGGACATCTTAACTGTTGGACGTACACTACGTCTGTCGTCTTCAAGGTAGCAAGAGCCACAAAAGCAAATAGTGAGCTTGTATATATCAAAAACGATCCTCTAACTATTTAAAGCTGCCTGATAGTATGCACCACATTGACTTACACTTGATTTTCCACTAATGATTATTTGGCTCCAGTCACCATGTCTCAAATAAATCCTATTTATCCTGCAGTGGTACATATACTTGTCAACACACAAACAAGTGTACTCCATCAAAACAAAGTGCATGTGCTCTAACCCACAACAGGTATATGTTTAATTGATTTATCCTCAGTTGGCATATGTTAACTTACTTATACGTCCCTAGTATATGGTACCAGGAGTACCTGGGGCCTGTAAGTTAAGTGTCCCTAGTAGACTGCAGCACTGGTTTTGCCACTACTAGTGAGGCAAGGTAAAACACAACACCCAGACTGACACTGCAGGCTGGTAACTCACGGACAAGCCCACATCTCACTTTCTAATATACATGTCACCCTTAATGCAGGCCTAACGAGCCCTAAGGTAGGGTGCATATATTAAAAAGAAAGGCATTTGTTTGTACATGTCCTAGCAGTAAAACCCCCACATTGTCATTTTGCTGTAGTAAAGGCTAGTAGCCCCTTTGGGGAGTAGGTAGTTACACACTGAGAACTCAGCTGTGCTAACCTCGTAATGGTACTGCTAAAACTATTAAAAAAATTGTTGCCTTAAACCCGACTCATTGCACTAGTCGAATTTAATGTAACTTTTACACAAATGGCAACTTTAGAAAGTTACCACTTTATGCCCCACGTTTCTAGTGATTGTTTACAGTTGCACACAAGGTGCAGTCCTCGAGACAGGCTCCTGAGGAGAGGTGAGAATGACTCTAAGGAATTAACAAAAAAGATACACCAAGAGTAGAGGCGTTACTTCTCCTGGCAGGATGTCCAGCTTGGGTGTGAGCCCAAAAGAAAAGCTTCAAAGGGGAAGTCAACTTTGAAGGACAAATGGAAGTCGCACATGAGAGTGGCTGCTGTTTTGTTTTGTTCTAGCAGAAAGGCTCGCATCTCAGACATAGAGGGGAAAGCCGTGGACAAATCATTTTTTTCCCATAGGCGTGTAGCCCCCAGGTAGCCACTCCTCTGGGATGGGCTAGGACAGTAGTTGTTAATATATCTTCTGGGGACTCCTGGTAGTCAGGGTAGCCTACCCAAGGGGTCCGCTTCTGCTTGGAAAATTAAAAATATTAACAGATTAATAAAGTTTATATCAATAAAGAAGCAAAATGTACAATTGAAAATTTTAAAATGTTCTGTCACTACAAAGGAATTTAAAATTGGAGGCTAAAAAAGAAGTTAATATTCTCAGATTGATTGTGGAAGCAGTACAAGTGCATCAACCAGAATATAGTTTGGGTGATGAGTGGCTGCAACTAAATTTTAGGAAAGCTCCAACTTCCTATTAAATTAAATTTGTATTTTTTGTGTTTGTTTGTGAATTAAATAACATATTTCACCATGTGTATAAGGAATGCTTTTAAAAAAAATGTTTTGCAGTTCACATCATTGAAAATGCTTAGACCAGGGACTTGGTCTTCCAGTAATGACTCAGTGGGGGTTAAGGGGCCCCAATAATAATTCAGTGTGTCCCTAGGTTTCAGTAATGATTAGATGTGGATCCCCAGAAGTCAAAAGGTTAAGAACCACTGGCTATGAAGCTTCACACACCAATAGAACAGCTCTGTAGTGTTGCGAGTGGGCAGGATGGTTCATTCTGGGCTAGCCAGATGACACACTTTGCAGAAGGTTGTCATCAGCTGCGAGGGGACCTGGTAGTCAATTGGTTAATTAGTCGCCACATCCCCCTGGGTATGAAACAGACATAAAAGTGGTACAGTTAGTACCCATACCTCAGATCAAGTCTTGACTGGAGAGGGGACTGAATATATACTACTCTACCGTTCTCTGGACTCAGCAAAGAGAAGCTGCACCAAGAGGTGGACTGCACGTGCTGCATATTGGGCTAGAAAAGAAAAAACTCTTCCTGTGGTGTCTAGCTCAAGCGAAAGTCATCCCTGAGCTCCAGATAGAGAAAGTGACTCCAAAAGTCAGTTGGATGGCTCCCTGTTACACCCACAGCCTGGGAAACCAAGTTCCGACCATCAAAAATAATTCACTCGAGTCTGCTGGACCTGGGAAGGTTGTCAGATTACAGTTTGGTCACTCAGCACAGAAGTTACCTCAAGGTAAAAGGAACCAATGATTTAATTGTAAGCGGAGTCCAGTGGCAAATGGTTTTGTACTTCAACTGGACTTCGAGGGACATCGACCCCTGAGGCCAATGTCACCTCACCATGTTCCTGGACCAATGAGTGGCCACACGAAGTCCTCTAACAGCAGCTCACCGTCCTTGAGTATCTTCAGCATCCTGCATCCCTTGTATCAGGACCACTTCATTGATTCCTATGGCGTTTCGCTCATGGACCATGGAACGTGGACTGGAGACTGCTTTTCATGTGAAAAGTATTCAAGTAGACCTTATTGTTTCCTGTGACTGGTTCCTCGTCCTAATTGGTCCCCACAAGAGTTTCAAGTTACTTTTTGTGGCTAACCCTAAATCACAAGTAGCAGTAGATTTCAATGATTTATTGCACTAGTTAAAAGCTGTAATTCATTGCTTATTTAAAAATTCATATCGGAACCCTGTGGTGGATTTTTGTCGTTGAGGTGTCTGTTTAAGGAAAACAAGAAACCGATTTTCATAAATTGATGTTGGATTTTTATTGTAGTGTATTTTCTTCTTATTCAACTGTTTTTGTACTTCTTAATTCTTTCCCCTTGATCCTTTGATAAAGCCTGGCTGTTCTAAGCCTCAGCTACCCAGGACTGAACTAAGGTTTTACAAACTAACCTGGCTGGACCTCATACTGAATTATGCTTTAATTACATGGTGAGATTTACAACAAAATGGTCGCACACTGCTGACCTACCTGCGTGTTACCCCAAAGAACTGTGGTCCCTGTAGTTTAGCGTCGGCGGATACACCTATGCTCGTGTCGTGAGTGCAAGTGTGAATAGCATTAGCCATCCCTGGACACGTGTTTCGAGGTAGTTGCCTCTCGTCAGCAGGGAGTAGGAAAGTTTGTAGGGTTGCAATGTAAGCTGCTAAAATCATTATCAGGTCTAGTACCTCTCGTAGCAACGCAGGTGCGTAACCTGAATCCGTCGACTCCCCGGCTCAGAGAGCCACTAAATAGTTACAACAAAATGGTCGCACACTGCTGACCTACCTGCGTGTTACCCCAAAGAACTGTGGTCCCTGTAGTTTAGCGTCGGCGGATACACCTTTGCTCGTGTCGTGAGTGCAAGTGTGAATAGCGTTAGCCATCCCTGGACATGTGTTTCGAGGTAGTTGCCTCTCGTCAGCAGGGAGTAGGAAAGAGTGTAGGGTTGCAATGTAAGCTGCTAAAATCATTATCAGGTCTAGTACCTCTCGTAGCAACGCAGGTGCGTAACCTGAGTCCGTCGACTCCCCGGCTCAGAGAGCCACTAAATAGTTACAACAAAATGGTCGCACACTGCTGACCTACCTGCGTGTTACCCCAAAGAACTGTGGTCCCTGTAGTTTAGCGTCGGCGGATACACCTATGCTCATGTCGTGAGTGCAAGTGTGAATAGCGTTAGCCATCCCTGGACACGTGTTTCGAGGTAGTTGCCTCTCGTCAGCAGGGAGTAGGAAAGAGTGTAGGGTTGCAATGTAAGCTGCTAAAATCATTATCAGGTCTAGTACCTCTCGTAGCAACGTAGGTGCGTAACCTGAGTCCGTCGACTCCCCGGCTCAGAGAGCCACTAAATAGTTACAACAAAATGGTCGCACACTGCTGACCTACCTGCGTGTTACCCCAAAGAACTGTGGTCCCTGTAGTTTAGCGTCGGCGGATACACCTATGCTCGTGTCGTGAGTGCAAGTGTGAATAGCGTTAGCCATCCCTGGACACGTGTTTCGAGGTAGTTGCCTCTCGTCAGCAGGGAGTAGGAAAGAGTGTAGGGTTGCAATGTAAGCTGCTAAAATCATTATCAGGTTTAGTACCTCTCGTAGCAACGCAGGTGCGTAACCTGAGTCCGTCGACTCCCCGGCTCAGAGAGCCACTAAATAGTTACAACAAAATGGTCGCACACTGCTGACCTACCTGCGTGTTACCCCAAAGAACTGTGGTCCCTGTAGTTTAGCGTCGGCGGATACACCTATGCTCGTGTCGTGAGTGCAAGTGTGAATAGCGTTAGCCATCCCTGGACACGTGTTTCAAGGTAGTTGCCTCTCGTCAGCAGGGAGTAGGAAAGAGTGTAGGGTTGCAATGTAAGCTGCTAAAATCATTATCAGGTCTAGTACCTCTCGTAGCAACTCAGGTGCGTAACCTGAGTCCGTCGACTCCCCGGCTCAGAGAGCCACTAAATAGTTACAACAAAATGGTCGCACACTGCTGACCTACCTGCGTGTTACCCCAAAGAACTGTGGTCCCTGTAGTTTAGCGTCGGCGGATACACCTATGCTCGTGTCGTGAGTGCAAGTGTGAATAGCGTTAGCCATCCCTGGACACGTGTTTCGAGGTAGTTGCCTCTCGTCAGCAGGGAGTAGGAAAGAGTGTAGGGTTGCAATGTAAGCTGCTAAAATCATTATCAGGTCTAGTACCTCTCGTAGCAACGCAGGTGCGTAACCTGAGTCCGTCGACTCCCCGGCTCAGAGAGCCACTAAATAGTTACAACAAAATGGTCGCACACTGCTGACCTACCTGCGTGTTACCCCAAAGAACTGTGGTCCCTGTAGTTTAGCGTCGGCGGATACACCTATGCTCGTGTCGTGAGTGCAAGTGTGAATAGCGTTAGCCATCCCTGGACACGTGTTTCGAGGTAGTTGCCTCTCGTCAGCAGGGAGTAGGAAAGAGTGTAGGGTTGCAATGTAAGCTGCTAAAATCATTATCAGGTCTAGTACCTCTTGTAGCAACGCAGGTGCGTAACCTGAGTCCGTCGACTCCCCGGCTCAGAGAGCCACTAAATAGTTACAACAAAATGGTCGCACACTGCTGACCTACCTGCGTGTTACCCCAAAGAACTGTGGTCCCTGTAGTTTAGCGTCGGCGGATACACCTATGCTCGTGTCGTGAGTGCAAGTGTGAATAGCGTTAGCCATCCCTGGACACGTGTTTCGAGGTAGTTGCCTCTCGTCAGCAGGGAGTAGGAACGAGTGTAGGGTTGCAATGTAAGCTGCTAAAATCATTATCAGGTCTAGTACCTCTCGTAGCAACGCAGGTGCGTAACCTGAGTCCGTCGACTCCCCGGCTCAGAGAGCCACTAAATAGTTACAACAAAATGGTCGCACACTGCTGACCTACCTGCGTATTACCCCATGGTGAGATTTGCACAATCATTAGGCCTGGGCTAAAATTTTGTTCCGGTCGCAGAAATTGAGATAATTTGACATTTTCGCGTTCCGCGGAAAGCGCGAAAATGTCCAAATTTCCACATTCCGCAGCTTAGCGATAATTTGTTTCTTGCTCGCGCTGTAAAATAATACATTCTCACGTGCGCGCGATCGCCTTACCTGAATCCCCGCGTTCGCCGACAAGTTTTCCCGATCCGGTCGCGTTCTCCATGAGATGTTGGATTGTTGGTAGCCATTTGCGCTGTCTCGCGACCGTCCGCGCCCGCAGTGACGTCATACGTCGCGCGATCACGTCTTTCTTCTCGCGATCATGCACCGCGAGACAACTGAAAACAAGATGGCCGCGCCCGCGAGCAACCACATGGGTAAGTTGGTGAGCCGCGACCATGCAGAAAATCTCGCGAACGTGTAGGAAAAAACTTCCGCATCTTCGCGATATTTCCGCGTGTTTGCGGAGATTTTTAACATTTTCGCGATAATTTGCGAAAGTGAATTTCGCAAATTCCGCTCACCCCTAACAATCATGCCTTATAATAAACCACTTTCTTCACAGATAGTATACAATTAGGACAACAGGGAAGAATAATATGCAATTTCTTCATATCTGACTTTGGATCTGTCATTGTGTGGAGGTAGTGTGAAGTCTTCGATCACCATTATATGCAATCACATCGGAAGACTGCTGGATATGTTAGTTCTATGTCATTGTTTTATGTGGGATATCAATGTTTATATGGATTTATATACCTTTATATAATACATGATACCTAATAATAGCGTACTATAATCACAATCTACTGAAAATAAGTAACTGAGATTTGATGGCAACATCTGGAAGAATAGTTTGTGGCATGTAGAATTTAAATTGCTTTGATGGAACTGTGCAAAGTTGAAATTCCTGCGACTTTGTGAAGTTGTGAAGTTTGTCAACTTTTAAAAGTAGCAGAAGTTTCCACAAAAAATATTCAGCAAGATCATTTTCCTTTTGCAGTAGAGTTCTCAAGTAAAAGTAGGTTCTGTGGGTTTTTCCTCCCATAAAATCGGTTTGGAGAATGTTTCAGCCCTCATTGTGAAACCTCAATGGTATAAATTAAGCTTGCCAACTTCCCACTCACCCAGTCATAATCATGTGCGGCTGCATTTGCTTGAGTGACTATTCCACTGTTGCATTGTGCAGACTGATGCATAGTACCACTGTTATATCCAATTACAGATGATGGCACCAAAACTAAGTGTGCTGTTGTGTATCTCTTGCACACCTTTAGTACAATACATGTGGCCTCTGTCCTGACCCAGACCGTATGTAATTTATGACACGTAGAGCAAAAAGCAAGACCTTGTGTCCAGAATGTTTGGCTGTGTTAGGCAGAACCCCTGATTGGCATTTCCCCATTGTAACATTTTACCATGGTCTTAAGGCAGGAAAGGGCAGCACTTATTTTCAGTGGAACTGCCAGATCCAGAGTAGGTCTGGGCGAAATTTAAACGAAACTGTTGTAATTTGGAGTTATGTTTACTACATGAAAATCCAGGAAATGCCCCATGTAGCATTACTACACTTCGTTGGCAGTAAAATCAAAGTGTGGGAGAATGCAAACACGAACATCCAGAATGCGACCAACACTTGGTTTTTGCTCGCTATTTTTAGCACCAAATGCATCCTCGTGTCTAAACTGGGCATGCGGATACAGTTCAAGCTAAACTATAGCTCTAAAGGCCAGATTTGTATTTCACATAATTATGCTTAATTTTGTGTAATTTAATGTAATCTTCCTGAAATTTTACCCAATTACATGAATGCAAACTTCATGAATTTCACATACCCCTAAAATGCCGGAGCTGGTTAGCGTGTCCCCACTGCTATTGGATGAGGTGAAGGTGAGATCAGAGGACGCTGGACCATCTTAGGGCACATGAGTGGGATCCCGGCCGTCACTCTTTTCTTTAGCCCTGATCATTAAGTATTGAATTCTCCAGCAGCGGTTGCTCCTCTTGCCAATCTCTAAATGAGGCGGGCTGTGTAAAGTACTTTGTCACTCCCAGAATAACTGCTACCAACACCAAGTCTTTTGTATGTTAGGTAATTTACTTTATTGATTACAATGGGAGAGCGCCCGGCATAATGCGACTCCGAGGTCTTTTTTTTTGCCGACTCGCGCGTGCACAGTCCCCCTATTAATGTTGTCCTCGTGCGCTACGCCACCACGTAGCCCGCGAGGACTAGAGCGCAACACTACATATCTCCCTCTTTTTATTAAACAAAGAATATGTAGTCCACACAGTCCATCTGGTTGCTTAGCTTCCCTCTAGTTCAAAGTCTCGTAAGTGGTTTGGTCTTACCACCACTCTGCCTGCTCTAGTGCGCCTTACCGGAGTGGAAAAAGCTTCCTTGGTACCGTCCTCTGCGGGGCTCCCCACCTTGTCTCTCTGGGTACCCGGTTCTTCTCTCCTCGGGGTCACACTCTCCTCTCCAAGCTGTTCCTCCATCTCAGGTGTTACTTGATCTCCATGCTCCTCACAGTTCCCTTCTGCCCTCATGTCCCTTTCTTCGGCAGGGTTACTTCCTTCATTTTCTCTTGGCTTTAGGTCTTGTTGTGTCCTCTCGTTCTCCTCTGGGGCCATCGTAGGATCTTGTTACATTCGGACATGCGGTCTTGGGACCACACGTTCCCATCACTGAGCAATGCTGCTCTATCGTGCACTTTTTTCACTTGTAGAGGTGGGCTGTATTTGCTGTCTCCTTTCCTTTTCCGTATAGCTAATCTGACTCTCACCCATTCCCCTCTCTCCAGGGTTGTTGCCTTCACTTTTCTCCTCTGATTGTAGTACTCAGTATATATTCTCTGGGCCTTCTCTAGATTGTGCTGTACCACCGCAGGAGACCATTTGCTAGTGATCATCTTTTCTCTCCATGTTATGTTGTCTTTGGTGAAGGGATGTCTTCCTCTCAAGATTTGGAAAGGGCTATACCCCGTGCCGGTGGGGGTGATACGGTATGCCCATATCATATTCTGTACCTCTTTCTCCCAATCTTTGCCCATCATGATGGCTGCTTGGATGGACCCCATTATGACTCTATTTAATCTCTCCACCTGTCCATTACTCGACGGATGATACACAGAGGTGTGTTGTATTTTGATTCCGTTCCTCTCTGCATACTTGTACCACTTTTTAGATGTGAATTGCGGTCCATTGTCACTCAGGATGGTTCTCGGGATACCTTCCCTGAGGAAAACTGAAGTTTGGAACTTAATCACTGTCTCCGCATCCATTACTTCTTGGACGTGTATCTCCAGCCATTTCGAGTACTTGTCGACAAGGACGCACAGACATTTGGGCGTTCCTTTGGTGTCCAGCACAGGTCCCAGAATGTCCACTGACACTTCTTCCCACGGGCCACTCAGTAGTGTGAATTTTCCCAATGCCGGTCTTAAGGGATTCAGCGTTTTGTCCGCTCTTTGGCATTGATCGCATTCTCTTACGTGTCTTTCCACCTGGACGTCAATTCCTGGCCACCAGTACATGTGCTTCACTCTCATCTTGGTTTTCACTATTCCTAGATGTCCTTCGTGCAATAGCGCGACCAGACGAGGAACTAATGCTGCCGGGGGAATAACTTTATCACCGCTGTACAGGAATATCCCTTTGTCCCCCACTGACAACTCCTCTCTGACTTCATAGAATTTCCAGAGCGCTTCCCGCAACCGTATTTTCTCGGGCCATCCTTGTATTATGTGCTCTTTGACCTCACTAATCTCTCTATCTTCTTCGTTCGCTTGGGTCCACTCTTGATTACTTATCACTCTTTCTGGATCTTCCCTCACCGCTACCATCTCTTCATCTTCTGTTGCTGGGTTGGGAGCTTCTTCCATAGCTGCCGCTCTTCTGAGGTAATCTGTTAATTTCTTTCGTGTCCCCGGTATGTACTCTACATCATACCTGTACTCTAGTAATTTTAGTGTCATCTTAGCGATGAGTGGCGTGGCACTCGCATGCCCACTCGAGGTGAGCACTTTGACTAACGGCTTGTGATCTGTTTTGAGTTTAAACCTCGTGCCCCATAGGAATTGGCGGAACTTCCCCGTGGCCCACACCACCGCTAGCATCTCCTTCTCGATTACGCTATATTTCTGTTCTGTGGGTGATAACGATCTTGATGCGAAACTGAGGGTCTCCGTTATTCCTTCTCTCCTCTCCTGCATGAGGACTGCTCCCAATCCTTTCTCACTGGCATCCGTCGTCAATATCGACTGTCCAAGCGGGTCATATCCCTGCAGTGGTACGGCTTGGCTAATGCCTTTCTTCAAGGCCTCAAATTCTTTTTGTGTGTCTTCTGTCCACTTGAACGCTGTTTTGTCCCTTATCAACTGTCGCAGGTGGTGTGTCTTGGTGGCCAAGTGTTTCACAAACGTGCTATAATATTCTGCCATCCCTAGGAAGGATCTCACCTCTTCTTTGTTGGATGGAGCCATAGCATTGCAAATCGCTTTCACATTTGCGCGTTTAGGCGTGATGCCCTGTCCTCCTATTCCACGTCCCAAGTAGGTGACGGACATCATTCCTAGTCGGCACTTTTCCCATTCTGCGGTCAGGCCGTTGTTTTCTAGCACACAAAGTACTTTATCTAGCTTCTTATCATGATCTTTCCTGTCTGTCCCCATCACCAGTATGTCATCCTGGAAGTACTGAATACCCTCAATGTCCTTGAAGAGACGATGCATCAATTTCTGGAACACCGCCGCTGCTGAAGCAAGACCAAAAGGCATTCTGCGGAATTGATAGCATCCGAAGGGTGTTATAAAGGATGTCAGTTTCCGGCTTGTTGGATGTAGATCTATCTAGTGATAGGCAGACGTAAGGTCAATGGTGGAGAACCAATTTAACCCCTTCGTCTTGGACAACATTTCTTCAATGCGCGGCAATGGGAATTTTTCCACAATTAGGCACTTGTTCATTTCTCGAAGATCTACACATAGGTGGACTTTGCCATTGGGTTTCATTGCCACAACCAAGGGGGCTAGCCATTCTGAGCTGTCTATGGGCTCTATAATTCCATTCTCTTCTAATATGCGTAGTTCCAGTTGTACTGCTTCTTTTATGGCTAGAGGCACGTTGCGGACCTTGTGGGATACCGGCTTGGAGTTCTCTTTGAGTACAATCTTGTGTATGAATTTCTCCAGCTTGCCAACTTTCCTGCTAAATACATTCGGGAATTTGCTTTTAATCTCTTCCAGTTCCGGCCAGCTCCCTGGAGCTGTCATAAGCACGTGCGTGTCCCCTCCTGGGTCTAACTTGATCCCTAGGTCACCTTGATCCATCCATCCTAGGACGGATGGGCCCTTCTCTGCTACGTATAATTTGCACTCCGCGCTTCTTCCTCTAAATTCAAAGTTCAACTTCCTGTATCCCACCATGAGAAT
The DNA here is from genome assembly GCF_964204655.1 of Triturus cristatus. NCBI lineage: Eukaryota > Metazoa > Chordata > Amphibia > Caudata > Salamandridae > Triturus > Triturus cristatus. The sequence goes on from NC_140593.1 coordinate 860,980,042, forward strand.
GGGTTCGCCTGTGTACGATACTGGTCGTATATCCGGTGGTTCTAACCTTGATCCCAAACTGGGCTCGAATTCTTCCTTCCACACTGCTCTTTGGACGATGGTGTATGGAGATCCCGAGTCTACTACAATCTTGATTCTCACTCCTCCTATCATCATGTCACATTGCGGTTTGCGGGAGCGCTTGCCCTCGATGCCTAGCACTTGCTCCTCCACGCATAGTACACCATCTTCCTCATCTTGTTCTTCTTCTTCCTCCTGTTGATCCTGCATAACGTACTTCACCACGGGTCTCTTCGTTTTCCGGCGACAAACCTTTTCGTAGTGACCCATTATACCGCAGAACATACATTTCGCTCTGAACGCTGGGCAACGTTTGTCCTAGGCTGTATGCGCTTGACTTCCGCACCTGTAGCACGTCGTATTGTTGTCTCTATTCTGCTTCTATGTTTGTCCCGGTTTCCCTTTCCACTTATTTTGTCCTTTCCCTTCAGACGGCATGGCTTTACTCCTTCCCTGTGGTTCAGCGTTGTCCACCTTGTTCACCATGGTCTTCTGGAGGGTCTCCCTTTTCGCTGCATCAGCACACCTTTTCGACAATTCCGCCTTTTTTACCATGGCAATTACTTCTTTAAGCGATGCTTCACTGTTTGTCCACAACTTGTCCTGTACTGTTTTGTTGGTGGTGTGCAAGACTATGTGATCTTTTATGAATTCGTCATGCAGTACTCCATACTTGCATGTCACCGCCAACTTTCTCAACGCTGCTACATAATCATCTATGGATTCGCCGGTTTCTTGTTTCCTCTGCTGTAAATTGTACCGGTCAATGGAAACACACACCGCAGGATGGTAGTGGTTGTCGAGATCTTCTATAGCGTGCCTGAACACGTCATCATCTGCATTCGGTCTGGGTGTGGGTACCAGGTTCTGAAAGACCCTTATGCCTTCCGGGCCCAAGTTGTGCAGGAGAATCCTTTTCTTCCTCGCGCTGGGGAAGGCCTCCCCATCTTCGTCTTCTAGGGCTGCAATGTAGTTCTTGAAGTACTCTTTCCAATCCTCCCACTTCATTTGAGGTTCACCAGGCCTCGGCAGAAACGGGATTGGCGTAGTTAGTGAAGATGCCTACGTGCTCATCGTGGCGCGTCTTTCTGGTTCCGCCCCTGGGCCTCTCGGACTGCCTGGCGCATTTGTGCTCTCACTTTGAGCCTGATCCTGTCGGGCTTCTCCTGCTCTCCTGTCTCTGCGTACTGCTGCTTCCGCCAGGGCCCCTTTGGATTGGAGTTATTCTCCGTCCTTCTCTTGCTCTCTGCCCCAACTTCTGGTACTTCACCTTGTGGTTGGCGTCTGTCCCTTTTTGCTGCCTCTGCCATGCTCTCCCGCTGTTTTGTACACCGTGGTGGTAGCCTTCCTTCCTGTGGTCCTCGGTGGTGGCTTCCAGGCGGGCCAGTACTTTCAGGTATGGTGGCTAAGTTCTGTTAAACTTCCTCACCACATGTTTTTTCCAAGGATCCCATCCTCCGTCGCCACTGTAAAGTACTTTGTCACTCCCAGAATAACTGCAACCAACACCAAGTATTTTGTATGTAAGGCAATTTACTTTATTGATTACAACGGGAGAGCACCCGGCATAACGCGACTCCGCGGTCTTTTTCACCGACTCGCACATGCGTAGTCCCCCTATTAACATTGTCCTTGTGCGCTACGTCACCACGTAGCCCGCGAGGACTAGAGCGCAACACTACAGGCTGGAGGGAGGAGTAAATACTGCTGCAGGATTGATTGCTTTACGATTGGGACCAGAGGAGGAGAAGCGGCTGAGGTCTCGCTCAATTAGCATTCAAAATCATTGGGCATCCCTGGCTCTTCTCCTATAAACTACAGACCAGATCATACTGGGTGAAAGGGGAGGGCTAGGAGGAGTAGGGTGAGGATGAAGAGGAAAAGGAGAAGTTGGATAGGAGGGAAAGGAGGACCAGGAGCAGGAAACTGGGTTGAGGAAGCAGCAAAACAACTCAGTGATGGGCAGTTCCACTTCTGAGGCTTGGAACTGGGCACAGAGGAATGTGAGAGCACTAGGTGACCACTTCTCTCCTAGCACCCCCAGCAACCGCCCTGGATCTGAATACTGCCATACCATCGGCACAGTAAATAGATCTCAGTCACAATAAGCATCCCTGTCCTGTTTGAGCATCAGTGATCACTCCTGACAGTCTGGCACCATGAGCACAGCCTGGGTACCTATGGCCTGCATCTACGCAGTATGACAGATCGCCCATGTTGTTGTGATCAGCACACTGGCACATTTTATACTGTTGTCACCAAGGAATGTTTGAGCAACTTTCATACGTATTTTGGGTGTGCCCTGCGAAATTGGCAGCACCCTGACTTATGGTGGCATAACTTCTGATAGCATTTTATTTTTTCACACAGAGATTTTGATTGGCCTCAGCCATAGTAAATGTTGTGAGAACTGCGTCGTGGAATGGTGTTCAGAACGTTGTTATTTCTGATAACCGTTATTCCAGCAGTGCACAATGTTTCAGACAGGCACTGCTTCTCCTGTTGTCCATACATATTTGCCTGCTGTGCAAGGTATTGTATGTGGGCATTCAGCTGTGGGGAAAATGCGGCTCCTGGCAACTATAGTGCACTCAGAAGTATCAGGTACGGAAGGGGGTGGTTGTGCTGTCAGCATGGCATGCTGTGTTTTTTATTACAAGGGAACATAATAAAGGATGGAAGAATTCCACGCCTATTTATTACCATGTGAGAAAGAGACATGCAACAAAGAGGGGATAGGGTGGCAGCACACATCACTTGTTAACACATGCCATATTATGGAAATGGGCGCACAAGACTACTGTATGCTGGGTGTACCCTCACTTGGAGTCCCTGCGGTAGAGTGTGCCTTGGCACCCTATTACAAAGAATGTGGTACCATTATTGCAGGTTAGAACTTGTTCCTGTACTGGGCCATCATAGTAGTGAAAGATGACTTAGCGGTTCACAGGTCTACTTTCTCCTTTAGAGGTCCAGATTGATTCTTCCGAGTGGCCCGCACAAGAGAGTGCCGTGTGCAACGTCATCTACCTGCAGTAGTATATCTCATAGGGGGTCCTCAGACAACCTTTGACTCCCCACAAAAGGTACTATAGCAGGGGATAGGAGCATGACTGCATGCCATTTTTAGGTCGAGCCTAGAGTCAGCGCACATGCGCTGCTCTGCGAGGCATGCTGTATTTCCTCTGTGAGGTTTGAACATGCCCACCACTTTTTCATTGGTTGCTTTGTCTGCCTTTACCAATTTCATTGCTTGGTGAATAGTGTGCATTTGTCCCACTTCGTGACTGATTTGTTACTGCCCTGGCTCCTGACCATGCTGCATGGATTCTTTCATTGGTGGCCCTATGTTTTGTTTTAGAGCACTACTTTTTGTTACCTGGCTTCTCCTCGCTGGCGCTGCTTCCAGTTCACCTAATCTCCCTGTGCACCCCCTTACACCTCCCACCCTTTGCAGCTTGTTTGGTTAATGTCGCACACAGAAAATTCAGGTAGCTTGTCTCTCTTCATTTACGAGGTTGCCTCTTCGAATTTGGTATTTACAGGGATCAAACGCTGCTATTTATAGACTTGTTTCATGTTTTTAACTGACTGTGCCACCTGTGATCTTTTGTTCCATCTTTTAGACGTCATTAGTTTTCCCTTCAGTTAGCTACAGCCAGTTATTTGAACTCGGTTTAGAAATGCCTGTTCTCTGTTCAATCATTTAAATAAAATCCACTATTTTATGGCCAATTCAACACCCACAGTAAATGGAGACTTACTCATGTGGCTTTAGGAGTGTTTTTCTTTTTTTCTTTTTGTTTAAATACATATGCCCCTTTAACATCTTACGTATGGAGAGGTTGTTTATTTACTTGCAATACCTTTTCCATTTTCATGCCACGTTTACAAGGCAGATGTGATTTGGCATTCAAACTTTCACTTTCCTAAAACGAGGTACACGCTTACAACACCCCATTGGGACATGGTAAGTGGTTTTGGGATACATATATCTTTGTCATGCGCCAATTACATGGCATGTGATCTCATAGCTTGAGAGTTTGTCAGGATTGTTCATTCACACTCGAAGGGTGACCTTTTATATTCATATACTAAATCATGTAAGCATTTTTGGTGTTTTTGCTGTTTCAACTCTTTTTTCATTAAGTGTAGGACACTTTCACACCTTATACCTACACTTCCTGTATTTCTAGTTGTAAATGTCCCTTCTTTGTGTGGCTCATTCCTCCCATGGCGGTTTCCCTAATGGTTCCTTTTGGTTGTCCTTCAGGCGGAGGCAGTTCCTTTCGGATGGTGTTGTGCAGGTGCGGGCCTTCGCTTTTCAAACAGGGCCAGACTGGCCGTAGCGGGCACCGGGCAATCCCCCGGTGCGCCGCACGGGTGGGGCCGGTTTTGGGACCCTGGGGGCCGTTTTTGTTACAGGGCCTTTTTTTCAGCATAGCTGCAAAATCGGAGCTGTAATAAAATCGGCCAAAAACCAGCCCTGGCAAAGAGCTCGGCAGCACCCCCAAGCTCCGGGGGAGGGCGGCCGAGCACTTTGCCAGGCCGGTTTTGGTTCCCAGTCCGGCCCTGTTTTCAGAGCCTTTGCTTCTTTTGTTTTTGGTGCACAATCTGCAGGGACATGATTTTTTTATTCCACAGGGTACACGTTCTGTCCTGTACTGTTTAACTAAATCATGAAAATATTACAAGGTTTTTCATAAAGAACTGAAGCAAAGGTTTCAGGGCAGCATTTTTCTACGTGCCACAGTTTCTTCACAGGACTCCAGAGAGCACTTTGAATTTGAGAAAAGCCTCCCAAAAAGAGGCTGCGAACCACTAAGAAAGTTGCACGTATGCAGTTTACTGTGATATTGCTCTTGCATTCCTCACCTTCCCTAACCTCTTCATGTGGCCTTTACCCACTTTACCTCCTACTACATTCAACCTGCACCTCCATCTTATGTAAACTTCCTCTCCGATGTGATCACTCCGCCCCCTCCTATCATCTCAATCTACACCTTTCCCCCATGCTCTCTACTCTACTCTAACTTTCCCCTATTATCTGTGTTAGACCTGACATCTTTTGGTGTGTTTCCTCTGTCTTTTTGCTTTCTGACCTCCCGGTTTTGACTCTTTTTTTTCTTGTTTTGTGTCTCTGCGCGCTTTCTCACCGCTGTTCAGTGTTCAAGTGAAAGTGCTTCTGTTGTAAATTGTGTTATGGATAGGTGTTTCCATGATTGGCATATTTGATTTCCTGGAAGGCCCTGGTTTAGTGCACTGAGAGTGCCAGGGCCTGTAAATCAAATGCTACTAGTGGGCCAGCACTGATTGTCCAACCCACAGAAGTAGCCCTGTAAAGGTAACTCAGACCGGCCACTGCAGGGTCTGCGCGCAGTTTGTAACTGCCATGTCGACCTGGCAAGTGCACCCATTTGCCAGGCCCTAATCTTCCCTTTACTTAAATATAAGTCACCCCTAAGGTAGGTCCAAGGTACCCCTGTGGGCAGGGTGCTGTGTATGTTAAAGGTAGAACATGTACTGGTGTGTGTGACATGTCCTGGTAGTAAATTACAGTGTATTTCGTTTCTCACTATGGAAAGGCTATCTGTCTCATAAGATAGAATGGGAGTTTACTTATAACATCTTATAAGCCTAACTTTCCATTGGGACAAGAAAGGAAAATAGAGTTTAGTATGCCTGGATTCAGAATGTAAAAATTCACTTTTTAGTTAAAGATGATTTTCATGTTCTGTGCTTGAAAATACCACTTTTAGAAAGTAGGTATTTTCTTGCTAAGTCATCCTGTGTGCCTCTGCTGGGTTTGTGAATTGACTGTCTGGCTTTGAAGTGACAGGGGCTGGTGATGTGCATTCTCTTCAGACAGCCACTGGGGAGGTAGAGGTGTATCCTGGCTTTCCTGCATGAGTCAGGGCTGGGCTGAATAGACCTGGGCTGAATTCAGAGTAGTGGGAGGAGATTTCCTTGCACCTGAATGGGCCTGGTCTGCCTTGGACAATGCTGTCTCCACCTCCTGCCGTGAAGCTGGGCCAGAGAGGACAGAACTGGTTTGGACTAAGCATAGACACTCTCTACCTGAGATAAAAAAGGAATTTTTAGTATAAATATTGGGGCCCAGACCCCAGAACTTTAGAACTCACTGGAATCAAGGAACCTGCCAAGAAAAAGAGCTGGAAGAGATGCCAGGAGGAGTACTGCCATGTTGCTGTGTTGTTGCTTTGTTGGGTTGGCCTGCAGTTGCTCCTTCGGCCTTAGGCAGTGAATGGACTGGACTGAACTTTCTTTACTTGTGCTGAGCATCTCCGAGAGCGTGAAGTAGAGCTTGCCTCCCGTTCTGAAGTCTCATGGACTGCAAAGACTTCCCCAACCTCTGGATACCGCTTCTGGAACTTCTGTTTCAGTTGCCACAGAGAAGGGAAAAGCAACCGACTCCGTTGCTGGCTCCATGTGCTGAAGGCCCGGCAAAAGGCACTGCTGCATCCCGAACAGCAACCTTGGTCTCAGCGGTGACGACGACCTACGATACCACCACTGAGCCACTGCTTGCACCGTGACCTGTGGGCATCACACTCCGCACCACCTCGCTTCACTCCACGGCCCTGGTCTCACTGACGCCATCGCTGGCTGCTCACTTCAACACCCGTGACTGCATTGTGGCTGAAGGCACCCGCCTAAGGTGTCAACTGTGGGTATCTGTCATACTGGCCCGGGACAAAGTCACAAGTTCAGGATGACCTCGATGGATACAGGGACCAAGTTAGGCTCGCTGAACAAAGTACCTTAAATCCTGGTGCACGGTCTGCATGGTGTCGCTTTGGATGGCTTTGCATCGTCCAGTGTCAGTTCCGAGGAGCTGTGAGGTTCAGTCATGCTGCGTCAGTTCGGGTGAAGTTTTGCACCCAGGCTTTGTGTGGAGTCGCATCGGTTCTGATGGGGTGGCAGCTAGGCAGTAAGGCTTGGCAAGGCTTTGCTAGGCTTCGTGTAACTTCATGCAAGGCACCTCTATCACCTCTTCCAAGGGTTCAGAATTGGAGGGCCTACACTTGAGGCATTATAACTCACAGCAGGCAGAGCACAGGTGCTGGGTTGAAGAGAGTTGGAGCCTTTTCTGTTCCTAAGGCTTCGATCAGGAGGCCAGTCAACCAGCCCTTAGAGTCACTTTGGTGATCCTGGGATCAAGATGCAGGTCCAGTCATTCTGACTCAAGCAGCAGGACAGCACAGCAGTAGAGTTGCAGGACAGTATGGAGCTGTCCTTCTTGCATCAGAGCAGCACAGCAGTACTTCTTCGAGTCTTCCACAGGGCCAGATGTGTACTGAAGATTTGAGTTAGAGGGTCCACTATTCATACTTGGCGCCAGCTATTAGAGATTCCACCGAGAGGTGCTTGGAATTCCCTGCCTCCTTACCCTGGCCTCAGCTTGTATAGGGTCACTAAAGACTAGTGCCAAACCCTTTGTGAGTGTGCTCAGGCATAGGCTTTGTGATGTGCAAGTGTGGCAGTTGACAGCTCTGCACCCCTATCAAGTCAGAGATGGTCCATCCTGCCAACACCTATTCCCCCTCTGTCTCACTGTCTGGGAGCAATACACAAAGACCACCTGCCAGCTATGCCTAGTCATGTGACCCAGGATACAGGCTACAGGCACCAAAAGGTTAGGACAAGAAAATGGCAACATTCTAAAAGTGGCATTTTCAGAATTGTGACTGAAAGTCCGATTTTAGCATTAAAGAGGGCTTTAAATTACAATTCTTCAGACACCAAACTAGACATAAGGAAATAGAAGAGGCAGTAGGTTGGGAGGGGTCTGAACAAGCAGATCGGAGGATCTGATTGCTCAGAAGCAAGAGCCCTCACACACCCAGATGGGTGTCATGCCTCATCATCAGGCAGCTCCTTGTTGAGTCAGTGGTGCAATGCGCAGCGGGCCCCTAGTGGGGCTGTTTGCCAGAGGTCCTTTTTAAGAAAGGCACCATGATGAAGTGAAAGTGGAAGCGCTGTGTGTGTAGATTGGAGTAATGGTGGTATAAAATAACTAATGCCATGCTCAGTCCATGCAGATCAGGGCACTTCGTCAGTGACCTGTAACCTAATCAACAAATGATTGGGGTTATAGTAGTGATACTAGCACCAATACAAAATCTCAAAAGTCACCCTCAGAGTGTAGGGTATACCTTATAATATCTAAAATCCGCATGTTGACAGACGTTCTCTTTTTCTGTGAGCTCTACCAGATCATGGTCTCCAACCCAGCCACCCTTAAATCCTGTATCTCCTTATATCCATACTCCTCCACTTGAACCATCTCTCCTTACTAAATTGCCCCATCTCACACCCATCTACCTCTTCTCAAGAGTGCAGTCTCCTAGACAATGCACGATCAATGAATCTGAACTGCTTCACAGCTACAAAATTAATTTTGACTCAAACCCAGACTTCTGTTCATCAATGAAACTTAGTTAAGAAGTGATGCTTTCCAGGTCTTCCACAAGTCAATCCACGTACATATGGTCTCTTCACCTGAAACTGCCACAAGAAGAATGGAAGAAAACTAGCAGTTATTTTCAAGAACACCCTATAGATCACAAGCTTTCAAGAATTCAACATGACTAAATGTGAATAACGTCTCATTCCCTCTTCTACCTTACTTTCTTTCTTATGATTATTCCTATTGGCATATGCACCCCAGACAAACAACTGAGCATTTCCATATCCTTCCTGGGCACCACATTGGACATCACAGTAAACCACACCAACCTCTGCATACACCGGTAACCTCTTGTTAAACCACTCTAATTTCTTCCACCTGAGATCCCTTGTGACTGTATCAATCTATCACAACTTCTTCAGGACCAGCACACTAAGCTACACATCCTTGGATGCGATTTGCACTCCACCAGGACTCACCACAATAACAGGAAACCATCCTACAACCACTGCCTCCTCACCTTCTCCTTGAACCTTCTTTACAGAGCACATTTTATCACATCCCCTTCCCCCCTCATCTAAATACCAGAAGACGAACAGATCTAAAACTAGATTTCCAAAGGTTTTGACAAACTGATACCCCCTCAAGATGCCCTCATTCCCTAACCACAGGTTGAGGACCTCATGTCTCAAGAAAAAAGATAAAGAAACTGAGGATGGAATGCAGTGTACCAAAATACCAGTGTAAGAAATCAAACAACCACAAGGCAAGAGGCATATCTAGTGTCACAAAAGAATCTACTATTAACGATGCTCCACTATACCCAATTGGTCTGCAAAGCCAACCAAATTTCATTCAAAGTAACTACAGTGGATCCTAACAGAATTCCACAACCTAAACTGAATTGATACCAAGCCCTCACATACCAAATCATTCTGTGGTTCCATCGCTCCTCGCCTTGTCTCAAAAGCAAAGGTCTAGTTACAGTAACTTATGAGTAAGATGCCCACAATCAACGGATAGCCAATATAGTCAGACCATAATTAATAAAATAGATGTCTGTGGCAGTCTATAGGACGCAAGACCCTTTCAAACAATTCTCTGAGTTGCATTTTAAGGAACTGGCCTCACCAAGTGGCCCAGCTCACAATCCTACCCATCACAAGCCTTCAAGGGCATCTTACTCCCAAGAACTGATGAGTTTTGTTTAAGAAGAACCCTCAGCACCTCCCTAACTACAAGCACCTAATCTTTCATCCCTAAAATCTCTCTCATAGCACCACTTATGAAGAAGACTAACAATTATCTAGCATATCCAGTCACACAACAGCTGATCTTGTATATCCTGTTCTTAGGAAAACTGATAAAAAGAGCTGCCTTCACTCAGATCTCAGATTTCATAGACTGAAGTAACCTTTTCTTTACCATCAAAGGGCATCCACCGGGGTAGAAGCACTGAATCTGCTATCCTAATGGAATGACCAATGACTTGAAAACAACTCTGGATAGTAATGGAGTGGTTTCACTACTACGGCTCTTCGACTGACCGGAGCCGCTTATCCTCCGCTCACCTCCCCCCCCCAGCGCTTAACAAGTCCTGATTGATTGATTGATTGATTGACTGCTGGACCTATCTGCCACCGCTGATACCACCATCACAACTTCCTACTGTTTCTAACAGATCTTACGATCTAAGGAAGCATCTATGGCTGGACCTCTACCTACCTCAGGGGACAGCTCTAGCACCATACCACTTCCCTGATACAATTGAGCATCTATTAGCGCCACCTTTGTAGTTGTTGTAGTCTTATTCTTCTTTTTTTCACTTCACCTACCTCAGTCCCTACTAGACACCATCAACACTTTTAGCTTAATCTGCGACTTCCAGGCTAAATAAACAGACCATCCTAAAGCTAGATCAACCACAAAAAGTAGACACCTTAGGGCTAGATCATTGTCTCCAGGTCATGGACCAAAAGAAGCTTGGGAACTACTTAGACTCTTAAAATATGGTTAATAATCTGTGGGTAAAGAAAAAACTACCAACAAGTATCCATCTTTTCTCAGTGACTAGGCCCACCACCAGCCCCATAAACTAAATTAGGAAACTTGGAAGGGAACATGGACTCCAGGTTTTCCCTCACTCTGCAACTGAATCAATACAGCATTTTTCACACCACGTAAACTCTTCAACACACTTTCCTACACCTAGGTTTTCCACAGACAATAGGGGCCACAATTAGTCTTATCCTGTCTAAAGAAAAATATACAAATGAACTTTATTTAGTGGCCCCCATTTCTGCTACTCTGAAGACTGCATAAAATACCAGTAGGGCAGCAAGACAATTCCTGAGTATTCTGCCGCAGGGCTAAATCTCACTAGTTATCCAAATACTACACTGGCTACCAAGATTAGACAATCCACTTTTAAGGCACTCTTCATCACCCACAGGTTCATCCACAGAAATGGCCCATCCTTGGCACAAATAAAACTAAAAAAATACTCAGAGAATAGGACCCTTTGCTAATGCCTAGGATAAGGGTCAGTACTGATCCTTCCATTCTACCATTTGCTATGCATTGTTAGATTGTCTTTCTCAGTGCAAGCAGGCAGCCAAATGTTAGATTCCTCTAATGGCAAAGACAAAATACTTCCACAACATACTTGAAATATATGAAGAACATATGCTTCAGCACCATAACCTCCATACATACATGGTGCATACATGCAACTATCTCTCACTCTACTTTGTTCCACTCCATGCATACACACTGCCACAAGACTGCAATGATACAAGACGAACATACTCAAAGTACATGACATCAAATCACTTCCCACCGAGGGCTCACAACAATCCAATATTCTTCCAACCAAGCCCAATCCACATTGTGGCTTTCTACCCATTTGATAATTCATTTCTTAACCTCATTGGGGTGCTGGAAGCATTATAAATACAACTAAAATTAAGGGCAAAGGAATAAGAAGCCAGGGCTTCATAAGGCATTGTGAAATGCAGTAGTTTCTGCATAATGTCATTTTCTCCTCTACGATCATTTTGGTGAATTGACACCTATGCATAAAGTGTATTGAGATTTCACTACAGAAAGTGAGGGCGGTCTCATAGACTGAGGTCACATGCAAAAATGTTACAGTCCTCTGTCCATGAAATCTCAAGCATTGCTTCTGAGATCTCACAAATGAGATCTGAAGTTGCAATAAACACCTCTGCAGACCCTTTAGTTGTGAATACTCATGAGTAAATCCAGAGTTTATGTGTAAATAGACATTTCTAAGGTCTTGCCATGGAAACATTTAACGATTACGGCATACTTATGTAGGTTTTGCATCACCCTTTTGCCATGCAAGGGTGACCCAAAACCTAAGTATGATTAATCAAGCCACGCAAAGCCACCTTTAGTTGCCCCGAGTGTCTTGATAAATCCAGGGTAATGCAACATAACGCAAATTGCTGCGCTGCGTTAATCTGTCCTGGGAAGGCGTTCCATGGGTGGAGGGTGGGTGTTCCCAAGCATCCGCCCACGGATTCTGAAGCAATCCCAGGTTTACCTATACTGGTACACCTGGGAATGCTTCTCAATGCTACTCCTTCCCAGATGAGGTGTAACACTCTGCGCTGCGTGATATCTTAGTAAATATACCCCTACACTTGTAGCGATCTGGGGACTTAGTTGAGCAAAGAGAAGCTTTCTGATAAATCATTTTGTAGGGTCTCTGATGTAGGACGTAGCGGGGCACCCTGTGAACTAGAGATTAAATCAAGAGGAATTTATTGAAAATGTGTCCATTGGGGATTGAGTGATTATGAGGGCATCACTGATATTTTGGGGATAAGAGAGTTTTCCAACTGAGCTGACCGTACCTCGATGCAGATATAGTACTGATCATGACATTACTCAAGGTATGTGCCATCTGACCTAAAATTGTCGCTTTCTCCTTCTGAACCAGGGAGCTGTTTCCTCTGCTTGGTGGACGTAGTGCCCGTGAAGAGCGAGGATGGGACGGTCATCATGTTCATTCTGAACTTCGAGGTTGTCATGGAGAAGGAAATGCTCGGTTCACCCCTCAAGGACACCAATCACAAAGTGCCATCCAACTGGTTCCCCACTGGTGAGGACTGCTTTCATCTATCCAGCTGTTTGCCTCTGCATACACCACTGCCCATCTTTCCGCCCAACTCCTGACGCAAATAATTACAGTTGCGTGAATGTCTTTAAATCCAATCCTTGCCAATTCATGAACGTTTTCATCATTTTTCTGTCTGTCGTAAAACAATTCATTCTCACTTCTGCCCGTCGGATGAATCTCTCATTCTGTCCTCAGACTCCTCTTTCAAGGGTTGCCTGCTCATCCTTTGAGTGTCTGTCCATAAACCGATTCATCTTCTTTCTGTCCCAAATCCATGAGTCCACCTTTCTGTTCTTTAGTCATTCCATCCGGCTGCCCATCCAGCACTCGGTCACCTGAATTCATCCCACCACTGACTGCCTCTAAACTCATTCACCCATCTGCTGTCCATGCACTCATCCATCTGGCTGCCTGCCTTTCCGTACACCTGCTTATCACAGGATCCGTCTGTCCTTCCGTCGTTCATCATGCCCATAAAACTGCCCACCATTGCTGTGCATTAAATATACTGACATATCTTTCTGTCTGCTTCTCCAAAAACCCACCAGACTATTCTGTGATGATATGCTATGCTATGTTATATATATTTGTAATTTGCACAGTCTGCCATGAGTGTGCTTTGTTGGATGTGCGAGACGATCTGACTTCTGCGCTCTCTGTGAGACATGTGTGTGCCATCGTCATGCCTAGGGCTGCTTGTGTTCCTGGTCAAGGAGGACCTGGCCTGGCAGTTCGGGCTGGCCTGTTCCCATTGGGCGCGGTGTCGAGGCTGATTTGCATATGGCAGGGTATAGGCTGAGGTGAGATGCTCTGCAAAAAAAGGGACTGGGATGCAGACCCGGGTACTCACCAGCGGCTGAGATTATAATCAAAGATCCCGTTCATCACTTTTTGTATACTTTGTATTGTAGGGGTGAACATGATGGCTGACTGTAAGGCTTACATGTTCTTTTTGGATACATGTGCAATGTGCCCAGTCTCTTCTGTTATGGACTGGACTGAACAGGACCAAGCAGGGGTTTAAATGGGATGAAAAAACGGGGGGGGGGGGGGGGGTCTCTCAAAGGGGCGTTGTCCACGTCTTTAAGGGTGTGGCTTAATACACGCAAGCTAAAAATCTGTGTTTAGCATAGTGTGCTGCCTGACTAGTATTTTGATGCTTCGGTCATTGCCTCCAGATATATAATACAACACGTAACATTGCACCTACAACAAGCCAGGACTATTGACTTTCTCAATGGTTATGAGTTGCATATGATAAATAAGCACCAACTATGGCTTCGTTGTATTGCATATTGAATATGCTTCAGTTCTGAAATGATGTGACTGTGAAATAACTATAAGGAGTCTCTTTGAAGTTGCCTCAAAGGCAGTAAAGGGTGGCATTGCTGCAGAGTTAAGATTTTTTTTTTCTCCCTGATCGTGAGGGCAAAAATGGAGAGCCCGATAGAGACCCGTCTCAGCACCTGCTATTTAAAAACTGCCAGTGCTGAGCACCGGAAGGACCCTGCCCACTTAAAGCCCTGGGGCCAAGCCAAATGCATACTAAACCAACAAAGGTGGATTGGACATCCCGCAGCGGGGCATCGCACTGTGAGCCTGCACGCCTCCTGTGCCCTCCAAGTCATATGTAGGAAGCGCCAGAGTTGGGGTTTGAGGACAGTGTTGGGAGAGGGCCGGTGGTGCTCATGCAATGTGAAGGTTAAAAAACACGGACGGTTGTAATTCGGATGACTTTGCACCGTTTCCCAATCTTAGTGTGGGACTGTCCTGTGGAAACAAAGCACACAAGTCCAACTTTACATTACAGAAAGCAATAATCTAGTGATGACATGCATTGGAGGAGAACAGTTACTATGTCAGCACCCCTGTAACCAGATGACAGGACAGATGCACGTGGAAGGGCTTCTCCTTCTCTGCAACAGCACCAGAGTAGGATCAGGCTCTGCACGGCTTCCTCCTGCCCACAAACCCGGCCACACCCACCTCTGCCTGCCCATAAACCCATTTACATGTCTATCCGCCTGCTTGTCCATATACCCACCCGTGAGTCCACGCTCTGTGCCTTCAAGCAGCATGTTAATAAACCCATCAATCATGGTGTTTGCTTGTCCACACAGTCACTCATGCATCCACATGTCCACCCATCACTGAATACAACTATCCATCAGCTTTACCATAAACCCATCCAACTCGTTCATAAACCCTTCGTTTATACAGCTGTCGGTATAGAAGCGAAATCCCATCTACCTGTGCGTAAAAATGACCATTCATCCATCCTACCCCATAACAATAACATTCTTCACCTCTCTGTCCCTACACCTAATCAGTCATTCACCCCTCTGTGTACCCTTTTATCCATCTGACTATCTATGAACCCATTCATCCATCCACCTCCCCATAAAGTAATTCCTTCAACCCTGTACGTACCTTAAACTCCTTCACCCATTCATTCATCCACCATTTATAGGGTTGGAGGAATGACTTTATCCACCTCCACATAAAGGCATTCCTCCAACCGTGTACATACCCTGAAGTCCTTCACCCATTCATCCATCCACCTCCACATAAAGGCATTCCTCCAACCCTGTACATACCCTGAAGTTTTTCACCCATTCATCCATCCACCTCCACATAAAGGTATTCCTCCAACCCTGTACATACCCTGAAGTTTTTCACCCATTCATCCATCCACCTCCCCATAAAGTCATTCCTTCAACCCTGTACGTACCTTAAACTCCTTCACCCATTCATTCATCCACCATTTATTGTGTTGGAGGAATGACTTTATCCACCCCTACATAAAGTCATACTTCCAACCCTATAAATACCCTGAACTCATTCACCCATTCATCCATCCACCTCCACATAAAGGCATTCCTCCAACCGTGTACATACCCTGAAGTTTTTCACCCATTCATCCATCCACCTCCACATAAAGGCATTCCTCCAACCCTGTACATACCCTGAAGTTTTTCACCCATTCATCCATCCACCTCCACATAAAGGTATTCCTCCAACCCTGTACATACCCTGAACTCCTTTGTCGATTCATCCATCCACCTCTACATAAAGTCATTCCTATAACCCTATTAGTACCCTGAACTCCTTCACCTTTTCATCCACCTGCCTTTCCATAAACCCATTTTTTTAAAAATCTATTGGCCTGGTTACTAACCCATAAACTAGTTTGTCTGACTATCCATACACCTAGCCATGAATGTTCCTGTTAATAAAGTCTTCCAGTGGGTCATTTAACATGACCATCCATCTGTCTATTTGTTCCTGTCATTTCATTAACCAACCTGTCTGTCAGCTCATCCATTTGTAAATGTATCCATTCACCTGCCTTTCTATAAATCCTCCAGTCTAGCAAGACGTTAAGTGGGTCGGGTCCTGCTGGTGCTGAGACTTGTACATATGGCCCCACTATGTTTGAGCTATCCTAGGCATGAAAACAATCTGGCCTCAGTAGTCATCCCAGGGTACATTTGAAAAGACTGCTTTCCGGATCAGCAGCTCACTGTAAGGTTTGATCCCCTGATAGTGATCTGAAGGCCCACGGCCATGGAATCCACAGGGGGCCAGAAGGGTGGGCGTGGAGGGCAGACCTCAGGTGACACAGCTGCTGCATGGGATTCTGCGCCCAGTGCAGCAGCTTCTGAACATTTTTCAAGCCTAAAATACATTTAAAAGCACATATTTTCCAAGGGTTTCATTTAAAGTTCCTCATGGAGCATCATTACCCTACAAAGGAGCCCTGTCCAGCAAGAGGAAGAGAGAGAACCCGACAGATATCTGTTGATGAGACTAAAGGAGGGGTCTTAAAACTGACACCCAAGCATTCTTTAAAACCCTTCCTTCTCCGCGCTCCTGGGATACAGCGTTCACCTCTACCATGCACGGTTCTATAAAGTGCATTTTTGTTTTATTTCTCGTTATGGCACCCTCACTGTGATAAAGTCGTTGCTCTGTCGTACTGCTTAACTGACTGTCGCAAAAACAACAGTTGATGGACAGAATGCAGAACAATGTCATACATTCACCCCAGTGCAGAGATTTGAGCCTAAATCCATCGTTTTTTGCTCGCCATTCCAGGTGAACCCAGCCATATGCAAATCAGTCTTGACCCTGTGCCCCATGGGAACAGTCCAGCCCGAACTGCCAAGCCAGGTCCTCCCTGGACTGGAAACAAGCATCCTAGGACCGGTTTCGGGCTTTCAGCCCTCGTCAGCCAGGATAGCCTGATTCCAGTGGTATGGAGAGCAAGGGACTCACGTCTGAGCATACCCTTCCCACTCGGGGTGACAAATGCAAAAACAACAATTGATGGACACAATGCAGAACAATGTCATACATTCACCCCAGTACAGAGATCTGAGCCTAAATCCATTGTTGTTTTGCTCACCATGCCATTCCAGTTTGAACCCAGCCATATGCAAATCAGTCTTGACCCTGTGCCTCATGGGAACAGTCCAGCCCGAACTGCCAAGCCAGGTCCTCCCTGCACTGGAAACAAGCATCCTAGGACCGGTTTCGGGGTTTCAACCCTCTTCAGCCAGGAAAGCTTGATTCCAGTGGCATGGAGAGCAAGGGACCCACGTCTGGGCATCCCCGTCCCACTCCGGGTGACTGTCAGCACACATGCATAACAATCCTGGCCTCACACGCTGCTCTCTTTCTCTGACTAAACCCTGATCGCTGGCACTTATTGTCACCGCTTCTCCTCCCTCGTGAAGCTTTTTGGCACTTTATCCTGTATTACTGTTTTCTCACTTTTCCGTGACTGCCAATAGTTTCAGGATAAAAAAGAAACCTGTAGGACGTTTACTGGGAATCATATTTCTACATAATATTTTCGAATGGAAAGTGAACATTTTTGGTTCCTTCGGTGATAAATAAAAGTAACCTAAACTATCTCCGTTAGGCATTTGCATGCAGTATGAAAATGGAAAGCCTGTAGTAACCAGTCCAGAAAATGAGGCAGTTGTTTAAAACTATCAGTACTTTTCCTCAAAATTTCCTTTTCAGACTTACTATTTCAAATGGCAGAGAAAGATGTTTCTCTGTAAACTGAAATGTATTGTTGCTTAAAGTTTTCAGCTTATGGTTTTGTGAAAGAACTGTTCCCCTGTCAGGCGGGCACCTTCCTGGCATAATTAATACGCGGCTCTCAGACCTGTGTAGCAGTGATATCCAGCCATGCAATGCAGTAGATCCTCTACCAGCAGAGGCATACTCTCTCATGTCTGCAGTGGCTATACCCCACTACTTGAGCCCATTTGCCACCACACCCATGGCACTACCTCCTTGTGTGACACTTCAAGCCCAGCCATCTAGCCTTACCCACGTTGGCCCCCACAGTCACCCCATGCACTCATCACCAGCAGACTGGACTACGGAAATGCTCTCTATGCCGGAATCAACAAAAATCTCCTCGGCAAACTCCAGATCGTCCACAACCCCACAGCCAGACTTATCCTCGACATCACATGACATGACCACATGACCCAACACCTCCGCGACCTCCACTGACTCCCCGTCAATATAAGAACAACCTTCAAAATGCTCACACACACCTGCAAAGCTCTCCATAACACCAGACCCCAATACCTCAATAAACTAATCTCCTTCCATGCCCCCAAGAGAAGCCTCCGCTCTGCTGACCCCCCTAGCCACGGTCCCTCACATCCACAGGACCAGAGCAGGTGGCAGATCCTTCTCCTACCTCCCAGCCAAGACCTGGAACGAATTCCCCCCTCGCATCCGATGAAGTCCGACACTGCACCAGTTCAGAAAGGACCTCAAGACCTCGCTCTTCGATTGACCAATGGAGTTGCTCGCACCCCCCCAGCACCTTGAGACCCTCACAGGTGAATAGTGTGCTTTAAAGCCCCTGATTGATTGATTGATCACCATTTGCTCTAGTCAACTCGAAGCCTTACAGGTGATGAATGACAACCAGCAAGGCGGAGCAGGAGCAGCATCAGCTCCACTGCAAGCACTGCCCCCAGGAGGGTTGCTCTCTTTCCTCCCTCTACTGCATTCGCTCATTGTGCCGGAGCAGCGGTGTCTTCATCACCCATTACTGGAGAGAGAGGGGGGGAATAAAAAGTTCAAGTAAACTGAGATACAGTTTTATGCACAATAGGGAACTGTTTGTCCTTCAAGCTTGAATAAACCTACAGCCAATACATAGGATTTGCCTACTCAGCTGTGGCGGACTATTCCCTTCCCACTCCAGACGTCTTTGGATAAAGTGTGAGTAGGGGTCTCTGAGAATAGCACGACTGAACTACTCAGATTTGACCGTTAAAATAGCACCAAACCAACGTTGGTAGCGCCATGTTGTGTAGTTCCTACAAATCTATATGGGATCTGCATGTTTAGACAACATAGACTGTGGGATTGGTGTCCAGAATGTGTACCAGCTAGCTCACAGTGCCACTGTAAACTCCTCTTGCCAAGAAGAGAATAGTTCTTGGCAACTTTCAAAATTGACAACTCTATCCCATCAGGGATCGTTGAAACAGTACAGTACTTTTTGCTCAGTCACTTGTGCTCACTTTGACTCAGAGAGATACACAGAATTAACGGTGGGGACATTTTCAATAAGGATTGATTGAACCAGCATCATTCTAGTGTAAAATAGGTGTGGTGAAACAACCATAAGACAGAAACAGATATAAATGATTATAAGCACAAACAGAGTAAAAGGATGGTAGATTCCTACCATAGTGCTAAAACAACGAATACAGAGAGGTATATAAATACATGACATTAATAATGCTTACTCCTATGATGCAACCCTAGCTAGATGTACCTACGTGTACCTAGCATGTATGTAGGTGTCAAGCCAAGAATCCCCCTCGGATGAAGCTAACCCCTTTACCTGAAGTGGGAGACTGTGTGACCCTGTCTTGGTCTCGAGATGGACACCCCGCGCGGGATGTCAGACCACTGCGAGCTGGAGTGTCTGCATGCACAAACCTCAGCATCTTGCGTCATTATGTCAGCATGGAAGTCCTTTTTCTCCTCTCCTCTCCACAGATATGGTGTTTATATACCCAAAGTGATACCCTCAAGGGATCTACCTTGCTGTGTCATTGCGGACTAGGATGACGGAAGGAATGACCCATATTCATAGTTATTATGCAGGAGATGGTAGTCCTGCTGAGAGTCCAAGAATCCTCATGCATGGATGTATGACGAAACAACGCGAGTCATTACAACACGTGCAGTTACATCGCAATCGTTACAACGACTGCGATGTTGCTACGCTATGCAATTACAACGCAAGTCTTTACATTGACTTGCGCTAGATGGCGTGCTAACATTAGAAAAGCGTAATTTACTATTCCAACTCCAGTCCACTTAACAGTAGGGAAGGTGTTGGGATAGTAAACTACACTATTTGTAATGTTAGCACGCCATCTAGCGCAAGTCGATGTAAAGACTTGCGTTGTAATGGCATCGCGTGGTTACATCGCGTTCGTTGTAACGACCGCGATGTAACAGCATCGCGGTGTACTGACTGCGATGTTAACGATGTTTCCCCTCATGCATAAATGAATGAGGCTAGTTTTCGGAGAAATCCCCACGTCATTTAAGCAGTACCGTAACTAGATAAAAGGTCAATACCAAGAACCGTTATGTAGTGTAATGGCAGGGGAAATTTAGGTGAAAGGTTTGGTTACTACCAGAGCCTATATCGGGGTACCTGTATGAAACATAACAATGTGTAGTATGCTAGTGTCTAGGAACTCACAAGTACCTGCACAGATGACGATCCCCAAAAAGAGGTATGGGTCAGCTAATGCAGGGCTGCCATCAGTTGGCCTATGTCACCACATCCCATGAAGGGCAGGCATGCCACTTGAAGAAATCCTCATCCTTTTCCGTGCTCATGAACTCTTGAATGAAAGAGACAAACAGATGAAATGGCTCTGAGCATACTCTCAACAATACATGCATCCGAGCATAGGCAAATCAAGGTGGAGGTTGCGGCTACTTCACCGTAGCAGGTAGCCCAGAGAGCCACATTGCCTGGATGCACCAACGGATGCCACGTGCAGCTTCAATGGATTCTCCTTCCATTTGATGTGCTTGCTGCAGTTTGAATCTTTTGAAATCCTGGATCATATGCAGGTTGAAGTAGGTGTTCAAGGCTGCAACTGTGCTGTCATGGTGACACCCTTTTTATGTAGGTTCCTCAACATTTTGAATATTTCTTCCCCCCTGTAGTGGAAGAGCAGGAATCACTTAATTTCTCCATCAGCCTCCTTGGTGACCTTGAAATAATTGTTCAGTCTGGCTACCTACATGTGTCATTGTGGTGCCGCTGTGGTCGGATCACTCAACTCACTTAAAGGGGCAGCAGTTGGTTCCAGCATGAGGGTTGCATGATGACCCCTTCTGTGGGAGGTGCATGCTGTGGAGCCGGTGCAGCTTCTGCTATGCCTTGCTGGTCGTTGTTCACAGATGACATCCGCATAATCCACCATAGATGACATCCGTATGATCCTTGACAGAGGAGACACATCAGCCTTCATTCTCCTGGTCCTCTTGGCAGCATGTGACATAGTATTACACCCCAACCTCATCAGGTGCCTGCACGATATTGGAATCTGAGGATCTGTTGCATCAGTTCCTTCTTAACAGATAGAATACAAGCTGTCAGCCTTGCACCTTACTCACCATAAGCTCACCAACTCATCTATGGAGAGCTCAAGGCTCATCGCTCAGCCCCACCCTCTTCACTGAACACATGATCCCTCTGGCCAATGTTATCGATGCACACAACATCAACATCATCTTCTATGCAGACAGCCAGCATCTCATACTCTCCCTCTACTACAAGACCCCCAACATGAGAAACAAGTTCACCGCCTGCATGACTGAAGTTGTTAACTGGATGAAAGCTAACTGTCTCAAGCTCAACACCAACAAGACAGAAGTAGTTATCTTTGACAAGAGCACCTCACCATGAGACCCTAACTGGTGGTCATCCAAACACGGACCCTCACCCAAAAACTACACCAGAATTCTCAGAATAATAATTGACAGCAAACTGGACATGACTGCATAAGTCAACATTGTCACTACATTCTACTTCCACCCCCTGAAGGTGCTGAGGAAGAACTTCAAATGGCTCCCAAGCAACACTAGAAATTCTGTCACTCATGTCCTAGTAACCAGCAAGTTGCACTATGTGAACCCTCTGAACGCCTTGATCACCAAGCAACTCACTAGAACATTACAAACCACCCAGAACTCGGCAGCTGGACTCATCCTCAACCACCCACCCAGAACCAGTGGCAGCTCCTCGGCTAAGGCAGAGAAGCGTCGCCCCACTGCCAGGAGCAGCAAAAAAAGGAAAACATTTAATGATAATAACGAGATGTTCTTATCATCTTATTTTGTCCTCCTGCTGCGGCAGGCATGAGGGGGCGGGGCAAAGAGGCAGGCCCCCTCGGGCCGCCCAAAACAGTCATTCACACTTCCCTGTTCTCCATGCAGGCTGCATTACAGCTTGCATGGAGAAAATGGAGCCCCTGGCTGAGTGCCAATCCACGGCACTCAGACCAATCACAACACTGCATTGCAGCATTGTGATTGGCTTAGGGGTGGAAGCCTGTCTGCCTGCTTCCTGTTCTGACCTGGAGTCGGACACAGGCGAGCAGAAGAGAAGACAAAGGACCTGGAGGCAGCAGCATGGTAAGTTTTATTTATTTTAAAAGCAGCCCGCTACCCCCCCCTCGTGTGCTCGCACTCCACCCGCGAGATATACCGGTCGCCTCTGCACAGAAGCCACATCACACCACACTACAGAGAAGTACACTGCCACCAGATAAACAAACATGCTTAATTCAAACTCCTCACACACCCATTGAAGGCACTACACAACCCATGCCCCAGCTACTTGAGCAGTCACATCTCCATCCATTCCCCACCCAGACCCCTCCACCAGTGGTGGCCAGTACTATAAGCACGTAGTGGAGCAGTGGTGGCACAAAAACGCACACATAAAAACTCACTCCCAACTCATGTATTCACAAATACACACACACACACACATCCATTCACAACACTCACTCCCATATAGTCATGCACACACGCACGCACCAAACATTAAAAATAAAATCATACCGACCTTCATAGCTCTGCCTCAGAAATCCCATGAGGGTTGGGATTGTTGCCATTCCTCATTGGCTGACGTAAGGTCAGCCAATGAGGGAAGGCAGCAGTCCCAATCCTCGAAGGATCCATGAAGGTTGGGACTGCTGCCTTTACCAAACGCAAAAGTTGTGCTCTACCTATCTAAATAATAATAGATCAAATAGATCTTACTGATATATAACCCAACGAATCACGGGCGGCTACACCATTAGAACGAGAGAACACAGGAAAATTTGATTAAAGATTATACTTTTATTTTTATTTTTATTTTGTATAAATCATTGGTATAATTTACAACAAACAAATACTCCAAATATAACTGTAATTGATTTTTGAAAGGATATATGCAAAAACCAAAGAAGGCCCCATTAGAGACGTAAAAGGGGTGTATGAACAATTATATCACATTCATATTCATCAGACAAACCATTCAACCTCACACAACCAATCCAAAACCAGAGGTGATTTTGCCTAGAGTGAAGACATCAGAGGGGCTGCCCCCCACTTCCCTCACTAAGTTAGGAGCTTCCTCAGGCTTGTGATGTATTGTAACAAAGTTTTAACTGAAGCACACCCTTGCCTTGTAAATAGAATCATTTTTAGTATCCAAGTTTTTCAAAAGTTGGCGTGCATGCACTCTTAGTGTGCTCTGTCCCAGTGCACACTGGTACTACATTGAACAAGATTGAGACGCGCTGCTTGCGAGCCTGCGAAGAGTTGCACAGCCTTATGCACCTGTGTGATCCAAATATTTCACGTAAACCATGCTTTTTTTCAAACTTCATCTTCTGACACACATCTTTTATATTATAGATTCCCCTGACGAAGGTTATAGACCGAAATGCATTGGGTGAATTTGCTAATGACGAAGGAATCGAGCGTTCAAACTAGCTTTTGAATAGGCCTGGATGGGCAATTCTTGAGTGATTTAACATGCATGAATTAAATGGAACAGAGTACCTTTTGACGTGATGGTTAAACTTTGGAAAATAATTTGGAATAAAGAAGATGAAGTTTGAAAAAAAGCATGGTTTACGTGAAATATTTGGATCACACAGGTGCATAAGGCTGTGCAACTCTTCGCAGGCTCGCAAGCAGCGCGTCTCAATCTTGTTCATTGTGATGTATTGTGCCAGATCCATACTTAATCTGGTGACTCTGGCAGGCCAGCTGACCAAGGCTTACACCTCATGGATGTGGGGCCAGCAGGGGGACGCTGCCTTCCAACCATCAAACAAGCCCTACTTCAGAACAATGTCATGGCCTACTTTGACCCGACCAAAGAGTCTGAACTTATAGTGGATGCCAGCCTAATCAGACTAGGGGTAGTACTCATTTAGCAGGCATACAGTGATCGGTGGACACCCATCGGTTTTGCGAACAGAGCTATTGTAAAGATTGAGAAGCGGCTCACCTGCATAGAAAAGGAGGAGCTAGTGATTAAGTGGGCCTGTAACCACTTCCACCTCTACAGCCAGCTGTTAAAGGTGGTCACGGAAAAAAAATCACTGATCCCACTCTTGACGGGGACAACTCCCTTATTGCCCAGTGCATTGAAAAGTGGGCCCTGTAGCTCCGGAAATATCAATTGACCAACAATTACAAAGCGGGATGAAGCAACCCAGACAACTACCTTTCACAGCATCCAAAGACACTAGTAAACGAGATGCGCAATCTCATGGTGGAAGCCGACGACTACATCACTTGGATAGTAGGGTTCTCTCGCATGGTATGGCTTGCGGATGTGGGTACATCGGCCAACATAGATCCAAGCCCCCTCAAGGCCTGCTCAGCCATAATTTCCAGTGAGTGGGAAACTTTCTATGAGACATCAGTGACCACGATGACCTATACCAACAAGACATCATGGGCATCTGGCTCCTCTGAGTCATGCTCGGTATCAGTGACGAAGGGATTCCCATGAGAGGACGCAAAGTTGTCATTCCCCAACAACTGGGGAATGAAAAAAAACCTCAGTAACTGGACAATTGAGGCTTCAGTTATTTGCTTTGGCGCACACCAAACACCAGGGGACAATGAAAACAAAGACAAGATTGCGACGGAAAGTCTGGTTCCCAGCCTTAGACTTGAAAGTGGAAGAATTTGAAGCCAGGTGCCACTGGTGCTAAGCAGGGGTTCTTTTTGGTCAGCAAGATTGGGGGTGAGCTGCAAATTTCCCAACAATTATGCTGGCATATAACATAAAGATAAATTATGTGGGCGCAGGGTGCATGAGTGGGGCGTAAGGGGCAGTTAAAAGGGCAAGGAATGCAGAGTGATAAGGGTACTAAGTGAGGGGAAAACACAGTGTTTTGTAAACTTACCAACATTTTTGAAGACATTCAAAACAGAGAAAGGTAGAGAGTGTGTGGGCATTGCTGTGTATGTAAAATTGTGTGGTGAAATCCAACTGACTCATCACCAGAGCCGAATGAAAGCACCTGTACCCAACTATTTACCAGAAAATAAAGTTATTAGGAGGGTGTAACACAACAAACACCCCCTTTGAAGCTACATTCCTGGTGCCAAGCAAGCCAAATACCTAACTGGCCAGCGCCTATCCGCACAGAAGAATTCAGTAGTGGGCAATTGAGTAACCTCTCAGTGGACTTTGGATTACAGACAAGCGTCATATGCTGGTAGTCTCAGACACTCACTCAAAGTTCCCAGTATCAGAGGTGGTAACAAGCACAAACTTTGAGCAAACCAGACATTGCCTTGACAAAATATTGACCAAATTCGGCATACCACAAATGTTGAAAAGTGATAATGGACAGCCATTTCAAAGAGACTACTGATAAAACGGAACGACGTCGACGGGTTAGCGAGCTCGAGGCGGAGTTACTTCACCTCGAACGGGGGAATGCTCTCGCCCCGGCCCACGACGCCCCACACTTGCTCGAGGTAAAGCGACGAGATTATAAGGAGCTGCTCTATGAGGAGGCCAGCCGCCGATCCCTAGCCGCCCGACACAGGATATATGAGCTGGGAGAACGCACGGGTTAATTGCTGGCGTGGTTGGAACGGAGGGAACTGGCGGCGCGATGGGTGGGGGCGGTCAAAGGGCCAGACGCAACATTGGTCACCGACCCTCAACATATAGCCGAAGTATTTGCTAAGTATTATGAGCAAGTCTATACCCCGCCACTAGACGCACAGGCCGGCTGGGCAACAGACCTCCTCGCAACTATCGAGATGAAAGGTCTCTCCCAGCAAGATCGAGAGACGCTTGAGTCAGATATCTCGTTGGAGGAAATTCTGACAGCCATCCGCGATGTACACTCGGGAAAGGCCATGGGTCCTAACGGAATGCCGATCGAACTCCTGAAAAATATGGCTCTGAAGGTGGCACCCCACCTGCTGAACCTCTACAAGGAGTGCTATGAGACCGGCGCCCTTCCAACCGATATCCGCACGGCCACGATAGTGGTAATCCGCAAACCTGGCAAACCAGCGGACGAATGTGCTTCATACAGGCCCATTTCCTTGATCGCAGTGGAGCCAAGACCCTAGCTAAGCTGCTGGCCACCCGACTGCTCCCATACCTCGCGGATTTGATTCACCCAGATCAGTCGGGTTTCATGCCGGGCCGTAACACCGCACGAAATCTGCGGCGAGTCCATGGCGCCCTGGGCCGGGCGGCGACACTCCAGGAAGATGCGCTGTTGTTGGCGCTAGATGCCAAAATGGCATTCGATACGGTGGCCTGGGAGTATCTATTCGTGGTTTTGGCCCGGGTGGGACTGGGCCCTCGGTTGATTGGATGGATCTGACTATTATACACCCTGCCTACGGCCTGTGTATCAGTCAATAACCACCGCTCGACCTCCTTCTCCCTGGGTCGCGTCACGAGACAGGGCTGCCCCCTGTCACCGCTCTTGTTTGCCCTGGCGCTAGAGCCCCTGGCGGTCTGGATCCGCAATGACCCCGAAATTCGGTGCCTCAAATGGACAGCGGATCACGAAGACCGCATTTCGCTGTATGCAGACGATATCTTGCTATACTTGGCCTCCCCCGCTCGATCGCTTCGCCGGGTACTGCATAATTTTCATATTTTTGGGGCCCACTCAGGATACCAGATCAACTGGTCCAAATCCCAGATGTACTCACTACGGGGCGATCCGCCGCTTAGCCCTAGGGGGTATACCATACCGGTTGCAGTGCAGGGCTTTCAATATCTAGGAGTTTTCATAACATTAGATGCAACATTATTCTATGTGCGAAACCTTGAAGGCCCTTTGCAGAGGTTCAAATCTGACGTGCTCCACTTGAAAACGCTGCCCCTCACACTCCTTGGCTGTGCAGCCCTCTTCAAAATGCTAGCGCTCCCCCGTTTCCTTTATGCCCTGCAGAATACGCCTATCCCAGTCCCGGAAGCCTATTTCTTACAGGTTGACACAACACTGCGGGGATTGTTGTGGGATACCGGAACGCCACGTATCGCAATGCAGAAACTAACTATGGGCTGGTATGATGGTGGGATTGGTCTGCCGGACCTACGTCTTTATTATCAGGCCACACAACTTATAGCGATCAAGCAGTGGGTGTTCGGGGCGCATGATGACCCTAGCTTCCGAACCGACCGCTGGCTCATGGGTAAAGGTGGATATAACCGGGCACTGTACTCAAACCCAAAGAAACTGGGTCTTACTGGACCCACGGCCAGAACGGTGGAGATTTGGCATCTCCTCCAGAAGCGAATGGGGTGGTATGGGCGGCTGACTAAGGCCACTCCGCTGTGGGAACCGGATTGCCTGGGACGGCTGAGCACATGTGTGGGGTTCGATAAGTCGGACCTCATTGGCATCTCCACAGTGGGAGACATGTGGGTTAAAGGTAGAAGGGCGACGTTCGCAGAGCTGCAGATTAAATACCAACTGGCCCCTTCGGAGCGGTTCCGATACTTACAAATTAGCCATGCAATTGACGGTGCCCTGCCCGCTGAGGCCCCGCTTCCAGCCTCCTCACCCTTGGAAGACAGATTGTTGCTTGACCCAATGGACCGCAGGGCGACTTCCCTAACGTATAAAAAACTAATCAATAATCGAGAGGACCCGATGCGGAAACTGCGGGCCAGATGGGAGTCAGATGTGGGCGAGCTGTCTGACGAGGGGTGGAGAGATGCGCTGGCCTCCCCTCGGGAGGTGGCAATATCAATGCGCCTCCGCCTGGTCCAACTCAAGGTTCTGCACCGGGTCTATTTTGATGCGGTCCTATTGTGCAGGTTGGGTCGACGCCCAGATGAGCGTTGTATCCGGCAGTGCTCTCAGGTAGGCACGTTCACGCTTATTCTATGGGCGTGCCCCCCCATACAACACTATTGGACAGAAGTCCCCCGCCAGATGGCGCGGGCCACCGGGAAGTCGGTGGTCCCCTCCCCTCAGTTATGTCTCCTGAATGTGTGGGAAGACACAGACCTTACCCCAGTAGAACAGGAATGGGCGGCGCTGGGTTGGGCCCTGGCTAAAAGAAATGTTGCCCAGAAATGGGGGGTGGCCACTTTGCCGTCCTTGAGCGCCTGGGCCAAAGATATGGATCTATCAATGGTGGCGGAGAAGACAGTCTATAAAGGGCGTGGGTGCCCCAAAAAATGGGACCACAAATGGGGACAGTGGAACAAGTATAGGGGAGATATTTGTATATCCCCCATGGTTGAACTCCGGCGGGAGAGACAGGCGTTACAGGACACATTGGGCTCCGGGAGTATGTCCGGATCTCTGGTAGACCCCTAATCAGCTGCTATGAGCTTTGAATTGAGTTTGTCTCTGAACGTATTTACCCTTGTTGTGCTGATGATCGCTAATGATGCCCTTAAATGTACTCTGTATAATTGCATATTGCCTAATGATCACGATTGCTGTAACTGCTGCAGATTTTAATGTTAATAAACAGTTACTTAAAAAAAAAGAAAAAAGAGACTACCGATTCCTGCATGCAAAAGCCCGATTCCTCGGTGGGCTTCTGCCTACCGTGACTGGTCTTGTGTGACGCCGAGAATGCGCTGATAGGTATAGCCGGACTGGCTGGCTTTGCAGTGCTGCACTGTCGGCTCCCAGTAACAAAATCAGCTGACCAGCATAAGCAACACAGCACTCACTTTTGTTTCCAGTCTCCCTGTGTTTCTAAAGCAGTGGCTGCAGAGTTCTTTGTCTATCAGCAAGAATAAATGTGTCAAGATATCTCTGGAGATTAATCTTCCTGCTGGAGTGAGCTGGAGTTTTGTCTATTGGCAGTTTTAACACATCTATAAAGTAGTGCAGAGGGTTAATAGGCCTGCTGCAAAGAATGTGTACCATGCAGATCACAAAATGTATTTTATGTGCATAGCTCTTTGGGGTACTGCTTTTATCACAAAAGATCCTTTTGTAACTGTGCATTTCATATGTTACAATAGTAATCTAGCACAGTGAACTATGAACTACCATCAAAGGGATGCATGCAAACTACATGGTATAGGTTAGAAAGTTATGTTTTTTCCAGTCTGTCATTATCCTAATGTTGCTAAAAAGGATATAAATAAATTTGTATTAGTAAACGTAACCCTAGCCACTCTGTTACGTTTTGAATCCCGAGTTTGTGCTTCTCCAGCCCAAGCACTCTAAAAAAATGCTTACACCTTGTAGTCTCTTGGTCTTATGTAACATTTTCTATACACTGACTTACACATATATTATTCATTGTCTCGATGTGTGTTTGATGTAAAACGCTCCGACACCATAATCTGATATGAAAAGCACTATAAAACAAATGAAAACATGAGAGAGGGGCTATGGAGAGATGCGGGGTACTGTTGGAGGGTGATAGTGAAGGAGCCATTGAAGGGTCCCAAAAAGATTGTTGTATCCTGGTGCACTGCAAGCCTTTCATTTACTATGCTTTAAAAACTAATACAATTGAATAAATGTATTCTAGAATACACCATTTTTCCTTAACTTTTCTTGGGGGATAACCTCCCTCCCCAAACCCTGCTTGTAGTGGTCAGGCTTGCTAGCTACTCAACCTATGGGGGCTGGTCTGATGAAACTTTCCAGGGCTTTGAGTTCCCAGTCTGGCCCTGCTGCCAGGAACCTGCTCTTGCGGGGCAGTGCACAGCATTTTGTCACGCTCCGTCTGCCTGCCATAGAGCTTTCTTGCTCCTGACTGACAAGGAAAAAAATTTATATTTGCATTTCTGATATCCAAACCTGCAACAGCACACTTACAAGACCCATACATGACGGACCCGATTCAGCCCTCAGTAGGAAAAATTAATTCTCTTGATTATTATTTCTTAACTCTCCCACTTTTCTCTTGTAAAGTATTGGCATGTGTGCCTCATGCACGCTTGTGCGTCCTATAGGCCGGGTTCTGCGCCAGCCAGGGAGTAATAAAGCAGGAACCAGCATCGTGCACAGACGGGTGCCAGCAGTGTAGAGAGCCATCCGGGCTCTTCTCTACAATGTTGCACCACATGCACTCCTTGGGGTGGGCTCGTCCCGAGGAGTTAAATAAACGCCAGAAGACTGCTCGTAGTCTTCCAGAAACACGCAGTAGCCAGATTGGCGTGTAATTATTTCTGCGATGGGCTAGGACAAAATACCCTAGGCCGCAACGCACCACATTGGTGGCAAGGCCGGTCGAACTCCGGTGCCTCCTCCGCCTCACCTGCGAGACCCGTGACAGTGCTCCACACCGTCCGACGAGGCTCTGCTGCCTGGTGAGCTGTGGTGCCTGCTCGCGTGCCCACCATGACGGCCCTGTGGTTGCCCTTCATCGGCCCTGACTCCGGGCCCTCCGGGCTGTACCCCGCTGCTGCTATGATCGGAGCGCTGCTGCTCGTGTGCTGGAGCCGGCGTGTGTGAAGAGAGTTGCTGCCTGGCCACTCCCCAGCGGCTGCGACGCCTGGTGAGCTCCCCACGCCCTGACCTGACTAAAGATGTGCTCCCTGAAGCCACGTGGGAGCGGGCCGAGACTGCCGGTCTCCTGCGGTGACTGCAGCTGGCGGCTGAGGGTGAGTGTTTGAGGGAATTCATCAGCCCGGGAAGACCCCGCTGTCCCTGCCTCTCCCCTGTGCTGGCTGAGGCCTGGAGCTGGAGGGTTAGAGCTGTTGCAAGAACCACACCTGGAAAAAAAAAAGGAAGCAATAAGGGAAATCAAAGTGGACTGCCTCACCCCACTTCCAAGAGCTAAGGACTGGTTTAGCTCACCTTTTCCTCATGCAGCTGGCACGGTCTAAGGGCCCAGTGAGGGATGCATTCTAGGACTGTGAGAGATTGGACAACGTTCAACCCCAAAAGGCCAGCACTCAGCCACTCACGAATTCGGGAGCAATGAGCACGCCCAGGCAGGTGCCACAGGCCCGCAGGTGGATGCGGGTGGACCACAGGGAGGGGTCAATGCTCCACCGCATGTGTACAGCCACGCTGCCATCTCCCCGCTGCCTCCCTTCATCAAAACCGCTTACCCCGCCACAGCTGCCCTGCGCTGGAAGGCATGGATAGGGCGCCTGAACCACTATTTCAGAGGAACAAGAGAAACTGATGGAACAGTGAAAAGGTCGTTGCTCATCTACTATGGCGGCGCGGAGATTTATGACCACTTTGAAACATTGCCTGATGCGGGAGGGACGACAACTACGAGGCGGCAGTGGAGGCGCTCAACAGGCATTTTGACCCCCAACTTAACCCTGATTTCGAGCGATTCAAATTCTGGCAGACTCTGAATCGGTGGATATGTTCTACGCACAACTACGCAAACTGGCAAGCACATGCGCCTTCACCGATCAGAGGGAGGCAAGTGATCCAGGCAAGCCATTCAGTGCTGTTGCGGAAACAGATTCTCTGACAACCAGGTATATCCTTAGACGAGATTCTCGTCCTGGCCTGGTCCAATGACCTCTCAGACGCCCGAGCTGAAGAAATGGAGGCGGTGCTACACAGAAGCTCTGCCGCATCTCACGCTCCCAGGCTCACACCCATCAAAGAGGAGAGGGTTGAGGCCATTCAGCGGTGCCCCAACACCTGCTGCCCTACGCCATGGTACCCACCGAGGGGTCGGTGCGGCAACTGCAGCATGGAACACCCGCCGTCAGGAGTGTGCCGAGCAAAAGGGAAGACCTGCTCCTGATGCAGGAAGCCCAACCACTTTGCCAAAGTGTCCAGGAGCAACAGATCCAGACAAGCCTATGCCAGACCCAGGGGCGCAACGCAGCAGTTACGCCAGCTATCCCTTGACGGCCCACAGACCCAGCTCGTAGCGAGGACGCAGTTTTGCCCTGGAAGATGACGAAGATGACATGTGCGTCATATCTTTTGTCAGCCGACCAGACAAGCACAGGCGGCTGCTACCGATGTGCTCAGTGGAGATAGAAGGATCCACTGTGAGGGCGCTGATCGACACAGGGGCGTCTGTAAATGTTATGGACTCGAACCAGTATGAGCAGTTGTCTCCGTGGCCCCCACTCGCACCCACGAGAGCGAGGATATACACGTATGGAGGGACGTGTCCACTTCCCCTCAGAGGAGTCATCGAGGCCACCATCAAGAGCGGGAAACACTCAGAGACTGCATGTTTTCACATCATGGAAGGTAACAAGGGCACCCTCATCAGCTGTCACATGGCAGAGGATTTGGGCCTCGTCTTCTTCGCCAATCAGATACACGACTCTCATGCCAAGGCCATCATGTGAGACTTTCACAGACTGTTCACGGGTCTTGGTAAGCTGAAGGGGAAGCGAGTCAAACTCCACATCAACACCACGGTCACACCAATCGCCCTAAGACATCGCAGGGTGCCATTCAATCTCCGCCCTCAAGTGGAGGCGGAACTAAAGAAACTTGAGGATCTCGATGGCATGGAGAGAGTGTCCGGCCTCACCCCGTGGGTATTTCGCTGGTCGTGCCCCGAAACCAAAACAGCTCGGAGCCATTCGACTATGCGTGGACATGAGACTGCCCAACCAAGCAGTTAAGAGGGAGCGCCACCTCACGCTCACCATGGATGACATAGTGGCGGACCTGAATGGCGCCATGTGGTTTTCAAAACTGAACTTGAACGCTGGATACCACCAGCTGGAGCTGGAGCCGGAGAGTAGGTACATCACCACGTTCTCTACACAGGTGGGACTCTGAAGGTACAAGAGACTGAGCTTTGGGGTGTCGTCGGCGGTGGAGATTTTCCAAAATGCCATCAGGGAAGCCTTATCCGGCCTGCAAGGCGTAATCAATCTGAGTGATGACATCCTCGTGTTCTCGAACACCCTGGAAGATCCCCATGCTCTTCTCCGGGCCACACTTCAGCGACTGGAAGACTGTGGTTTAACCCTAAATAAAGGAAAAGTGTTCCTTTTATCAGGAGTCCATAGACCATTTCAGATACATCTTCTCCCACGACAGGCTGCGAGTAGACCCCAAGAAGGCCATAGCTATCCGTGCTGCCAGCACACCGAAGACACCCACGGAGGTCCGCAGTTTCCTGGGTATGGCCACATACTGTGGCCAGTTCATACCGAACCTAGCCTCCCTCTCTGAGCCCCTTCGGGCCCTCACTCAGAGTGATCAACCGTGGGAGTGGACTACGGCAGCCAACATGGCCTTCAACACCATCAAGGCAGCCCTGATGGACAAAGCAGTGGTGGCGTATTTTCACCCAGGACGACACACCAAACTGGTCGTGGATGCCTGTCTGGTTGGTTTAGGGGCCGTACTTCTCCAAGAGCATAAGTGTGAAACATGGGTGCCGGTCGCCTATGCCAGCCGGGCGTTCTCGGACACCGAAACAAGGTATGCCCAGATAGAACGGGAGGCGTGCCAACATTTCTACTTGTACCTGTACAGACAAGAGTTCCATGTCGTAACGGATCACAAGCCGCTGCTCCCATTGTTTGCAGGTTCGTCACGACTGGCAACCCTAAGGATAGAGAGGTGGGCGGTGCAGCTGCAGGCATACAACTTCAAGGTCGTCTACCGCCCAGGTGCACAAAATCCCACTGACTATCTGTCCAGACACCCAGAGCCGTTGGCCATCCACCACACGCCTGCCGATGTTGCATACTCTGAAGCATTTGTCAAGATTGTCACCTATAAGGCATGCCCCAAAGCGATGACACTGGAGGAGATCGGTACAAAAGGGGGTGGTGATGGACGGAGCATCAGAACCAATCAAACACTCACACCCAGTCAACAGATCTGAGTTTGATCCATCACCGTTCTTTAGCCCACTCTGCCACCCCAGTTCAGACATGGCCATATGCAAATCAGTCCGACCCTGTGCCTCATGGGAACAGTCCAGCCCAAACTGCCAAGCCATGCCTTCCCTGGACCAGAAACAAGCTTCCTAGGAACCGGTTTCTGGCATTTCAGCTGTCTTCAGCCAGGCTTGCTTGAATCCAGTGGCAAAGTGAGCAAGGGACTCACGTCTGAGCATACCCTGCCAACTTATGGCGAACAAAGCGGTACAAAAGGGGGTGGTGATGGACGGAGCATCAGAACCAATCAAACACTCACACCCAGTCAACAGATCTGGGTTTGATCCATCACCGTTCTTTAGCCCACTCTGCCACCCCAGTTCAGACATGGCCATATGCAAATCAGTCTGACCCTGTGCCTCATGGGAACAGTCCAGCCCAAACTGCCAAGCCATGCCTTCCCTGGACCGGAAACAAGCTTCCTCGGACCGGTTTCTGGCATTTCAGCTGTCTTCAGCCAGGCTTGCTTGAATCCAGTGGCAAAGTGAGCAAGGGAGATCGGGCAGGCCACGGCCACCGATGAAACGCTGATCAGGGTCAAGAGCGCCCTAATGTGCAATGGTTGGACACGTTTTCTGGATGGAGTCCAGTCGCTCAATGCTGAAGATAGCCACGCCCAACAACAACTCTGGAGGGTATGCATTGAGCTGAGCAAAGGTGAACATGGGGTTGTGTTATGAGAACACGTCATTGTCATCCCACGAGCACTGCAAGAGAGGATAGTGATGTTGGCACACGTCAGACATCAAGGGATGGCAAAAACCAAAGCA
This sequence comes from Triturus cristatus, assembly GCF_964204655.1. Taxonomy (NCBI): domain Eukaryota; kingdom Metazoa; phylum Chordata; class Amphibia; order Caudata; family Salamandridae; genus Triturus; species Triturus cristatus. The sequence continues at coordinate 861,014,853 of NC_140593.1, forward strand.
CGTCTGCGGAGAAAAGTATGGTTCCCAGCAATGGACACCATGGTGGAAGACAAGGTACGACAGTGCCACTCTTGCACAATCACCGGCAGTGATCCCGCGCCGGCACCCGTCATCACCGAAGAGCAGAGTGAGCTTCCATGGTCCAAGATTAGCATTGATTTTGGGAGCTTCCCAGATGGACGCAACACCCTGGTGCTGATGGATTCATTCTCAAAATTTCCAATTGTAGAAGTAGTTGCATCAACGGCATTCACACATGTGAAAAGAGCCCTGGATAAGGTCTTTGCACTCGTGGGCCTACCGGATGAGATCCGATCAGACAACGGGCCCCCATTTCAAGGCCTGGAGTTTCAGGAGTACATGGAGAAGAGAGCGAGCCAGCATCGGAGGATCACCCCATTTTGGCCGCAGGCGAACGGTGAAGTAGAACGTTTTATGCGGACTCTCAACCCAGCCTTGCGGATTGCCGTGGATCAAGGAGAAGATGCGGATTCGGCACTGAACCAGTTTCTGGACGCTTACAAACTTCACACAGTACAACCCGCTGTGCTCCGTCTCATCTGATGTTCAAAAGGGCCCGAGAGACAGCATCCCGGCAGATCCAAATTGGAAGCCTACAGAGAGAGACGACGTGGCCATACAAGCAAGACGGATGGAGACCAATCAAAAGGACAGTGTGTCCAGAGAAGCCAAGGCGCCGCAAATAGTCGTAGGAGACCACGTAGTGATCAAGGACAGATACCCCGGGTGGAACTTTTGGACACCCTATGAGCCGGAGGTGTGGACCGTGGTCCGAGTTCAAGGTACCATGGTGTCCGCCCAGAGGGGAGACCAGGTAGTTAAGCGGAATGTTGTTTGCTTCAAGAAAGTTGCGGGGCGTACCGCAGACGCTGCAGAGTGTGCTGAGCCCGGTGGTGACCAGGACCAAGAAGAGGTGGGCTCACCAAGTCCCCCAGTCACTCCACCGGAAGTGCCGAGAGAGAGCAGTGGGGCAGCTGTCCCTGAGAAATCCAGTCAAGGCGTCACCAACACATTGTCACCCGGCATTCCGGCTCAAAACAGAGACTTGTTCCAAATCCTGGAGCCAGAAGTATGGTCCCTGCCCGGACCCTGTGCCGAGTCAGAAGTTCAAGGACTTTGTGTGTACGTCACCCTGAGAATGCCGGCTGTGATGGACATACACTAAAGAAAAGGAGAGATGTAGAGAGCCGTCCGGGCTCTTTTCTACAATGTTGCACCACACGCACTCCTTGGGGCGGGCTCGTCCCGAGGAGTTAAATAAATGCCGGAAAACCGCTCGTGATCTTCCAGTAACACGCAGTAACCAGAGTGGCGTGTAATTATTTCTGCGCTGCGCAAGGTGTTACAATTAGCGCTCTAGCGTTAGACGCTAGAGCGCACAATGTCATTACGCAACGCATACGCCACGAACGTGGCGTACGCCTCAGTATAAAAATAAAGGGGCGCGGCCTGCGCAGGCGGTCACGCGCCGACACCCGTACACAGTGTGGTGTCCATCATTGCAGCTGCGGCGCAGGTAACGGGGGTCCACACCAGCGTAGGCGGCCCCTACAACACTGGCGACGAGGATGGGATCAAACCACGTGTGCCACAGCTGAATGACGCACTCCGCGGCAGTCCCGCGCGCGCGCACGTGCTCCTGACGGGCCGACTGGAACAGGCTCAGTCTCACGCGGGCAGTGCAGCTGGGCCCCTCTGACCAACGGTGAGTGCACGTGTGCACCGAACACAGCCCATCCTGGCAGATGAACATCCCTGCCACTGAACTGTATGACTCTGTGTCCCTGCTGTGTCCTGGCTGGGCCTTGAAGCCCCCTGCCCCAGTTGCCTGCTGTGCCCTGGCTGAACCCTAACGCACTCTGTCATCACCAAGTGTGGGCATCTCCTGCCACTGCGGCCTCCTCTGCCTGCTGCCGTCCCTCCTGCTGTGCTGTGCCCCAGGGAGCCATGGGGGATGATGAGCGCCCCGCCCAGGCAGTGCCACTGCACCCCGCGTCCGGCGTTCTGCCGCCGTTTAGTGAAGCTGCTGACCCTGCCACGGCCGCCCCACGCTGGCAGACGTGGATTGGCCGACTCGACAACTATTTTGCGGGCACCAGGGAGACGGATGGCACCGTGAAAAGGTCCCTACTACTCCACTATGCAGGGGAAGAAGTCTATCTCCTATTCAAGCACCTCCCCAACACAGGGAACGCGGACGACTATGACGCGGCCGTGAGAGCCCTCAATGCGCATTTCGACCCCCAGTTGAACCCGGATTTTGAACACTTCAAGTTGCGCCAAGCGAGGCAAAAGGAAGGGGAGTCGGTGGATGCATTCCACGCTCGACTGAGGGTGCTGGCAGACACGCACCTCGTGGGTGATAGAGCCAAAGAGGAGATCAGAGCCCAGATAATATGCGGCATACGCAGCAAAAAGCTACGGACACTCATTCTCCGCCAACCGAACATCCCGATGGCGGACATTCTAGTGCTGGCACGGTCCCATGATCTATCCGACGCCCGCGCAGAGGAGATGGAGATGGCGCTGACAAGAGGCGCCGGATCAGGAGTAACGGTCAAAACAGAGCGGGCCGACGCAATACAGTCGCGTGGAGCTTCCCGCCGACCGGCGGCAAAGAAGCCTGCAGCCCCGTGCGGGTACTGCGGGTATGATGAGCACGGAGGCAGAACGTGCCCCGCGAAAGGAAAGGCGTGTGACAACTGCGGCGTGATGAACCACTTTGCGTCTGTTTGTCGCAAACGAGCCACGCAACGAGACCGGAGAGGAAAGAGGCCGGAGAAGGCCATGGTGAGACAACTATCCCAGCTGTCGTTGTCCTCCCCCACCAACCCAAGGCGCAAGCAAGCACAGGCCCTGCAGGAAGATGCAACGGAGTCCGATGATGACGAAGGGGAGACATACCTGATTTCATTCACCAGAGCCCTCAAGAGCTCGAGAAGACCACAACCGAGGTGCGACATCCTAGTCGCTGGGTCCCGGATAAACGCAGTGATCGACACAGGGGCGTCAGTCACCGTGATGGGAGTGCAACAATACAATCGCCTCCGACCCAAGCCGGAACTCCGACGGTCAAAAGCCCAGATTTATGCCTACGGAAGTGACACACCACTGCCGTTGGCAGGAAAGATGACGGTGCCGGTGAAGTCAGATGACGCAGAGATAACGATTGACATACATGTGATCAATCAAGAGGCAGACACCCTCCTCAGCGGGCACGCAGCCGAAGACCTAGGGTTGATCGCATTCCTCCGGAAGGTGCAAGAATCCCAGACGACTACCCTGCTGGACCAGTTTCCGGAGCTGTTCACTGGTCTGGGGAACATCCGACGACCACCAGTCAAGCTCCACATTGACCGTTCGGTCACACCCACAGCGCTAAAACACAGGAGGATTCCTTTCCACCTACGCCCGCTGGTAGAGGAGGAGCTGAGGAGGTTGGAAGAGCAAGGTGTCATAGAGACAGTAACCGGACCCACCCCCTGGGTATCACCCATGGTGATAGCGGAAAAGCCCCGGCAACCAGGCAAGATTCGAGTGTGCATCGACATGAGGCTGCCCAACAAGGCCATCAAAAGGGAGAGGCACATCACACCCACGATGGATGACATAATCGCAGACCTTAACGGAGCACGGTGGTTCTCCAAACTGGACCTCAACGCGGGGTACCACCAACTAACGCTGGCCGAAGAGAGCAGGTATATCACTACGTTCAGCACGCATCTGGGGCTACGCAGGTACCGACGCCTCAACTTTGGCATCTCTTCAGCGGCCGAAATATTTCAGAACACTATCAGAGACATCTTGCAGGGACTACCGGGAGTGCTAAACGTCAGTGATGACATACTGATACACGCCACAACAGTGGATGAACACTACCGACGAGTCCGGTCCACACTGATGAGGCTGAGAGAGTTTGGAGTCACATTGCACAAGGAGAAGTGCCAGTTCTTTCAACAAAGCATCGAGTTCTTCGGATACACGTTTACCAACCATGGCATTCAAGTAGATCCAAGAAAATCCCAGGCCATCAAGAACGCCCCACCACCGACTTCTGCGTTGGAAGTCCGCAGCTTTCTCGGGATGGCCACGTACTGTGGGCGGTTCATCCCAAACCTGGCCACCACGGCGGAACCTCTCCGACGCCTCACGAAAGCAGACGCCCTATGGCGCTGGGGGCAAGAGGAAGAAGACGCCTTCCATGCGATCAAGACCACGCTCCTGGACCAGGCCACTCTGGTGTACTTTGATCCGACCAGGAAGACAGAACTACTTGTCGACGCCAGCCCGGTGGGACTGGGCGCAGTCCTTACGCAAGAGCAAGAACCAGGAACATGGGCCACCCTGGCATACGCCAGCAAGGCGCTCACCCCGACTGAACAGCGGTATTCTCAGATTGAACGCGAAGCACTAGCTATCCGATGGGGTTGCCGGCATTTCCACCTATATGTCTGCGGACACCCGTTCACTGTGGTGACAGACCACCAGCCATTGGTGCCCCTGTTCAAAGGGACAGCACCCCACCCCCCCCGAGGATCGAGAGGTGGGCCATTGGTCTACAGCAATACCAGATGGAGGTGACATACCGGCCAGGTGCGAAGAACCCGGCAGACTTTCTGTCACGACACCCGGAAAAGGGGGTGACGTCCTCGGTCGGGAAGGAAGAAGAAGAGGAAGCCGAAGCACACATCGACCTCTTAGTTGCTCTAACTTGCCCGCGGATACTAACAATCCAAGAGATCATACGTGCTGGGGAGCACGACGCCGTGCTGGCAAGGACACGGGGAGCTCTTCAAAAAGGGTCCTGGGCTGATTTCCTGCACACCGCCAACTCGTGGGCAGACGAGGACAAGAAGGACTTGCAGCAGATGTGGCGAGTGCGGAATGAACTAAGCATGACCCGTGATGGTGTCGTCCTGCGAGGGTCTAGGATCGTCATGCCCACCGCACTACGCCGTCAAGCCACGACAATTGCTCACGAGGGCCATCAAGGGACGGAGAAGATGAAGACCCGGATGAGGGCGAAGATATGGTTCCCGGGGCTAGATGGCATGGTGGACGAGGTGGTAAGGAGCTGTGCCGCGTGCCAGGTGACGAGCGGCCCGGAACCTCAGGCCCCCATCGTGACAGAAGAACCAGGAAGATACCCGTGGGACAAGATTAGTATAGACTTCGGGAGCCTCCCAAACGGAAAAGTGTCGCTGGTGGTCATGGACAACTTCTCGAAGTATCCCATAGTGGAAGTCCTACCGTCTACAGCTTTCATGTTCGTGGGACCAGCGCTGGAGAAAGTATTTGCCATGTTCGGGCGCCCCTCGGAGGTGAAGAGTGACAATGGGCCACCCTTCCACGGTCATGAGTTCCGGGAGTTCCTTCAGCGTCAGGGAGTACAACATCGGCGAATCACTCCTCAGTGGCCACAGGCCAACGGAGAAGTAGAGCGATTCATGAGGACCCTGAATAAAGTAATTCGAATAGCCGGCGTGGAGCAACTAGACCCCGAGAGGGAAATCCAGCGATTCCTGGGAGAAAATCGGAGCACGCCCCACTGCTCCACCAAACAAGCCCCGTGGTCTCTCATGCTCAATGGGCCCCGCCGCGATGGGCTACCCACAGTCCCAGGGTGGGCGCCCCCACCGTTCGAAGCGGAGGAGGCTTTCCAAAGACGAGCACACCGCAACCGACAAGTAAGCCGAGCCAGAGGCAGTCAAGACCGCGACATCAGACCAGGGGACAGCGTCCTCGTGAAGGACAGAAGGCCAGGAGGAAAATTCAGACCCCGGTATGAACCAGGCAGTTGGACTGTGGCACAGAGGCGGGGTACAATGGTCACAGCAGAAAGAGGGGTGGAGTTGACCACCAGGAACATCTCGTGGTTCAAACGCATTCCGGAGGCCACCGACCGCGACCAGAGGGGACTGGACGGAGGGGAGGAAGATATCTCAACCCCAGAGTTGGGACCAGGACTGACGTCCAGTGGGGCCTGCAGCGCCCCGGAGCAGAGCCATCATGCCCCCACGGAAGGTGAAGCCCCGAATAGCCACCCACCCAGCTTCGGCACTCGTGCCACTGCCAGGTATGGTCTGAGAGCGAATCCCACGCCCAGCAGCCGCCTTAAAGACTTTGCCTGCCACGCAAGTGAGTGACTGTTATGGACTTTGGTTTATTTTGTTGTCCAAGTTGGGGAGGGATGTTACAATTAGCGCTCTAGCGTTAGACGCTAGAGCGCACAATGTCATTACGCAACGCGTACGCCACGAACGTGGCGTACGCCTCAGTATAAAAATAAAGGGGCGCGGCCTGCGCAGGCGGTCACGCGCCGACACCCGTACACAGTGTGGTGTCCATCATTGCAGCTGCGGCGCAGGTAACGGGGGTCCACACCAGCGTAGGCGGCCCCTACAACACTAGGCTGCAATACCCTAGGCCGCGCCACGCCACAGGCAGCATCAACGCGCCATCCACGTGTGTCCGGCACCTGCTGTACGGCAGCGGTGGCTGCAGTATTACACTCACTGCAAACTCCACAGTGGTGTTTCCTCTTGCCGCCTGTTAGAAGCCCGTCTCTCCAAGCACCTCTCAGTCTCAGGCAACATTCCAAATGACGTGTGCTTCTCTGGAGCTCCTTCCGGTGCTGCTCCTTCCGCCAAGCTTCCCTCGGTCTTGTCAGCAGAGCAGCTGGGCAGGCGGTCCTAAACCCTTGGAATAATCCTTTCTGGAAGGGATTCTCCGCGCCACCTCCGTCCCGGCAGCCTTCAGGAGCCGGATCTCTTAGTGAGGATTGCTCTAGCGGCCCTGTCAGCCTTGGTGGAAACAGAACTTCTGCCTGTCAGCTGCTCTGTATCTCGAAGCTGTAGCCGGCGACAGGCTCGCTAAAGGCGTGAAGCACACACGGGTCGTGATCCATGCGGTACCAGGCACGCTGGGACATTTCATTACCCACTTATGCCAGCTGCTCGCACTGCTCGGCAGAAACGTTTCATGTGTCCTCCCAGTGAAACTGTTCATTGTGCCCCAAATGCATGCCCTTTACACTGCATACCCAGTGTTAGCAGCGAGCTTCACATGTTTACCATTGGAGCACACACTTCACACTGTCCACCTGCAAAAGTTCGTACACCTGCCTCCCAATCACAATTGCCCATAAGTGCTAATTGTCCACACTGCTCCTCAGTGCCTACTTCTTATGATGTCCACGGATGCCGCCTTCTTACACTGCCTACCCGTGCCAACTTACCCCAGTGCTTATCTGTGCGGGTAGTGGTGTAGCAAAGTTGGCCCCTAAACAAAACAGTGGCCCGGACTCTTTTTTCTCTTTTTGAGTAGTAAAAGACAGCCATAATTGGGGTGCAAATTGGTCTCGCACCCTCGGGACATGCATCAGAGCACCTGTTGCTCTATTGTTAGCTTCAACCCTGTTTGTGAGCTTTTTGTAATCCACAATGTTTTCACATTATTTAGTGCTAGCTTCTTGTAAACCAAAGCCAATCCGCCAACTAACTTGGGTCTCACCTTAAAAGTGTACAGTGTAGATTTCACCCACAACACCCTACAACTCATAGCTTAACATTATCAAGGCATTAGTAGTTGCTCTACATTTGGAACATTCAAGTAATTGCAGTGCTTAATTTGAGTCGGTGATTTGCGGCGCTCAGCTTCGGCACTTAACTGTCAACACCGCTACTTATGACAGTCTGCCACCTGGTGGCACTGTTTGCCCAATTTAAAGAGCACAACATTTATTATTAAACGTGATTAACACCTGCTGCCAACGCCGTTCTTATCGCTTCGCGGACCTGGAATAGTCAGAATTTTCACAGCTGTAGTCGTGTGATGGTTAGTAGTTGTTTTAGTACCGTCATTAGCAGTGATGACAGGGGCAATGGACAGTACAAGCGGAAGTGTCCGCCTGATGAGCGCTTGGCACTAATGTTTTTTTTTTTACAAATTAAGTTTGCAGTAACCACAATGTAAATTGACCCGCAGACCCTCCTGTTTCCTCAAAAAACAAGAATAAATATAGTTATCAGTTTCTATCAATATTACTAACATTAATAGCAATTAAAGCACAGAATATGTGCATTTTCCAGTAGTGTGACACCATGATCACAAAACTCATCTGCAGTTGAAATTATGATTAACATGAAACACGTTGTAGATGTTACCTTCTGACGCTAGATGGCACTACACTCATCAAAGTATTGTTTTGTCCTTATGCTTCTCCTTCTTTTCAGATGCAAAATGCACAGGCAGTGCTGTGTTGTAGGGTGTGGTGCTGTAAGCAAAGTTTTTTAAAGACAGGGTGTCACTAGTGCTTCTACTGATCTCATGACGTATTTTTTCCAATGTATTTCATAAAAAATATTTTAGATTTCTAAGTGCATCCTATAGGCAGTAGCTATGGGCAATGTTAAATTTGGGCATATACATTTTTGGTCTAGGAAGGTTAAGCTGATGGTGGCGTCCATTGTGTGGACAGCACATCTTGGTGATGGTGAAATGTATGGCTGTTTTTGCTGTAAATGAAAATTAAGTACAAGCGCCTAGTTTGGCGTTTGGGAAGATCTGCATTTGCTTACTTTGTACACTTGAATTTTGCGTACCAAGAGGCCATTGACCCACTTGGAAATACTGCGGAAATTCAGGGGCAGTAGTTTTATTCATTATTTAGATGCTGTCCTGCTTCTTCTATGAGGATGAGGGAGTGAGGCCCCGAACTCCAATTGTGTTAAGTGGGAAATATGTTTTGTGCCTATAGTGCCTTTTGGGACTAGTGTGACCTAGACCACGGAAGGCTCTTTTGTTACCCTGTAAGATGCCCCATCGCTGACTCTCCTTTTCGCCCTCAGGTCGTGGGAAGTCCTTCAAGCTGAAACTGCCGGCCCTGCTGGCCCTCACAGCCAGCAAGCAGTCCTTGCGGCAGGAGGACCCCGAGGCGGTGGTGGTGGACTTCTCAAAGCAAAGTAGTGAGTCCTTGGCCATGGAGGAGATGACTCCACGGAACAGCTGCCTAGGGTCCCAGCCCGAAGACCGGAAGGCGCTGCTGAACCTCGAGGAGGAGGCTGAGCAGGCCGTCGACCCCATGATTCACTCCACCCCTCGGCACGACAAGGACCGGTTGAACCTGGACATGTCCTTCTCCAATTGCAGCCTCACTCGCAGCAGGTCTCGCGAGAGCTGCTACAGCGTCAGGAGAGCCTCGTCTGTGGATGACATTGAGGCCATGAAGTGCGACTTGGACAAAAAGGTCCGCAATTGGCAATCCAGTACAGGTAAGGGACATAGCTGCCAAGGTTTCAGATTGCTTATGTGTGACATTTTCATAATTTCAGTGTAATTATGAGTGACATTTCAACGACTATGAGTGACACTTTCACACGAGTAAAATCAAGTAACAAAGATGAGGGAAACATATCAATACCAGAAGTTACACCCATTTGAGCCAGAAGAAACTCTAATTAATATCTTTAAACTGCTGCAAAGCACCAGAAATAGAAGGGCAGTAACCGGACACAGACTGTGTGACTGTAGTCCTCAGTAACAGACGGCAGGCAGGCAATACTGCAGCTGCTCTGAAATGCCAAACCTTTTGTGTGTTAAATGAAAAGGATGCCACCTTGGTTTGGGCCATAGACACATACCTTTGTGGTGGACGTTTGAGCTTTCGCACATGTGCTTCTGGCGTGTCTGCCCGCAGCCTTATAAATTCACCATGTGGCCCAAGACACTGTGCCTGCAGAGGCGCCACTCCGACCTTCGATGCAGAGTGTCGAGAATCATGGCCGTACTAGCTTGGGACCTACAGCTGTTTTGACCATGGCAAGGGGCTAGATACACTGTGAGGAGGTTTAGTATTGCAGGCATGTGAACCATGAGCCGGCGGTGGACTCTAAGAGGCAGGTTCAGGCTGGGACCCACCGCAGCGCCCACTTCCTTAGTCCAGGGCTGTCCTCGGGGAGTCTACTGCTGTCCAGTGAGTGTTCCTCCTGACTCTCTCTCTCATGCAGGACACCACGATCAACCTGTCAAAAGAAGACCCGGTCGTTGGCCATAACGCCTCTGCATATTTCTGGCATTCCCAAGACCCTCACGCTGGCTATTGCTTCATACCCTCACCCCATAGTTGAACCAACAGTATGCATTTTATGTGCAGAGCCATCTTTCAGGCATCCTGACGCCCTCAGACATCCCAAAGACTCTGCCCGCTGAACCCCACAATGGAGCAGCACCAACAAAGGCATCAGTAAGGGCTTTCAGAAGCAACAATGTTTAAGTAAGGGGTGACTATAAGACACCGTTACCTCTTTCTTTCTTTGCGTTTTGCTCCTGTGCAGCTGCTGCAATCGCCAGTCACTGCTCAGTGACGTGAGGCTCGGCTGTAATTGAATTAGTTGCGGCGTCGGTCACATTAGATTTTTGACTGCACGCGGTAGCCTGGGCCAGTGCGAGAAGCAGGCGGAGGCAGCTCTGTGAGCACCATGATTAAAGCGCCACCGCTTTCTCCCATAACAAACTCCATGTCTTCGCCAGCAGGATGTGACGTCTCCCCCCTGCGGCGCCAGACGTGTTAAGGTAAGTAAACTTAATCTGACCGGTCCCGCCCTGGCTGTGACGGCGGTAGCCATTGGGCCTGACAATGAAGTCAGGCTGTCTGAGAGAAACTCCACCGGAAATAATCTGATACAATTTAGCATTGAGCTGCCTGCCAGCTGCAGCCTTAAGCTCAGCTGCAAGCACCAAACCGGCAGGAGCAGTGTGCGCAAGGCATGGGCGGTGTGCTGCCAGCTACCACACCACAATATTACAGTTTTAGGCAGTGCTTCATGAGGCATAGACACTATGCAAATGCGTGACAATGCATTTCAGTGCGGTGATGCGAAGCACCACACTAAAATGCGTTAGTCTAATGCCTGATGCGTGGTAATTGGCAGGACTGAAGGGAAAAATCGTTACATAGAGTAAATTTGAAAGGTCGAGAAAGAATTTAGAAGGAGTAAAGGAGGCAGGGATCTCTCATTGCTCACACAAAGCATCCAGAGACTTCACGCAGTAAGTAGATACGTCATATCAATCTATAAAGAGACAGAGACCTCACATAGAACAAGAACAGCAGGCAGAGACCGCACCGAGAACTACAAACAGACAGACAGAGATCTCACAAAACAAGTACAGCAGGCAGAGACTGCACCGAGAACTACAAACAGGCAGCCACAGATCTCACTGAACAAGTACAGCAGGCAGAGACCGCTCTGAGAACTACAAACAGGCAGCCACAGATCTCACTGAACAAGTACAGCAGGCAGAGACCGCACTGAGAACTGCAAACAGGCAGCCAGAGATCTCATTGAACAAGTATAGCAGGCAGAGACCACACTGAGAACTACAAACAGGCAGCCAGAGATCTCATTGAACAAGTATAGCAGGCAGAGACCACACTGAGAACTACAAACAGGCAGCCAGAGATCTCACTGAACAAGTATAGCAGGCAGAGACCTCATCTAGAACTATAAACAGGCAGCCAAAGATCTCACTGAACGAGTACAGCAGGCAGAGACCGCACCAAGAACTACAAACAGGCAGCCTGAGATCTCACTGAACAAGTACAGCAGGCAGAGACCGCACCGAGAACTACAAACAGGCAACCAGAGATCTCACTGAACAAGAATAGCAGGCAGAGACCCCACTGAGAACTATAAACAGACAGCCAGAGATCTCACTGAACGAGTACGGCAGGCAGAGACCGCACCGAGAACTACAAACAGGCAGCTAGAGATCTCACCAAACAAGTACAGCAGGCAGAGACCGCACCGAGAACTACAAACAGGCAGCCAGAGATTTCACCGAACAAGTACAGCAGGCAGAGACTGCACCGAGAACTACAAACAGGCAGCCAGAGATCTCATTGAACAAGTATAGCAGGCAGAGACCACACTGAGAACTACAAACAGGCAGCCAGAGATCTCACTGAACGAGTATAGCAAGCAGAGACCTCATCTAGAACTATAAACAGGCAGCCAAAGATCTCACTGAACGAGTACAGCAGGCAGAGACCGCACCAAGAACTACAAACAGGCAGCCTGATATCTCACTGAACGAGTATAGCAGGCAGAGACCTCTCCGAGAACTATAAATAGGCAGCCATACATCTCACTGAACGAGTACAGCAGGCAGAGACCGCACCGAAAACTACAAACAGTCAGCCAGATATCTCTCCGAACAAGTACAGCAGGCAGAGACCGCACCGAGAACTACAAACAGGCAGCCAGAGATCTCACCGAACAAGTACAGTAGGCAGAGACTGCACCGCAAACTACAAACAGGCAGCCAGAGATTTCACCGAATAAGTACAGCGGGCTGAGACCGCACCGAGTACAACAAACAGGCAGCCAGAGATCTCACTAAACGAGTACAACAGGCAGAGACCACACAGAGTACAACAAACAGGCAGCCAGATATCTCACCAAACAAGTACAGCAGGCAGAGACCACACCGAGTACTACAAACAGGCAGCCAGAGAGCTCATTGAACAAGTACAGCAGGCAGAGGCCGCACCGAGTACAACAAACAGGCAGCCAGAGATCTCACTAAACGAGTACAACAGGCAGAGACCACACAGAGTACAATAAACAGGCAGCCAGAGATCTCACTAAACAAGTACAGCAGGTAGAGACCGCACAGAGTACTACAAACAGGCAGCCAGAGATCTCACTAAACAAGTACAACAGGCAGAGACCACACCAAGTACTACAAACAGGCAGCCAGACATCTCACCAAACAAGTATGGCATGCAGAGACCACACCAAGTACTGCCAACAGGCAGCCAGAGATCTCACTGAACAAGTACAGCAGGCAGAGACCGCACCGAGAACTACAAACAGGCAGCCAGAGATCTCACCGAACAAGTACAGCAGGAAGAGACCGCACCGAGAACTACAAACAGGCAGCAAGAGATCTCACTGAACAAGTACATCAGGCAGAGACTGCACCGAGAACTACAAACAGGCAGCCAGAGATCTCACCGAACAAGTACAGCAGGCAGAGACCGCACCGAGAACTACAAACAGGCAGCCAGAGATATCACTGAACAAGTACAACAGGCAGAGACCGCACCGTGAACTACAAACAGGCAGCCAGAGATCTCACTGAACAAGTACAACAGGTAGAGACCGCACTGAGTACTACAAACAGGCAGCCAGAGACCTCGCATGCAACAAGTACAGCAGGCAGAGACCGCACCGAGAACTACAAACAGTAAGCCAGAAATCTCACTGAACAAGTACAACAGGTAAAGACCGCACTGAGTACTACAAACAGGCAGCCAGAGACCTCGCATAGAACAAGTACAGCAGGCAGAGACCGCACAGAGAACTACAAACAGTAAGCCAGAAATCTCTCAGAAGAAGTACAGCAGGCAGAGACCGCACGAGAACTACAAACAGGCAGCCAGAGATCTCCCTGAACAAGTGAAGCTGACAATAGACTCACCGACAGATAAGGACTGCAGGCAGCTATCTCACACCTATCAAGCAAAGCAAGTGGAAACCAGAGACGGAACTAGAGCAGATGGTAACCTCAGTACAAACAAAGTAGGCACGCACTAAACATACAGCCAACAGAACAAGCACAGCACGCACACAGAGTAGGACTCTGGAAACAAAGGTGGACAAAACCTCTGATAGGGCAGGTGATCAGCCGACATGTCACAGGGAACACATCGAAGAGGCTCATATCTGAAGCATATCACATACAGCAGGCATACACATTGCATATAAAGACAAATACGACACCGAAATCCATGTGTATGGAAAAATAGAGAACATACAGGCCGAACACATGCACACACAACAAAAACCGATGTATCACGCACACCATTGTCGCCTCTGTGGAACAGGTGGTATTGTGTAGTCCATCGGACAAACAAGTTTTAATGTGCTAAAAACATTTCCTCTGTTTGATCAATTAGTGAGAAACTTTCCAGAAGAAACGTGTGATTCAGTTTGTTCAACTAGGGGCGGATTCATTACATACTCGAGTAGTTCTAGGAGGGGGGGCACTCTTTCACTCTCCTTATATTCACTGCTGGTATATGGCAAAAATGGAAGATCAGAATGTCAACATATTTCACATACACACGGGCTCCAGTGCATTCTGTGCACTTTTTCAAATGTAGTAATTGTACTGTTGACTCACGTTACTGTTGCTCCATATGTCTTGGTTTAAATTAAGTGAAATACAATATTGCCAGTTGTGTTTATTCCCCTGTGCCCTTTTACCTTTGCCTGCCTCCTTTTCCAGATTCTATGTCGTGCATCTGAGACCCTTGTGCGCTATTTAGATTGTTGGGGAATCCAGCGGTTGGGGAGTGGCTGAGAATGCAACGGGGGCGGATATAACTTACACTGTGCTCCTTACCGTAGGCCTGAATCATTATTACAGACTTTTCTGGAGACGAGGACGGGATTGTTTAGCTGTGCCTTCCTTCACCCACTCTGGTGAGTCCGTGGGGCACTCGCTGCCAGTGGCGGCAGGTGACATTTGAAAGGGGTGAGGCGTAAAAGTTTGGGACATGTAGTGAGCGACCCAGGCAAGCTTAATGGACAGACGTGGAGTCCAGGCTGGATCCTCCTCCAGACAAAAAAATTGTAAAAAGATCTGCAAATTGTGCATTTGAAAGCAAATTTATTAAGGGATAAAGCAAGGCTTATAAAGCAGTGGGAACATATGTTTTTAAAATATTGAAACATAAAAAAACTGCCCTATAACTTACTGCAATAATATGTTCAACAGTTACTGTAATGTGCAAATTGTACAATGAGACAACCTCAGCCATTTAAAGTGTGTGCTTGCCCAGTATCTTGCACTGTATGCAGCATCAACTTTGGAAGTAAATGCTCTAACCAGGTTTCGGGAAGGACCCACAGCTGCTGACTGCAATCAGTTATATTGAAATATGTGAAGACAGGTCTTTAACAGGGGTAAAAAATGTGGGGATTCTCTAAAAGGGAACAAGTAAAATAAATTTCTGGGATTCCCATAGCGTGCTACTACCCAACCGGTATTTTGGTTTCTTTCTGAAATGTAATTGCATCAAGATATATAAAACAACAACTGACCTACACCTAAAACGATGATTGGCTTTGTCAATGGCTGTTAGCTATTTAACATAAATGAGTCACAACAGGGATTTTTTATAAATAATAAACCTTCAAAATGTTTAAATTCTGAAATTTCAATAGTATTGAGGCCTGTGGAAAGAGTTTTGACCCTTAGTTATGTGCACTTTATGTTAGATAGGTTTGTCCTTATCTCTGCACATCCCGTCTTTTCACTCTTCCCGAATGCACTTCCTTGCATCTTCCTCACTTTACCACTTCCAAACATGCACTGCACTCACTCACATTTAAGCAATTGATTTACTTTTGCCCTGTAAATATTTTGTCATCGGTGCACCCCTTCACACACATTTTCACAAAATTGCAATTACAACTGGCTTACATGACCATTGTTCTGTATGCTCTGCAGAGAGGTCAACCCACTGACAGGCACTTTGCTTTTGTTTCAGCCTCAGCCCCAGAGCTCTAATTCAAAGCCCCTCATAAATACCTGGCATGGCTCAAAGTATGCATGGAAAAATAATACAGAAAGAAACACATGATTAAATAACTAACTTTTGAGGAAGGCAATATTAAGTAAATCTTGAAATAAGAGTGGAACTAAAGCGCTAACATGCATTGCCTTAACGTTTTTTAACACTCATTGTTCCTAAATCAATCTATGTTTTTGGCATCAATGTTGTTAAGGGCATGAAGTTCGGGCCAGTTTTAATTTCATATAGCAGATAACTGTCTACTGTAAGCACATATCTCTCACTTTGAGCTTGACTCGGATATTTGGATCACCTTCACAAGGGAACAAGTACCCTCATTGTTGCTAAGTAACTGATTAGGCCAGTTAGTAAATGACCAGTTCTTTCTGACCACAGGAGTAACTGTAGACCATTGATTAATTTCCTTTGATGTTTGAAGAAAAAGGGGAAACCCATTTGCTGCCCCTTTTCCTTGCAGGTCCCACAAAATCTCAATGTTGAGATTGTGTGTTGCAATGAAATGTACCACTGGCAATGCTACTTTTGAACCCTGCGTTTTGTTTTTTCATTCCTTCAAAGCTTGGAGCTTTGGGCAAAGCAGGATTTGCAAGATTGAAAAACTAAAAACACTGTCAATACTTCGGGCCCTTTGTAAGGTATATGCATGCACTCGAGAAGGGGCTGTGCAGTGTAGAGAACGGTGCAGAGACAGAATATCGATTTAAAAAAATTTAGTTGCCCAAATATCGAGTTGCAAATATCATGCGTCAGAAATATCGACATACAGATTCTCGTGGTCAAGAATATCGCTTTTAGGTAGGTAATATCGATGTTTAAAATATCGAAGTGTTTAATATCGTTTGCAAAAATTTACTTGTTATTAATATAGTTTGTTTATTAATGTTATGTATTTTAGTATATATTTTATATGTATGTGTTGTATGTTTTTTTGTATAGGAATAGTTTGTATTTTTTATATATGTGTTACATTTTTAGTAGTTATAAAAAAAAATTGTATTTGAATTTTGCACTTTATTTCCATAGTGGGTTGTGGGTTTATAGGGGAATAGGGTGGGAATGAATTTAATTATATTAAATATATAGATTTTTTATTTATTTATTAATATTTGTTTAATTGAGATGTTATAGTGTTAAATGTGTAAAGTAATTTATTATTGATTAATTAATAATTGGTTGTTCATTAATTTAAATTAATTAATTGGTAATTAATTATGGTAATTGTGTAATCAATTTGATACTTGCTTATAGGTGTTAAGGATGGGAAGTAATTAATTTTTATTTGAGATTTTAATAATTGGCTGTTAATTAATTACCAATTCATTAAAATTAATTATGGTGATTGTGTAATTAATTTTAGGTGTGTTGTGGTGTTTATAGTTGTCAAGGGTGGGAAGTAACTTATTTTTAATTGATGAATTAATAATTGGATGTTAATCATTTTTAATCAATGAATTGATAATTAATTATGGTAATTGTGTGATTAATTTTAGGTATGTGTTTTGGTCTTTATAGGAGTAAAGGTTGGGAAGTAATTTGTATTTAAATGATTAACGTATAGTTGTTAATATGAATTATTTGATATGTATTTTGGGTAATTGTTTAGTTTTTTGTCTGTTGTTTTTACTTTTAAAGGGGTAAAGAGTGGGTATTAAATATATTTTAATTACTTTATTATTATTTGCTAATAGTAATAATTTATAAAGTATAAATATGTTTTAATTGTGTTATTATTTTAGAGGTTACTTCAGGTGTGTGTTGTGGATATCATAGTGTTGAAGTGTGTGTAGTCAATTAATGTTTATTCGTTTTTTTAAATTAATATTTTTTAAATTGATTAATAATTAAGTTAATTTTGGGAAAAAATGTAATTAAAAATGTTGAAGTGCATTGTTATTGGTGTGGTGTTATGGGGACTACACCCCATACATTTACAAAACACTACAGTGTAGATGTTATAGAACAACAACAAGCTAATGGTGGTCAAGCAGTGTTATGTACATTATTTCAAACAAATCCACCTGCCATAAATTAGTCACTGATTACAAGAGGAACTGCTTTTTGTTCTATGCTAAGCATGTGTATCTACAGCCACACATGCCACCAAATGGTGAATGTTACTTACCTTGTAAGCATCTGTTTGTGGCATGTAATGCTGTAGATTCACATGCACCCATCCTCCTCCCCGGTGACTTGTGCTTCTTGCATTTGTATTCATTATACATCACATTATTACATGGTTATCTACATAGGATACACTGTCCTTTCACTCCATCTTCACCCGCCAAAAGGAAAACAATCTAACAATGGAGTTGATGACCATGCACACTGCAAGCAAGAGGAAGAGTCACTGTAACTCATGACTCCAAAGACTTCTACGAAGAAAAATAACTTGCACAAGTCCAAGCTGAACACTAGATGGCAGACTTATGCTAAGCATGCGAATTTAAAGCACTACATGCAACAAACAGATGCTTACAGGGGAAACCTTATATATATTCACTGAAAAAAACATAGGTTTTACAAACGTTATAGTTGGGAATTAGTATTTAAAAATCCTTAGAAATTCACTGAAAAAACCATAGGTTTCAGGGACGTTATAGTTAGTTGGACATTTAACTCATATTAAACCAGAGAAATTCGCCCATTATAGTTAGTTGAGCTAACTATAACTCGCGCGCCCGCAATGCACTGATGATGACGTCACATATTACATCACTCATGACATGGTCAGTGACTTCACTGATGACATCACTGATGACATCTCAAATGACATCACTGATGACATCATCCACATGATAATCTGATGCACATACTGATGGCCTAAAATAAACTTTGATACACGCACTCTCAAATACAGACTACAATTTTTGAAACCATACACACAACAATGCCAGATACTACATACCACCCACTATTTCCTAGGTCTACACTCACATCCACTCACTTATACATGCAGTTACTCATCAATACAGTACTATAATATGCACTCATACACCAATACATACAGTCACAGTCCGCCACTCATCCATAGAGTTACTCACACACCTAGTCAGTCATGCAAAGAATCAATCACATAACCATTTACTCATGTATACAGTTATACACACCAACTGCGTTATTTATACACACACCACATCACTTATTTATGCAGATACTTAGACATACTTACTGTCTTATACAATCACTGATACAAGCTGACACTGTTTTAGACACCCACTCTTCAAATGACTTACTCTCACGTATAGTCATTTATATACTCCAACACTCACATATACTGCCTTAAAACATATGTAGTTACTCACACATATACTAGTGAGACATTCATTCACTCACCAACACACCCATACACACACTAACTCACCCATCCAGCCCAACACAGATGTACTTCTGAATCCATGCAACCAGTGAATCACCCTCTCAGACATGTATGCACAGAGTCACCCCCCCCCCCCACACAGACACTCAGGCTCTCATACAGATACTCGGACAACAAATCAATAACCCATATAGACACTCATGTAGCTACTCACCAACCCATGCAGCCGCTTATACACCAACTGAGACACTAATACAGACTTTCACACAGTTTAGTCACTAACCCATACATTCAGTAACACATGTTCAATCACTCACTTATACAGTCAGTCACGCACCTACTAAATAATCCATTCAGGGACTTGTCAATTCACTCTTTCTTCAATACACCTTGGCATAGATATATATGAAAAATATTTAAACTTTACAGAAACACACATTCACTGGATGATGTCATCAGACATGTCATCAGTGATGTCATTTGAGATGTCATCAGTGATGTCATCAGTGATGTCACTGATCATGTCATGAGTGATGTAATACGTGACATCATCACCAGTGCATTGCGGGCGCGCGAGTTATAGTTAGCTCAACTAACTATAACGGGCGAATTTCTCTGGTTTTATATGAGTCAAATGTCCAACTAACTATAACGTCCCTTAAACCTATGTTTTTTTCAGTGAATACATATATACATATATATCCAGGATCCAAATTGCGGTAATACTGGAGTGCTGCCAGATCGCTGGGGCTACCGCTAGCGCTCAGAATGTACAATAAATAATCCCCAACCGTATCTGATTAAGGAGCCAGCACTCGTCATCGTGGGGATTCTCTCGTTTATTACGCAGGTTACATCAGGCTATGGACAAAACAGGAACGCGTATCAGCAGTCAAGCTGCCTTTCTCAACCTGAAATGTGCCATATTGGTGCTTCTATTTAAAACAAATATTCACTAAAATTGAAGATGCACTATGTCACGCAGCGATTGGGTATATGTAAGCATGTGGGCTGATGACCATTCATTCTAAACAAAGCATAAACACAGTTATTCCGAAAACCGCAACAGTGAAAATCCTTCAAACTAGATTGCTTTAGGATTATTTTCAGTCTGTGCTATTCCAAGTGTTTATGTCCTCCAGTTCATTTTCTTTAAAGAAAACTGCCATCCTGCCTTATTCCGTTTTCACAAAACCCGGACTGGATTTATACGCATCCTTCAGATGCGACCAAGGGCATCTTTTTAATATATAAGCAATATGTAGTGACTGAGTCCAAAAACCACAAAGTTGCCCACAAAACGAAGGAGCCACATCGCAGGTAGGATTTGCTGTCACTTTCATTAATGAAAACTGCTGCATGGGTAAGAAGCAGAGCGGTTTCAGCAATTGCAAATTCATGCAGCCTGGCGCGTTTCGTGCTGGTTAGCACTTTATCAAAGGCTCTAGTCATGCAGTGAACAGGAACTTTCTCTGCACATTTATTCCATCTTGGTACCCGCCCAACTAGGCGTGGCCACTCGCAGGGCCTCCTGGTACCTGTATTGCCAAATTCTTCCTCTTGTGAGTGTCCTGAAATGCCATATAGTTAAAAATCAAATCACCCCAGTGGGTTGCCGGTTACAGTCTCTTCGCACTCAGCGGACTATTGTAGTTCTCATTCATAGCACCTGTCCCGCTGTTGGCCGTGTCGGTTGACGCACCTCGGGTCTGCATTTGCAGCGGGGCTACTTCACGGCTTAGGCTAGCCGTTCAAATCCAAAAACTACAAAGTTGGCCACAACGAAGGAGCCAGCACACAGGTAGAATTTGCTGTCACTTTCATTAATGAAAACTGCAGCATGGGTAAGAAGCAGAGCGCTTTCAGCAATTGTAAATTCATGCAGCCTGACGCGTTTTGTGCTGGTTAGCACTATATCAAAGGCTCTAGTCATGCAGAGAACAGGAGCTTTCTTGGCACTTTTATTCCATCTTGGTACCCGCCCAACTAAGCGTGGCCACTCGCAGGGCCTCCTGGTACCTGTAGTGCCGAATTCTTCCTCTTGTGAGAGTCCTGAAATGCCATATCGTTAAAAATCAAATCACCCCAGTGGGTTGCCGATTACAGTCTCTTCGCACTCAGCGGACCATTGTAGTTGTCATTCACAGAACCTGTCCCACTGTCAGCCGCGTCGGTTGATGCACCCCGGGTCTGCATTTGCAGCGGGGCTCCCTCACGGCTTAGGCTAGCCGTTTAAATCCTAAAACCACAAAGTTGCCCACATTGAAGGAGCCAGCACACAGGTAGGATTTGCTGTCACTTTCATTAATGAAAACTGCCGCATGGGTAAGAAGCAGAGCGCTTTCAGCAATTGTAAATTCATGAAGCCTGACGCGTTTCGTGCTGGTTAGCACTTTATCAAAGGCTCTAGTCATGCAGTGACCAGGAACTTTCTCGGCACATTTATTCCATCTTGGTACCCGCCCAACTAGGCGTGGCCACTCACAGGGCCTCCTGGAACTTGTAGTGCCGAATTCTTCCTCTTGTGAGAGTCCTGAAATGCCATATCGTTAAAAATCAATTCACCCCAGTGCGTTGCCGATTACAGTCTCTTCGCACTCAGCGGACCATTGTAGTTCTCATTCACAGCACCTGTCCCACTGTCATCCGCATCAGTTGATGCACCCCGGGTTTGCATTTGCAGCGGGGCTCCTTCACGGCTTAGGCTAGCCGTTCAAATCCTAAAACCACAAAGTTGCCCACATTGAAGGAGCCAGCACACAGGTAGGATTTGCTGTCACTTTCATTAATGAAAACTGCTGCATGGGTAAGAAGCAGAGCGCTTTCAGCAATTGTAAATTCATGAAGCCTGACGCGTTTCGTTCTGGTTAGCACTTTATCAAAGGATCTAGTCATGCAGTGAACAGGTATTTTCTCTGCACTATTATTCCATCTTGGTACCCGCCCAACTAGGCGTGGCCACTCGCAGGGCCTCCTGGTACCTGTTGTGCCGAATTCTTCCTCTTGTGAGTGTCCTGAAATGCCATATTGTTAAAAATCAAATCACCCCAGTGGGTTGCCAATTACAGTCTCTACGCACTCAGCGGACCATTGTCGTTCTCATTCACAGCACCTGTCCCACTGTCGGCCAAGTCGGTTGTATACCTGGATTACTCATTAGCGACGACACACCCCACTGTTGGTGCAAATTTTACAGGACTACCTTGACCAGAATCCCTTCAACCCAGTGGGTGGAGCTTATTGAACGCTTAAGGAGGGTAACTGTAACTGTGTTGTTCGCTATTTCCGGTGCCTGTGAACAAGGGCGGAAGAGCCCGAAGCGCGTCAGTCCACTTATGATGATTTTATGCCGGGTGCTGGCGTGCTATCAAGCTCATTAAAGAGGTTGGCAATCCATCTGAGAGGCGTCTTCCTTGTGGACAACACTTGTGTTTGGATGTGTGCGGCTGGTCCGGTCGTGGAAGACGCCCGCCGCATGGAAGCGGATCCGCGGTTCCATCTGATGTGAGCAACCGCTGAGGAACAGATGGTAACACTTGGTGAGCGGTACCATGGAAAGCTCACCTTGCACCTACATTCTATCAATCCACTTGGATGAATACCTGGATTACTCATTAGCGATGACACACCCCACTGTTGGTGCAAATTTTACAGGAATACCTTGACCAGAATCCCTTCAACCCAGTGGGTGGAGCTTATTGAACGCTTAAGGAGGGTAACTGTTTTGTTCGCTATTTCCGGTGCCTGTGAACACGGGCGGAAGAGCCCGAAATGCGTCAGGCCACTTATGATGATTTTATGCTGGGTGCTGGCGTGCTATCAAGCTCATTAAAGAGGTTTGCAATCCATCTGAGAGGTGTCTTCCTTATGGGCAACCCTTGTGTTTGGATGCATGTGGCTGGTCCGGTCGCAGAAGACGCCCGCCGAATGGAAGCAAATCCGCGGTTGCCTCTGATGTGAGCAACCGCTAAGGAACAGATGGGAACACTTGGTGAGCGGTGGTATGGCAAGCTCGCCTTGCACCTACATTGTATCAATCCACTTGGATGTATACCTGGATTACTCATTAGCGATGACACACCCCACTGTTGGTGCAAATTTTACAGGACTACCTTGACCAGAATCCCTTCAACCCAGTGGGTGGAGCTTATTGAACGCTTAAGGAGGGTAACTGTAACTGTGTTGTTCGCTATTTACGGTGCCTGTAAACAAGAGCGGAAGAGCCCGAAGCGCGTCAGACCACTTATGATGATTTTATGCTGGGTGCTGGCGTGCTATCAAGCTCATTAAAGAGGTTGGCAATCCATCTGAGAGGCGTCTTCCTTGTGGGCAACCCTTGTGTTTGGATTTCTATCTATCTATATATATATCTATATTCATCTATATATATATATATATATATATATATATATATATATATATATATATATAAACAAGCCACAGAATCGCTTCAGCTCGAGCCACTTTGCGACGGCGGGCCGTGACGGGTTAGCGAAACCCCATAATCCAAACACTTCGTTGCAGTGTAATGAAAAACAACAACGCTTCACGGCTCCCAATAACTTCAAGGCAGAGTTTATTCAGCAAACAACTCTACGCGTTTCGGAAACAAACTTTTCCTTGTTCACGAGTAATGAGACAGAGTGAAAAAAACCCTAAAATAACATTGAGTCACCTGACCTTCATGTACTAAACAGTGAAAACAGACTTTTTTTGTTAAGTATCGTGTTACTTGTTTGTTGACTAAATACAAATAATAATATTGTCGTGACAGATAAAAAATCTGTTCGATTTGTATTTCAAATAGAATTTTTAATAAATGGTGTGACTTTACGTTTTTTTGCGATTTTTTTCGTTTTTTACCAGACAACAAACTTTATTGTTCTCAGTCTTTTAACAACCGGCATCGGGTTGTCTTCTTGTTCAGGTTATCGCGGTATGGATAGTTAGATGATTTTATATATATTTCCGCGGTGGGTTAAGATAGACATGGACTTCACATTATCATCCATCTTAGCCATGTTGTACTGCCTAATTCATTATCGTTAGATAACGCATGTGTATGCATCCATTAAGATAGGCAGTGAATAACGAAAAGGGACGATTTCTCATCTTTCATCTCTAGCCCAAATATATATATATTCACTGAAAAAACCATAGGTTTCAGGAGCGTTATAGTTGGCTGGACTTTTCACTCGTACAAAACCATTGAAATTCCCCCGTTATAGTTAGTTCAGCTAACTATAACTCGCGCGCCCGCAATGCACTGCTGATGACGTCACATATTACATCACTCATGACATGGTCAGTGACATCACTGACGACATCACTTATGACATCTCAAATAATAAGTAATAAATAAATAAATAAAGCACGCAAAGGCCGGGGGCCTAAGGAGAGGGGCCACGCAGCCCCCCTCCATAATAATAAAAAAAAGGTTGGGCCATGCCCTGGGGGATGGGGTCCCCGGGGCCCGGAATTGGTCTCGGGAGGGGGGCCCACGCGGCCCCCTTCCCCTTAATATATATATATTTAAATGGGGGTCAGGCCCTGGGGGATGGGGTCCCCAGGGACCAAAAACAGTAAAAAGAAGGGGGGCCACACAGCCCCCCTTCCCAATTTTTTAAAAAAACAACAACTCGCGATCGTGGCGAAGGCCCCGCCCCCTCTCAGTAGTGCTCTGCAAACGCACCCTGTGGCGCTTTTTAAGTTGGGGAATTAATTCCCCTTCAATACTGGGGGTCCCTGGGGGCCAACTAGCCCACCAGGTACCTCCAGTAAGCGCCACAGGGCTGCATTACAGAGAGGTGGTCCAGGCAACGCCCCTTTTTACACCTTTCTGCAACGCAGCTCTGTGGCGCTTACTGGAGGTACCTGCTGGGCTAGTTGGACCCCAGGGACCCTCAGGATTCAAGGGGACTTAATCCCCCAACTTAAAAGGCTCCACAGGGTGTGTTTGCACAGTGGTGAAGGGAGGAGGCGGGGTCTGAGGTGACATGTGTGCAAACACGCCCTGTGGCGCGTTTTAAGTTGGGGAATTAATTCCTCTTCAATCCTGAGGGTCCCTGGGGTCCAACTAGTCCACCACGTACCTCCAGTAAGCGCCACAGAGCTGCATTGCAGAGTGGTGTAAAAAGGAGCGTGGCCTGGGCCACCTCCATTCTGCCCCGGGGACCCCATCCCCGGTGCTCAAAGTCTATTGTAAGGGGACAGGGGCCATACATCCCCCCTCCAAGCCGTTAAAAGGCCCCGGGTGTCCTATTCTTTTGGACACAGCAGTTTCCCTGCCCCACCAGCGCGGGCATAGAAGCTTGTAGTTTAAAATGCTCCCACCAACTGAAGCAGACTTTTGATGTTTCCCTGCTTGCACTGATGCTACCAATGGTCCTGTGCAGTGTGGGGCGTCTGCCTTTGGGGGGTTGGCCACAGGGCCTGGCTGCAGGCCAGTTCTTGTGGCCAGTCCCCCCACTGTGCCCAGCAAAGGCTGTGCACAGCGTGATGTCGGTTGCATAGGTGGGTTGGCCGCATGCCATGCCCCCCACTGCACATGTCTGACGGCCCTGTACAGTGTGGGGTTGGCTGCCTTTGGGGGATGGCAAAACTATAACTAATGGCCGAAGGAAACTGTTAGACCTGGCACCATTGGCGTGGGTCTCCCTTCCATTTTTGGCCTTTACGTCCTGTGTTTGGCTGTGTGTTGGACTCCATTTTTGCTGGTCTAGATGCTTTAGGCACTTTGCCACTGCCAAAGTGCAAGTGCTCCCTTTGTAAAGTATTGTTGTGGATTAGTGTTTCCATGATTGGCTTATTTGATATACTTGTCAGTCCCTAGTACAGTGCACTACGTGTGCCCAGGGCCTGTAGATCAAATGCTGCTAGTGGGCTGCAGCACTGATTGTGCCACCCACAGAAGCAGCCTGTAAAATGTGACTCAGGCCTGCCATTGCAGAGCCTGTGTGCAGTCTGGGACTTCCATGGCGACTAAAAATACCACTTTTAGAAAGTAGGTATTTTTTGCCTAACCATCCATTGTTCCTCTGCTAGGTTTGTATATTGCATATCTGGCTTTTGGATGACAGGGGCTGGAGAAGGACAGTGGCTCCAGAAGTCTGATGAGTCAGGACTGGGCTGAACAGAACAGGGCTGCATTTAGAGTAGGGGGAGGAGATTTCCTTTCACCTGCCTGGTCCTGGTCTGCCTTCAACAATGCCGTCTCCACCTCCTGCCAGGAAGCTGCACCAGTAAAGACAGAACTGGTTTTGGCTGGGCACAGACACTCTCTGCCTTCAGAGAACAAAGGATTGTTGTGGATAAAAAGAGGGGCCCAAACCCCAGACCTTTAGATCACTTCTGGGAAATCAAGAGGAAACCTTTGCCAAGGAGAAGAGAAGGAATACTGCCCCTGTGCTGTTTGCTGTCTGGGGTTGGCCTGCAGTGGCTGCTTGCTGCCAACAAAAGGAGAAGAATGACTTTGCTGTTTTGCTTTGTCACCTGCTTGAAGAAAAGACCTTCAAGGCCTTGAAACTGAGCTTGCCTCCTGTTCACGAAGTCTCAGGGATAGCAGACTTCACTTACCTCTGGGTACCGCCTCTGGGACCGTAAGTTTCAGTTGCTACAGAGGGAGAAAGCAGCTGACACCGCTGCTGGCTCTGTCTCCTCAGCGGCAGCCACCATATATAAAGGGTGGTGGGTGGGTGGTGTTGCGCAGGTGGGGTCACACAGGAGGCATCGCGCGGCGGGAGGGGGAATACAATATTAAAAACAATAATAATAAACGTACCTTTTACCACCTCCAGCATTGTGTTGAGTCTCCTCGCGCCGCCTCTCCTCTCCCTGCCTGCTGATCCCAGCAGCTCCTAGGACAGACTCCCTGTCCAATCCCCATGCTGCAGACCAGTGCAGGAATTGGTCTGAGCAGGCAGAGAAGATGCCCTGCTCAGACCAGGTAGTCTGTGGGGTTTCTCCAGCCCGGCTGCTTAATGCAGCTGAGCTGGAGAAAACCTAAGTGTGCATGTCTGTTTTGGTCGGCCTGAGATGGCCGGCCAAAACACATATGTGCACTTAGGGAGTGGAGTGCAAGTAGCACTCCTCCTCCCATGCCTCGGCCCGCCCCTCCCAAAACCGCTGGCTAAGAGCCGGCAAATGTAAAATAAAATGATGCAAGAACATCGATTTATTTTACATTTGCTGGCTCTGTGCCAGGCAGCGGGGCGAACCTCCTCCGCCATTACAGAGGAGCTGCCACTGTGGGTTCTGAAGGCACCACAGAAGGCACCACCGTACTTCACACCTCAACCCTGCTCTCACTGATGACAATAACTGCCGCCGTTACTGCTTGCACAGCGACCCGTGGCACCGCACTCTGCACTGCCTTGCTTCACGCCGCCGCCCTGGTCTCACTGACGACACTGCTGCACCCTGACGTCGAAACCCGTGATTGCACAGTTGTTTGGGGGCACCGCTCGTAAGTCACATGACACACCACCCTATACCACACTGCAGTCTGGGCCAACGGACGCCAGCTCCCATCAACCGACACTGCCAATAGCACCGTGACCTGCAGCACCGCAACAAACACTGCCCACTTCGCACTGCAGCCCTGGTCTCCTCGATGATGCTGGTGGACCGTCACCGAGCCGCTGCCTGCACTGTGACTTGAGGGCACTGCACGCTGCATTGCTTCGCTTCACATCGCAACCGTGACGGTTGCCTCTATCGGCCCGCACTGACGCGGTTGGCTGGAGCTGTTGAATTCTGTTGTTTTCACACCGCAGTAGCCACAGACAGAGCTCCCGGCTTTAAGGGACTGCATTTTAAAGTAATTCTTGCAAAGTGCATATATTTGATTTACTATATGTTGGGCTTTTATTGTTTTGGTCTTGTTTGCACAGATAAATATTGGTTATTTTCCTAAAACTGGTATGGTGTCCTTTTGTAGTGCTTTCACTGCATTACTGTGTGTTCTGTGCAAATGCCTTACACATTTCCTCTGAGAGAAGCCTGACTGCTTGTGCCAAGTTACCAAGGAGTTGAACAAGGGTTATTTTAGAAGTGTATCCCCCTTATCCTGACTAGAAGAAAGGGTTCCTATTTAGACAAAGGTACAAACCATTGCCAACTAGCGACCCCCATTTCTAACAGTGCCATACAGTAGAGTGGAGTGCTGTAGAGTTGAATACTGTAGAGTGGAGTGCCATAGAGTGAAGTGGTGTACAATGGAATAGCATAGACTGAAGTGGGGTACAGTGAATTGGCGAGAGTGGATTGGCATAGAATGGAGTGGCGTGGTTTGTCAACAGGCCGCCAATATTGTAAATGCGTAACACAGATTTAAATATCAGATTGTATAAAAATAATAAGTGATGTAATAAGGCTTTATCATGTATATTAGTAGGCATTGAATGTTATGAAACCATCAGATATATGTATCTCCTTTGCTCTATGGAAATTAATTTATGTGGTTATAAGTATTATTGAGACATTTTATTCATTATGAATATCTTTTATCTATCAAAAAAATTATTTTTGTATATCTAAAAAAGAGAAATTAGAATATTAAAAACTAAGTAATTACCAAAAAAATGTTCACTGTTTATTTGTACTCATGATTGCATATCTAGTTTAGACAACTTGCCTGTCTAGAGTTGACATGTGTTTTATAGATCATATACACTGTGCCCGGTGTTCTCTCATTTTTTCCTATTGTGGCGTAGAGTAGAACAGCGAATAGTGGAGTGGCACAGAGTAGAGTACCGTGTCCTGGAGTAGTAAACAGTGGAATGGCATAAAATGGAATAGTGTGGAGTGGAGTGGCCTACAGAGGAAGAGCGTAGAGTGGAGTAGCATAGAGTGGTCTGGCTTATAGTGAAGTGGTGTAGACTAGAGTAGCTTAGAGTGGAGTGTCGTTGAATGGGAAAGCATACAGTGGAGTGGTGTAGAGTCATACAATAGAATGGAGTGGTGTCTCATAGAGTGGCATGTGGTACAGTGTCTTAGAGTGGAAGGTCATAGAGTGGAGTGGCATAGAGTGAACTGGAATGTTGTAGAGTGGAGTGGTGTACAGTGGAGTGGCCTGTCAGAGTGGTGTGGTGTCTGGCAGAGTGTATTTGCATGTTATATAGTGGAGTGGTGTATCGTAGAGTGGAGTGGAGTGGAGTGGAGTGCTATAGAGCAGAGTGGCCTGTCGTATAGCGGGGTGGCATGTGTTAGACCGGAGTATTATGTCATAGATTCGAGGGGCGTGTTGAAGAGTGGAGTAGTGTGTTGTGCAGTGTCATAGATTGGAGTGGACTGTTGTAGAGTGGAGTGGCGTGTCATTGAATGGAATGATGTGCCATTGAGTGTCCTACAGTGGAGTGGAGTGGCGCTGTTGTAGAGTGAAGTTTAAAAAGACATAGTTTGAAAATGCTAAACAGATGTAGTAATGTAAGGCAGTGACTTGCAATGCCTTGGGTTACTCCAGATTTACCAAGCAATGCAGGGCCATGCATGGCAGCCTTGGGTTGCTTGGTAAATCTAACGTAAGTATTGCATTGCATTTGCTGCAAGCAGCGTGACACAAGGGCAACACATTATAATGATAAATCTGGCCCTTAGTTGTATATTAGGCCAATGTATACTGAGGTGACTTCGCAGTATATCTTGGCACATGCCGATGACAAGGCAGTATATGATTGGCTAATGGCTGCCTTTACAAAAGTAAAAGGCAGCCATGTTGTTTTGACCACACGTTGGCTGTGTTCTGGGTTAGGGCCTTAGATATAGGTAAGTAGTAGATTTTATCGTTGTACCTCACCTATTACCACTTTATTGAAGTGGTACTAGGTAGGGAGATGTATTTACATTCTTCTATATCTTTGTAAAACATTTCAGGAGTACTGTGCTAGTACCTAAAAAGTACAGCAATAGTTACAGAAACTGAAAAAAGACAAATATCCCAAAAATTAAAAATACTCTGTAGCACAATATATATGTGAAATAGAATGTAGTCCACTGCATTTTTATTTTTTTAACATGGAATTTGAATAACAAAATGTAAGTAGCATGGTAAATTGTAGGTATTACCGTGGTACTCCCTGTACTTTTTTGTAATGAATTAAATGTGTAAAAATTTGAAAGACACTATTGTACAGTATATTTGTAAAATACAGTATATTTCTAATTTTTTACATATTTATTTTGTAAAAACTTTTAAGTACATTGCGGTATGCCTATATATTATATATATTTTATTATGTATTACAGAGTGTCAATACATATCTATATATATATTACCTACTGGTGATAGGCAGTAGGTAGTTATAGTTAGGACCAAAGTTTCCATAGGAAAATCATTTTTTGTTTTGTCAATAACTTTGGCACTGCTTGACGAATCTTCACCAACGTTTTTAAAAACTTCAACTTTCTGGGTCAGCTACTGTGTTGAAAGTTTCGGGGTGATCCGTCAAGCGGGGCGTTGAGAAAAAAGGGGAGTCCCAAAAAGCCTTTTCCCCATGTTATGTCTATGGGGAATTTTTAGCCCGAACCACGAACGGAATTTCACCATATTTGGCAAAAAGCTAGATGTTGGTCCCGAAAGCGTGCTTTTTGTGATTTGATGTAAATCTATTCATTAGGAAATCCGCGCCGCGCTGAAGGGGTTAATTGGCCCCGGAAGGGCCTATCAATACCTTTACCACTCCCGCCATAGCAAATGCTCTGCTTCCAGCAAGTGAGAGCATTAAAATGCTCTTGCTTACTAGAAGCGAAGCAGAATTGCTTTTGGACAGAGGGAGCTGCATGTTCAAGAGCTCCCTTTGCCCAAAATAGTTCTGGCTCCCGCAGGACACAGGCAGCCTGCAGGGACTGCAGGGGCCTTGAGGCTCCCTCTTGTCCCAGTGGAGAGTGGGTGCCCTGGAGGCACCCACTTTACACAGCCAGGCCCCGGGGGATGGGGTCACCGGGGCTGAATTCTGCCCATGGAGGAGGGCTGCACAACCCCCTTTTCCCAACTTTCAATGACTGGGCTGTGGGGGTTGGGGTCTCCGGGCCGAAATTGGCTCAGGGAAGGGAGCCTCTTGGCCCCCCTCCCTTTAATTAGAAAAAATACAAAAAAAGGCCGAACCCAGGGGAATAGAGTGCCCAGGGCTAACATTGTCCTGGGATGGGGGCCACTCGGAGGCCCCTGGTACACAGAAGGGTTCCTAAGAGCTAGTCGGAGGCCCTGCTATTATAGGGACATTATAGTTAGTAATGAGCATTTAAAAAAACTTAGAAATTTACTGAAAAAAACATTCAATACTATCATCAGTGATATCACTGACCATGTCATGAGTGATGCAGTATGTGAGGCCATAAGCAGTGCATTGCAGGGGTGCAAGTTATTGTTAGCTCCGCTAAAACTAACTGCTGAATTTCACTGGTTTTGTACGAGTGAAACCTGAGCCTAACTATAACGTCCCTATAAGCTTTGTTTTTTTCATTGAAGTTCTACATTTTTTTTCCATTTCCTAACTATAACATCTCTTTAAGCTTTGTTTTTTTCAGTAAAAAAAATAATTTACATAAATATATATTTATATTTTGGGAGGGAGAGAGAGAGATAGAGGGGGAGAGTGAAATTTCCTCAGTTTAGATGTATGTTTCCAGCAACCTATGCGTTCTCTTTGAAATGACCTCTGAGTTGGACATGCCACAGTCACTTTTACTTCTCCTGTTCAGTGTGTAAGGATTAAATACTTTGTCGGCCAGCCCCAGATCATGAAGCGACAGGGATAGATTAGAAAGATGCAATATTTTGTCCTATCTCATCAATCAAAACATAAAAAAGCCACTAGATGTATTTAATCAAGGCTATGCTCATAATTCAGTAAGAGAATGCAATAAAGCTGATACAGCACCAGTCTCTTCACTGTCAGAAGCATCTTCCATCTCCAAAGGGTGCTTTTAACAAGCAATTCAATATTATACTCATAAACTACTCTTTTTAGCTCAGGAAAATATAGTCAGCAAAGGTTCACTATTTAGCTTCTCTATCAAGCTTATAGCAGACTTTTTTTATGTGGCAAGGTCTTCTGGCCACATATCTACCTGCAAGCTCAGCAGTAAGGTAGAGAAGGCAATTCTCATTGTCCCAGAGACATTGATATTAAAGGCCTACAGCCATCTCAAGGAAATAGGTCACCAGTTAGTAAAGAGTTAAAAAAAATAATGTAAAATCCAGATAGGAAGAGAAGTGCACTCTACATTCAATTTATCATCTAATTCCCCACCATTCTTTACAGGGATGTGTCTTATAAAAAGAACACCACCTCTAGCTTCTGTTTTATCAGTATGGAAAATGTGCGGTCCTAGGGAGATGGCTCACACTTATTGGCTTCTTCATGACCAAAAGGCCTTCATCCTTAAGACTAACTGATATCTATAGTAGTTTTAGAAACTTGTCTATTGTTCAGGCACCACCCTGTGTAGCTTCTTTCCTCCCTATACTGGCCAGGAAACTCCTATCCATCTACAATCACTTATCAAGTCTTTCTGCTATGCTATTAATGCATAAGTTCAATTTCTGCCATGAAATTGAATATATTTAGTGTATTTTGCCATATGATATTGCAGCAAAGAACACAAATGCTTGTGGCACAGCAGATGAGCCACAATGTTAAATAAATAAGCTTTGGACCACTTTCAATGAACTGGTCTACAAGCCCTGATATAACTCCAGTCTTCGATGGATGAAAAGGTTTACAGACCAATCCAAATCCCATTCTTCTAAATCCTGGCCACCAAAAGGTCTTCTTCATCAAACAGTCCTCGATCTGAAACTAAGCGATTCCCCAACTAATTCTCTTCCTTCCATTACAAACTGGAACTGTCCCTCCAGCTATGATACAAGTGAGATTACCAAGTATAGAGATTAAGCTCCCTCCACAGCCATTTCTCAACACCCCATTATAAACATTTGAACAGCCCAGAGCAACTGCTGGTCCACTTCTAAGCCTTACATTCTGAAAAGATCTATAGTCAGCAAGGAACTCCGCAACCAAACCAGATATTCAAATTGTAACTGTATCTAATGCCCGATACAAATAAGCCACCATTCATAATACAATTATGACTCAGCCTTTAACACCAGTATCCCACCTTTTCCAGCACTAAACTTCCACTATTAACAGCTGTTGAGGCTCAATCAATTTCGAGTCCAACTGCAGTCATCCAATTATCAACATGTCCACCCCTTCTACACATTTCAATATCCTGAATGTTTAATTTGCCTTTGTCATAGATTCTTACTCTTCTCTTTTCTGAAAATATATTAATTGAATTTCAAAATCTTATTCAAATTAAGGTCTCAATTATCTGTGAAACTATTTACACTCAGCAGTAAAAGCCTCATCTGTATGATGACAACAGACTTTGTGCCAAGGATTATGCATGCAAACATTAGACCTTTTGATTGGAAAACATGTGTCATCACTTCTAAATTATATTTTCAATCTGTTAGATTTGATGAAACATTCTCATTTATCCATAATCCAACATTATGTTAATGTCATCCCTGCCATTAATGCATCCATAGGACATATACTTATCATTGGCAACTCCATTTAACCACATTCTGTCCATCTACTCCCTTTATCTCTCACATGTTGCACACTCAATCTCAAAGTAAATCATTAGACCCTGTCCCAGTTTTTGCTTTTTAAACATCACAAACCATGTACTTTCTTGTATTCACTCTCTGAAGTACGTCCATTAACCACAACCTCCTCACTTTCACCACCAAAATAATCAATTCCCAATAAAATATTCCTCCTTCTGAATGCTTGAATCAAATTAATAATGTTGGATTACTTTTAAACAACAACTTGATATATCTTAGGTAAAGGTTTGACATGTTCTCTTTGGAAGAGAAATGGTTTGATCCTTATGCCTAATTTCATTATCCCAGTGATAAAGACAATTTAAAACTACATATATTGAGATGAAAGGGGGGGTATTAAAACAAATCTACTGTAATGAAATGTGTGCATTGATAGATGTAAAATTCTATCTTACCATAAAAACCTATTTCATATTTCTTACTAATAGTAGAACTGCCCAGAGTGAGAGATTAGGTTGTTCTATTATTTAGGTGGAGATTGCAGGAATAGTGAAGTACTGGGTGATTGGGCTCAACTTTGAATACATGGGAGGTTTCAAGTGAGAGCTTAGTATTAATTCTTCCACAGATTTCCTGAATGCATATTATTTCCTTTTTGTAAACATTTTAGTCTCAATTCACAACTACTTTACTATGGATAGGTTTGGTTTACTCTTTGTTTACTGCTGATGGACTGCTGAATTTCAACAGCATGCCTAGAGTACTACAAGGGTGAGTCACAATAAAATCTATCTGAATCAGACTCTATATGTGTCTATAAAAGTCACGGGATATTGCCAGCATTCTTCATAGTGTAAGAGATGTAGACTCTCATCTGGGTGGATGGCTCTGAGAATTACACAGCTATTGCCAAGAAATACAGTAATCTTTAAGTCACAAGTTTGAATCTTGAGAAAACCATTCTCCAAGGTCATTAAACTGAGTGCCAGTTAATTTGATAATGATAACACCTCTTATTTGCAGCAGTTAGAAATGTCAGAGGTGAAATATGAAGTGCTGCAGGGGCTGATAGTGAGCCTGGCCGCAATATGGCCGTCATCTTGTGAGGCTCTGCCAACTACAGCGCCAACCCGGCATTTATCTACTGTTAATGGCAGCATCTTCGGTCACCGATCAGATTGGGATACTCCACTAATGCTAAAGAATGTAGGGGTCCCCATATAAATCGTGTTGCTACCACAGAAGAGGCTTTAGTGGTCGATGGAAGGTTTGCGACTGAATCCTGCAGCCCGGCGATGTGGGCAGACTCGCGAGGTGCGGGGGAGCGGCGAAGGAGAAGCAACATTGATGGGAGCAGCACGGTGGCGCCTGTGAACTGCAGAGATCCGTGAGCAGAGGAGTGGACCCTCCCTCCCGCTTGGACCACACGATTGCTGTGTCGCCAGGGACTGGGGCAGGCCCTGCGGGAAGCCTTATAACTACTAGCTGGAGGTGCGGCCTGGGATAACGGCGTGTTGGGGAGGCTGA
Organism: Triturus cristatus; assembly: GCF_964204655.1. NCBI lineage: Eukaryota > Metazoa > Chordata > Amphibia > Caudata > Salamandridae > Triturus > Triturus cristatus. Next base: position 861,049,902 of record NC_140593.1, read on the forward strand.
CTGATACTACTCACATCTGCAGACTGACTCCGCTCCTCCGCCGGCAGCAGAGGGAGTGAGTGGGCCACATCTGCCTCCCGATCCACAACTGGGAGAGCAAGGCTGTGGGGCATCCCTGGTATTGCTGGCACCATCTTGGATGTGGAGGTATGGCACGGAGCACTGTTGCACGGCGGGGCAGTGAAAGTAAAGATCACTTGCTCCAGAGCAGGGAGAGACTTGGAGGCAGCGAGAAGCAGCTTCTGATTGGCAGCACACAACGAGCTGAACAGCTCAAAAGAAGTGATCCCGCCAACCCTGGAACAAGTGGCTGGTGACTGACCCTGCTGGCAGGCAGATGGGGCTGGGGACGCCTTCCCCTGTGGCTGCAGCTATACATAGGACTGATACATTGGGCAGTATAGGCCACACCGCCTGAGTAGTGCCTCGAAAGCATATTGTGGAGCCATGGGACTTGTCTGCTGGCTCCCCTGTGGGGGGCATCTATGAAGATCCGGCTTCTGATTCCACTAGTTGGGGCCCATCCGCCTGAGGCCTGGTAACACTTGAGCCTTTTTCGGCGTGAGCTCTTCATCTCCAGCCACTTACTGTGCTGATTAGTGGAAGCAGCATTCTGCTCGTGCCCCCCAGACTTGGTCTGGCTGGGGAGAAGCAGGACCACAGTGGAAGGACTGGTGCTACTCATACCCCCGCCCACCATTCTACAAATGCCGCCACAATGGGAAAAACAGGCACCAGGCAATCTAAGTTAACTTTTGACCAAAATATGCAGCCCAGCAATTTAGAAGCTCCCCAGGGGGAGTCCCTTTCCCACCGCAGGGGTGAAGGTGGATCACATTAGGTGGATCACATTAGGAACCTGACATACAAGCAATGTTCTTGGATCTAAAACAGAGCATTACGGGCATTGACAGTAAAATAGACTAATTGACTGGTAGATTTGATCACCTTAAAGAGAAAGTCACCTGCCACGAGGAACGTATTGGTCAACTGGAGCAGCTCACATCAACAGTGGAGGATGACAGCAATGCTGCTAAAGAGAAATTGCTCCAAATGGAAAAAGTACTAGAACTGATCCGCAACAAGAATGAAGATTTGGAAGCCAGGTCCTGAAGGAACAACCTCACTATCATTGGATTCCCAGAGTCCATAACAATGAACCGTGTGTAAGGTTATGTGGAGGGAATGCTGCAGGTTAAAAATAATGATTCCCTTTGGAGTTATAGCACATTTGAATCACTGACGTATTTGCCACAAGCGACATTCACACAGTATTAGGTTAAAATTTCACTCGAGATGCTAAAGCACTTATTCCAAAAATGTATATTTGTATTCCAAAATCACATAATATGTTAAAAACATGTGCAAATGAACAATTACTATAAAATATTTTTTTCAAGACATATTAAAATCCATCTCAATTACATAGGTAGCACAATCAAACAAACTCATTCCTCTACAAAGGTTCCTGGAAAGGAATATGGTGAGACAATTGTATTTGCCTTTACACTGTTAATCCCGGAATAATAAACAGCACAACCTGGGCTGTGGTACCAGGGAGTACTCAGTTACAGGTCAGCAGGAGAGATGAATAGCAGTGGGCAATGGCCATACCGCACAGAGGGTATGAATATGTCAGCACCTATAGTAGACTTTAACCAGACCTCGCTCATTTCCCCCACCCTCCACACCCCATCCGACCCACCCATCATTGAACCTGTGAATCTTGCCACCGACCGTGGAGACTTAGCATTTTGGCCAATGCCCGGTGGAGATACCTTGATAGCTATAGAGGAGATGTGCTGTGGACTTCCCCCTCTGCTGTCACCTACCCAGCCGGACATTTAGCAGACTTTTCTTTCATCTCTCCGCCGTATCGCCCTCCTCGTTACCCTTTTACATTACCCTCTTTACCCTTCCACACGCCCTAACCAACAGATGTAACTTGTAACTGATGTATCTTTTGTAACAATGTGTAACTTGTAACTGATGTAACGGTCCTCATGCAAAGCGCTCTGATACCCCCGGGTATAGCCAGTGCTACATAAAACTCAAATAAATAAATAAAAATAAATAAATAAAGAAATATCTCCAGAACACTGATGCTAAATATTCTCTTTTATACCCAGTTAAGTTGTGCTTCTGCCATGCAGGTAAAACTACATACTTCACCGTCCCTAGGGCGGCTGCTAAGTTTGTCAGGCCCCCCCGCCCCAGCCACGACCAAGCCAAGAACTGACCATGATCCTACTGAATCCAGCTGCTTTAGTGATAATGACTGATCGAGCTGACACTTGGGCCAACGTTGCTGATTGGTGTTGACCTTCTCAGAGTGTCTTGATATGATGGTGCCCCTGTAGTGAACCTCTAGTACTTGCTTGTTGTATATTGAAGCTTGGGGTTTCTCTTCGACTGGTGGGTGCTGGCCGCCAGATACCTTCCCCCTCTGGCCACCCAGCTCTCCATCAGCTGGGGTAGTGCCAGGCATCTGGGCATTCCCCTCTGGGATGATTCCCTATTGGTATCCCATTGTTTACCCCTTGAGGCTGAGTTTGGGTAGAGATGTCTTCATTTAACCCGTTTGGGGGGCTGAAGTGGGAGTGGGGTGGGATTTGTTGGGACTGGTTGAATATAATTGTTCTTTTTACCCCCTTTTTTCCTGTTGTCTTTCCTTCCTTCCTATCCACTGTTGTACACCACACTGCTACACCAGGGTGTAGCTGTGATGTACGCGGTCCTTTTTCAGGCTTCTTCTCTTGGTTTCCCACTAAAGTATTTCACTTGGAATGTTTACGGATTAAATGATAGGCACAAGGCGCAACTGGTCCTGGCATATCTGCAGCGACACAGAGTGGACATTTGTTTCCTACAAGAGCTACACTTGGCTGATCACACTCCTATGTGCTTGCAGGTGGGTTAGATTGGGGAAAAAGACATTGCTTGCTACTCACGCTATGTCTGCAGCTTAGCTATCCTCATTAAAAAGGGTCTTTCATGGCATACACGCATGGTTCTATGTGATCGACAGGAAGGTATGTGATGCTTGCTGACACCCTGCAGGGAGTTCCCCTCAGACCCATCTCTATCTAGGCTCTTAACATGGATGATCTCTATTTCTTTGTTGAAGTCCGGAGGCTTGGGAATACACTTAGTCCTGGTGCGATCATATGGGTAGGGGACTTTAAAGTGATTCTTGCTCCACCGTGGGACAGGTCTGGCGAGTCTCATCGCCCCCACCCTCAAGTTGCTGCATACCAACAGCCCAAAATAGCTGATAATGATTTGATAGATCTTTGGAGGGGTAGACATATGAATAGCAAGGAGGGCACTTGAGTGACCTCTGTAGACTCTTTGTGGTCCTGCATTGACTACTGGATTGCTACGCGGGACATGGACGCTTGGACTACTGAGACTTCCCATCTACAAAGATCTTTCTCAGATGATTCCACCATGCTTCTTCAGCTTTCCATGCCGGATTTCCCCACTCAGTCACCGGGAGCCCTGAGGGATCGGGTATTCAAGGATGGTGCCTGCACCGCTATAGTGGGTTTTGTTTAGAATAATGAGAGTATGGTGAACTCCAATTCGATGCTCTGAGATGCCTTTAAAACCGTTATAAAGAAAGAATGCAAAGCTAAGCAGGCTGGGGTTCTGTGATTGATTTGAGGGAAACTGAGATGTCTGGAAAGCTGAATTTAGTGGCAGTGAGCTGAAGTACTTTGCAGACTGTAGTACAGACACACTGGCTCGCATTTGTGGCAAGATAAACGAGTTTGAGGAGATGATGCAGCGGGAAACTCACTTTTGAATTGCAAATTGTACAGACCATTACCCATGATCAACACAGATAATAAAATTGTTGTTGAATTGATAGCTTTCCGGTTCCTTCCTACCCCTGCTCCCTTTCATAGCTCGCACGGAACAATTGGGCTTTGTACCAGCAAGGGTCACTATGCACACTATACAAACTTTTCTCCAGGTCATAGAACCCTCTCTGAGCGCAGGTGTGATTTTCTTGACACAACTCTAACAGACTAGGCAAATGAGACCTCCAAATCAACTACAGTGAATGACATAACAAAGGTATAATTCCCATCACCCACCTAAGGTGGCTTATCATCATCTGGGAATTCAGGACTGAGCTGAGAGGACCAACCACTCTGATGGTAATGGTGGTCATTCAGTTGTCCCAGTAGTGAGAACAAACGGTGGGGTGATGGTTGCAGTGCAAGAAATAAACAAAAGAGTGCTTATTAAAAATGGCTATCCAGATGCTATAAATTTTATTCTGGCGCTATCGTGATGCCATTGATAAAACCTGTGCGTAAACAGCTTAACAGATAACTGTTGGATCGGTGGTCTACATGTTTCGGCTACTGGACTTTAAGTCCAAGCTCTCATCAGGACCCAAATACGCTACTGCAAAAAGTGATAAACAATACAAACAAGAAAATTAAAGATTTCCACCAGTAAAGTATACCATACAACCTGGTCTGCTCTGTATGTCCCAATGGAACTGTTACAGGTTAGGAACCTAAATGTGAATCAAATGGAAGGAGGTTCAGCTGAGTGTTAGTGGCAATACAGAACATATGTATAAAAACACAGTGTGTGTTATCATTTGTCATAATCATAGTGTTTACATGACTTGAAGTAAAGTAGTACTTAAACTGTGCACTTACCCAGATGATTATGGGCATGCACCTCACCTCGCCTGGCATCTGCTCAGGATATTGAGGCACCGCTCTACAAAAGGGAATTTCAGGTAGACTTATTTAGGATTAATCCCAGTGGACATGATATGTTCAGAACACCAGAACTACCAGAAATAGTCTTTTGAGCGTTAAGCTAGACAAGTGTAAAAACAAGGCAGAGTGTTGGTCTTAAAAACAGAGCAAGTGGAACACCTCTCTGTCAGATCTTTCGTGAAGAACAATAACCGCATCTTAATGCCAGGAACAACAGTGTGTATCCGTGTGTATATGATAAGACACTGTTGTGCATCTTAAAGAAAACGGAACTGTCTTAAATTATGCAAATCCGAAGTAGATTTGCCGTTTGTCAAGCTCCGTAAGGCATAGATTTAACAGAGCCTCCTCCAATCTTATGACACCCGGATTGAGATACTGGAGTGAATATTTAGCACAAAGATATACAAAAACATGCTGATATTGACACGCAAAAGCGAGACGTTCCAATGTAGATTTGCCGTATGTCAAGCTCCGTAAGGCATAGATTTCACAGAGCCTCCTCCAATCTTATGACCACTGGATTAAGATACTGGAGTGAGTATTTAGCACAAAGAGTTACACAAACATGCTAATATTGACACGCAACCTCGCGACGTTCCGATGTTGTAATTACTCGGATATTTAAAAGTGAAAGAATGCAGCACTCACCTGTCCGTCGGTACCCCGCTCTGTCTTCTGAGCTTGAAGGGGAGGTACTCGATGGACAAAGCTTGCGCCGTAATAACGCGTGAGGCTGCGTCGAAACGTCACGGCGTTAAGAGCACTTCCGGATCAGTGTACCAACACGTGGTTAAGGCAAACCAGCGTAATACCGGAAGTGGCTGGGAATTGTAGTTCCAGGCGGCCAAAGTGTGATTTACATAGTTTAGACGTGACTCGAGCATTGAAAGACACTAGTCATGAGTGTTTGAAAACCTAGGCTGACATTCAGGACGATATCAAAGCACCCAAATGTAAAATAGGTGACAAAAATTGTAAAAGTTGACCACAGAAGTTATGTGAATAGTAGAAAATAATGCTACTACACTGTATGTACATAACAAAATTACCGATGGAATATAATGCTGAATGCCTGTTGTGATCTGACATAGATCGATGTGAGACATAAAGGCAGATGGAAAATCAGATGTCTCGTCTCACTAGAGTGACGACCACGGGATTTCGTCGTTCAGGCCAGAAATGTCACTTTTGAGTTTGAAAACCCACTTCTGTTCTTTTTGGAACAGGAATTTGGTGAAATCTGTGACATGGGCTGGAATAAACGGTTGTTCTAGGACCAGCCATCTCAAGTCTTCTGGTTTATGTTTAAGTGACAGGAAATGGTTGGTAAGTTTTGTGGCCTGTTTATTACGTCTGATCGTGCTCTTGTGCTCATTTATGCGTGTCTTCACCTTGCGTGTGGTCATACCCACATAACGCAAGGAGCAAGGACAAGTAATTAGATATATAACCTTGTCTGTGTTGCAGTTGGTGTGTTTTTTGAGGACCCAGGGGATGCCAGTACCTATATCAATCGTCTTAGTGGCCTGTGTCTGTGGACATGCTGCACAAGAGCACGATCAGACGGTGGGTTTTCAAACTCAAAAGTGACATTTCTGGCCTGAACGACGAAATCCCGTGGTCGTCACTCTAGTGAGACGAGACATCTGATTTTCCATCTGCCTTTATGTCTCACATCCATCTATGTCAGATCACAACAGGCATTCAGCATTATATTCCATCGGTAATTTTGTTATGTACATACAGTGTAGTAGCATTATTTTCTACTATTCACATAACTTCTGTGGTCAACTTTTACAATTTTTGTCACCTATTTTACATTTGGGTGCTTTGATATCGTCCTGAATGTCAGCCTAGGTTTTCAAACACTCATGACTAGTGTCTTTCAATGCTCGAGTCACGTCTAAACTATGTAAATCACACTTTGGCCGCCTGGAACTACAATTCCCAGCCACTTCCGGTATTACGCTGGTTTGCCTTAACCACGTGTTGGTACACTGATCCGGAAGTGCTCTTAACGCCGTGACGTTTCGACGCAGCCTCACGCGTTATTACGGCGCGAGCTTTGTCCATCGAGTACCTCCCCTTCAAGCTCAGAAGACAGAGCGGGGTACCGACGGACAGGTGAGTGCTGCATTCTTTCACTTTTAAATATCCGAGTAATTACAACATCGGAACGTCGCGAGGTTGCGTGTCAATATTAGCATGTTTGTGTAACTCTTTGTGCTAAATACTCACTCCAGTATCTTAATCCAGTGGTCATAAGATTGGAGGAGGCTCTGTTAAATCTATGCCTTACGGAGCTTGACATACGGCAAATCTACATTGGAACGTCTCGCTTTTGCGTGTCAATATCAGCATGTTTTTGTAACTCTTTGTGCTAAATATTCACTCCAGTATCTCAATCCGGGTGTCATAAGATTGGAGGAGGCTCTGTTAAATCTATGCCTTACGGAGCTTGACAAACGGCAAATCTACTTCGGATTTGCATAATTTAAGACAGTTCCGTTTTCTTTAAGATGCACAACAGTGTCTTATCATATACACACGGATACACACTGTTGTTCCTGGCATTAAGATGCGGTTATTGTTCTTCACGAAAGATCTGACAGAGAGGTGTTCCACTTGCTCTGTTTTTAAGACCAACACTCTGCCTTGTTTTTACACTTGTCTAGCTTAACGCTCAAAAGACTATTTCTGGTAGTTCTGGTGTTCTGAACATATCATGTCCACTGGGATTAATCCTAAATAAGTCTACCTGAAATTCCCTTTTGTAGAGCGGTGCCTCAATATCCTGAGCAGATGCCAGGCGAGGTGAGGTGCATGCCCATAATCATCTGGGTAAGTGCACAGTTTAAGTACTACTTTACTTCAAGTCATGTAAACACTATGATTATGACAAATGATAACACACACTGTGTTTTTATACATATGTTCTGTATTGCAACTAACACTCAGCTGAACCTCCTTCCATTTGATTCACATTTAGGTTCCTAACCTGTAACAGTTCCATTGGGACATACAGAGCAGACCAGGTTGTATGGTATACTTTACTGGTGGAAATCTTTAATTTTCTTGTTTGTATTGTTTATCACTTTTTGCAGTAGCGTATTTGGGTCCTGATGAGAGCTTGGACTTAAAGTCTAGTAGCCGAAACATGTAGACCACCGATCCAACAGTTATCTGTTAAGCTGTTTACGCACAGGTTTTATCAATGGCATCACGATAGCGCCAGAATAAAATTTATAGCATCTGGATCGCCATTTTTAATAAGCACTCTTTTGTTTATTTCTTGCACTGCAACCATCACCCCACCGTTTGTTCTCACTACTGGGACAACTGAATGACCACCATTACCATCAGAGTGGTTGGTCCTCTCAGCTCAGTCCTGAATTCCCAGATGATGATAAGCCACCTTAGGTGGGTGATGGGAATTATACCTTTGTTATGTCATTCACTGTAGTTGATTTGGAGGTCTCATTTGCCTAGTCTGTTAGAGTTGTGTGTATACGGAACATTAGACCCTCAGTATTTGTTGTAAAGTATATATGGATTAGGGGATTTATACTGCAGCAGGTCTTTAAAATTGTTCCTTGGACCCTCCTCCACTTTCACACTTTGTGAGAATCCTCTGTATTCAGTGATTTTCTTGACGCCACTAAGGCATTTCATTCACTCGAGTGGTCGTACCTATTCACTTTGCTGGCTCGCCTGGGGCTCAGCCCGAAATGTATCCAGTTGGTTAGTCTTCTTTACTCTAAACCTACAGTGTGCCTCAGGATTATTGGGGTGATCTCCTCTCCCTTTCCGGTCTCACGTGGGACTCAGCAGAGACGCCCACTTTCGCCTATTCCTTTTTCCATAGATATGGAGCAACTAGTCCCGGGTGGTGCTGGTCTCCATTTATGCGCATGATGTTGCCCTGTATGTTAAACACCTGACTGAGAATCTAGACTCCCTCATTAGGGAATTTGCCAGATTTGGCGGGCTTTCTGCAATGTCCATTAATTGGGTGAAATCCCAACTTACGATGGGTGAGTGGTCCCATAAAATATCTGGGGATATGGATGATCTCTGGAGGATGAACCATGGTGGCTCAATGGAGTAGTTGGAGAGCCGGGTGTCTTGCTGGATGGGTCTTCCGCTTTCCATTACCCAAATTTCTCTGTCTGTTCATCATTCTTCCTCTTCCTGTCCGCCACTGCTTTCGGCACAGGCTTTGGTCATGTTTGGTGACGCTGGCATGGGCTGGAAAACAGCCCAGGCTTGCTTGGGAAATTCTTACTCTTCCATTCGAACAGGTTGGATTGGGCGAACCGGATATGGGTCTTTACTTTACCTGCGCCCAGGCACATTTGCGTTCTACTGGATATACCCCTTGAAGTTCACGGCAGACACACGGCCCGAACATGATCATGCGGCACCATGCCAACTCCACATGGTATTAAATCGGCCACATCGGAGGCCGCAAATGGCGTTAAACACAGTTCGTTGTATGATTTGGGGGTGGCATGAGCTGCACCGTCATGCACGATTAGATGTCCTGTATGTCCCTTGATACCACTGTGTAACCACCTGGCCCTACCTTTCTCACAGGATGCTGGAGTGTGAAACAGTCTGAGATGGCTGCAGCTTACTAATATGGAGACTGCGTTTCCAGGGGGCTCTTTCATCATGCCACAGCAAGTTCTCTGAGACGGCGAGGTGACTGCCCTAGATAGGTTCACCTATTACCAACTGCGAGCGGCCTTGCATGCTCTCTATGCCTCATTTCACGTGACATCCACCACACTGCGGGTTCTTGAGGGTTTCCTTTAGAACCCTTGCCAGCGCAAGCTCATAACTAGAATATACTCTGAAATGCAGCTGGTTTAGACTCGTGTTGCACGGCAGGCATAGGAAAACCAGTTGGGCATCTCTACACCTGTGGAACAGTGGAGTTTCAGCTTTCCCCAAGCGAGAGCATTGTCACCTAACTATAGGCTGCGACTTGTGCATTTTAAATTTCTGCATAGACTGTACAGGACTCTGAAGCGGCTATTTAAGATAGGCTTAATAGATGAGGCACGCTGTGTCTGGTGCTCGCCGACCTGTGCGGACTTTATCCATTTGGCATGGACATGCCCTGGAATAGAACGAGACTGGAAATCAGTCTTTGATGTTATTGACCAGATTGTAGGTCCGCGGATAGGGCGCACCCACCTTGTTGGGTTGTTGGGTTATGTTAAAAATGACACCCCCCTTCCGAGTTACAAAAGCTGATCGCAATTCTGCTCCTTTTGAGTAAGAGACAGGTGGCGATATGTTGGGGCTGTCGCCCACTTCCTGGACTGGATGACTGGCTCATGGATGCAGCGTATTGCCATGACCAATCAGCGGCTTATTGGGACTTAATGCCTGTCCGGTTGTGTCCTAAAGATATTTGGACTCCGTTTGAATCCCATTTATGGCTGCGCCATGCCTCATAGGCGAAAACTACCTTGCATGACAGCGCCTCTAGGAGGGTGGTTGTGTGTGTAAGCTTTGGGGTCCCTGGCAGGGCCCCCCTGCTGCCCTCCCGGACATTTTTTCTGTGGGAGACTTTGAGGTAATTTTTCATAACACGACAGCCCCGCTCCCCCCCTTCCCCCCCCCCTTCCTTGCTCTCTCCTTTCCCCATCTTTCTTGTTGCATGTTTTTGTACGGAGTTGTATATTGCTGCTACGAATGACAAGATTTAAGATTGTGGATTGCTCCACCGATATCCTGCAAATCTTGAATATTGCATGTCCTATGGTCTCTGTTAAAGTATGCCTCTGCAATATGCACTCTCTTGCTTTATAAACTTTATAAACTTTATAAACTTAATAAACAAAAATAAAAAATAAAACAAATATGAAGTATTGCATAAAACAAGTTGTTATTTTGATTCCTTATAGGAGGACTAGCATTGCATAAAAAATCTGGCACAGTTGAAAAAAATGACTAGGTCTTATCTTTAATGACTGTATATCCCTAAAATGGTCACTTAATTCGAAGATCTATGGGAAATATTTGATTTAAAAAGGGTCAAATACATGTCTATACGTGTTTGATCCTATGTTATCAGCTGGGGCTTTCAATGTTATCATTCCTGATTAATTCAGTCTCTTAACTTGATCGGCACTAGATAAAACATGACATATTCTAGGGCTCAATTGTTTCAAATTTCAGAGAAACCCAAGCAGGAATAATACAGTTGGATTTTTTTTTTTGATGAGGTCACCTAACGGTCCGCAATGGTTGAAATACTAGCTGTCATTCTGGGATGTGGGCCTTTCATTTACATTAATCAATCATTTTTTTATATATTAAACAAAAGTATGTAGTACACAGAATATGTAAACGATATGTGATTCTCCCCAGATTTGAGAGTTAGCATGGTGATCAGATGATGGGCCCCACGACTGGTTATTCTTGTATGCGGTAAACCGGTTGAGTTCAGGTGTTGTAAGGTTTTTATGTGGACCTCATAGAATCTGGAAAAATATCTCAGACTTTTAAGACTAAATCCTATCTCAAAAAGAGCCCTCGTTATTCATGTAATAGAAGTTAGTGGCTAAAGGCAACTGATGCAAAAAAAGTGTATCCCAGATGGTGGCATCTGCCAGCATTACAATTTAGACTAGCCATAGCATATATGGTGGACATATAATAATAATGTTTCTAGGAAAGACAGCTGTGAATAAGTTACCTCATTGTGTACTACCTATGTTAAAAAAACATTTGCACCAAGAGAATTAAATCAATTCAGTCAAGTTAAGGAACTGGGGCCTGATGGTCTCTCTTACCGTGTATTAAAAGTAGTCCTTACACAGGGCTGAAAGTATTAATCCCACCATATAGAATCACCCTCACAAGTTCAATACCTCAGGATATGGGGCATGGTAGTGTTTTATACCCATTTTATTCCAAGCAGTGTGATAATTATCTAGCAAATTAGCAATAATCTGCCTTCTTGACACAATAGCAAAAATTATTGAAAAATGCCTGTCATTTAAATAACAGTTGTGCAACATTTTTTTCTAGTGAAGTTCTGAGAAGTTCCTGAATTTGTCTCCTCCTGTAGTTTATGGTCTTTCCTGGTTTTCCGTTGTCGGTGAAAAGGTTTTTCTCCACATACTGAGATCATTTTCATGCTAATAGAAACCATGGAAACCAAACACAACCCACCGAGTGCAAAAACGCTAAACACATTATTTCCGCCATAATGCAATGCTAGAATTTGTATACAAACATTTAGCATTTTGCGATGGTTTCAACTTAAAATGACAGTTTGAAGAGGACATTATCTGTTTTCTGCAAGGTATACCTTCACCAGAATCAATTTTTTGGCATCAACAACGACACAAATTACTTAAATTGTTAGGAAAGTCATGATTTGCAAATGGATCTTAAGCAAAAAACTTTTAAAAACAAGCAGAGTTTCAAAGTTTCCAAACACATTTTAAATATTGCAAAAATACTTCACAGCTTGGTGCACCTACAGTTAGAACTTCTTAGTTTGTCTAAACCAATTATGAATGATCAAGATGAATCATCCATGACTGAAAAATCCTCTGGGATAATTCATTCTGTCATAGGGATAATTTGGCAGAAGTAATTCTACCTTGGGATCAGGGTGTTTATTACTTGCTCTAAAAATCTGAAGATTTCTCTTGACAATCAACTGTAAATCAGGTTCTTTGCCTCCTCTTCTTTGAAAATCTTCAGCATAATAAACACAGTCAATACAGTCTACACTCTGCCCACCCTCATACATCTCTCCTTTAGCACTTACTCCACCCTAGCTAGCTTAACCTTTAGCTTTAACTTCAACTACAAAACTGATCTGAATACTTCATCCAGCCTACCTGTTGTGTGATCCATGTGAACCCTTCTTCCTAAACTAAAAAATCTCTGATAACCTTTTGTCTAGGATTTTAGAACATCTTTCCTCAAACATCATCCACTCCCCATTTCTGGTTCCTATGCTTCAAATCAAATTTAATTTGCTTAAATAGCTAACAACTGAGTCCTCCTTCCCGTCCAACTACCAGTGTTGAAACGTACCCTTTTCTCTAAAACACTTGGGAAACCGATCTTAAATTACCTCTTACTTTACCTATCCTATTTCAAACTGCACAATTCACTGCAATATGGCTTTTGTAAACTTTATTCTACAGAAGTGTTCTTTGTAGACATTTCCAACTTTCTTTCCCCAGCTCACCACTACCACCTTTCTATCATTCTCATTCTACTAAACTGCTCTGTACTGTTTGACTTGCTTGACCACCAGACTTTGCCTCACTAGGAACTAGTAATGCCCCTCAGTGGTTCCCATCCTAACTTTCCAACTGACACCTGGGCACCTCCAGGGCACAAACATTTCTATCACATGAGAAGTCCCGCAGAGTGAAATGCTGTTTACTGCCATCTTCACCCTTTAAACAGAGCCTCATTGTGCTCCACTCACAGATAGCACATTCAAGATTCACCAGCATGCCAAAGGTACTAAACTCTGCTTGAAAGTCTCCTCCTTTTCAGACATTCAATGCCTTAAGCACTGCATGCACATCATCCAGCCCTGGATGTTTAGCGCCTACCTGAAGCCCCACCCAGCCAAGACAGAATTTCTATTATTTGCAATAACAACAAACAAGGTAGATTACAAACCTTGACATCTTCAACCCCCAACTCTCACCGAATGCCAAATGACTTGGATTCACTATAGCCACCAACATCTTGCTCAAGGAGCACATTGCCAAAAAACAAAGCCGGCATGGTACCAGCTCTCTCTTCTAAAGAAAATCAAACTGTTTTTTCCACAAAGCGACTCAGGACTTCTGTTCAAGCTCTTGTACCTTTGCTGTACTCTTGCATCTTAATGGTGGTTATGCAATTCCCCATGGCCTCCCAAACTCCACACAGGCACCACTTTAGGGACGGTCAACACTCTGCAGCATGTCTTATCTAGGGCCTGAAGAAATATGCACACCTGAATCCTGATGGAACTCTATTGGTTGCTCTTGCCACCCTGCACCATCTTCAAACCCAGTTGCATTATTTACAAAGCCATCAATACTAGCACCCCCACTTATCTAGTAGACATGCTCATCATCTCTAGTGGTTCTCTGCACACCCTTTTCCAGGACACAATCAGACTGCAGACTAAGAAGTTGTAAAAAAAGAGAAAAAGCAAAACAGCAAGCCTTTGTTATCTGTACACCCGGGATCCCAAACAACATCCCTGTATGCATCAGGACTGCCTCAGCGCTACTCCAATTTAGGAAAGATTTGACTGCTCACCTCTTTAAAGAGATCACAATGCATAAACCGTTCACAATTCATCTTCCTCTCCTATTAATTGCTGACTTTAAGGTAGCCTTTTACCACATGCACTGCTCAACTGCCTTTTGCCTATGCTCACACTATAGAAATATAATATACATACATACATACATCAGGAGCAAGGCCCAGGAATGCTTCTCTTTCTATCTTGACTATTGCTTCGACTTGTTATCCTGGTATACTTTTCTTTGACTAATGACCCACAGCGTGCCACAAGGTTAGTTGTTGGGATCTTCATTTTTTAACTCCACACCACCTCCTAGTTTGGAGCCATATATCCTCCAATGGATTCCTGTATCATGTACATGCCAGTGATACCGAAATCTATTTCTGATTCCCTACTTTCTTGTCTTTCCAACATACTAACATATCTCACTGTCTGACATCCTTCAGATTCTGAATGGCTGATCATTCTTAATGTTCACTTCCTCTGACACTGAATTATCTTTTTTCTCTCTGCTTCACCAGTCCTCAAGATCCTATTGGCCTCTGTGTTACTTCCATGCTGGGCACTGACCAGTGGTTGAAACGGCTCAGACGAAGGCAGGTGTGGGTTCTGAATATCGAGTAGGGAACATTGTTATACCTTAAACTAATTGAGTAGGGAACATCGCTATACCTTAAACTAGTAGCCAAAATATTGACAACAAAAATATTGACAGCAAATGTCTGTATAGATTGTAAATACCTGCCGCCACATATATGTACCTTATATATATATGTTCAAGGTATGTAGATGTGGAGTTAAGATTAGTAAATATATACTTCCCTACATGCACTCACCTTTTGATATTTTGGTATTCAATATTTTGCCTACTATTTTAAGTAAGCATGATTTTCCTGTATTTATTATTTCAGACTGCAACGCTTTTGGTGCAGTGCATGTAACAGAAGGGAATGCTTAGCAAGTGGCTGTGCGTCTGCACGGCCTGGACCAATTGGGTGCTCCACAACGGACAGGGAATGTCTGACAGGAAGGTGCAATGGCTGGACAGCTGAGTTCTGCGCTTGGCAACACATTGCAAACTTGGTTTTCTTCTTATTTACCAAGCTAAGTCATGAGTTAAACATAAGGGGCCTGGTCAGGCCTTATGGATTGCTGCTTCCAAGATGGTGGCCATTTCAGCGGATTCTGTCTGAAGTTCCCAATCAAAGTTAACATTTAATCTTGTCTGTTAAAATCATAGACTAAAGAGCCATTAACGAGTGAAGGATGCATCCCTCACATTCCTTCTCTTATTTTTCATAGCATTTCTCACCTAATTGCTACTATTTTTGTCTTTGTTTTTTTCTACTATCTAACAATTCATCTAAGATTGCAAAGGAGGTTTTTCCTTTGTGTTCTTTTCCTCTTAACTGCGACCCTATTAAGGAGTCACTCAGCACCTCTCTAAGAGGAAGGCGCTGTGGCTACAGAGAGGATTCACCGTGGTAAAATGTAGAAAGACATTGAACAGTCCTTCTCCACGCCCCTCCTTGACACAGTGTCACCTCCACTCCAGGCTCCTTGCATGCTCCCTCTCTTCTGCCAGGGACCTTATATTTCGAGTTACATCTGCAGGTTAATGTAGGCCTTCATTACCTCGATCACCACATCAGATGGTTGCACATGCTCAGTATCCCATAAACACCTCTGCTCCCCAACTATAAAGGCTTGATGAACAACACACTGATGATTGCTAAGCATGGCTATTGTATTTGTTCACTCGTGGGATTCCACCAATATTCACCTGCTCCCATTGACAAATAAGTAATTTAGTCACATGGATATTATGCACCTTGAACTGACGATTGCCTGCTACACTCTACTGGCGCCATCGGGTTGGCTATCTGCTAAAAACAGGGTTCGCAAAAAATGACACACCGTAGATCTCAACGCCATTCATTGTACAATTGCTCCTTATGTCTATCAACTTCTCACACTCCACACCTCAACATGTACTTTATGCTCAGCTGACCCCCTCTCTGATTACCATGCCTTGTGTTTGTTTGACATTGAGCAGTATGGAATTGTACTCGGGAATACCACCATTCTACATGTATGTAATATTGTATGTGACACACTGAATGGGGAAACACCCATTACAACGCCGGCATTACAATGCAATGCCTTTACAATGCAGTCAGTCAGTCAGTCAGTCATAGTACTTTATTTCGATAAATCAATATCATAAAAAGATGAGGGAACAAAATATATACACTCAATCAGAAAATACAATTGATACAAGATAGGTGCATTCAATCATTATATACATATAAATAATACAACAATAGATACATTCTATAACATTCAATCATAAATATACATTAAAAAGAGGTCAGTTAAGATAAAATGAACTATACACAACATTTACGTAAAATCAATATAGAAAACCTTTCATGGAATAATCACTAACAGTGGGCAAAATACAGTTCAACTTGTTTAGAGACCCAGGTTCGAGAGGATGTCAATGCAGTCAATACAACGCAAGTTCCATTAAAACGCATGTCATTACAACACATGCCATTACAGCGCAAATCCTTCACTGACCAGCATCTTCCCTGAGATAAGCACCCGGCGGTGTTAGGATAGTAATTTTCATTGTAATGGAACATGCATTGTAATGGCATGCGTTGTAATTGAAGTTGCGTTGCAAAAACCACGTTGTAAAGGTATGCGTTGTAATAGTTTACATTGTAATGTCATACATCCCACTGTATGGGTTTATGAATTTCAATGTTAGAAAATACTTTTTCCATCAACCCTTCTCTATGTAATCACGCTGTATGTAATACTATTTAAAAGTGCCATCTTTCTGCTATGCTCGAGCCCATCAGCTAAAAGGGCATCTTACTCTCAACAAAGACAAATACATATTCAGATAAAAATACATACTTTTCCAGTCCTTAATTTATGAGTTTCATCCTGTTTAGAGCTTGTTAGTGTGGCGGTCTTGGGAATAATGGAAGCCGTTTCTAAAGCAAATAACCGAAGCGGCTGGTGTTGTAACAGAGAATGAAATTGTTGATTATTCTTGTCTTTGGAATAGTTAGTGCATGCACAGCTTTAATCAAATTAGAATGGTCTAAGGTGTGATAAGCCTTGTTGTTCACAGGTGGAATATCATTTGCCTATCACTAAAACAGGGGTGCCCAGCACAGATTCAGAGGGGTCAGGTCTGGACCTCAGTGTATACCCAGCTAATACACACATACACACAAACACACACAGTGAAAAAAACAAAGGTTACAGGGATATTATAGTTAGGGTCAGATTTCACTCATACAAAACCAGTGTAATTCAGCAGTTATAGTGACCTGAGCTAGATAAAAGTTACACACCCACAATGCACTGCTTTTGACCTTACATATTACATCAGTCATGACACGGTCAGTGACATCACTGATGACTTCACTGATGACATCTCAAATGACATCACTGATATCATCCACAGAACCACTCACACACCAACTTACACCCCCCCACACACTGACACACCCATAGAACCACTCACACACCTACTTACTCATCCACAGAGCCACTCATACCCCAACTCACTCACACACAGCCACTCACTTACCCATACACCTACTTACACAGCCACTCACTTACCCATATAGTCACTCACACAACCACTCACTCCTCCATACAGCCACTCACACACCCAGTCACTCACTAATATAGCTACTCACACAGCCAGTCACTCACCCATACAGCCTCTCAACAGAGCCACTCACACACCTACACAGCCACTTACTTACCCATTCACACATCCATACAAGCACTCACACATCTACTCACTCACCCATACAGCCACTCATGCAGTCACTCTCCAATACAGACACACACTCAGTTAACAATCACCCACTCAAATAGCCACTCACTCACCCATACATCCACTCACATACCCAGTAACTCACCCGCACAACCACTCATACAGCCACTCACACACCCATACATCCTCTTACTGACCAATACAGCTACTCACACAGACACTCACTCACCCATAGAGCTATTCACACACCCACGTGTTCACGCATACAGCTACTCACAACCCCACTTATTAACCCATACACCCACTCACACACCCAAACAGTCACTCACACTCAGTCACACAGCCACTTACAGAATATGTTACAAATAGTTTCACTCATTAGCACTACACAAAGTATACTAGTTTAAATGTTGTATTACCTTAGTATATACATATATATATTACCTACTGGCGGTCGCCAGTAGGTAGTTATAGTTAGGACCTATTTTCCATAGGAAGTCTGCAACATTCTATTCCAGATAACTTTGGTGCCGGTTGATGAATCTTCGCGAAATTTTCAAAACCTTTGGCCAGCTCCGGTCCGCTCCTATCCTGAAAGTCTCGGATTGATTTGTCAAGCGGGGGCCGAGAAAAAAGGGGGGTCCCAAAACATGTTTTCCCCATGCAATTTTCCATAGGGACCTTTAGTCGCAGCTACAGCCCGAACTGCTGAACGGAATTACACCAAATTTGGCAAAAAGGTAGCCCTTGGTTCAGAGTCGTGCCTTTTGGTTAAATGGTGTAAATCCGTTCAGTAGTTCCTGAGAAAATCAAAAGTAAAATCACATATATATCTATGGGCGCGGTGGATCCGCGCACCCTGCCGAGCACGAGCTGTATGCTAATTGGCTGTCAACACTCCAAACCAGGAAGTGTTGGCAGCCATCTTGTGCCTCGGTAGAACCGAGGCACAAGAAAACAGCAGGAAAAATGCGCAAAACGCAAAAAGGGGGCAGGGTAGAAACACCCTGACCCCCTAGGCCTGCTTAAATTTATTTTTTTTTTAAATCGGCAAAATCCGCGCTGGGTGCGCGGATCCTGCCAATAAACAAAACCAAACAAAGCGCAGGCTCCCGCACATCTTGGGGGGCCAAATCCCGGGGGCAATAATTATTATGTAAAGGGGGGCCCAGAGGTGCCCCTCAGCCCCGGGGACCGCCACCCCCGGGGCTTTTTTTAATTATGTGAGGGGGCTTTCAGGCCCCCCCAGCCCCGGGGACCGCCACCCCGGGTCTTCTTTAAATTAGGTCTGGGGGGACTCTCAGGCCCCCCCCGCTCTGGGGACTACCACCCCCTGGGGCTTCTTTAAATTAGGTGGGGGGGCTCTCAGGCCCCCCCCAGCCCTGGGGACCGCCACCCCGGGGCTTCTTTAAATTAGTTGCGGGGGGCTCTCAGGCCCCCCAGCCCTGGGGATCACCATCCCCCGGGGCTTTAAGAAATGAATTGCGGGGGGCTCACGGCCCCCCACGGCCCCGGGGACTGCCACCCCTGGGACTTTATTTTTTTTTAAAAACCCTGTGTGGGGGACCGCCTCCTCCCCTGGGCTTTAAATATTTAAATTGGGGGGTCCGTGACAGACCCCCCCAGTCCCGGTGACCACCACCCCCGGGGCTCTGTAGATTGTGGGAGGGGGGCCGCGCGGCCCCCCTCCTGGAGCCTGTGATGGCTCTGGGGACCGCCAGCCCCCAAGGCTGGCTCCTGCAGTGTCCCGGGGTGCCCCGTGGTGCCCACCCCGGGACACTTTAGTTTGCTATGGCAGGGCGGGAGCCTCACGGCTCCCGCCCTGCCATAGCAAACTTGGTTTCAATTTTGAAAGATAGAGCAGGGAAACTTGCTCTCTCTTTCAAAATTCAAACCAAATTGCTTTTCCACACGGGCAGCTGCATCTTAGCAGCTCCCCATGTGGAAAAGCAATGCCGGCTCCTGAGGGACGCGGGGAGCCGGCAGGGACCGTGGGGGGATTGGGGACCCCCCAACTCCCCAACGGAGAGGGCGAGCCCCGGGGCATGGGGTCCCCGGGGCTACAAGTGGCCCAGGAGGGGGGGCCATGCGGCCCCCTCCCCAAAATGTTAATATTTTTTAAAAAAATTAAAAAACAAATGCCGGCCCCAGGGGATGGGTTCACGGGGTCTTAAGTGGCCTGAGGAGGGGGGCAACACAGCCCCCCTCCAAAAGAATATTTTGTTTTTAAAAAGGCCATGCCCCGGGGGATGGGGTCTCCGGGGCCGATTAAGGCCTCGGGAGGGGAGCCACACGGCCCCCTTCCCAAAATAAAAAAAAATAAAAAAATTGGGGGCAGGTCCTGGGGGATGGGGTCCCCAGGGCCAAGAATATTAGGAAAAGAAGGGGGGCCAAACAGCCCCCCTTCTTATTTTTTTTTTTTAAAAAGGACCGGCATTGCGCCGGAGACCACGTCCCCTCTTTTGAGCACTCTGCAAACACGCCCCCTGGCGCGTTTGCAGATGGGGAAAGAATTCCACTTGAATACTGGGGGTCCCTGGGGGCCAACTAGCCCACCAGGAACCTCTAGTATGCGCTTACTGGAGGTAGCTTGTGGGCTAGTTGCACCCCAGGGACCCTCAGGACTCAAGGGGAGTTAACTTAATTCCCCAACTTAAAAAGCGCCACGTGCGCGTTTGCACAGTGGTGAAGGGGGGACGGGGCCTGAGTTGACATGTGTGCAAACACACCCAGTGGCGCACTTTAAGTTGGGGAATTAATTCCTCTTCAATCCTGAGGGTGCCTGGGGGCCAACTAGCCTACCAGGTACCTCCAGTAAGCGCCACGGAGCTGCGTTGCAGAGTGTTGTAAAAAGGGGCGTGGCCTCTGAACACCTGTCTGCAACGCAGCTCTCTGGCGCATACTGGAGGCACCTGGTGGGCTAGTTGGCCTCCAGGGACCTTCAGGATTGAGGAGGAATTAATTCCTCAACTTAAACTGCGCCACAGCGTGTGTTTGCACACATGTCACCTCAGGCCACGCCCCCTTCCTTCACCACTGTGCAAACGCACCCTGTGGCACATTTTAAGTTGGGGGATTAACTCTCTTTCAATACTAAGGGTCCCTGAGGGCCAAGTAGCCCAACAGGTATCTCCAGTATGCGCCAGGGAGCTGCAATGCAGACAGGTGTTCAGAGGCCACACCCCTTTTTACACCTTTCTGGAACACAGCTCTGTGGCGCTTACTGGAGGTACCTAGTGGGCTAGTTTGACCTTAGGGACCCTTAAGATTCAAGGGGACTTAATCTCTCAAGTTAGAACGGCCACAGGGTGCATTTACACAATGGTGAAGGGAGGGGACGGGGCCTGAGGTGACGTGTGCAAACACGCCCTATGGCACGTTTTAAGTTGGGGAAATAATTCCCCTTCTATCCTGAGGGCCCATGGGGGCCAACTAGTCCACCAGGTGCTTCCAGTGAGCACTACTGCGCTGCGTTGCAGAGAGGTGGTCCAGGCCGTGCCCATTTGTTCTGCAACGCAGCTCTGTGGTGCTAACTATAGTTACCTGAGGGGCTAGTTGTACCCAAGGGACACTCAGGATTCAAGGGGACTTTATCCTCCAAATTAAAACGGCCACAGGGTGTGTTTGCACACGTCAGCTCAGCTCCCCCCTCCCTTCACCAGTGTGCAAACACCCCCTGTGGCGCGTTTTAAGAGGTGGTTTTAATCCCCCTGCCCTATTATATACTAGGGTGTTCCCTAGTGTATGTAGGTGTTTTAACTGTATTCTAAGTGTCTTTTAGCTTAGCACTGGCTCTAGGACTGGTTAGTCAGAGTCAGTTACCACCAGTACCCATCTGAAAAAGTTGAGGGTACAGGATGATTTTGCAACAAAGGCCTCTTTCTGCTCCTCTGTTTGTTTTTTCTGTACGTCTTCCTTCTTCCTGCACTTTTCTTCGTCTTTGAGGACTTCTATTGCTTCTTTCTGCATTTCTTTTTCTTCTTTCTGTGTGTTTTTTCTTCTTTTTTCACATGTCCTACCTCTGTAGGTATAGTTAGAAACTAGCATTTAAAAAAGCTTTGAAATTCACTTATAAAACCATAGGTTTCAGTTACGTTAAAGTTAGAAATTAGCATACCCACTCACTGATTCCTAAGTCGACACACACAACTACCCATTCAACAACAGAATCATTTATACATGCAGTCACTAATTAATAGAACACTATCAAATGCACATACACATATATAGACATTGACACATCAGCAGTCATCTTAGTCGGTTATGCAGTCATCCTACTCACTCATGAAAAAAATGAATCACACTTACATTTACTCACTTACACAATTATCCAACAACACCTCATTTATTCAAACACATAGTAACTCATAGTTAATATGTTAAAAAATCACCATCACAATTATACACTCATTCATATAGTTACTCTCACAATCACTGACTCTTACACATACTTATTTATATACACCAACTCTCACATACAATGCTTTTTATTTTTTTACTTTGTTGAAGATGTACAACTAAAACATATTCGCTCATCAACACACAAATAAATACACTCAGTCACCCAAACAGCTGTTTCCACATGCACTCTTAAACCTATGCACCTAGTCAATCAACCATTCACACATCTATGCATAGAGTTACACACACCCCATCCAACCACACACAAACTCAGTGTCCCATACAAATACTCACCCAACTAATCAATAACTAATATACACACTCATGTAGTTAGTGACCAACTGATGCAGCATGCTATACAACAGAGACAGTGATGCACACATTCACATAGTTTAGTTACTAATCCATGTATTAAGTGAGACACTTTTAATTACTCACTTAAACAGACAGTCAGACAGCTACTAAATTCTCCATCCAGACAGTTATATATCCACTCAATATTCAATAGAGATTGGTATATATATATAATACTTATTTAAATTCCACACTAAACTACATTCACTGGATGATGTCATCAGTGATGTCATTAGTGATGTCATTTGAGATGTCATCAGTGATGTCATCAGTGATGTCACTGACCATGTCATGAATGATGCAATATGTGACATCATCAGCAGTGCATTGCGGGCGGGCGAGTTATAGTTAGCAGAACTAACTATAACGGAGGAATTTCTATGGTTTTGTACGAGTGAAATGGCCAGCTAACTATAACACCCCTGAAACCTATGGTTTTTTCTGAAGGGGAATTTTTTCCTTCCTCCTAAACATCCATTGTCCAAGTCCATGTCCCTGCTCCCTTATTACAGCCCTGTGTGGCCGTTGTTCTGCCACTGGCCTTGTCGCCTTCTCTGAACAGTTAGCGTGCTGCCCCATCCACCTCCTCCCTATCCTCTGTTGTCTGAATCCATGGACTAGCCTCCTCCTTCCTGCTATGCATGGTCTGATATGCTGACAATGACCTCCATTTAGCATGATGTACCAGTCCACTCCTCCTGCCCTCCATTGCCCAGTTCTATGCCCCATCATTGACCTCCTGCTTAGCCTCTGTGCTTAGCTTGCTGCTCCTATTCTCCTTCCCCTGCCCTCTGATGTCTTTGTGCATGCCCCTGCTCCATCCTTTTTGCCCACCAGGGTCCATGGACCTGCCACTCCTATCTACTCTGAGTGTTCTGTTAAGCTGCCACTCCCCTCCCACCTGCCTAGCATTGTCAGATTACTGTAACCACCCTGCCTGTCCACATTCCATGCCCCTATCGCCTTCCTCCTGTCCTCCATGGTCCATTTTACTGCCACACCCTTCTGCCCACTCTGGTCTGTTGTGCTGCAACTGCTCCTCCTGCCTGCCCCGCGTGGTCTGTGGTCTGTGGTCTGTTGTGAGGCCCCTTCCCCTGAACTCTCTTGTCTGTGCCCGGGTCCTGACCCTCCCTTCTATCCTCCATGGTCCTTTGTGCATGCCCCTGCACCCTCCTTCTTGCCCATCATAGCCATTGTGCTGCCACTAACCCTCCCGCTTGCCATGCATGGTCTTCTGTGCTGCCATGGCACCTCCCACCTTCCCTGTGAGGTCAGATAGCTGCCCCTAACCCCCTCCCACCTTCCCTCCATGGTCTGTGTGTATGCCATCATAGTCTCACTGTTGCTCTCCTTGGTGTGTCTTGCTTCTAGTGCCCATCCTGCCTGACCCCCATGGTCATCTTGCTGCTCCTGCCATGCCCCCTTGCCCCCAGCCCTCTGTTTCCATGGGCAGACCCCTATTCCCTCCCTCCTGGCTTGTCTGTTTCATTGTAATGCCCCTGATCCGTCCCTCCTGCTCATTATGGTCTGTTATGCTGCAGCTTTCTCTCCTGTCTGTCCATTATGGTCAGCTAGCTACCATTGCCTCTTCCCCTCTGTTCTCTGTTGTCCATGTGCATGGTCCTGTCCCCTCCCTATTGCTTTCCTAGGATTGTTGTGCTGCACTCCCGTCCCGCATGCCCTGTGTGATGTATTGTGCTGCTGCAAATCCCTACAGGATGCCTGTCCTGTAGGGTCAGTTTGGTGCACCTCTCTATGTCCCTCCTGTCCTCTGTTATCCGAGTCCATGTCCCTACCCCAATTCCTCCTGCCTTCCATGATCCAATGTACCATACTTGCTAACATTTTGAACTTGGTAATAGGGAGATTTTTAAAGAAAACTGGGATATTGATTTTCCCCTTTGAGTTACATTGAAAAAGAGGAGATTGTAGACAGGAGACAGAACAAATAAAGCCCATTTGGGCTTAAAAACATTGGACGTTTCCTGGCTGAATCGGGTCTGTTGGCATGTATGGTTGTACTACCACTGCCTCTTCCTTCTGCCCACAATGGTCTATTACAGTGGTTCCCAAACTTTTTTGACCCGTGGCTCCCTTGACCTAATTGGCAGTTGGCCGTGGCTCCCCCCCGTTTTTTTTACCGTTTTTATGTAAACCCGACCTCGGGAGTACTTCCTGTTGTCTTCCTTAAATTAATTGGGATGCAATGAAGGCATTTATTTAATCATATTTGTAACAAAATAAAAAGATAACAGTTATGAAAGGGGAAAAAAACCTTTTGTTTTATGTGCTGATACGTTTTCTCTCATCGAAAATGTAAATGCGGCGTGAACTCAGGCGTGGGAGGCTGTATTGAAGCCAGTGACCATACTGATGTTTCAGTAATATTCAAATGTATTCCCCTTTCAGGGACCATCTGAGAGTTCTACTGGGTTTGGTCTAGAACAGATTAGAAAAATGTCAATGGTCCTGTCTGTAAACGCACATTTGAAGATGTTTTTTAAACAAAATACACTTTTTTTTATTTCATTGTAAATGCATATTCCCTATTGAATATATGGAATATGCATTTACAATGAAATTAAAAAAAGTGTATTTTGTTTAAAAAACATCTTCAAATGTGCGTTTACAGACAGGGCCATCGTCATTTTTCTAATCTATTCTAGACCAAACCCAGTAGAACTCTCGGTTAATCTGTAGTTAAATTCCACCAAGTTAAGACGGAGCCACTCGGTGTTATCATTGCATACTGGAGGAAAAATGCACCCAACAGGCAAACACGCACGCCGAAATTCATTTAATACACCCCTGTCAACCCTCTCCCCCTGCCTGCCAGAACCCTGCCAACCCTCTCCCCCCTGCCACCCTCTCCCCCTGCCTGCGAGAACCCTGCCAACCCTCTCGCCCTGCCCGCGGATGTCTCCCCCGTCTCTTGTTTTATGCCTTGTGGCTGGCCCTGCGCTAGAAGTGCCCGTTCTGCCCATGCTTGCTCCCTTCGTGACCTCTCCTGCCCCCTCTACCCATGCCTGCTCCCTTCGTGTCCTCTGACTGTGTCTTGTATCCATGCTGCTCCCTTTGTGTCCTCAGACTACCCTTCTGTCCATGCCTGCTCCCTTCGCGCACTCAGTCTGCTTCCGTCGTGCCCTCGGACTACCCTTCTGTCAGTGCCTGCCCCTATACCCCCTGACTACCCCCTCTGTCCATGCCTGCCCCCGCGCACTCAGACTGCCCCTTCTGTGCATGCCTGCTCCCTTCAAGCACTCAGTCTGCTCCTTGTGTCCATGACTGCTCCATTTGTGCCCCCTGATTGACCCATCTGGCAATGCCTGCTCCCACCATGATTTCAGACTTCCCCTTCTGTTCATCCCAGCCCCCTTCGTGCTCTCAGACTACCTAGTCTGTCCATGCCTTCTCCCTTCGTGCCCTAAGACTGCCCATTTCCTCCATGCCTGCTCCCTTCGTGCTCTCTAACTATCCATTATCTCTATGCCTGGTCTCTTTGTGCCCTCAGACTACCCCTTCTTTCCATGCCTGTTTCCTTAAAGCGGTGGATTTTCCATGATTATGCAGGTGGCATTTCTAGCGCTGCGGCTGCAATTTCCCACATCGTGCCGCGGCGCCCCTGGCAACTCATAACGGCGCACCGGGGTCTATTATATTGCCACAGCCTCTCTTGCCAGTCCTGTATTGTTGGTTTGGTGCCCCTGCCCCTCTTTCCACTGCCCTCCATAGTCTGTTGTGCTGCCACTGCCCTTCCTGCCTGCCCAGTGTGGTCAAATTGTTGCCTCTGCACCCTCCTAACTGCCTTCAATTTTCAGAGTCCGTGCCCCTGGCCTCTGCCTCTCAACAGTATCCTAATGAACAACTAGATTGCTAACATTCTATATTTATTACACAAGTGTGGAACGCCTGACATCACCTTGTAATCAAAACAGTAATACCTAGAGCATTTCCTTTAGAAATTACATATATGAGAGGGTCTTATTTGCACCAAAATTATGGTTAGTGGTCTAAAAAACTAAAATGAGGACATATTGTCTGAGTTTTCAAATAGCGACAAAGCACCTTTAAATGATTATTATCTCTATGTTTTTTTATCCAGTTGACCACTTGATTAAATGTTGCACTTAGGAGAGAGGATGTGGTGTTACTTCCAGAGCTGCAGACTTTGGAACTGGGGAACAAGGTTGGAGTTTCTGCTTCAGCTCGACATTCTGGGATTCTGGTCAAATCACTTAATCTCCCCATGTCTACAACCAAAATGAACTTGTTCTTGTGTGATGTAACCAATGCTCATGTAAAGCACTCCAATACCTGACAAGTCTGCACTATGTAAAACTGCAAAATCACAAAAAATAAAAAGTGTTTTGCACACTTCTGTCATTGGGCTACATGTGAGCTACATCTGGGTGATATTTGTGCTGTATTTGGGCTCTTTTGTTTCTGGTGGCCATCTTGGGAGATTTATTTGTTATGAAGTTTCGTAATGTCCTCATTTACTGCAGTCTCCTCAGTAGGAAATGCTTACAGTTTTTTACTTTGATTCCATCAAGAAGGTATTCAGATATGTCACACATTTCCCATAAATTCTGAATGTTAGCACTCTAGTTGCTCATTAGATCACTGTAGTAAAGCTACTGCTCACCACGGAGTCTGCTGCTGGTATTAAATGTGCATGTTTCAGTCTGCATGTCAGAAGTTTTTAATGAAATAGAAGAGGATTTGAGAAGTCACTCAAAATATGCCCTAATTTTTCTTTCTGCAGCACTAATCATACTTTCTATGGCAAAATGAACCCCCTCAGTTTGTTCCTTTTTAAATTAAATGTTTTAAGAGTTACCACTTTATTCCAATCAAGATGGCTTCAGGTGTGCAATACGTTTGTCATAAGTAGGACTGTTAGCGCTCTAGTTGTTCTTTAGAGCACTCTGGGAAGCTGCAGTAGAACACAAAGGAATCAACTGACAGTCTCTGCCCTTGTTGTATGTACATGTTTTACCGAGAATGTCAGACTTCATTCTCACATGACTGAGAAAAATAATGTGAATTTACAGAAAATATGGTCTCAGTTTAGCTTATAGATCACCTTCCAAACCTCTGTGGGGAAAACATGAGAAAATAGGTTTCTCTCAAACATGATTCATGATATCCCAGCAGAAGGCTTTTTCACATGGTAAAATCACCTTAGAACACACCACAATTCCTAAAATGAGTATGGTACCATCAACAAATGCTTTATAATGTAACTAAAGTCTTAAAACCTTCTATTAACTGCAATGCTTTTTAATGAGGTGCTATCATGTATATTGGTCCCAAGATGGCTGCCAACACTTCTTGGATGAAGTGCTGACAGCCAATCAGATCTCAGGATGAGATGTGTGGTTAGGCTCCGCCCACATATATATATGCTTTTAAATGCTATTTTCTCAGGATCTACTGAACAGATTTACACCAAACCTACAAAAGGCACTTCCTTGACCTGGTTAGGCTCCGCCCAGATATATATGTGATTTTACTTTTGATTTTCTCAGGAACTACTGAATGGATTTACACCATTTAACCAAGAGGCACGACTCTGAACCAAGGGCTACCTTTTTGCCAAATTTGGTGTAATTCCGTTCAGCTGTTCGGGCTGTAGCTGTGACTAAAGGTTCCTATGGAAAATTGCATGGGGAAGACACGTTTTGGGACCCCCCTTTCTTCTCTGCCCCCACTTGACGAATCACCCCGAGACTTTCAAGATAGGAGCGGACCGGAGCTGGTCAAAAGTTTTGAAAATTTCACGAAGATTCGTTAACCGGCGCCAACGTTATTGGGAATAGAATGTTGAGGATTTCCTATGGAAAATAGGTCCTAACTAAAACTACCTACTGGCGACCGCCAGTAGGTAATATGTATATATATATTCACTGAAAAAACCATAGGTTTCACACACGTTATAGTTAGGAATTAGCATTTAAAAAACCTTGCAAATTCAATGAAAAAACCATAGGTTTCACACATGTTACAGTTAGCTGGACATTTCACTCGTAAAAAACCTTTGAAATTCCCCCGTTATAGTTAGTGCAGGCAACTATAACTCACGCGACCGCAATCCTCTGCTGATGCTAATACTGTATTTAGACACTTATTTGCCCATGTCTTCTTCCATTAAATTTTAGCTATACATATATTACAAATATTTTTTTTTCATAAAGACACATATGTCATCAGCAGAGGATTGCGGTCGCGTGAGTTATAGTTGCCTGCACTAACTATAACGGGGGAATTTCAAAGGTTTTTTACGAGTGAAATGTCCAGCTAACTGTAACATGTGTGAAACCTATGGTTTTTTCATTGAATTTGCAAGGTTTTTTAAATGCTAATTCCTAACTATAACATGTGTGAAACCTATGGTTTTTTCAGTGAATTTGTACGTTTTTTTAAATGCTAAGTTACTTTACGCCGTTCGTGGCGTGCGCGCCAACTTCACGCAGTTTGTTCCGTGCGCGCACGGTGCGCTTCGCGCACCGTGCGCGCACAGTGAGCACGCGGTGCGCTTCGCGCACCGCGCGCCCACTTTACGCAGTTAGTGCCGTGCACGCACGGTGAGCACGCGGTGTGCTACGCGCACCGCGTGCCCACGTTACGCTGGATGGGCCATGTACGCACGATGCGCTTTGCGCACCGTCCGCACACAGACATATTATGCGCTTCGTTGTGAAAGGTTATCTATTATTTGTTTTATTGACAAATATGCCATGCACAAAAGGTGCACATCAGGCACCTTTTGCACACGGGGTGGGGCAAGTGTGGATATTGCTTTTTTTTTTATTTATTTTTTACCGTACGCGTACGGTAAGCGTAATCGGCATTTTTTGAAAAAAAAATATATATATTTTTTGGCCTTGGGGGTTCTTATGGGACACCCTAACCATGGCTATGTGGTTAGGAGCTGTCTAGCATGCCCCTTTTCGGGTTATCCAGCTTTGTTTTTCCTCCCCCCCTCAGAGTGCGAGAGAGAAAATGGCGGCCGACACTTCCTGGTTTCGACCGATTCGAATGTTTACTAAGATCTAACAGCCAATCAGAATCGCGCTCGCGCACATCACCGTACGCGTACGGTAAGCTTACGGTAAGCGCACCGTAAGCGCACCGTAAGCTGCCACAGATATATATATTGATTTAAATGCTATTTTCTCTGGAACTACTGAACAGATTTACACCAGACCTACAAAAGGCACTTCCTTGACCTGTAGACTACCTCTCTGCCAAATTTCAAGTAACTCTGTTCAGCCGTTCGGGCTGTAGCTGTGTCTAAAGGTCCTATGGAAAAATGCATGGGGAAAACGCGTTTTGGGACCCCCTTTTTTCTCAGCCCCCGCTTGACGAATCCCCCTGAGACTTTCAGGGTAGGAGCGGACCATAGCACCCCATTAGTTTTGAAAATTTCGCGAGGATTCGTCGACCGGCGCCAAAGTTATTCAAAATAGAATGTTGCGGTTTTCCTATGGAAACAGGGTCCTAACTATAACTATCTACTGGCGACTGCCAGTAGATAATATATATATATATATATATATTCACTGAAAAAACCATAGGTTTCACACATGTTATAGTTAGCTGGACATTTTACTCATAAAAAACCAATGAAATTCCCCCGTTATAGTTAGTGCAGGCAACTATAACTCACGCGACCGCAATCCTCTGCTGATGCTAATACTGTATTTAGACACTTATTTGCCCATGTCTTCTTCCATTAAATTTTAGCTATACATATATTACAAATATTTTTTTTTCATAAAGACACATATGTCATCAGCAGAGGATTGCGGTCGCGTGAGTTATAGTTGCCTGCACTAACTATAACGGGGGAATTTCATTGGTTTTTTATGAGTAAAATGTCCAGCTAACTATAACATGTGTGAAACCTATGGTTTTTTCAGTGAATTTGCAAGGTTTTTTAAATGCTAATTCCTAACTATAACGTGTGTGAAACCTATGGTTTTTTCAGTGAATTTGTACGGTTTTTTAAATGCTAATTTCTAACTATGCCTACAGAGATAGGACATGTGAAGAAAGAAGAAAAAATGCACAGAAAGAAACAAAAGAAGTGCAGAAAGAAGCAACAGAAGTCCTCAAATACGAAGATAAGTGCAGGAAGAAGGATAACGTGCAGAAAGAACAAAAAGAAGAGCAGAAAGAAGCCTTGTTGCAAAATCATCCTGTACCCTCAACTTTTTCAGACGGATACTGGTGGTAACTGAGCCTGACTAACCAGTCCTAGAGCCAGTGCTATGTTAAAAGACACTTAGAATACAGTGAAAACACCTACATACACTAGGGAACATTATGCGTTGGGGTCCCCCTGTGATTAGCATGACCTCCTCTGTAACCCCCTAGTATATAAGAGGGCATGGGGATTAAAACTACCTCTTAAAACTGGCCACAGGGCGTTTTTCCACACGTTAACTCAGGCCCCGTCCCCTCCCTTCACCACTGTGTAAACACGCCCTGTGTCCATTTTTGGTTGGGAGATTAAGTTCATTTGAATCCTGAGGGTCCCTAGGGTCCAACTAGCCCACTAGGTACCTCCAGTAAGTGCCACAGAGCTGCGTTGCAGAGAGGTGTAAAAAGTGGCACGGCCTGGACCACCTCTCTGCAATGCAGCTCAGTGGCGCTTACTGGAAGCACTTGGTGGGCTAGTTAGCCCCCAGGGGCCCTCAGTATTGAAGGGAAATTATATCTCCAATTTAAAACGTGCCATAGTGCGTGTTTGCACACTTCACCTCAGGCCCCGTCCCCTTCCTTCACCACTGTGTAAACGCGCCCTGTGGCTGTTCTAAGTTGAGAGATTAAGTCCCCTTGAATCCTAAGGGTCCCTAGGGTCAAACTAGACCACTAGGTACCTCCAGTAAGCGCCACAGAGCTGCGTTGCAGAGAGGTGTAAAAAAAAGGGGCTTGGCCTCAGAACACCTGGCTGCAGCGCAGCTCCCTGGCGCATACTGGAGATACCTGTTGGGGGCGCGTTTGCAGAGTGCTGCACGGAGGGGGCATGGCCTCCGGCACGATGCCAGTCTTTTATTTATTTTAGTTTTTTAAGAAGGGGGGCTGTTTGGTTCCCCTTCTTATTCTAATTTATTGGCCCTGATGACCCCATCCCCCAGGGCCAGTCTCCTAATTATATTTTTTTGACCCCAATCCCCAGGGCCGGCCACTGTTTTTTATTATTTTTAAAAAATATATATTTATAGACACACCTAGGACATGCTGGACAAACCGTACGTACCTATCACCATGACGATTTGCGTGATATTCATTAAAAGGCGACTATGCATGCAATGAATCCACTTGGAATGTATTTACACCACTAGTGAAGCTCTGACATGTCTGATGCCCTACCGTGCCTAATCCCGGTAGACACCCTTGTCGTTTATTTATACAAACATGGGTAGCTATTGACGGGCACATTTAATACACATGCACACCAAGCCATACAAAGGGGATTCGACAAAAATTCGACCAAAACTATGCAAGAAACCCCCCTCACGGTTAATAAAACACACATCCACTGCCGGATGTGTAATACTTTTTATTTTACTCTCTGGAAAGGGGACGAACATCACTTGAGAGTCACAGCGCGCTCCTGACAGAGCCCAATGCTGTGTTACACCCACCATTGCCTGCCGTGTGCCACACACCTCTGTGTTGTATTCCACTAGCTAATGCATATGCTATGACACTCTCTAGCCCATGTGCACTGTAACACCACCCCGTGAATATGTCATGCCACACTTGTCTTCGCACGGGTTATATTGCCCCATCTAACGTGCCTTTCTCGATGCCTATGTTATAACGCACAGTGCTATGCCATACATATTACAATCTGGGATCCATATCTTTGTCACAGTGCATATGCAACCTTACACTCCCCAGCACATATTAGAGACTAGTTAGGTTACACAACACTGCCCTGTGCATATTACACTCCAAGGCGCATATCGCATAGCACGCGCTAGTGCCTGTGCTATCTCGCGCTCTCCAATGAATCTGTCATTGCGCACAATGTATTGCATATTATATTTCACGCCCGGTTCATCTTATATCACACTTTTTGGTGCATAGTTTATACCATACACTATATCTAGTTTTCATTTTCAATCGTGCTCTCAGGACTATGTTCTATATAACACTGTGTTCACCTACCCTTTTCACGGGCATTACATTTTGCGATAGGGGGTGGAGGGTCAGGGGGTGTTTCTGCCAAGTGAGCCCGGAGTCACAGTCACAAACGTCCTCTTCTTCCTGAATAAAAGTGAGATTATGCTGCATACTTGTTCATATTTTAAGTAGTTCGCACAGACACAATGTTTTAAAAACAATAAAGTTCCTAATACCCGCCTTCTCTGAACAGTTAGCTTGCTGCCCCATCCCCTTCCTCCCTATCCTCTGTTGTGTGAATCCATGGACTAGCCTCCTCCCTCCTGCCATGCATGGTCTGATGTGCTGCCACTGCCCTCAGTATGATGTACCAGTCCCCTCCTCCTGCCCTCCATTGCCCAATTCTATGCCCCATCATTGACCTCCTGCTTAAACTCTGTGCTTAGCTTGCTGCCCCTATTCTCCTTCCCCCTGCCCTCCGATGTCTTTGTGCATGCCCCTGCTCCATCCTTTTTGCCCACCATGTCCCATGGACCTGCCACTCCTATCTACTCTGAGTGTTCTGTTGAGCTGCCACTCCCCTCCCACCTGCCTAGCATTGTCAGATGACTGTAACCTGTCCCTGCCACCTCCACCCTGCCTGTCCACATGCCATGCCCCTATCCTCTTCCTCCTGTCCTACATGGTCCATTGTACTGCCACACCCTTCTGCCCTCCCTGGTCTGTTGTGCTGCAGCTGCTCCTCCTGCCTGCCCCGTGTGGTCTGTTGTGAGGTCCCTTCCCCTGAACTTTCTTGTCTGTGCACAGGTCCTGACCCTCCCTTCTATCCTCCATCGTCCTTTGTGCATGCCCCTCCACCCTCCTTCTTGCCCATCATAGCCATTGTGCTGCCACTAACCCTCCCACTTGCCATGCATGGTCTTCTGTGCTGCCATGGCCCCTCCCACCTTCCCTGTGTGGTCAGTTAGCTGCCCCTGACCCCCTCCCACCTTCCCTCCATGGTCTGTGTGTATGCCATCACAGTCTCACTGTTGCTCTTCATGGTGTGTCTTGCTTCTAGTGCCCATCCTGCCTGACCTCCATGGCTATCTTGCTGCTCCTGCCCTGCCCCCTTGCCCCCAGCCCTACTCCCTCCCTCCTGGTTTGTATGTTCCATTGTAATGCCCCTGATCCGTCCCTCCTGCCCTTTATGGTCTGTTATGCTGCAGCTTTCTCTCCTGTCTGTCCATTATGGTCAGCTAGCTACCATTGCCTCTTGCCCCTCTGTTCTCTGTTGTCCATGTCCATGGTCCTGTCCCCTCCCTCTTGCTTTCTATGGATTGTTGTGCTGCACTCCCGTCCTGCATGCCCTGTGTGGTGTATTGTGCTGCTGCAAACCCTGATGCCTGCCCTGCAGGGTCAATTTGGTGCACCTCTCCATGTCCCTCCTGTCCTCTGTTATCCAAGTCCATGTCCCTATCCCATTTCCTTCCATGATCCAATGTACCATACTTGCGAACATTTTGAACTTGGTAAGAGGGAGATTTTGAAAAAAAACTGGGTATTGATTTTCCCCTTTGAGTTACATTGAAAAAGAGGATATTGTAGACAGGAGACAGATCAAATAAAGCCCATTTGAGCTTAAAAACATTGGACGTTTCCTGGCTGAATCGGGTCTGTTGGCATGTATGGTTGTACTACCATTGCCTCTTCCTTCTGCCCACAATGGTCTATTACATTACCACAGGCTTGAAGGAGGGTAGATTTTGTATCACAGGGGGCCCCTGGCCCGTTCTGTCCACACCTGAAGTATGAGACCCTTGTCCTTGCCCTGCCAGCTGCATTTGTAGGCCGTATTAAATTGACCAGCGGGTCCTGTGTTGCTATATAATTATCCTGAGACATCCTTACCACTCAGCCAGTATAAAACCCCTGTGTAGGCCCTTCTGTTCAATATGTAGGCCTCTTTGTTAAATTGACCATAGCTCTGCAATTTTAGTGTATAGCAGTCTGAAGGCAGGTCTGCGAGGCCTTCTGCTCCAAACCAGTAGCCCCCACCCTACCCGAGTGCTCCGTGCTCGGTATCAAAGTTCAACATCCCCCTGAAGCTGTCGACATACAGTAGGCTGCATCCTGGACTGGTACTTGCTTCCTGGGCAGGTTTCCCGCTTTTAAGGAAGTGGCAACCGCAGAGCGTCAAGTTAGGAGAACTGAGGAGATTTTATACATGAATATATTGAATTCCCGTACAATACCCATTATTTTCTGCTTGCTCTATGGAACTTATGATAAGCGATTGGCCTGAGAGACTGACCTTTTCACCCAGTCCATTGTCAGCATTAAGTGGGTAAATGACGAAATGTCTGGTAAAATCTGCAGACGAAGCTTTTGGGTAGCATACGTAGGTAGATGTAGCGTGCAAAGGAGCCCACAAAATGATATAAAAAGGGAGCACCCACAGATATCGACGGACTACCTCGCCGTCTGTATGTAGGTTAACAGGCAGTGCAGGTTTTCCCCAAGAGCTGGGAGCTCTTGTCTTCCTTTGCTTAAAATGTCTTGCTCTGCTTTGCTTGAAGTATCTTATTCTATTTTACCTATATGAAATGTCATGTTATGTTTAACCATTGTTCTCTTTACTTTTGCATTTAAAAGATTTTGTATTGTAATTGCAGGAATGCTTGCTCTAAGAGTAAACGTGAGTGTTCCTAGGTAACATTTTCCTTGGTGTAACTTGTTTCTCATGATGCATTTATAGATGTGTTTTCTCTCTCTCTCTGTCAGTACATTAATTGAGATACAGAGAATATCATGACAGCTGTATGATTATCTGGATTCTGTATTTTGTACTTTATGTCTCTATTCTGCGGTTTCTTTGAAGTTGCATCTTCTCATTAAACTGCCATTGTATTCTGCCTCCAATTCCATGTCTCATATGTCTGTTTTCTTCATTTTTGGAGCAAGCGTTCCTAGGCACCCCGGCTCAAATTAAGGTGCCCCTTTTGTCCCTGACTCACTCTCCTGCTCAGTTCTGTGGTGGCTCCCGGGGATCTGGGGACCGCCCCTAGCTTCCTTGACCCGTAATAGATCTTGCCTCCAACAGCCTCTCTTGCAAGTCCTGTATTGTTGGTTTGTTGCCCCTGCCCCCCTTTCCACTGCCCTCCATAGTCTGTTGTGCTTCCACGGCCCTTCCTGCCTGCTCAGTGTGGTTAAATTGTTGCCTTTGCACCCTCCTACCTGCCTTCAATTTTCAGAGTCCGTGCCCCTGGCCTCTGCCTCTCAACAGTATCCTAATGAACAACTAGATTGCTAACATTCTATATTTATTACAAAAGTGTGGAACGCCTGACATCATCTTGATGTAATCAAAACTGTAATACCTAGAGCATTTCCTTTAGAAATTACATATATGAGAGGGTCTTATTGGCATCAAAATTATGGTTAGTGCTCTAAAAGGCTAAAATAAGGACATATTTTCTGAGTTTTCAAATAGCGACAAAGCACTTTTAAATTATTTGTTATCTTTATGTTTTTTTATCCAGTTGACCACTTGATTAAATGTTGCACTTAGGGGAGATGATGTGGTGTTACTTCCAGAACTGCAGACTTTGCAACTGGGGAACCAGGTTGAAGTTTCTGCTTCAGCTCGACATTCTGTGATTCTGGTCAAATCACTTAGTCTCCCCATGTCTACAACCAAAATGAATGTGTTCTTGTGTGATGTAACCAATGCTCATGTAAAGCACTCCAATACCTGACAAGTCTGCACTATATAACACTGCAAAAACACAAAATAATAAGTGTTTTGCACACTTCTGTCATTGGGCTATATTTGGGCTACATCTGGGTGATTTTGGGCTACATTTGGGCTCTTTTGTCTCCGGTGGCCATCTTGGGAGATTTATTTGTTATGAAGTTTCCTAATTTCCTCATGTACTGCAGTCTCCTCAGTAGGAAATGCTTTCAGTTTTTTACTTTGATTCCATCATGAAGGTATTCAGATATGTCACACATTTGCCATAAATTCTGAATGTTAGCACTCTAGTTGCTCATTAGATCACTGTAGTAAAACTACTGCACCATGGAAGTCTGCTCCTGGTATTAAAAGTGCATGTTTCAGTCTGCATGTCAGAATTTTTTAATGAAATAGAAGAGGATTTGAGAAGTCCCTCAAAATGTGCCCTCATTTTCTTTCTTCAGCATTAATCATAATTTCTATGGCAACATGAACCTCCTCATTGTGTTCCTTTTTAAATTAAATGTTTTAAGTGTTACCAGTTTATTCCAATCAAGATGGCTTCAGGTGTGCCATACTTTTGTCATAATGAAGACAGTAAGCGCTCTAGTTGTTTTTAAGAACATTCTGGGACATTCTGTCATTGGGCTATACTTGGGCTACATCTGGGTGATATTTGGGCTACATTTGGGCTCTTTTGTCTCTGGTGGCCATCTTGGGAGACTTATTTGTTATGAAGTTTCCTAATTTCCTCATTTACTGCAGTCTCCTCAGTAGGAAATACTTTCAGTTTTTTACTTTGATTCCATCAAGAAGGCATTCAGATGTGTCACACATTTGCCATAAATTCAGAATGTTAGCACTCTTTTTGCTCATTAGATCACTGTAGTAAAGCTACTGCTCACCAGGGAAAACTGCTGCTGGTATTGAAAGTGCATGTTTCAGTCTGCATGTCAGAATTTTTTAATGAAATAGAAGAGGATTTGAGAAGCCACTCAAAATGTGCCCTAATTTTTCTTTCTGCAGCACTAATCATACTTTTTATTGAAAAATGAACCCCCTAATTTTGTTCCTTTTTAAATTAAATGTTTTAAGAGTTACCACTTTAATCCAAGCAAGATGGCTTCAGGTGTGCCATACGTTTATCATAAGTAGGACTGTTAGCGCTCTAGTAGTTCTTTGGAACACTCTGGGAAGCTGCAGTAGAACACAAAGGAATCAACTGACAGTCTCTGCCCTTGTTGGATGTACATGTTTTACTGAGAATGTCAGACTTCATTCTCACATGACTGAGAAAGATAATGTGAATTTACAGAAAATAAGCTCTCAGTTTAGCCTATAGATCACCTTCCAAACCTCTGTGGTAAAAGCATGAGAAAATATTTTTCTCTCAATCATGATATCCCAGCAGAAAGCTTTTTCACATGGTGAAATCACCTTAGAACATACCACAATTCCTAAAATGAGTATGGTACCATCAACAAATGATTTATAATGTAACTAAAGTCTTAAAACCTTCTATTAACTGCAATGCTTTTTAATGAGGTGCTATCATGTATATTGGTCCCAAGATGGCTGCCAACACTTCTTGGATGAAGTGCTGACAGCCAATCAGATCTCAGGATGAGATGTGTGGTTAGGCTCCGCCCACATATATATATGCTTTTAAATGCTATTTTCTCAGGATCTACTGAACAGATTTACACCAAACCTACAAAAGGCACTTCCTTGACCTGAGGACTACCTCTCTGCCAAATTTCAAGTAATTCTGTTCAGCCGTTCGGGCTGTAGCTGTGTCTAAAGGTCCTATGGAAAAATGCATGGGAAAAACGCGTTTTGGGACCCCCCTTTTATCTCAGCCCCCGCTTGACGAATCCCCCCGAGACTTTCAGGGTAGGAGCGGAGCGTAGCACCCCACCTATTTTGAAAAATTCGCGAGGATTCGTCAACCGGCGCCAAAGTTATTCAAAATAGAATGTTGCGGATTTCCTATGGAAACGTGGTCCTAACTATAACTACCTACTGGCGACCGCCAGTAGGTAATATATATATATATATAATATATATATATATATATTACCTACTGGCGGTCGCCAGTAGGTAGTTATAGTTAGGACCACGTTTCCATAGGAAATCCGCAACATTCTATTTTGAATAACTTTGGCGCCGGTCGACGAATCCTCGCAAATTTTTCAAAATAGGTGGGGCGCTACGCTCCGCTCCTACCCTGAAAGTCTCGGGGGGATTCGTCAAGCGGGGGCTGAGATAAAAGGGGGGTCCCAAAACGCGTTTTTCCCATGCATTTTTCCATAGGACCTTTAGACAGAGCTACAGCCCGAATGGCTGAACAGAATTTAATGAAATTTGGCAGAGAGGTAGTCCCCAGGTCAAGGAAGTGCCTTTTGTAGGTTTGGTGTAAATCTGTTCAGTAGATTCTGAGAAAATAGCATTTAAATCAATATATATATCTATGGCAGCTTACGGTGCGCTTACGGTGCGCTTACGGTAAGCTTACCGTACGCGTACGGTGCCGTGCGCGAGCGCGATTCTGATTGGCTGTTAGATCTTAGTAAACATTCGAATCGGTCGAAACCAGGAAGCGGCGGCCGCCATTTTCTCACTCGCACTGTCAGGGGGGTGAATAAAAAAGGTGGATAATGTGAAAAGGGGGCAGGCTCGACAGTTCCTGACCCCCTAGCCTTGGTCAGGGGGTCCCAGAAGGACCCTCAAGGGCAAAAATGTAATTTATTGTTTTTGGGAAAAATCGCCGTATGCGCGTAGCGTACGCACACGGTGTAACCTGCGAAATTCGCGGAATTACGCGTACCGGCAAAAAAAAATTTGCAAAAAGGAAAGCTTAAAAAAAAAAAAAAAAATGTGAGGTAAGGTTGGCTCTTATAAGAGCCGTTGGGTTAATACAGGGATAGAGGAAAGAAAGAATGGGAATATTATAAGCGTCTACAAACATGCTGGTCTATCTTATTGTTAATAAGGGGAAGACTGATCTCCCCATAAACAATAAGACCACCACATCTTGTACACCTCATTTCAACCCTCCCAAATCGAGGGTTAATGTCCACAGGAAAAGAAGAAGGTGATGCTCCCACCTCAGAGGAAGGGCTCAGCTGAGCTGCCGATGATGTACTCGGCTGAGCATCTGAGGTTGGGCTCTGGTGACTTACTGAAGAGTTTTCTCCAGTATGTCGAGCAAAGGTCCTGGGATGTCTATCCTGCAGGTGTCTTTTCATAGAGTGATTTCCAAAGGAATATTTCTTCCTTGGATTTCCTCTAGATAAAACACGGCCACAAAGTATGCAAGTGACCAATTGAGCATTCACCTTTTTCTCCCCCTCTGGAAAAGAAAAATACTCCCATACAAAAGAAGTCTTTTGTTTCCTCCTTCTCTGGATCATGGTGGTGCTGCTGGCCTCACTCTCAGAAGAGCTCTGCTGTTCTGCCATTGTATCCCAATGTCAATCCAGCTCCTTCTCCTAAGGGATCTCAAGCAGTAATGAGGGGAATGGGTGGGGTGTGGGAAGTTTCTGGAACTGAAAGTACTTTCAACCAATGAAAAGTGTTCTTTCAAGCAGTAATGAGGGGAATGGGTGTGGTGTGGGAAGTTTCTGGAACTGAAAGTACTTTCAACCAATGAAAAATGTTCTTTCTAGCAGTAATGAGGGGAATGGGTGTGGTGTGGGAAGTTTCTGGAAATGAAAGTAATTTCAACCAATGAAAAGTGTTCTTTGTGGATCACATGACCTACCGTGCGCGCTCTGTAAGCTCACGGTACGCGCTCGTAAAAAAGTACGCATGCGCAAACGTGACGCTTACGGAGCGCTTACGGAGCGCGTACGTAAGATGCACTCGCGCATGCGCATTACACGCCCCTGCGTAACCGCGACGTTGCTTCCGCGTGTACGCGTACGTCACGCACGTATCACGTAGGCGCGGTGTACTTATGACGTGCTGAGCACGTAGCGTCAGCTTACGGTACGCGTATCCTATTACGTACGCGCACCGTACTTATGACGCACGGAGCGCGTACCGTCAGCTTACCGTACGCGCACGGAAAAAAAAGCATTAAAAAAAAAAAACCTTTCCATAATGCATTATTTTATACATAGGTTTACAAAAAAATGTCAAAAAAAAATTTGCATTTAAAAAACCGTACAAATTCACTGAAAAAACCATGGGTTTCACACACGTTATAGTTAGGAATTAGCATTTAAAAAACCTTGCAAATTCACTGAAAAAACCATAGGTTTCACACATGTTATAGTTAGCTGGAAATTTTACTGATAAAAAACCAATGAAATTCCCCCGTTATAGTTACTGTAGGCAACTATAACTCACGCGACCGTAATCCTGTGCTGATGACATATGTGTCTTTATGAAAAAAAAATATTTGTAATATATGTATAGCTAAAATTTAATGGAAGAAGACATGGGCAAATAAGTGTCTAAATACAGTATTAGCATCAGCAGAGGATTACGGTCGCGTGAGTTATAGTTGCCTACAGTAACTATAACGGGGGAATTTCATTGGTTTTTTATCAGTAAAATTTCCAGCTAACTATAACATGTGTGAAACCTATGGTTTTTTCAGTGAATATATATATATATATAAAGTTTACATCTTCTTTTGAAGTCAAACTCCTCAATATTGTTCTATGGTACTACCACAGAAGTAATATTTCAATCATTTTCAATCTTAAAAGATGAGAAGTTTTTTATTACAGTATGATAGCCATAAATGCATAACACTTGCATGCAATTATAGAGTTGTAGCTCAATACATCAGAAACATAAGTATTCCTTATTGACTGCATGAGAGCCGATATAGAGGACCTTACCCACAAATGCTGACTGGACATTAATCCTTCTTTCAGGAGCGATGAACAACTTGCGAAGCAATCTCTTGAATTCCACTTCGGATTCGGACCTGATGAGGTACCGCGCCATCAGCAAGATTCCTCAAATCACACTCAATTTTGTGGACTTCAAGGGAGACACGTTCATCACGTCACCGTCCAACGAGAAAGAGATCATTGCGCCCACCAAGCTGAAGGACCGCACTCACAATGTGACAGAGAAAGTGACTCAGGTAAGGTCCCTCTCCTCGGTGATTGTAATGTGCCAAGATGTCAATCCATTGTTCCCTAGCCTGTGGCTTTGTACTACTATGCCTTCACTGTAGTGCTACTCTGCTTGTGTGTATGGAAAGATGGTCATTGCTATACGTTCTATACATTAGTTAATATGATGTACATTGAGATACTACCATGCGGGTAATTACGACTGGTCAAGAATTTGCAACTGCAGTTGTAAATCATTGAAAATGGCCTATTCTGCTTCAGAGTAACTTACTGAAATGTATCACAAGAAGGGTTGTGCGCAGTTGTATTGCTTTTTCTTGCCAAATATCTTTTTTTTCAAAATTTCTCAAACTTTAAATATTTTTTTATTTGAAGTAGTAGCTGCCGCAGGAAAACCTTCAGCAAAATTGGCCTGCAATCCCATCGCCACCCATTTGTCCCTGAAGGGGCCCAGGGGCAGTGACCCTGGTTCATGTACTCTAAGCAGGCTCGTGTATCCCGACGCTCAGTTGCGGGCGGGCTGTCCCGCAGTGTTTCCTGCTGTAAGCATAGTATTGATCCTTTACACAGCCTGTGCTGTTGTTAATATTGTGCCTTTCAGCTCTCTCTGAAGACTGATGTTCCGCGTCTCCCTACCATCGACTGTCCTGCTGATCCCAGACACAAAAAATACAGTCGGTTTAGTCTGAATTGCCACTATTTTGTGAAGCATCATTTGGAGGTTTTTAACTTCTTAATAGATTTTTAACTTGATGCTCTTTTCTCTATGGAAGCACATTTGGGTGAGTAGTGCAGCCGTGACACTGCGATGGTCCTTCCTGATGATATAGTCAAACACGATTCTTTGAGCAAAAGCGGGGGAGGGACTGTGATTATTTTGTAAGTTGAAGTTCACTTGCTTGGTAGAGAGTCTTTCTGTCCCAGATTGTGATGGCATGGTTTTCCGCTATGCCTTTCCAAGAACGTTACCTTTTCTGCCTCTCTGCTTTATTGCTCATCAGGTCCGGAGTGTAGATGGAGCTCTTTGCTAGCTTAGGCGTTATCTCCTTTTAAAATAAATGTCCTTATTTTAACATACTGTCGATTTTAATATCCACTTTGATGGCCTCAACTGCAGTTATTTGGCATCCCCCCAATTGGAGGTTTCAAAGCTCTTGATCTGCAGCAATCAACCTGCGTGCCCACTCATATAGCTGGACACACGCTTGATGATATTTTCTTGAATTTGACTTTCCTAACTGTTGACACACCCGTAACTCTAATATGGTCCGAACTTTTTGCTATCCTTGTTTCAATGCATGTTCCTGAGGCAGGAGGGTCTACTTTTAGGACTACAATTTATTCCAGACATTGGTCTAAACTTAACTCTACAATATTCTGCACACATCTTGAGGATAATGTCCTTAGTGGACAACCACAATAGCGTATCTGACAACTGGATCTGTTCTGCTATACACGTTTTGCTACCGCTGACATCAGGCACCAAGAATAAAGTTTGCTTACCTGTCCCTTGGTTCAGTGACTCTCTCCTATTTCTGAAGGAAAATTGTAAATACATAAAGCACATTTGGATAGGCACTACCCCCAGGATGATAAAGTCAAGTTTAAAACTGCTACTAAGGAGTATCAAAGGGCATGTCGGGAAGCCGGCACAGCCCTTTATGCATAAAATTTTTATATTGTCCTCTACTGAAGAACTTTCTAAAATAGTGAAG
This sequence comes from Triturus cristatus, assembly GCF_964204655.1. Taxonomy (NCBI): domain Eukaryota; kingdom Metazoa; phylum Chordata; class Amphibia; order Caudata; family Salamandridae; genus Triturus; species Triturus cristatus. Next base: position 861,093,177 of record NC_140593.1, read on the forward strand.
TCACTTATGTACCCCACTAATGTATCCCCATCTCCTCCTTTCTCACAGGCAAGATACAATGAACTAGCTGACTTTTTCTTCAGAAAGGTCACTGACATCTATGCTTCCTTCAAAGTTTTCAAAGATCAGGAACCAATAACCATCCCTGTTCTCACTCCTGAACCCACTTTAGCAACTCTTAATCCTACTGAGGAAGCCAATTTTTTGGCTCACTGAGTATTATGAAATCTGGATCTCCTTTGAATCTTTTACCACCTGGAATTTTGAAAATGGTCAGTTCCATTCTAACCCCAGTTTTGGTTAATTTGCTGAACACCTCTCTGTCTAATGGCGTGGTCGCATTAGCTTGGAAGCAGGCCATGGTAGTGCCCTTTGCTAAAAAAATGTGACATGGATCTGAGTTAGCAAACGTCTTCCCGATTTAGCTTCTGCCTATTTTGTGAAGATTCTTGAAAAACATATAATTTGCCAATAATTTACAATCTTATAATCCTCTTCATACATCTCAATAAGGTTTTTGTTCTGGTCAAAGCACAGAATCCATGCTTTTATGGGTGACAGAGAATCTTAGATCGATTCTGGACAGAGGAGGAGCTGCAGTCCGTATTCTTTTGGAACTGAGTGCAGCATGCAACACCGTCTCTATCTCATTGCTCCTGAGGAGATCAGCATAAAAAGTCATCCGGGACACAGCCTTGCTATGGTTTCGTGCTTTCTTGCAAGACCATCCATTTGAAGTTGTCTTGAAACCTTTTGAGTCCACAGTGTGACAGTTGCCGTATAGGGTTCCGCAAGGCTTCTCTCTGAGCCCCATGTTGTTCAATGTCTGTGTCCTCCCTTTGGCTGACATAGTGGAAGCTTATGGTCTTACTCCATTTTCTTATGCACCACAAGACATGCACATTCTCATGCCTCTATGTTCAAAGGATGATTCAAGATTGCCTAATCTCAGTTTATGCCTGGCTGGGGTTGTGCAGTGGATGGGGAAAAACTGTATAAACTTAATGGCAACAAGACGGAGGTTATAGAAGTTGGTGAACCCAAACTTTTCGGGTCAACAATGGTGACCTGAGGATCTTGGGCCTCTCCCGAATCCTAATCAGGTGGTTAAAGATCTGGGTTTGTAGCTAAATAAAAAGCATACCATGGACTACCAAATAAATAAGGTCACTGCTAGCTGTTTCAATCTACTTAGGCACCTGGGGAAAATCCTATGGCTGCTGTCCTCTTCTACTCAAAGGACGATTGTTCAGACCTTGATTATGACTATGGTAATGGACTTTACTTGGAGGCTGCTAAATCTTCTGTGAAAAGGCTCAAGATCATCCAGAAAACTGCAGCTTGCCTTTTATGTCACATTCCAAAGTATGCGTTTGTTTCTTATCACCTTTGGAATCTTCACTGCCTCACTATAGACTATCATTTTAAGTTTAAAGCTCTATACTATATGCACAAAGCAGTTTCTTAGGATACTTCTTATCTTAATTTTTCTAACTGTCCTCTATGCTCAGGCAGCCAGAATTTGATCCAGTCTCTCACAAAGGTTTTAGGGTGTGGTGTCTCATGGCAGTCAGAGTTTAGCTGTGATTTCCCAAGTTTAATTGGCTTGACAGGGAGGGCACCCCTTTACTTTTCTTGGACTTAACATATGAAAATTCTCTTCCCATCTCTGCTGCGACTATGAGCCTCCTTTGAGATGTTCAGACAGCTTCTGAAAACAGGTTATTGTAAGTTCTGTCTTTATGCTCCAGTTGTTATGATAGCGCTTGGAAGCCCCGGTGGGACAGCCATGCACTTTACAAATCAGACTAACATAATATACCATAACAGAAAATGTATCATATTTCTGAAGGCTACAGACCAGTCTGACCACCAGTTTCTGGATAAGTTGAAGTTACCCTCTAGAGGATACTGTGAGATCTTAGAGAGAGTGCATTATAAGTTCTCACAATTGGCATTGAATAACAGCTAATTTTAATATGTGTGGGCTTTGCTTTGTGTTCCTACAATTACATTTTTCATGCTTGAGTATTCAATTTGTAAATATGAATTCTTGCCAAGCATTTATTTAAATAGAACAGGAAAGGGACTTTATTTCATTTGTTGGCTGAGCAGTGACTAACAGCACTTGTAGGTCAGATGGCACTCCTGAGGAGAGTGGATAGGAAGGGAAGTGAATGATTTGCAGAAACCACCAGAAATTAGACCTATGAAGCCTCCCAAGTAGACAGAGGACACCCAGCTGTCTTCCTCCACTCTGAAGAAAAGTGAGACATTGGGACCATTGGCAGTGGAGCGATAAGCTCTCTGTGGTAGCCTTGCTTCACAGGTTAGAACCCTGACAATGTAATGTGTTTGTGTTCTGCATATATTTTAATCTCTCCTGAGAGTTCCAAGGAGAGATGTTAGGATTTGATAAGAGGTTGTTGAAAAGGTGAAGCTGAAGTGTATAGCGTATCTTGAATAAACATCTTTATCCTTTGAGCAAGTGTGGACATTCACATCTTTACGTTCGTGACAAGCGGAAACTACCCTAACTCCTAAACTCCAGGATTTCCAGCCCAGCTCAATTTTGAGAAATAAGGTATTTGGCATCCTCTTTAAGTAGGAAATTGTCAACGTTATTAATGGGACTGTCTCTGTCAAAGTAAACTTCCCAGTATCACAAAACCAACAAAGGAACAGTCCAACGCTACACTCACAAGTACTTGAGTAAACTTACCAGTATCTTCAGCTACTCATGTCTCAACCTCTGCTTGTCTGTGATCATATGTCTACATAATAAATAACCTGACACCTCCGTTTGTGTTTAAACTTCGTGAGGATCTGAAAGAAAAATAGTGACATCTGTGTCACTGCTGCTGTGGATTTAAGTGGATTTAATACTTAATGCTTGCACTGTGGAGGCTGTATGAGTAATTGTGCTACATTTGGGAACCAGTGCTTAAATGTTGTGGCCGTGCACTCAAGTTCATGAGGGATCTGTGTTTGGAGTTGCATGTGGTAAGAATTGAACTTTGCGGGTTCCGCGTGTGCGGTGCATGCAGTTATTCAGAGTCGGACAAGTGGAACAAACCAACTTGTGACTGCTTCAGCCATTGCGAAGAAAAAACTACCTGAGTCTGCTGCTGTCATCGCTATTTCTGCCTGAAACAAAGCATGTCTTGCTGTTAATGGCTATTTGTGTTGTCACCTTCCATTGGCTGGTTTGCTTTGAGTACCATCGTTCGCCTTCTCCTACATGTGACTTATTGTAAGTGGATGGTCTGATATGAGGACAGTGGCAACCATTTTGCAATAGGTTCAGAGCAGTATCAGAGCCCAGCACAATGAAAATTGGCAGCCATATTATAGTGTGTTAACTCATTTTCTTTGCAGGAATTCTTCGGGTATCAGTCAGATACCAGAGTGGTGGTAGTTATTTTTGGTCCTGTTAATTTTTTTCTTTGCAGGTGTATATTGTATTGTAAAAGAAAATATGCAAAACGTTTCCCCTCCCCATTCTTTCTTGCTTATCCAGGTGATCCTCCTTTAAAGTGGATAAATGGAAAACAGTCTTTGCGCATTATATGCTCGTTTGTGAAACCTCTCTCAATATACAATAGAAAACATCCCCACTATTACATTGCTTAGGCCCTGAAGGTCAGGAGATCTATGAAAAATTGCCTGATTTGAGAACAGCGAAAACGAATATCTTGAACAAATATGAAATTTGCCTTTAAAAAATTGGGCTTGCATTTGCCAAAGGTATTCATGATATTAGAAAGATACCACTTTTACAAGGGCATGCAAAGAATAGGGGAAAAGTAGCAGAGTATATAACAATTCTAAGAATGTTTGTGTCAACATGTAATTTTGAAGGTAAATGTGAAGAATGATTGCAAGACTAATTTATGTTAGGCTTACCATAGATAAGGTCAGGGAAGCCTATTGACAAAAAGACAACCCAACCCTAACTGAGGTACTTACAATAGCAAATACATGTGGGCACAGTCAAGCATGCACAGATGAATTAAAAAAGGGTGAAGTGGAAAATGGAAAAGAAAAGAAGGGAGTGTACTTGTAGTTCAGTCCTTTAAGAAAGGAGAAGATAAAGAGATGCAAGAAAAGAAAGGATAGCAACAATGGTAAAAATAACAGGCAGTTTCAAGGAACCTGTTTTATATGGGTGGAATATGGACATGTAGCTAGTAATAGAGTGTATTGGTCAGAAGGCCATTTGTAAAAAGTGTGGATGCAAAGGACGTGCAAAAAATGTTTTAGGAGTGGGAATCTAAAAAAAGTACCTGCAGTAATATGTGGAGAAGAGAGTGATGATGAAGAAATTGTGTTACAGTTTATGGAAGTGAGTGTTAGTGGTCCGTTTGAGAAAGTACAAATAGAGAATGTGACAGTACATACACTGTTTGACTCTAGAGCTAAAATGACACTTATCCCTAAGGGAGTATATGTGAATTATTCGAAAAACAAAGTTGTTCTACAGAAGCCAGACATTCGTCCAAAAGGATATGAAGGATAACCAATCAAACTAAAATGTTATCTTGTTAGTTGCATCACTTTTAAACATAGGTATACAGCAGGGAAAATATATGTACCTAAAAGGGCAATTCTCTCATAAGCTGGATCCACCAAAAGGAACTTATAGTTCACTTTGATCCTAATGAGTCACCTGCTGTAAAACCAATCATAAGAGATGTGGTAAATAAATGTTTATGTTCAAGTGGAAGCTGAAAGGCCTAACTATGAAGAAGAGTTCCCGGAGGTGTTTAGTGTATAGCTGGGTTGCTTAAAAAGATATGTCCACAGAATAAAAATGCTAAAAAACATTATTTCAGGAACTAAGTTAGAGGGGTTCCTATCAAAGTGAAAGAGAAAATGCCTGAAGAGTTAGACACATTGATAGGAAGTGGAATCATAAAAGAGGTAGAAGCGACAGTGGTTATGGCATACAAAGCCAGTGGAGAAGTGAGGTTGTGTGTCAATTTAAGAGAATTAAACAAATGTGCCATTATAGATCATTACCCATTACCCAGCATCTCAGAAATATTGTCCTTGTAAGAAGGGACGAAGCACTTTTCATCCATTTACCTCATCTTAGCTTATCATCAGGTGAGGTTGCACCCTGACTCAAACTATGTAAGAGTGTTTATTACGCCGCTTGGGACATTTGCATTTCTCAGGATGCTGTGTGGACTGATTTCTGTTACGGCAGTCTTTCAGGGAATGATGGAGGAAATATTGAAAGGAACCAATGGAGCAAAAATCTACCAAGATGACATTCTAATCTTTCCTAGTAGTTTAGAAGAACATGACTTCTGTACTAGAAAGGTTCTGGAAAGATTGAAAGAGAATGGTCTCAATTCAAAGGCAAAAAAATGTAAATTTAATCTTACAGAACTAGTTTATTTGAGCCACAAGATTACAGCATCAGGCATCCTTTACAACAAGGTTTTTACCATGTTGCAACTTTACCACACATTTCTTACCATGCATGTTTTTACCACGTATATGCCTTTACAATGCATGCCTTTACCATGCATTTATGGTAAGTCATAGTTGAGTGGGGGGTCTCCCAACAAATATTTTATATATATTTGCCATAAGGTCAAGGAAGTGCCTTTTGCAGGTCTGGTGTAAATCTGTTCAGTATTTCCTGAGAAAATAGCATTTAAAAGCATATCAATATCTATACGCGCGCACCGTGCGCGCACTGTGCGCACACCCTGCCGTGCGCGAGCGCAATTCTGATTGGTTGTTAGATGTCGGTAAACATTCGAATCGGTCGAAACCAGGAAGTGTCGGCCGCCATTTTGTCTCTCGCAGTCTGAGGGGGTGAAAAAAAAAGGAGGAGAACATGAAAAGGAGGCAGAGTGGACAGTTCCTGACCCCCTAGCCTTGGTCAGGGGGTCACAGAAGGACCCCCAAGGGAGAAAAAAACAATCTTTTTTATTTTTTTAAAATCGCGAGGTGCGCGCACCCTGCGCGCACGGCACGAACTGCGAACTGTGGGTGCTCGGTGCGCGAAGGGCACCGAGTGCCCACAGCGCCCCCACAGCGCACCTCTCGATTTTTAAAAACATGAGGTATTCACCATAAGGCTGTAAGCAGCAAAGTACACACTAACATGGTAGCCAGAAGGTTTGACAATATATCGTGAACTGAATTAGTCCTTCGTCACTGGCCATGATAATTGCTACTACAATGAAACCATTTGCGAATGTGCCTTGTGCTTGGAGCTAAGTTGATGAGCACTGAGGAAGGCTAAACGCTGAAATGCATTTGCTCTAAATACCCTGCGTTTTTCCCTCACACAACCCAGGCATTGATCCAAGAAATGAATTGGTGGACACTATAAACAGAATAAGTATGTCTGTGAGCAAGGATGAGGTTATCAAAGTTTTTGGGTATGTCAGAATGCTATTCCAAGTTCCTACCCAAGTTTGTGGAAAAGACACTCACTATGAGGTTGTTGTTAAAAAAGGGGTTTTAGTGCAATACATTTTGTGAAAATGAGCTCAAAATGTTTAAAACGTATCTGTCCAAAGTAACCTTGCTGAAAAGTTTTGAACTGGATTTGACGCCATCATTATGACTGATGTGAGTTTAACAGGCCTAGGAGCGATCTTGTTACAAAAGCAGGAGTGGTCAGAGAGAACCATTCCCTTTATCTCCAGGAGTCTCAAAGGAGCTGAACTTAACTATTCAGTGGTTGAGAAAGAGGACTCGGTGATCTTCTGGGCAATACAAAAATTAAGGAAATGTGCTTGGGGTTGTAGGTTTCAGGTCAAAACTGATCACAAACCCTTAAAGGAAACATTTGAGAAAAAAGGTTTTGAAAACACATCTTCTAGATTTTAAAATTGGGTTGTTGCACTAAAAGAATTCAGTTTCAATGTAGACTATGTACCAAACATTATTTGGCTGATTGTTGTTCATACCCAGTGGACAGAAACACTATTTCCAAACAGGTGGAAGATAATGAAGATGAAATTGCAGTTGATGATTATTTGGTATGCCTTATTAGAGATAGTGTAATCAATGAAGACAAATGGATTAGAGAGTTGGATGGCGATGAAATATTACAGGCTGTAATCAAGGGTATCAGAGCAGATTGGAGAAAAGATTCAAATGTGGAAGAGTCATTGAAAGCATTTATGAGGACAAAGAATGAACTTGCATACCAGAACGGATTGTAGTTACGTGGAATGAGGTTAGTTCCGCCTAGTACAGTGAGAGAGCATATAATTGAGTTTGTACATGACAGTCATCCAGGCATCTCTAAGACAATGGTGAAATTAAGACACATGTATTGATGACCGGGAATGGACAATCACATTGAAATATCAGTGAGGGAATGTCCGAAATGTGGGAAAGTGACAAAGTGTTGACACACAGGGTACAACCAATGAATCTGAAGAAACTTACCAAGGAAGCCTAGGAAGAAGTAGACATTGACATCATGGGTACAGTCAAAATATCTAGTGTTGGCAAGTATGTAATTGTATTAATGGATATGTACTCAAGGTGGCCTGAAATAGACAATGATAAATTCCATTGAGACAAAAGATATAACAAGGTCTCTGAAACGCATTTTTGAAAAAGAGGGCTTCCCCCGCTCACTGTTGTCCGATAATGGAGTTCAGCTTGTCTGTAGAGAAATGGGAAGATATCTGAATGATAGAAGTATATCACATAAGAAAACAATGCTGCATCACCCAAAAGCCAAGGAAATGGTGGAGAGGTTCAATCGTGTCCTGAAAGAAACTATCCAGAAACCATTTTTTAATAATAAGTGTTGGAAGACAAAGTCTTCAATAGAGTCAAAAACTACGGAATTACATCTCAACCTATGACGGATAAAATAACTTTTGAACTGTTTCACAAGAGAAGGGTTTGCACCATGGTGTGTCCTTTCTGGATGCTTGATAAACTCAGACTTCTGTGTGTGTGGGAGATGGCAAAGCCAAGAATGTTTTGGATGTAAAGAAAATCGTTCTGAATGAAAATAGATTTGATGTACGCAAAGCAGTCAAAAGGTCAGAAATTGATGTGGGGTATCTTGTACGAATAAGATACTCTCGTAAAGGTTTATCTATGCATGGATCGAAATTTTACTTCCAATGAAAGTTATTAAAGTTTTTGAAAATGATATTAGAACAGAAGATCATAAGTTGTGGCATCTCAATAAAGTTGCTAATATAAAAGGTGGAGGAGCGTCGCCCCACTGCTTTTCAGCAGTGCAATAGAGGAAAAATTAAATGATAAGAACCCAATGTTATTATCATTCAATTTTTCCCTGCTGAAGCCAGTTTTGGTGAGGGGCCGGGCTTGGCTGTCATCACAGCCAGCAAGGGGAGGAGCGGTGCGTGCACTTAAGAAGTCGCATTGATGGTTTGACCGGCCGTCTGGGGCCGGCCAACTAGTCATGCACACTTGGCATGTTCTCGGCCCAGCTGTATTGCATGGCCTGAGTGGACAACATGCACAGGCTCTCACTTCCTGTCTGAGTGCTGAACCAGGGTGCTCAGATCAAATCACGACGCTGCTGTCATGCTGCTGACAGCAGCTTCGTGATTGGCTAGGGGAGTATGGGAGCCTGTGTGTCCTTACGGTTCACAGAACGAGAGGGCAAGAGGAGAGGCGGCGGCTGGACAGCCGGCCAGCCCGCAGGTAACTGATTTTTTTATTTTTAACCCCTCCTCTCCCGCCCACCACTACTGCCCGGGACGAGCCGTCACTGGTGAGAGAGAAGAATGGTGATAGAAATGTTGTCTTTGAGAACAGAAATGCTGACTGACCTTGATAAAAATTGTGACAATGGAAATGATGACTGCAATAAAAACAGTGGAAGAAGTGTAAGGACTGTACCAGCTCGGGGTATTTGATGGATTACTTATAATGAATATTCATCTCAACATGGTATATATAGCACACACATATTAAATTATAAATATAACTTAGTAGGTATATAATGTTTATATTAGTCAGTCTACCACATTTTATTCTGTGTTGTTATTGAAAGGGAGATGTGTGGTACCCTTACTTCACAGGTTAGAACCCTGACGAAGTAATATGTTTGATTTTTGCATATATTAGAACCTCTCCTGAGAGTTCCAAGGAGAGATGTTAGGATTTGAAACGAGGCTGTTGAAAAGGTGAAGCTGAAGAAAGGAAGCTGAGGTGTACATCATATCTTGAATAAACCTCTGAGTCCTCCAAGCACGTGTGGGCATATACATCTTTACACCCTCCTTGCTCCCCAGGAAGAGAGGAATTAGTTGAAGCAGTTGTATCATTTTCAGGAGATATTGAATTGTTCTTCTCGAACTATTGTATTGGCAGAGTTTTTTGTGAGCTTGTGCTTCTAGCAATCTTGAGTTTTATTGTTCAAGAGGCTGTAGAGCCTGTTATGTTGTCTGTGCCTATGGGAAACATTTTATGACTATTTAAAACTAAATGTTATGCCTTCTGCTTTTTTTTTTGCTCTGTAGCAGTGCAGTTGTTCCTTTTTTCATTGCTGTATCCCAGTGTGCAATAGCGGTAGAGAATATGTAATCGGTAAGCATGCATTCAAGCCCTTTATTGCCAACAAGAGTGAGGCTGACGTTAGAAAGCATGATACAAAAGCTGTACATTCCACCAGATGGCATTATAGGACCACAACACATATTTTAATATCACACGTTGGAATTCACTTTTTAGACTCCATATTGGTTGAAAATCTGTAATTCAGGGGAATGTTGTCATACCGAGTAACAAGTGTTTTGTAAACACTTCTTCTTGTGAATTATTATTACTAAATGGGTAATGAAAAAATATACACGAACGTTAAAGCTTTGTCACCATAAAGGAAGTCTGGACAACATATGGAAGTGTCATAGCTGGAGAAAACAACTGAGTTACCTTTTTTTCCTTGTTTAATCACTGATTATTAGGTTTTTCCGGGTTCTGTTCTATGCCTTATGCATTTACAAAGTATCTGTCTGTCATCTCTCTATCTTACAGTCCCATGTTCAATTTTTATAGATGTACACAGTATATACTTTAACATATCTTTAATGCTATACAGTCACAATGTGATGAATCCGACAGAGGCGGCTGGAATTCAACGGCGTTGGGGGCGGGTCACAGGGGTGAGGGGATTTGAGGGAATGAAAAAAATAAACACTTAGCTGTCTTCTGCTGCTACCGCAGCCGCCGGCTCCACCTCTCCTTCCTCTTCGCCGCTACCAGGGCAGGAAGCACCCAGCACCCAGCCCCCCGATAGCCAATCACAACGAGAATATGCAAAGTGAGCATGACTGTTTGCCCAGTCCGAGACAGCTGACCAAAGCGTCATGCGCACTTGGAGTGGGCAAACCACTCCTCCCCTGCCCTGCTCTGTGAGTAGAGCATCCCTGCCCCTACCCAGCTAAGCAAGGGGAAAAATAAAATGACAACAATGAGTTCATATTATTTTCTTTTTTCCTTTTTGACCTGGTCAGTTGGGCAACGCTCCTCTGCCTTAGCAGAGGTGCCGCCACTGGAATTCAAACAGATTGTCAGGCATTTTGATACAATCATCCTGTAATTAAAGTCATGACAAAAGGCCCAGAATAATATTTTACTACAGTAATAAAGGTGTAGAGTCTAGTAGTCTGGATTGTGTAAAAAACACTTTGCCATTTTTAAGGAATTTTCAGTTGATTATACCCGCAAAGTTCTTCAGATTTAAGTGGCAAACGTTTCAAACCACAACCCTACCGCTAAGAACAAGATTTGTTTTCTGTATATTCTTTAACATTTTGGGGCTGAGAGCAGTGTTGAAGTAAATCAAATCTAGTCTGGGCACGTGGAAATAACTGGATGAACTGGATTTGTGGATATAGAGCGTTCACAGCGTCAAGTCTCTGCCCCCCACTGAGAAGACTCGCAAGGAGACAACTTTGATTATGGTTTAGCAAAGGCGTAGACCTTTATCTTTATTCACACAGCATCAGTGAGAAAAGAGAACCATAGTTAGACAGACATTATAGATATGAGAATACAGGACATAAGATTAGCAAAACAGCTCAAAGATTTTACATACAATACAACAATTGTCTCCACTTTCCATTACAGCGTAACACTCCAGAATGCATAGTTCCAGAAGGTCCCTATTCCTTATCCATCACCCCTGCCCTCAACTAAAGGCATCTCGGGGATTGTTGGCAAGCATACTTTAGTGGCAACATCCCCTCCATCTCACAGAGGGATGGGCAATACCCACAGTTCCATACCAACGCATACACCAGCGCACTGCATAGTGCTTCATCTCTGCCTGGGTACCTGTCACCAAGCAAGTACCCCCAAACTGTTTGACTCCAGGAATCAGAATGCTGGTGCACAGTTGAGAGATAAAGGGGCCGAACCTTCTCCTCTCGACACTTAAAAATTCCAGTCCTTGGCGCCTCTTGATGATGTCACAATACCTTCTTTGTGGCGAAGCAGAGAAAGGAATACCCACCTTGGCTCCTGCCTGTGGAGTGACTAATTGCAGCCCCTCTGCTATTTGCAGGGGGTGCCTGGCCAGGAGGACCTCAGCTTGCCCATTGGCATTTCTGTAGAATGGTGGAACAAGTAGCTTCCAGCATATTTTTTAAGGAGTACCGCATGACTTAGCCCATCTATTTATGAAGTGCACAAACACCACCTAATTAGTATATTGTACTTACAAACATATGTTTAATATTTTCTAACTGCACTCTTTGTATCCAATTTGGAAGGATAAAAGAAGTGGAAATGAACCTGTGCCCACACCCTCAAACACAGGCCTATGGAGTGGATGCATTAGTTCACAGAACGACCAGGGCACCTATCCTCAGCTATCACATAATGCAGAAAAAGAGCAGCTTTGATGTTATGGAGATTCTTGTCACAAGTAGCTGGGTTTACAAGTCCATTACTATTAATTGTAACATCCTTTCCCGAATGCTTTAAAAAAGTATCATAAAACAATTTTGGGGGAAATATTTTAAAATTAAAATAAACCTTATAAAAATGGTATTAGATGAGTTAATTAGTGAACAGCAATTGTTATGTTTAGTTACTTTAGTTAAAAAATAAACAAAAATCTTGCAGAAAAAATAGAAATGTTGTTTACATTGTAAAGCGCATTTGAAAAGTATAAATATTGCAACATTTTATTGTAAAATAGAAGGGTTTAAACAGTTGGAATCTTTCATTAATAACTGTAATGAAGCACAGGTAGAATTATATGCTCCATTGCTTGTCATATGAATTTTATTTTGCTGGTTGCATTTATGTTAGCGGAAAAGTAACATTCATGCCTGGCCATATATTTCTACATTTCCAACTAAAAGTCCATCAATGTGACTGACAAAGGAAACAAATTCAATAATGTGTGCATTTACAAACTTTGATTTTCATCCAGTGTACACCCCCTCTCAAGCTCAATAGATGTAGGGTGACATTAATATCTAGTGGGCCATCTTTTGCTTTGAGAATAGTAGCTGTAGCATTGTTATATCTTTTGACTGCTTTTGATGTCTGTGTATCTCTTGGAATCAGTTCTTCAAAAGGTGCTATATGTGACAGAGGGAAAGTGGGATTTGGGTCTGGCCCCTTCAGCTCTTGCCTCTCAAGTGCCTTTTAATGGGATATGATTGCTTGAATCATCTGATCATCAATGCCACAGCATTTTGAGAATGGTTGCATTCCCCCATTTGTGTTTACCTTTACGTTTTTAAATTATTTTTTTTAAATTAAGGATGACAAAAAATGTCAAACATATTGTTATGTCAACAGTGTTAATACATATAAACAAACACCATGATGTGGCACGTTCTGATGCAATGAATAAGCAATGCCATGAAGAGTATAGCAGTGTCAAAGGTATGTATCAGATAGTATTCATACTTCATCCTATACTTATAACCAAATAATAAAGAGGGAAAATAGAGAGAAGAATAATCCTGTCCATTTGACATTGACTATCAAACAATAATTGGCAAAAGCAGCACTGTTCTGTATTCTGGACAGAGAAAATCCCCATCAATGACCCAATTTAAATACTATTAAAAAAACAAAAGTTCTTAAGTAGGCCTGAGCACAAGATGTTATGTATCGGAAAAAGTCCAAATAATTCAAGAGGTAGTCGTCTCTACCAGTTTTAAGAAGTGACCCCAGATCTGATCAAAAAGCGCTGTTGATCTTATAGTATATAGAACAGTTTCTCATAGGAAGCAGGCAAGGTCTAATCCATCGGCCCATCTTCCTGTCTGAGAGGAGAACCAGAATTCCATTTTCTCTTTAGCAACAGCAAGTGTTGTGTCTAGCCACCTCTTCCTATGATTTGTCATTCCTACTAAATGAGAGGTGTCATGTAGTATTCCTAAAGGGGAAGAAAGGAGTATCTCCTTGCCATTGGTCAAACTCATTGTAGACCATATCTGTTAGCAAAGCAACCGTAAATTGGCACATAACCAAAGGATATGTACCATGTCAGCACCTTGAGCACCACACCAACAACATCGTGAGGAGTAATTCAAATTGACTTTCTGTAGTTTCTGCGGTGACCAGTACCAGTCATGCAGGACCTTCAAAAGCTGTACTTCAATCTCGCCTCTCTCGTGCCACAATCATGTGTCACCCCAGGCCTAGTCCATATATTTACATTCAAGCTTGTCTTGCCTGAAATTCTTAAGAGTATGTCTCAGTTTATTGGATTAAAGTTCATCAATTAGCAAGCCCTGCACACCAGATATGATTCCCCTGAAGCATGACCAACACTCAATGTATTGCTGCAAGGAGGACTTCTAGATAAGTAGTGTTTTATCTGTTGATATTTCAGCGTCTGATGGTGTGGTAAGTTATATTTCTGTTGGAGATCTACAAAAGACTTCATAGTCCATCAGAAAGAAGGTGGCCAACTGACATTAATCCCAGGTTGGTCCATTCCATCCATGTAATTCTAGACTTTTCTATTTGGAGGCCAGATTTCTGAGTCATAGTCTCTTCATTATCACATAGCATTATTTGCATCTTTTTCGTTTTTAGATCCATAGTAGATTGGTGAGAGTTTGTTAGAGAAACACAGCAATTGGTATTCTACTGCAACCCATTCTGAGACTTCAGAAGTTGGGATCAGCAATTGCGTTAAATGACAGAGGAGATAGACTATGTACTAGACTTCCGCTGCACTGACACCATTGCCCAAAATAATAATACATGCTTATTAACAGACTTGGTTGTTGAAGTGGTAAAGCTAAGATTAGATGTAAAGTCTCAGGTTTCCATAGTATAAGTGTAGCCACTCTACGGGGTCTGGGAAAGAGGTGCTGGTGTCGACCCCTTCCAGCAAGTAGCCAACATTGTTGAAGGAACTGAGCCTATCTCTAAATGTTCCCTGTGTTTGCAGAATAAAGGAATAAAGACTGAAGGAGACTATGAGGCCCTTTCTATGATGACAGGGCAGTGTATATGGTGGATACTATTGTTTACCTAAAATATTATTTCATTATAAATAGCAAACAAAGCTATATGTTTGTACACCACACTCTCCAAGAGTATTGACAGCGAGCTGACAAAGCTTGCTCTAAGAGGCATTAGAACTCAGATACATTGTGGCAAAGTAATCCCCCTCGAAAAAACTCAATATCTGGTCAAAATGATACCTTTTAAAGAGACTAGAGGCCTGATTTAGAGAAGTATGGTATGAAATGAAACCCTAAAAATGTTTGCTAAAACTCACAGACTCATAAATAACATTTGCTGATGGCTGAAAACAGGTGTATTGCCTTTGGGAAAGCAAAACGGCTCCATTCAGCCAAAGTGACCCACAATGAAATAATAGATATGTGGCCACCATCAGTCGCGGCCGGCAGGACTCGTGGGTGGGGGGCGGGGGGTTGCTCAGGGAGGGGAGTGCTTGTGGAGGGGCGGTTTAATTTTAAATAAAAAACTTACCTTCGCCGGCCCGGTCCTGTGTCGTTGGTCCCACGTCGTCCCCTGCAACACGAAGCAGGCAGCTTCCCTCCCCACCCCTCTCCTGCCCTAAGCCAATCACAGCACTCCAATTGCAGCGTTGTGATTGCCTGGGACGCCCACCGCGCAGGCGTCTATGGGGAGGCCATTTTCTCCATGTAGGCTGCATGCATCCTACATGGAGAAAATGGAGAGTGCTCAAGACCGGTTTGGTTGGCCCCACAGGGCCGACCAAACAGTCAGGGCCCACAGGATTGGGGTAGCCACTTCTCCCTTGCCCTCGAACAGGCCCCCCCATCCGCCCACCAACAACCAAACCCCTTCTGCTTTCTCGCAGTGCAAAAGCAGAAACATAAAATAGTATTTATAATACTGTTTTATGTTTCTGCTTCTCACACTGCTAGAAAGCAGCGGGGCAACGCTCCTCCACCCACATGGAAGAGTCGCCCCTGGCCACCATAGGGCTCAGGCGCATTGTCTCCCATTAGCCATGGTCTATAGTCCTGCGGATTTCAATAAGGCCTCCTACTTCAATCTTGTCTCTCAAAGGTCAAGCGTTAACATATAAGGCTATAAGGAAGGGCCCAAATAAGTCAACGCCTTCACTTACATTTTAACTCATACCTTGAGTTTAGCGACGCAGTTCTGCAACTCCACTGCCCTCAGCTTAAACAAGACTTGGAATACTGTACCAGGAGACATTTTTGTTCACTGTCAGCTTTGTGCATTTCTTTATGCCAACCCTGCACCAAGTATAAGTTGCATAGGTGCATTTGGTTTGTGCCATAATCCTGTATCCCATTTAAAAAAAGAAACACATCAGTATATGGATCTGCAAAACAACTGGCCCCGTCCTTGAGCCCCCATTTTTGCTTGCAAGTATTTGTGAGTTCAGTGAGCATATTACGAAAAAGCTGTTTGTTGATTGAATTTAAAATCGCAATCCTGGCTTTCAAGAACCCACCTTGACACAAAAAGCTGTTAGTGCAATCTGTACAACTAGTAAATCTATTTTTAAGCCCAAAATTATCACATTTTATAAAGAAAAAGTCGTTCATTCAATGCTTTACTTGGATTTGGAATGGCCAGTCTGTGAACCTCCTTTTGGATAGTCAGATAAATATTTTTTAGAAACAAAATAAAAATTGAAAGATCTGAAAACCTTTTACATTTTATCTCTTCTCTATGCTAGATTTTGTGAAATAGTCTGTGATCTTTCAGCCAAATGTCGCTCTTGAAAAGTCATGCATATTTAGGAAAATAATGGTTTAACTAGCTTCTTCCTCACCACTTTCGCTTTTGTTTAAAAAATGGAGAATTTAGAAGATGGGCCCTGCCGTTCCTTTCTCCACGGTATCTCACTAAGGCTGTGAGCACGAGCCGGTCCTTTTAGAAATGAAGCCGCAGTGACTTGCTGTGTCGAGTGCTGGTCCTACGGGATTCCGCATTGATCCGCCACTTCTCCAAAGAGCACGGGGTGTGAATCGAGCTGACTTCGTCCACCATCTCTTCTGAAACCCCAATGCACGCTGGGCTCCTCCGCGCCTCCGCGCCCTCCCAGCACGTTGGCTCAAGTCTCCTAGGAGGTCTGGGAACAGCGAGACTTTCTTGGCTGTCTTCCAGGGTTTGTACAGGCAGCTTCCAGGATAATCCATCCTATCCTTGGTATCAGCATCAAAACAAAAGTATATTGAGACAATATGTCCATGAAAGCATAACATAAACAATACAAATATTTTTAAATTATATACATACATTTTTAAGCGAACTTAAAAAACGTCCTATGCCGACTGCAACATCTATTAAATTAACTTTAATTAAAAGATGCATTGCTGTTTAATGTTCTATGGTTGTGTCTCTTATAAACAGTGGCTTTAAAAACCTTCTGCGTAGTCTTAAAACCCATCTGTGAAAAGGGGAGCCATCTGCTTGGCCCAGGGATACGCATTGAACAATTATACATCTCCTCAGGTCAGAGGAAGGTTCCTTTGGGAGCAAGGGTGGTCGGGTGACCTAAGAAAAGGAAGCTCCCATATCACTAATCCACACCCGCTGGCATTGGAAAATGGCCAGAGCGGTGGAGGGCGCTGGGGAAAAATGAATGAAAATAATATGTGTGTCTAGGGTTGAGGATTTATGATGCAGTCACCATCCCATGCGCAGTCTCCGCCGTCTGCACCCCCCACCAAGTAGAATTCGTCTGGGCCACTATAGATTCATTTAGGCACATCCGTTGCTGCTTCTGCTGCACATGTGTACAGAAGAATGTTGATCCCTGGCCCATATTAAAGAAAAGGCAGATTTTACCCGAATGACTCTCTTAACCAAAACAAGACGGGGCTTTACTTCATTAATACTTATAACTACTTTATTGGCATATACCTCAAGAAAACAAGGTGAACAGCATTATCAAGAATTTTAGATCAGACAAATGGTCCAGTGCAACCATGATAACACATTTTCCCCTTTCTCCCAAACAATGCCCAACACCCATCCATAAACTCATGAAAAACCAAAACTCCCACCAACTATGAACAACAACAATCTCACACTCAAGACTTTTTTGCCACAGAATCCTCTAGATACATTTGTACTTTTCCTAAGCCATAGATACATGAAGCTCTCCCTGATCCTCTAAGATCAATGGAGTTGAACCTTTGACCTTCAGTCTGGTTATCCACCTGTGGCTAGTAGTATGCTCGCAGAACCTTGCGTGTGAGATAAGGAACCTGTCTCGTATTAAAGTCCAATAAGTTCCATAATTGGAGAGGACCCCAATTCTGAATTTGCACCAGGGTGCAGCACATCCTGAAAGTCCCTTGTGCTGAGTCACTCTTATGTGTTGTAATTCTGAAGAATTTTAATCTAATATTGCTCCTTCAAGATAATAATCAAATCCTCAGATAAGGAATCAAAAGTGTGCGATATTTTAGAATGCGGTTCACATTATTTAAGCAACATGTTGAACTTTCAAGCTAAATTTAATCTTCCTTCCCAGTTAATCGCAGATGTAAGCAGCCAGGATACCCTCCTTCCCCCACAGTCTTTACACCTATCTGACCAAAGATAGAACAAAGCAATCTGTATGTATTCAATTCCTTTTCATGAAGGTTTAACGTGTAGGAGAGAATGAAATGACATAAAAGTAGCGTATTGCTAGCCATACTTTACTTGGGAGAGATATCTAGCGTATAAGAGTTCCAGACAAGGATCTCTCCATCAATCAGTAAGGGTCTGATATATGACAAAGTTTTACTGTTCAAAGATTATCATCTGCAAAACCTAAAGCTGCAATGTATCAAATGTACATTGCAAGACACAAATGTCTTTGCTATACACACTTTGGAATTCATTTTGAATTGTTCTGAAAAGGAAGCATAAAATGGATAATTCCTCTTCCTTGTTAGTCAGTCTAGAATGTATCTATGGTATGTGACCTCAGCTGCAGTGGTAAATCATTAATTTGTTAATGACACTAAAGTGGGTTGTATAAAGGCCCGGACTGGCTGTAGCGGGCACCGGGCAATCCACCGGTGGGCCGCACGGGTGGGGGCCAGTTTTAGGCCCCTGGGGACCGTTTTTGTTACAGGGCCGTTTTTGCAGCATAGCTGAAAAATCGGCCCTGTAACAAAATCGGCCGAAAACCGGCCCTGGCAAAGAGCTCGGCGGCACCCCCAACCCCCCAGGGAGATCCGGCCGGGCACTTTGCCAGGGCCGGTTTTGGTTCCCAGTTCGACCCTGGTTGTATCCACTACCAAAACGGAAGTTGTCTGTTACAGGTAGCTTCCACTTTATGAATGTGAGCCATGGACACTGGGGGGGGGGGGGGGGGGGGTGTAACTACTTTTGGAGTGCCGGCTTTACTTTGTTGGGAGTTGCATCAAAGATTTGTGGTTATTTGGAATGCGGGTCCTGCACCTGCTGCCATGCACCAGCCCCGACGGGTGGACACAGTCGAAGACAGCAGGGAGATCTGTTTTGGACTATATATGTATCTATACAAACACATACACACACATATGTCCATACGTACAAAGAAGCAGCAATATTTACATGGTTTGACATGCACATGTATATTGTGGTGATGTATGCAAAGATTTTCTTTTTAACAAATAACTGAAATTAACTTACGCATACCAACATATATATGCGGGTCTGATAACAACACAGGAGTATAAATTCCTAAAAAATGAGAAT
This sequence comes from Triturus cristatus, assembly GCF_964204655.1. Lineage (NCBI taxonomy): Eukaryota > Metazoa > Chordata > Amphibia > Caudata > Salamandridae > Triturus > Triturus cristatus. Next base: position 861,112,338 of record NC_140593.1, read on the forward strand.
CCAACAGTTCCTGTGATGTATTTTATACCCAAAATCCACAAAAACCCTTGAAAGCCACCAGGACGGCCAACAATATCAGTGCGCAATAACCTGTTAGAAACTTCATCACAGTATGTTGACTTTTTCCTTCAGGAGCACGTTTGTCAACTGCCGTCCTACATTAGAGACACAAGTGAATTTTTCACCAAAATTCAAGATTTTGTATGGCAGGAGGACTATTTATTACTAACTCTTGAATTAACTGCTTTGTATACTAGCATAAACCACCAAGATGGACTAAGGGCCCTCCAATATTACCTTAATGGCAGACCAACTCAAATGCTACAACATAACAAAATGCTGGTCAATATCGTGGAATTTTGTCTTTTTAACAATGTTTTTATGTTTCAAAATGCGCTTTATCAACAACTACGAGGGGTAGCAATGGGGGCCAGCTTCTCCCCCAACTATGCCTGTCTTCATATGGGCTGGTTGGAGGAGCTGGACCTGAAAAACACTCATTTATTTATTTATTATTAAACTTCTAGAGCGCACAGCTACCCGCAATGGGTTTCCCGGCGCTGAGGAACAAACAGGAGAAGAAAAAACAAAAAAGTGTCAAGCTGATTTTACTGAACCACAAATTACTGCTGGAAGAGCCAAGTTTTAAGTCCCTTGCGGAAACGAAGAAGATTGGTTTCTGTTTTTAGGGTCACAGGAAGAACATTCCATAACCTAGGACCTAGGTAGGCAAAGGAGCGGCCCCCTCATCTTTACTAGTCTAAATCTGGGAACAGAAAAGTCCCCATGCAATGATGATCTCAAAGTACGATTGGGTTTATAAACATGAATAAGGTCCTGAAGATATTTTGGGGCTGAGGCATGTTTAATTTTAAAGATGTAACACAGGGCTTTAAATTTAATTCTGTTAGGGATCTTAAGCCAGTGAAGGTCTCGGAGTGCAGTGGAAGCGGAATTTCTCCTAGGAACATTACAAAGCAGGCGGGCAGCAGCGTTTTGCACAACCTGACGGTTTTTTGTGGTTGTTAGGTCGGCTCCAAGGTATAGGACGTTGCCATAGTCCAGGCGGGAAACGACCAACGCCTGGACTACCGTTCTTTGTGTAGGAGGGGGCAACATCCACAAAATCTTCTGAAGCCATCTCAAGGTGGCAAAACAGATAGAGGCTACCTTTACAGCCTGCTGTCTCATTGTAAGTTTCTCATCAATGATGAACCCAAGATTGCGAACTGCAGTTACAGGTTGCGGAATTGATCCCATATCATCTGGCCAATGGTGGGGGCCCCAGAGATCCTTGTTCTTACCTAGTATTACTACCTCGGTTTTATCACCGTTGAGCTTCAAAAAGTTTCTCTTCATCCATTTAGAGACACGGATCAGACCTTCTTTCAGAGCAGAGGTGTTGTTATGCTCTTTGTTGGAAAGAGAAAAAATGATCTGAGAGTCATCGGCGTAAGAAAATAATGTGAGGCCAGCTTCCTCCACAATGGTGGCTAAAGGTCTTACGTAAATATTGAATAGTAAGGGGCTGAGTATCGACCCCTGGGGAACACCATACGCCGAAGGATAGGTTGTAGAAGAGGCAGGGGCAGAAAACACCTGAAAGGTGCGATCTTTTAAAAAGGAAGCTATCCAGGCTAGCACCATACCCTCTACTCCCAGGGACCGGAGAGTCGCGAGAAGGATGGAATGAGACAGTGTCGAACGCCGCACTAAGATCAAGAAGGATCAAGGCTGATGTTTCTCCGCGATCAACACTGTGACGCAGACTCTCGGTGACTCCTAGGAGGGTGGTTTCAGTTGAGTAGTGCGCTCTAAAGCCGGATTGGGACGGATGTAAAAGGCCTGAGCTCTCCACGAAAAGAGTCAGTTGTGTGTTTATATGCCTTTCTAAAATTTTTGATAGAGTGGGGAGCAATGAGATTGGTCTGAAATTAGATAAGTTGGTAATATCCGCTCCAGCCTTTTTTAATAGCGGAATTATCATTGCATGCTTCCACTCCTGAGGGACATATGACTCGAGTAATGAGGAGTTAAGAAGTTGCATTAGCACTTGACGTGGGCTGAGGTCAAGTAATTTTAGAATCTTAGCGGGTACAGGATCCTGCGGGGAGCCAGATTTGATGCTATTTAAGCAGTGGGAAAAAGAGGCATCGTCAAAAGGAAGCCAGTTAGCAAGTTTCGTCCCTAAAAGGAAAGAAGGGTCCGGCGTGGAAATAGGGTCGGACAGAGAGGTATCAAAAGATGTAGAAGTACGTAGTGAATCGTAGATGCGCTCTACTTTAGATATAAAAAAAGTTCGCCACCGAATTGCATTGAGCCTCATCCAGTACGGGAGATGCTGGTATCGTATCAGCTCCAGTTAGTCTCTTCACAACCGAAAAGAGAGTACGGGGACAGTTTTTCGCATTGGTTACTGTCTTTGAAACATAGGCAGCTCTGGCTATTCTACAATGATGGTGGTAGTCCCTGAGGGCTTCCTTATAGGCTGTTTTACGGGAAGCAGAGTAGGAGCGTCTCCATTTCCTCTCAGATATCTTACAGCTAGTTTTCATGCGCTTAAGGTCTTCAGAATACCAAGGCGCAGGAGGTCGATGAGATGAGGAATTTTTTCGTGTTAAAGGAAGAAGTTCTTCAATGGCAGAGTGTAGCCATTTGGATACTTCGGAGTTTAATTCAGATGTGGATGTGTTGATGTTAGGAAGAGTGCTCGATAAACATGTGTTAAGGTCGGTGATGTTAAGTGTATGCCAACGACGTATAAACACATCCTTACTGTTGCTTTTTTTTTTTTTTGATTTCCAGTCTGAGATAGGACAAAGTGGACGGCATAATGGTCCGACCATTCCAGAGGACGGGCAGGGAAAGAGCATTCAAAAAGGAGATTAGAAAGAACAGGGTCTAGTAAGTGCCCAGCAGAATGTGTTGACCCAGAATTGCATAATGAAATATTTAAGGCTTCCAATTCAGATAAAAACAGTTTGCTGACATTGCATTGACCATCTTCCAAATGGAGGTTTAGGTCGCCAAGAATAGAAAAATTGGCAGCTTTCAGAGAAAGAGGGGCAATAACGTCAGAGAATGAAGTAATCCAGGTAGTGGCGTTGCCAGGGGGACGGTAAATCAAGAGACCGGATAGAGTAAACCGGGGGCTAGTAGCAAGCTTAAATAGTCCGGCTTCACATCCAGGCAGGGGGAAGGCATCGAGAGTGCATGTGTAATTTGACTTAAAGATAATCGCAATGCCACCCCCTTTACCAGTGTCTCTGTCAATTTTGATCAGTTTATATCCATCAGGAATCGCCATAGCAATATCAGGCCCTGAACAAGCTTGAAGCCAAGTTTCAGTAAGGAATATGGCGTCGGGATTTTCATCTATTATGAAATCGTAAATGTTGGTCTTATGTTTTGGGAGTGATCTACACTTCACACTCCAGAACTGCAGTTTAGAGGGGGAGAGGGGGGTTTTAATAGCCCTAGTTCTGCCTTTCGATTTACCCCGCTTATGTAGCGCTTTCAGTTGATTACACCTTAACATTTTACCCATGGTGAAACCACAATGGGTACATTTAAAATTATGAATAGGCAGTACACACGTAGTGCACTGTACAGGGGAATGATCATTAAGCAGTTTTAGTTCCTTACTGGTGTAGATGTAGCTATCACTGCGATGGACTAGAACTGTGGTAGGCGGAACCGGGTCCAGTGTCCCTTGGCCCGTCCTGGCGTGGACGGGCGTAGACGGGCCTGACTCAGGCGCGACTCCGGCACGAGTCAGGCGCGCACGCTGTGCGCGTTCGCTGCGCGAAGACATAGACATCCCCTTTTATGCTCCACTAGAGCGCTGTCAAGCCCAACCCACACCCAAGATGGCCGCCGCTATTCTGTGCCCGGGACCAGCTCCACAGTGTCAATACTCGGCTGGGAGTGGTCCAGGGCAGCGGGAGAGAGGGGGAGCGAAGTGGAGATTATAGCCCACAAACGACTGAATTCCTTCAAGTTTCCACAAAAAGGGAAAGCGCTGATATTGCAGTGAGTTTCAGTTTTAAAATCAGGTAAAATCAGCTAAACAATGCAAATGACACAGCCTCCCGGCTTCCGCCTCAGGAGGTGCACGTACAATCAACAAGCAAGCGAAGAGCGAACCGGGACCCCTTTTATGCTCCACTAGAGCGCTGTCAAGCCCAACCCACACCCAAGATGGCTGCCGCTATTCTGTGCCCGGGACCAGCTCCACAGCGTCAATACTCGGCTGGGAGCGGTCCAGGGCAGCGGGAGAGAGGGAGAGCGAAGTGGAGATTATAGCCCACCAAAACAACTGAATTCCTTCAAGTTTCCACAAAAAGGGAAAGCGCCGATATTGCAGTGAGTTTCAGTTTTAAAATCAGGTAAAATCAGCTAAACAATGCAAATGACACAGCCTCCCGACTTCCGCCTCAGGAGGTGCACGTACAATCACCAAGCAAACGAAGAGCGAACCGGGACCCCTTTTATGCTCCACTAGAGCGCTGTCAAGCCCAACCCACACCCAAGATGGCCGCCGCTATTCTGTGCCCGGGACCAGCTCCACAGCGTCAATACTCGGCTGGGAGTGGTCCAGGGCAGCGGGAGAGAGGGGGAGCGAAGTGGAGATTATAGCCCACCAAAACGACTGAATTCCTTCAAGTTTCCACAAAAAGGGAAAGCGCCGATATTGCAGTGAGTTTCAGTTTTAAAATCAGGTAAAATCAGCTAAACAATGCAAATGACACAGCCTCCCGGCTTCCGCCTCAGGAGGTGCACGTACAATCAACAAGCAAGCGAAGAGTGAACCGGGACCCCTTTTATGCTCCACTAGAGCGCTGTCAAGCCCAACCCACACCCAAGATGGCCGCCGCTATTCTGTGCCCGGGACCAGCTCCACAGCGTCAATACTCGGCTGGGAGTGGTCCGGGGCAGCGGGAGAGAGGGGGAGCGAAGTGGAGATTATAGCCCACCAAAACAACTGAATTCCTTCAAGTTTCCACAAAAAGGGAAAGCGCCGATATTGCAGTGAGTTTCTGTTTTAAAATCAGGTAAAATCAGCTAAACAATGCAAATGACACAGCCTCCCGGCTTCCGCCTCAGGAGCTGCACGTACAATCAACAAGCAACTCATGAAATGTATTTTAAAGAAAATGTTAAACTTGGTTACGTTACATAGACGATCTTTTTGTAATTTGGCAGGGGACCTTGTCAGGTGCACAGGAGTTAAGAGGCTCAAAAACAATTAAATCAATCTTAACTTTACCGCAACTATCAGTGCAGAGATGGTGAGTTTTTTAGATGTCCAAGTTTACGTCAAGGATAACAAGATTGAAACTAGAAATATAGGAAGCAGCCCGCAGGCAACTCAGTGCTGCTCGCTTCCAGCTCCCACCCACGACATCTCATACAAAGCATCCCCTACGGTGAGATGCTAAGATTGAAGAGAATTTGCAGTAACAGTGATGACCTAAAAACAGCACAACAGGCTAGCAAAGCAAGGTTTCTGGCCAGAGACTACTCCAAAAAATGCATTAACATGGCAATCACCAAAAGCAACGCACTAGCTCGATCTGACTTACTTGCTAAGTCAAAGACACAAGAAAATAATCAATCTGTTGCTGAGACTAACTCTAAGGAAAGTGGTAAGGATTTTAGAATGATCTTAAAGTTCAGCAAGCAAGAGAAAGCTAGCAAACATATCATCAAAAGAAATTGGCCCATAGTTCTCAATGATCCCACTATAGGCCACCTGTTGCCAAAGAATTTGTCCATTACATACAGTAGGGCACCCGCCATGAGGGACAGTTTTGTCAAAAGTAATCTAAAGAACCAAACCGAAACAACTTGGCTCACACAGCGCAACGGATTTTATAAGTGCAAGTTGTGTAAAGCCTGCCAATATGGCACTAATAAAACAACATACAGGATCCCTTTTGGCAATCAGGAACGTACCATCACCAATTCATTAACATTCAGGACTGATCATGTCATCTATGTGCTGGAGTGTACTTGTGGCCTAGGATATGTAGGAAGTACTATACTTCAGGGCCATAAAAGGATACTCCAGCACATACGAGCCATCAAAAATCAAGACCATGCATAACCTTTGGCGCGGCATTTTGGTGAGTGCCACAAATCTGATCTGAATTACATGAAATACTACCTAATTGATTCCGTACCACCCAACAGGAGAGGAGGAAATCATGAAAGGATGTTACGTAGATTGGTAACCCGATACATCCTTGACTAGACTCTAAGCATCCGGGTGGCCTGAACGCTACGAAAGATCTCTACACTTGTCTGTAAATATGGTTAGAATAATTTATTGCATTAATAGTGTGTTTCATCAACGTGTTAAGGTCAGGTATTTATACAAACCAGATGAATCATAAATCAATTAATTATTACAGCCGTCCTCCCAGTCAAATTTACAGTTTTGTAATCTATTATTAACCTTTTTTCACACTATGGTTATGGCCATGCACTTTGACAGTTTTTGCACTAAGCACAGAGCACTTTTTTGCAGTCAAAATGTTTACATGAGGGATGTTTAAAGGACTTTTGCATACTTGGTAGCAATGCTACATGTAACAGTCTCCGTTGGAAGGGGGGGGGGGGGCAGTGGAGAGCTGTGTTGAGTTGTGGTTACGAAAACAATAAAAAAATGTTTCAAAAAAAAAAATGAGGGATGTTTAAAGGTGGTGATAACTGATTTGCTGTTTTGCACAATGTGTATTATACAGAGATTCTGATGCGAGTTTTCAAAAGGACATCCATTAGGAACAAATGTACTAAAGTATTAAACAGTATATTGTAAACTGCGCTGTGGTTTTACCCAAGAGTGGAACCATGTTAATTATAAAAAATAATTTTAAGGTATTTATACACAGATGTTAAAATATTAATATGTTGTCATTTTAAACATGAAGAAAATTTTTAAATGTGAACGGAGTTTATTTACGTTCCAAATCAGTCACAAGACAAGTAAACATGTAGTCTTTTGTTCATATTCATGACTGCCAAATATATGCACTTGTCATTTTAAGAGAAATGGTAGAAAAGATGTAGTGAAGCTGTGGAGCGCGTCATGTGATCAAGGCCCTTCGGGGCTGAAACGCGTAATGGCAGACTGCTGCTAAAGGAAAAAGAAAAAGAATTTTCAGCACTCATCTGTTGTCCGTGCTCCAGTCTTTGCGGGAAATCTACAGAAGCAAGGCAGAGAAACGCAGGATATATTTGACACTTAATAACGTTTCAGTAGCAGGGAAGAACCCCTCTATACATACACTCATATTTAAACAGACGTAGCAATATTTACATGGTCTGAGATACACATGTATCTTGTAGTGTAATATACATATTTGCTTTATATAAATGTATCTGTGTATAACAGAAAGCACAGTCCAAAGTACAATGACACATTACAATGACAGCCTTATCTCCACACTGTGAGAAGCACAGTTTGTTGTGTTTGAGCATACAGGCACTGTCTATATACACATACATTTAAATTACCCATTGGTGGATGCCACTGGGTAGTTATGGATAGGGCCACATTTACATAGAAAATGGATATTTAGATGTGCTATTAACTTTGGTGCTGTTTATCGAATCTTCACAAACTTTCTAAAAAAAAAATAATTCATCTCAGCTTCTTCCTGGAAATTTTGATTGCAATCCATCAAGCCAGGGCTGAGAAAAACACATTTCCCATTAGAGTTTCCTTAGGGAAATTCAACAGAGATGGCGGAAAAACAGCTAAACTGAATTACACCAAATTTATCAGAAAGCTAGCTCTTGATCCAGAAGGTTTGCTTTTTGTAATTTGTTGTAAATTCATTGAGTAGTTTTTGAGAAAGTAAGTCTAAAAATGTATGTATATTTCACGCTGTGGTTCCACTTCTGTCACGACGCTAGCAGCTTGCAACCTAGGATAGCCACTAACCTCGGTAGATCATCAGCAGGAACGAGGATTGAAGAATAAACCCCCAAATTCCCCAGGGCGCAGCAACACACAGGGAAATAATAATAAACTCCTCTATGGGAACTGCCCTCTCTGGAAGAAACGGAAAGAAGGGGGATAAACAATAAACACCACCGCGTCTCTCCTGTCTTCCAGGTCTCCTGATAGTCCGGCCAGGCCAACGAGGGAAATTGTACAGAGGAAGAGATAGAAGGTCTAATGAGAATAAGGTAAGCAGACCCACCCCAGTTCTTCCCCTCCGATGCTGACACTGTTCCTGATAATATCCGTACCTGCGAGACTATACTGGTGCACATGGACTTGAGCAGGTGATAGGAACTACGGTGAAGAATGGACCAGTATCCCTACTGCATTCTGGGAGTCGTAGGAGGATGATAACACTGGGGAAGTGTAATGTACTTCAAATCATTAACTGGCAAGACGTGGAAGTCAACGCACTCAAAATCAGCAATAGGCAAAGCGCAGGCGCCAGAAGTAGCACACGTGGCAGTGGCCCGTGAATACTTCGAAAACAAAACAAAACAACAAGCAAACAAAACAAAATCAGCAAGGGTCAGCTGATAACAAAGAGCAAGCCCCAGGGGGGTCAGGACAGCTCCGATACCTGACCGTGGCTTGCGTCCGTCGTGCTGAGTGGGGTTCCGATTCCTTCCGGTTGCTTCACCGAAGGAAACGCGAAAACTGCAGAGGAGGGAGGGAACGCGTCTGCAACGGCTTCCCAGGATCAGGGGTCCGTGGCGTGATTGAGACTCGGTCGTCCTGCGGGGACAACACCTTCCGCCGACCGAGTCTCGCGGGTGGATGGCAACACTCCAGAAAGCCCGTCTAGGGGGAACAAGCAATGAAGGCTACGAAAGCGCCGCTCTCGCCTGTTGCGGCTTCAAAAGTAACTGCTCACAGATCCGGAACTTCGTAATTGACAAGCCCCCTCCTGTGGGAGCGGTGAACCTTTGTAGTTCCGGAGGGCCGGGAACGTTTTCCTGTTTCCGGTATGAAGGGGTTTGGGGCTTTTGGGTATTGTAGTGCGATACCGCGGCCGTGGGCCGACGATCGCGACAACTACTGATCCACTGCAATGGATATAAAGGGGAAGCTAGAAGACCTCTGACCTCCTCGAACATGTGGAGGATCCCCGAGGGACCCCCCATGTGGACAAACTTTTAAAAAAGTGTAGGGGTGGTCGATGGAACCGCTGATCCACTGTGGGCCTCAGTACGGCCCCCTGGAGAATCATGGCAGATCCGTGGTGCAACAAAATTCAAAACATGCATTGTAAAAGCCAATAGGTCTCACCTATGCAAGAGCTAATTACTTTATCAATGTGTTTTAGCCATGGTGTATACCAGCATGGCTGCTGTTCAGCATGGCTAAAGCTTTGTGTTGTAGAGGAGAGTGGTGACTGGAGTGGGGTAGAGTGGAGTGGTGTGAAGTGGAGTCTACTCTAATCTTCTCTACTGAGCAGACTAGCATAGAGTGGAGTGAAGCGTTGTAGAGTGGCATAGAGTGTTGTAGAGTGAAGTCTTGGAGAGTGGAGGGTCAGAGAGTGGAGTTTCATAGAGTAGAGTGAAGTGTCATGGATTAGAGTGGAGTGGAATGTCGTAGAGTAGAGTGGAGTGGTGATGCGTGGAATGCTATAGAGTGGCATAGGGTGTAGCAGTCTAGATTTGAGGGGTGTAATGTGGAGGGGCATAAAGTGGAGTAAAGGGGCATAGAGTGTTGTGGCATAGAGTGAAGTAGTGTGTTGTAGAGAGGAGCAGAGTGTTGTGAAATGGTGTAGACTATCTTGGCGTGGAGTAAAGTGTTGTAGAGTGAAGTAAAGCACCATAGAGTGGAGTAAACAGCCATAGAGTGGCGTATAGTGTTGTTGAGTGGAGTAGAGTGGCAGAGAGCCAAGTAATATAGAGTGGCGTGGAGTGGAGTGGAGTGGAATTGAGTGTCATGGTGTGGTGTTGAGTGGTGGGTGTAGAATAGGGTGCCATAGAGTAGAGGGATGTAGAGTGTTGTGGTTTGGCATAGAGTTTTGTGAAGGGTAAACAGTGGAAGGTCATATATTGTTGTGGAGTGGCACAGAATGGCTTAGAGCAGAGCAAAGTGGAACAGAGTGTTATAGACTAGAGTAGAGTGTCATGTCTTAGAGTGGCGGGTCTTATAGTGGAGGCACAGAGAGTGGAGGGGCATACAGTGGAGTAGAGAATCATGTTGTAGAGTGGCATGGCATAGAGTGCAGTGGAATGGCATAGAGTGGAGTAAAGTGTCAAAGTGGAGGAACATAGAGTGGAGGGGTATAGAGTTGAGTAGAGTGGCGTAGACTGGAGTGGCATAAAGTGAAGTGGAGTGCAGTGTCATGGTGTGGAGGGGTGTAGAGTGGAGTGTTATAGAGTAGAGGGTTACAGAGTGTCATGGAGGGTCAAGGAGTGTTGTGAAGGGTCTTAGAGCACAGGATCATAGAGTGTTATAGAGTAGCACAGAGTGGCGTAGAGTGGAGTAGAGTGCCATATGGATGAGTGAAGTAGAGTGTTGAAGAGTGGAGTGTTGTGTTGTGTCGTGTCAGAGTTGAGGGGAAGAGAGTAGAGGGGCTGAGAGTGGAGGGGCATAGGGTAGAGGGACATAGATTGGAGGGGCACAGTGTGGAGTACAGTGGAGTAGTTTAGAGTGGAGTGGAGTGGCATGGAGTGGCATAGAGAGAAGAAGTGTGAGCCAGAGTGTCATAGAGTGAGTGTTATAGACTGGAGTGACATAGAGTAGAATGACATAAAGTGGATGGGCATAGAGTGGTCCAGCATAGAATGGAGTAAAGTGTTGTACAGTGGAGTAATGTGTTGTAGAATTTAGTAGAGTAGAGTGCCGTAGAGTAGAGTGGAGTGCTGCAGTGGAGTGGAGTGGCATAGAGTGGAGTTAAGTGTCATAGACTGGAGAGGCATAGCAAGGAGTAGCACAGAGTGAAGTAAAGTAGCATAGAGTGTTGTAGATTGGAGAGGCATAGAGTGGCATAGACTTTTGTAGAGTGACATAGAGTGTCGTGGAGGGTCGTAGAGTGGAGGGTTGTAGAGTGGAATGGCATAGGGTGAACTAGAGTGTTGTAGAGTGGAGTAGAGTATTGTGGCATAGAGTGGTCGCAGAATAGAGTTCCGTAGTACTAGTGTAGTGGACTGTCATAGCATAGAGTGGAGTACAGTGTGATAGAGGGGAATGGACTAGAGTGGAACAGAGTTGCATAGAGTGTCTTAGAGTGTAGTCTCATAGAGTGGAGTGGCTGGGAGTGAAGTGGCCTAAAGTGGGACGGCCTAGAGGGGAGTGGCGTAGAGTGGCATAAAGTACAGTGGAGTAGAGTTGTGTATGGGGGAGGGGTGTACAATGTCATAGTGTGTTGCGGAGTGTTGTAGAGTAGACTGGCATAGAGTGGAGGAGCGTGTCATAGATTAGACCTGCACAGAGTGGAGTATGCATGGTATGATAGAGCACTGTCCTTACAGACAACACATTTTCAATTGAAGAGGCCATTGAATTTGCATAGACATGCAGTTTTACTGATAAAACTATGCATCACACAAAAAATATTGTGTAGCAATGGTATCACCAAGTGCATCGATTAGTTTTGAAGGTATTAAAACGTTTGTTTCCTCCAAACTTCAGAATTGCACAGTTCATTTACAGATAATTAAACTTTTTTGTGTGCTATAATAAAAAACATCCTCCATCATTGTGTCTCACATGGATTGTTACAAAAATCCTCACACTATGAAGTAGGTGAAAGAAGAGTAATGTCCACACTCCCTTGGGAGATAAATCCTGACATTTTACCTTTGTCTAGGATTGCAAAGCAAATGTGACAAGACAAGAACAAAATTTTAAAGTCTGTTTACAGAAAGCGGGTTTGTGGAAGGATACAATACACAGGGCATGCTCCACAGGAGGGACTAACTCAAGCTGGACAGCCTAAAACAAATGAAGCCAGCAAATAGTAAGCAAGCAAATGTGAGTTACAAACCGCAAAGCCAACAGTAAGGAACAGGCAGAATGTATTCTCAGGGAAGCTTTCCAAATGTCCCCAAGATGTTTTCAGCAAACCAGAGAGCTGTGCTGTCTGGTAGGCTTTGACTAACAAGCATTGGCATAGCCAATAGGTCTCGCCTTTGTGACCTTATAATTGTTTAGCCATGCAACAGTTGCGTAACTAAATACTTATAAGGTCCCAAAAGCGAGACCTATTGGCTATGCAAAGCGGCCGTGCGGCCGCGAAAGTGATCGCGATCACGATCAAACATCAAAGCGGCCGTGCGGCCGAAAGTGAAAGTAATCGCGGTAAAACGCGGCGCGCACGCGCGCCCGCGCACATGCACTGTAGCTCTAGGCTGGCCTGGTAGCACTTTTTGGAGCCCTCTCAATGAGTCTCGCCAGACCAGCGCATGCGCTGGGTCAGGCGAGACCTAAAAAGGAGGGGGTTGTGCACCCGCAGGGGTTAGGATGCAGGGCCTGGCAATGCCCAAAGGTTGTGCATGGCAGGGGTTGGTCGTCCTTGCAGGGTTGGGTTCAGGACCTTGTCTGCAGGTCAAAACTGTGCATAGGGGGGGGGGGGTTGGGAGCCTCCTGCGGTTTAGGCTCAGGGCCTAGCCGCACCCAATCCTGAGGTGTGCAAGGCTGTAGGCTTCACTGGTGTCAAAGTATGTTAAGTAAATGCTAAAGAAGTTTTGATAGAATGGAGTGATAAACATAATTCAGGATTCTCTTTATTGAACTTAAAAAACTGAGCACATGTTTCCGTCATAACTCAAGTTTATTCCCTAGACTTCAGCACTTGAATCAGTATCTCTCCATTCACAAGGTTTCTGATGCACAGCGTGCACTGTTTTCATATCTTTTTTCTGGGCTGCCTCTGTCTATAGCTTCTGCAGATGAAGCCTTTCATTTTGCAATGATGCAATCACTGCCAGTGGGGAGGGCACACTGCTTCACGCGATTAAAGCCCTTTGTTTCAGTCATGCATTTCCTCACCAGCGCATCAATAACAGGGACTGATTGGTCCTTCTGGGCCTGCACTGGAACCCCCGCTAAAGGTATAAAGCTATGAGAGAGACATCAAAGTTGACTGAATGTGACTGTAGGTGAAAGAGGTGATGCTACAACTAAGTGGGTAGAAGTGAGGTGAATCCTGCTGCTCACAGATGCAGTGTTGGGAAGGTCAGGAGGTTTAATCCTGGCAAGGCACACTAAACATTCTTGGGCACATGCATCAAGCTAAATACCGGTCGCAAACGGGCAGATTCTCAGAATCTGCCCCTTTGCGACCGGTATTTTTGCATTTGGGATGCATCATCCCAAATGCAAAACTCGCAATATAAGGAATCTCTAAATAGCGATTCCTTAAATTGCGATAGCATTTAAGGAATCTCAAATTGAGATTCCTTAAATGCTATGCATGATTGTGAAAATAATAGCGATTTCGCTAATTGCGGGAGCAAATTACCATGAAGTAGGACTTCATGGTAATTTGCTAAAACTTTGAAAAAAGCACTTTTATGCTTTTTTCAAAGTTTCATGTTGCGCACACACATGCCCTTAGGGCATGTGTGTGTGCAACATGTGTGCACACATCATTTCAGGGGTGCAAAAGGGTGTCATGTTGACACCCTTGCACCCTTGAAATTGCGGGAGCTATTTGCGAGTACCTACTGGTACTCGCAAATAGCGCTTGCAATTTCCTATTCATTCCTATGGGCCTGTAGGCCCATAGGCCCATAGGAATGAATGGGAAGCTAATCCTTATTTGCGACTCGCTATTTGTGAGTCGCAAATAAGGAATGTGTAGGAATCGCAATTAATATTGCGATTCCTACATGCATAGGATTTTGCGAGTTCTTAATAGCGAATCCTTAATATTCGCTATTAAGGACTCGCACAATCCTATATTGATGCATGTGCCAGTCTATCTTTCGAGGCCGGTAATTGACTACTATGAATCGATACTAGAAGCGACATCTGTTATTTGCAGCGCCTCGAAATGGAAGCACAGTCTAAATAACTATATTACGAGCCCAGTCTTCAAAAACTCATTGAATAAACACATTTGCCAATAAAGTATAATAAAAATAGACATCCTGAAAATAAACTGTGGCAGCTTCTTGCTCCCAGATCCGGACTGCTATTTCGACAGCATCAGACTAATGGAGAAGTTGATGCCCAAAAACCAACTAAAACAGGCTCTCTAAGGTCCTTGTTGGATATCGGTTCCCGCCACATCCTCTTTAGCCTGGTGATTGGTTGGTATATGGACTAAAAGTACAATAATTCTGTCTCCTACACCCATCCTAAATACAAGTGGAAGGATCCCTCTTTTCACCAGTCCAGGCCCCCAAAAGACTGTTCCAGGAAGTGATCCAGAGTGTAACACTAGTAAACAGCTTCTTACTGTGTTTGTTGTATGATACTCAGGCATGGCTCATGCCCCTCCTCTTGTTGTAAGTCCAATATCACCACACGGTATCTAATTACTCATTTGTCCTAGATTCTCCTTTTAACAGTTTGTGGGTATTCCAGAGGCGTCCGTCATAGTGAATGTAGCCCACTTTCAACAGAGACTAGCAAGCCACACCCTACTGCCCTCCCTGTTCGTCGAATATCACTGAGCGCCCCTCTTAAAAGACATCATTTGGATTCGTCCACAGACATAACCAATGGGTTATCGGCTTCAGTGTGGCCCAACTTGCTGTTGCAGAAACCATGTTTATTGCGTTTCTGATCATTATTAAGGTAACTCTTGCCACCGCCGAGGAGCTTCAGAAAGGATTTCCCATAAAAAAGAAGTTCTTCTATTTTTGTAGCCATTCTTCTTGACGACAAACACCCATGCTGGTTCCAGTTTCTCCTTAAATACAGATGGCTGTAATCCTCCCTCACGCAAAACTTCCGATGAAAAGGCCACACTTGCTGCTGCTTGGGCCACTCCCGCTCTGTCTTCTCAGTTTACTGCTGCAGATTAGCCGGAAATCCAGATACTACAAGATTTGTATTTTTCTGTTCTGAAGTACCCAACTGACATTTGCTCACCAGACAGAATCCATATAACCACCACCTCGCACCTCGCTGGGAGGGTCTCCAGTTAGAACATCCCATTGAACTGTTTGAAGGGAACTAGGAGTGAATTGTGGGCTTACTCCAGCTCTGCTGTCCGTAAATCCGACAGATCAGGAAAATGTCCACCAGGATGCCCTCAACTCCTGGCACTTTCACACCCTAGTGCACCAACAAATGTGTTAATAGCCACACTGATAATAGGGAATTTCTTCTCTATCCCGTTCTGGTGCAAAATTGGCTTTCCTAGACCAAGTCCTTCTCACTACCACCGACATATAAATTAGTAAAGGTCTTCTCTTGTGATATGCACACTAAAACATTTCTTTTGGTTGCTTCATCATCCCACCACCAATCCCCAGAGCTTTTTAGCGTCCTTACTTTATGATACGCCCTGCAGATGTGGCACAGTTTGCGAAGAAGTAGTGCTATGCGGGGGACAAATGATACCAAGTGGAACATAGGTGGCTCTAGAGATGATCTGACTGACCTCTCAGAAGATCAAGGTACCTCACAAGGAGTGCTAGAGGGGACACCAGGGCTGATGGACAGCTCCAGCATATTGAAGATACTCAGTGCATCAAGATAAACCAAGCACGGGGAGAGCGCAGGAGACAAGTGACATCACCAGAACCAAGGTGTATTTATAGCCTTTTCACAGTTCTCCCTGGGTTTAGTTTATTTTTGATAACCCATTTATCATCACTGGTGCTTTTTTGTCACCTTGCATTTCTCGTCAGCTGGCCTGGGGCTTTTTCCGGAAAACCTACATGCAAAGCAGCCGGTCCCCCTCCCTTTCTCCTTCCCCCTCCCTGCTCCTTTTTATAGTTTGTTTCAAACCTCAGGTACAATTGAGGTCAAATTCAGCAGGCACTAGAACGATTAAGATTCCAGGTACATTGACCTGTTTAATAGGCATACATTACATGGGAAAACAGACATTTTGTTCTTTTTTATTACTCGCTACCTTTAACCCCTTCCCCGCTCATGACAGAACCACTCCGTCATGAGCCACGGTTGCGCTGTGCTCATGACGGAGTGTTTCCGTCATGCTACGGCCGTTGGCGGCCGCTTCGCCCACGCGGCGCTAATTCCCCGCCTGTGCGGGCGATTAGCGCAGTGGGCGGAGACGTGACAGAACCACTCCGTCATGAGCACAGCTCAACCGTGGCTCGTGACGGAGCGGTTCCGTCACGAGCACAGCGCCACCGCGCTCCCCCCAAACCCCCCCCAGCGCCGCGGCGGAATTCCTGCCGCGGCGAAGGGGTTAAAAAGATATTACAGCAGAGCTGCACTTTAGTTTACATATATTCGGTATATTCAGGTCGCATAGATAGACTGACCCCTATACTTGTAGGAAAATGGAACTGATACGTCCCAGTTGATGGTTATATTCAAAGCGCAGACTTGCTTTGCTGCTAGACAGAACTTACAAGCTGGGTCTCAGACAGCATGTATGTCTCTCATGTTATACATATTTTAGCGCTCAGGCCTGAGAGAGCAAAGCTTTCTTTCAGTTTATCAAGATCATACATCCTGCGACCTCAGGCAGATAAACTATCACTTTGTCAGGTAGATTATATAGGCACAGATCTCACAACTTGCAGACATTTACTTCACTGTAAGTGCACCTGTTAAAGCCATTCTTCTCTTATTGTATATCCTAGAAATGCACATTGTCTATGGCTTTTGGTACACATTTTTCCGCTGCTGAAGATTGAATGTACGTCTTTTCTTTAATTGTCAAAAGTGGTTTTACTCCTTTTCTTCTCTCCTGCTGGCTTTTTAATACAGCTGTCACTCTTCCATGGGCTCCTATGTGCTCCTACGCTTTTTTCTAGGAGTTTGAAAATGTTACAAAGGTGGTCTGATCACCAGGGGCTGATGTATGATCTTGTTAGAATTATGGGGATTGACATGTCTTTGCTTTATGCTCCAAATGCCCCCATTCAGCCTCACTGTTGAATTAGATGCCCTTCTCCCTAATCCTATATGTCATGCATTTCGGTCTTACTATCAAAATGCTCCACTGATTGTTATGTTTCAAAATTTGGAAGAGCCTTCTGTCCTAAGAGCGCCCCTATGTCGTAAGAACGCCCCTAACAAAGATGGCTGCCACCAACACTGGTGTCAAAGGGCAGACCCGACGAGGGAAGGAGTTGGGCAACAGTAATGAGATCTCTTACTGCGTGCAGACTCTGTTGCAGCCAACAATATCTACTCAGAGAGAGACAGAAATATTGCATTTTAATAATTTACCGTATTAATATGATTCTCAGGAGACAATGATTTCCATGAGTATTAATTCTAATATGAGACAGGGAGAACAGAAGTTTCTTTAGACTTATTCTCAGAGAGCTATTTGAGTGTTTTCACTGGTATTGGGTGCAGGATTGCATAGTGTTTCCACAGTGGTGGTAGTTGCCTACAAAACGATACGCTATCGAAGAAGAAAACATAAATCACTACCCAAGGGTGCTCTATTCAGCATCCCAGGCATAAAGATACTTAACTGTCTTTATGGGTTATGGGAACATTTAGAATCAGCAATCATGATTATGACCATAAGACACTGGAAAATGTCTATCTATTTTACAAAACAAACCCACACTTGCATCTCTGATATTCTCACCTTAACACTGAGTTGTATTTGTATCATACTAAAAAGCACAGGCGTCCACTTCGAGGCACTGTAAATCACAGGTGCTATATTATGAGCCAATTGAAGGAGCCCAGTTTAACCATCTCAGGAGGACAGATCCCTGAATCTCCTTTGTGTGGATTCGAACTCTTGACCTCAGAACGCCATATTTGTTAAGAACAAATGTTCAAAGCACTGTTTCATCCTCTTGGCAACCCATTATTTTTCTCATTGAAATGAGTGCCTTCATTGAGTGTGTGCAGGACTGGATGAGGATGTGGATGAATAAAAGAGGCAGAGCAACTAAGACCAATATTCTGAAGAACGTATATAAAATGAGACTACTTAGGAGAGTGGCCCAAAGAACCAGTTGAGATGCTCAAGATGGCATCTAAGAAGAGCCTGCTTGAGTGACCATCGGAACGTGAATGCGCAAGAGATAGGCTGAGTTCTTTGTGCTCAAGAGAAGAGCTGAAAATAGCAAACGTTAGCAGTCATTTGTTAGTATCTTCGACTGCTGAGAAAAGAATGCTGGCGAGAGAGACAAATGCATAAGAGCAAGAGAGTTACTGAAAAAACCTGTGAGAGGCACCAGGTAAGACCAGCATCCGCGAGAGAGCAGTCAATTTCAGTTTGCTGAATGGAGTAGCTGAAAACTGTAGGTTTCATAGATTGTCTAAAGCCAGTGTGCTCTGTGGAGAGGATGAGATCACATCAAGGAATCTGCTGACACCAATATTTTACAAACAGATTGACTAACACCAGCCTGATCGTGAAAGATCAGATTAAAGCAAGATGCTGGATCAAGACAAATGTTCAGAAGATCATTTAAGAATAACGTATGTGATAGATCAAGTGACACGACCATGCTCAAGACCTGAAACCAACACGCCAGAGAGATCGACTAAGACCAACTTATCTTTAGAGTCTAAACATCACTTGGAAGCCAATTATGAATTGGCCAGAGTGGTGTAATGTGGCTATAATGGTCTTTGCATTCCCACAGCTGAATTTACTGGGCTCTGGAATACCTGGCTCGATTTCACCAAGGGAAGAAACAGATCAAGTAAAATCATTTGCAGGTACAAGCCGAGGATGCAGGAAGAGGCACAGCACTGCCTCCAACTGACACCCATAATCACTGGGGTGAGTATAATAGAATGCTTCTCCGACCCTGCCCCAACCACCGACTCACACTCCTTGCCTCAAGACCTGCATAGCCTCTCACAAATTCACCGCCTTTATAGATCAGGTGTACGTCGGAAGAGAAAAGACCCTGTGTTTGGGGATAACCATGCTTAAAAGGGCCAGATAATTCTGGGTAGGAATGGCTGTCCTCCAGTCCAGACAAAAACTCTTAACCCACCCCCCTCCCCAGGCGTGCAAGTCACCCCCTAATTGTCGGAAATACCATGCAACACCCCATCGCCCCTCAAATCACTCAGTGGACAACAGATTATGGAGCATCAAAGGCGGCAGTTTATTTTCAAAACATGGTTCATACACTTCGCAACTTACTGGTTGGTCATTTGAAATCCCATGACTATAACACATCACATTTATCAATGAAAACATTGACCCAATGGTTTGGCCCTGTTTCTGTCTGACAGCACTGACCCTGTGCAACGGCCCCTTTTGCAGGTTTCTCAGTATTCTGCCGGTTCTAGGCTTCACTTGCTACCATCTTTCTGGGTGGCCGTCAGACATGGGCCAGGCTGCTAGTGCCGTTCTGCTTGCCCTGGACCCTTGCTGACCACTCGCATGCTCCCAGTGCCTCTGTAGTATGGCATCCCAAGGACACTGTCTCAGCAGATCTCCTACTCTGGCTGTCATTGTGTGCTGTCACCTGCTCCCCTGCGTCCCTGCCGTGAGGCATCCAAAGGACACTGAGCAGCTCTTCTACTCTGGCTGTCATTGTGTGCTGTCACCTGCTCACCTGCGTGCCTGCCGTGAGGCATCCCAAGGACACTGTTTCAGCAGATCTCCTACTCTGGCTGTCATTGTGTGCTGTCACCTGCTCCCCTGCGTCCCTGCCGTGAGGCATCCAAAGGACACTAAGCAGCTCCTCTACTCTGGCTGTCATTGTGTGCTGTCACCTGCTCCCCTGCGTCCCTGCCGTGAGGCATCCCAAGGACACTGAGCAGCTCTTCTACTCTGGCTGTCATTGTGTGCTGTCACCTGCTCCCCTGCCTCCCTGACGTGAGGCATCCCAAGGACACTGAGCAGCTCTTCTACTCTGGCTGTCATTGTGTGCTGTCACCTGCTCCCCTGCGTCCCTGCCGTGAGGCATCCCAAGGACACTGAGCAGCTCTTCTACTCTGGCTGTCATTGTGTGCTGTCACCTGCTCCCCTGCGTCCCTGACGTGAGGCATCCCAAGGACACTGAGCAGCTCTTCTACTCTGGCTGTCATTGTGTGCTGTCACCTGCTCCCCTGCGTCCCTGCCGTGAGGCATCCCAAGGACACTGAGCAGCTCTTCTACTCTGGCTGTCATTGTGTGCTGTCACCTGCTCCCCTGCGTCTCTGCCATGAGCCATCCCAAGGACACTGAGCAGCTCTTCTACTCTGGCTGTCATTGTGTGCTGTCACCTGCTCCCCTGCGTCCCTGCCGTGAGCTATCCCAAGGACACTGAGCAGCTCTTCTACTCTGGCTGTCATTGTGTGCTGTCACCTGCTCCCCTGCGTCCCTGCCGTGAGCTATCCCAAGGACACTGAGCAGCTCTTCTACTCTGGCTGTCATTGTGTGCTGTCACCTGCTCCCCTGCCTTGAGGCATCCCAAGGACACTGAGCAGCTCTTCTACTCTGGCTGTCAGTGTGTGCTGTCACCTGCTCCCCTGCGTCCCTGCCGTGAGGCATCCCAAGGACACTGAGCAGCTCTTCTACTCTGGCTGTCATTGTGTGCTGTCACCTGCTCCCCTGCGTCCCTGCCGTGAGGCATCCCAAGGACACTGAGCAGCTCTTCTACTCTGGCTGTCATTGTGTGCTGTCACCTGCTCCCCTGCGTCCCTGCCGTGAGGCATCCCAAGGACACTGAGCAGCTCTTCTACTCTGGCTGTCATTGTGTGCTATCACCTGCTCCCCTGCGTCCCTGCTGTGAGGCATCCCAAGGACACTGAGCAGCTCTTCTACTCTGGCTGTCAGTGTGTGCTTCACCTGCTCCCCTGCGTCCCTGCCGTGAGGCATCCCAAGGACACTGAGCAGCTATTCTACTCTGGCTGTCATTGTGTGCTGTCACCTGCTCCCCTGCGTCCCTGCCGTGAGGCATCCAAAGGACACTGAGCAGCTCTTCTACTCTGGCTGTCATTGTGTGCTGTCATCTGCTCCCCTGCGTCCCTGCCGTGAGGCATCCAAAGGACACTGAGCAGCTCTTCTATTCTGGCTGTCATTGTGTGCTGTCACCTGCTCCCCTGCGTCCCTGCCGTGAGGCATCCCAAGGACACTGAGCAGCTCTTCTACTCTGGCTGTCATTGTGTGCTGTCACCTGCTCCCCTGCGTCCCTGCCGTGAGGCATCCCAAGGACACTGAGCAGCTCTTCTACTCTGGCTGTCATTGTGTGCTGTCACCTGCTCCCCTGCATCCCTGCTGTGAGGCATCCCAAGGACACTGAGCAGCTCTTCTACTCTGGCTGTCATTGTGTGCTGTCACCTGCTCCCCTGCGTCCCTGCCATGAGGCATCCCAAGGACACTGAGCAGCTCTTCTACTCTGGCTGTCATTGTGTGCTGTCACCTGCTCCCCTGCATCCCTGCCGTGAGGCATCCCAAGGACACTGAGCAGCTCTTCTATTCTGGCTGTCATTGTGTGCTGTCACCTGCTCCCCTGCGTCCCTGCCGTGAGGCATCCCAAGGACGCTGAGTAGCTCTTCTACTCTGGCTGTCATTGTGTGCTGTCACCTGCTCCCCTGCGTCCCTGCCGTGAGGCATCCCAAGGATGCTGAGCAGCTCTTCTACTCTGGCTGTCAGTGTGTGCTGTCACCTGCTTCCCTGCGTCCCTGCCATGAGGCATCCCAAGGACGCTGAGCAGCTCTTCTACTCTGGCTGTCATTGTGTGCTGTCACCTGCTCCCCTGCGTCCCTGCCGTGAGGCATCCCAAGGACACTGAGCAGCTCTTCTACTCTGGCTGTCATTGTGTGCTGTCACCTGCTCCCCTGCGTCCCTGACGTGAGGCATCCCAAGGACACTGAGCAGCTCTTCTACTCTGGCTGTCATTGTGTGCTGTCACCTGCTCCCCTGCGTCCCTGCCGTGAGGCATCCCAAGGACACTGAGCAGCTCTTCTACTCTGGCTGTCATTGTGTGCTGTCACCTGCTCCCCTGCGTCCCTGACATGAGGCACCCCAAGGACACTGAGCAGCTCTTTTACTCTGGCTGTCATTGTGTGCTGTCACCTGCTCCCCTGCGTCCCTGCCGTGAGGCATCCCAAGGACACTGAGCAGCTCTTCTACTCTGGCTGTCAGTGTGTGCTGTCACCTGCTCCCCTGCGTCCCTGCCGTGAGGCATCCCAAGGACACTGAGCAGCTCTTCTACACATGTTACTCTTTCCTCTGGGTATCTTTCTTTGCTGCCTCCGCCCTGCCTTTTCCAATCGTCCATAGGGCTGTGACAACAGCATTCTTTGGTGTGTGTGGGTGGGTTCCGAGTCAATGGTCAGTTGAGGTCAAGGGGGCCCGCGACCACCTTTTGACCTCCATGTCCGCTCCGCCCTCCTTTACCATTAGGCGGTTCACGATTTTCAAAGAGCGCGCCCAATCATAGCACGTCCTTTCGTGGGCTTTCCAGTTCTCCCTCAGGTGTTCTCGCCGCCTGTAGGAGTTCCCTGCCGGCCCCCTACTTGATCTGGCTTTGCCGTCCCTGGCCTGCGTCACAATGGCTTGGTGCAGTTACTTCCTGGAATCATTGATTCTTTTCCTGGTAATTTTGGTACACCCGCACTGTGCAACTCGCAGGCAGCTCTTAGTGGCATAAGGCGCTTTACAAAGGTTGGCAGTAGTAAAAGTAGAACTGGTTGTGTAGTGGTGGTACTAAGCACCACAAGCGACTACAAACCTCACAGAGGTTGTCTGTAAACCATGTTTAGAGCTGAGTCCTAGACTCCTAGTAAATAATGATCCAATAAGTTAAATGTTTCGATGACCGACATATGTACCCTTTCCAAAGACTTACGCGGGGTAGGGACCATAGTTGTTAATAAACAGTTTGAAAGTACTGGTGCATCGTGTGAATGTGTCTAAGCACTGACATAGTCAGCACTAAAGTGAGAATTGCTCATACCACGGCCTGTGTCCGAGGAAAACCGGTTTATGGGGGGAATAGCATAGAGCAGAGCTTTCCAAACTCTGTGTCGGGACACAGTACTGTGTCGCCTGACATGTGTGGCTGTGTCACGCGATGAGCATAGCTGCCGAGGTTTCAGATTGCCATGTGTGAAGATTTCATAATTTCAGGGTTATGATGAGTGATATTTCAACGAGTATGAGAGGCACATTCTCCCGAGGTGTGCACTGTGAGCGAAGGCAAACAGAAAGAAGTGCAGCCGTAGTTTAATTACCAGTTCATGCATCAGCTGAGCATGTGGCTCATCCTCCTTCTTGGCGGCGCAATTGCACCAGAAATGCTCTAAACAGAGCTCTAACCCCGGGATTTTGATCATCCCCCCCACGTCTCTGTGTGGCTGCAGTGTTGAGCAATGAGGTACGGTCTTACCTTCACCTTGTCCTTGTGTCCTAATCCGCCTGTATAAAGCCACCCTTACCACCCATTCCAGTTACTACTAGAAAAACTTGAAAGAAGATGCATTTGACAGATTTATTGATTGGGGGGGGGTCAAATCACAAAGGTACCATAAACATGCATTTCCAGCCTAAAACTCAAGCCATGGTTAGCCTTTTAAATCTGGGAACACCCAAAGCTTGTACATTTGTGGGCATTCTCAAACTCCAATCAAAAACTCTCTCACCCTGGAAATGAAATAAATAAAGCAAGAAATAAATCAGGAGACAAAAGATAACAAGAGGTGAAAGGAAATATGTGAAAAACTGATTAACACCCAGTTTTGCCAGTCACTGTCTTTGTTAGAACAGATTCACAATTGCTTTATTAACCTCCCTGCTTTCTAAAATTTGCTTGAAAATGCATAATTTGCCCACTTTTTCTTCAAATTTTTCTCTTAGGTGGTTCGGGCTTACTCGCTACGCTCGCTCACTACACTGCTTTACCGTGTCGCAAAATGATGCATGGCTAGAAAGTGTGTCACCAACATCAAAAGTTTGGAAAGCTGTGGCATAGAGGGTGCGTGACATATCCGCCAACCTTGGAAGGGGAGCTCCGGCACCACAACGGACTGGCATTTCAAAGGCACGCGCTCTTTGCCCGCGCCACTGAGGGATGCACAAAATCTGGAATAAATGCGGCTGTCTGTTTGCGTGGATGTATGTTCAGCTTATCTGTGTTTGCCGGGCTATGAACCAATGTTTACTGTGTGTCTGAAAGGATTCCGCTCCACAAACCTTTCTCTACTTGTGTGTGCCTACTGTAGTCACGGTACATTAGTTCTTGGGAAATATGTAATTTCTTTACCGTGTCTCTTGACTCTCCTCTGTTAGCTTTGCCAGTGACTGAATCCCTGTTAACCCGCTTACACTGAGCTAAAGAGCCCCATAAAGAAAGCCCTCGCTCTCCTTCTGATTGAAGAACATTCAAGAGTTCTCTTTCACCCAAGTAAATAAAATAATTATCTTTTTTTCCGTAAAGCTGTTGCATACACTTTGGTTTATGCTGGAGACTCGGTATTCGTCAGAGGGGAGGTGTTGAAAGGTAGCGCGCAGTATTTTGTTCAGCCCTTCTAGATGCCACTGTCTCGTGGCCCATGAAATCTCTGAAAATTTAGGTCGTGAACTTTAGCAAAGCACTTGGCGCGCGCGTTCATTGGAAGTCATTTTCCGGGAGAGATCTCTCGAATGCGGCAGCAGCTTCCGGAAGTTGGGGGAGCTGCGCAGACCATATGCTGACTCATGCCCTACACATGCATTGTAACTATAATATTGAATCCCGAAATATCATTGTAAGTGAACATTTTCACCGTTAACTGTGCAGTGATTGTGATGGGGCTGTGTACATGCGCCCCAGCCCTAATTACTGACACTCGGTAAATCAATGGACACCGACACAGGATATACTGGTATGGGCACAGGAGGGCCTCGTGCGACCACTTCCCCTTTTATTTGCTCGCCTCGGGCCACACCTGGCCCGAGCGCGTGTATTGCCCCATATCCAGCCCACGCCGGGGGCGTAAGATGCACTGCTAACTCACTACAGTGATTATATTTTGGGAGTTGCTAATATAGCCCTGGTATAAGTGTAGATGGATAAGCTGGGTGTGGTCATGTGATGTAGTACCTCGCGCCCTTCTCACATCTGGATGCACGGACTTAACCGGCTCCGGAGAGCGCTCCTTCATCCTTGGAATAGAACATCTGTAGAACATTGCAACCGTTCGGCAGGGGTCGTTTCTCCATTCGTCAGACTCCTTAGCATTTTACACTAATTGCTTCATATATTTACAGTTCTAGTCCATTCATTATATTAACATGCCTGGGCCTATGCCTGCATAACACAGTTTGCTTCACATATGTTAGGCATTGTATGTTCTCTTTGATGCATGTTAAATTGGTCCAAATGATGCTATGGACCAGTGGCATCAGGACTTAAACCAGATACCTCTTTACGCTGTTGTAGTGTTGGTGCAATCCTAGACTTTCTGCACATATGCGGGGTCTGACTGGCCTCTAGGACAATCTGGCCCCGCCTGAAGGCCTGGACTGAGAGTTCAGTGTGTGGGCTGGCTTTTTAGCTGTTTGTGGCCTATTTCATGGGCAGGTGTGCCGATTTTCACTGTTGATTTCCCTGATATTACAACAACAAAGGCCTGCAGCAAACGCAAGTGCAGACAGTCTCCCGTATTTTGCAAAATACCCATAGTGTGTCTTTGAAAGTTCAACAGTGGCCTGACTTGCAAATGTGGGCCACTTTTTTACCCAGTTGGTTTGTTAATGTTGGCCCCTTTTATTTTGGTTCATGGGCCTATTTTTGTTCAAGTCCGAACCTGATCATATGCCTTCTCTACATGTGCCTGGCAGGTTACCAGGCATTTTCTGGAATGACTCTCGTGCCCTCCCAACACTCGTTTTTGCTTAGCACACAGCAGACACATTTGGTCTGTCCTTTCTGGAGTCTTATAACCACTCACTTGCACATCTGTTATGAATTTGAAGGTGCTAACCCCTGAGCCTTCCTTAGACGTCTCCATGAAAACAAACGCTACACAAGGAATGAGACAAGTTACTTCCCCACTTAGAAGTCACTTTGTAGAACTTGGCCATAGGGAAAATGATATTCGTTAGCAAGTTGTTGAGACAGTGACTAACCCAAGACAGGGTGGTGATCTTCAAGCCCTGTTGAACAAAGCGGAATGTAGATGAATCGTTAAATGTAGTAGTCTCAACAATGGCCTTAGTACGATCAAAGATTTCAGCTTTACCGCTTCAGTTAGATAAGTTACATTTACTAGTTATCTGTAAAAGCCCATTAATGTATTGTACATGTAATAGTCAGTAGACACTGTGGCCCTCATTTTGATGTTGGTCGGAAAGCCTTCAACCTGTGTTCGGAGGCTTTCCGACCGACATCTTCGGTTTCACTTTCGACAACCATATTACAATGACGGCGGTCGGAAGTGAAACTGGCCGGTCATTCCGACGGGTTCAAGGAACCCGCCGGCCAGGTGGAACTGGTACGTAATCCCTTAAGGATGGCGTATCCGCCGTTGGGATTACGATGTCGGTTTCCCACAGGCTTTTCATGCAAGGGCCCCCTCGCAACAGTGGCCTCCGGTTGGGGGCCTGGGGAGCACATATGATGCTCCCTGTCAATCCCTGCACAAAGTGGTAGGCACCATGTGGTGCCTGCCATGTGGTGCAAGGATTAACAGAAATTCCTGTTTCTCTAAGGGAGCTTGTGCTGCAGCCGGTTTCCGACTGCAGCACAAGCTTCCATAGAGAAATGGGAGTGTGCGACCGCATCATGTGCGGTCGCATCCTAATATTGTCAGTCGGTCCCGATTCCACAACACTTGTTTTCCCAGCATCGTAATGAAGCCCTATACCTTGTTTCCTTTTGAGCAGTTACTTCACACATGTATTATGTTCACTGGCTGTAACTAAACTTTGATAAGTTACAGCATCTGGATTTTCTTTAACACCCCATTTAGGTATGGTTTATGTACATTGCTTGTCACCAAAATATCAGTGGACACTGTATTTTATTTCCCTTTTTTCGATCAACACCTACACATTTGCATTACATTGTCTGTAACTATATATATGGATACATAGTCAATTTATAAAATGATACCGTGCCCACAAGTGTTTATGATTAAGTATGGACGATTTTGCAGTCATATGTGTTTATAATTATTGTTTTTATAATTATTGTTATGTGAAATAATTCTGATTAATTTAGGTGAATTTGATATTATGCTATCACATCGAACTTTTTTGTATGTAATCGTCCCTCTTCTTGTGACTGATGAGTCGGGAGAGACTTCTTTTTTTCTCCCATATATAAACACATTTTTTACAATTTCTCAGAGTTTTTACGTATTTTGGTTTCGCTTTTTGCATAGTCTGTTTCCTGAAGTCTTTTTTCATCTTTTATCCAAGACATGCGGGTTGGCCATTTTGTATTTTAGAGACGGGCCCCGATCACCCGCATCCTATATATTTGCAAATTGGGATAACTAGTGCTGCGGTCGCTTCCAATTGATGGGTTTTGCTGTGGTCTGACTGATTCTTCGGCAGCCACGTAGTGGGCTTACTTCTGATGTCCCACACATCCTTATGGAATTCTCAGTGGTATGTAGATGATTGTTTCCCTTTTCCCTATGATCGGTTGTTCTTTTTTCCAGACTTACCCTATGTGACCACATCATGCTATTTTTGTTTTTACGGTGATTGAATCCAATTCCTGCAAATTTGTAATTGTCAAATATTCCACTCATTGAGTTTTCTAATTTGTGTCTAGAGCTAAAAAAAAAAAAAAAAATCACCACATGGAACCTGTGCTGTATGTCTATTGAAACTAGTTACGGGGTACTTGCTGTACCATGCAAAATAGTACTACAGCGTTCAGTCAATGCTCTATGCATGGGTTACACAACAACACTTGTCTGAAGATTTGCAGCAGGACATCCAATGCTCCCCTTAGGGTCTGATCTCTACTTAAAGAAGAATAAGAAATAATCTGTTTATGGTAACAGTTAGAGGGCATTATATGACTTAGACATGGGCCCAATTAAGTGTAACAATGAAGAAAGTTGGTGTCCCTGTAACTAACAACTGGCAGAAGTAGACACTGATCTTACACATTCCTAGAAACTACACTGGCATTAGCCATTGGTCTTGCAGGATTTTTCCCTATTCTTGATTCCGATTTTTGATTCATATTTGCAAAGAAAAATTCCAGGAGACACCTTTTTTTGATTTTGATCATGCCATCTCCAGTTTTAGCAGATGGAATCTACAATGGAAAAAGACTCCACTTGCAGGACCTGGACAACTACGTTTAGGGGATCAGAAACAGTCCAGTGTCTCTACAGTTATAGAAGCAATATTCAAGTCCAAAGCTAGAAACATCTCTCTCCTAAATTATGGGCTCGGAAAACAAAACTGAAATATTCTTATAGTAATTTGTTTCTGATATTTACCACCTGAGGGTAGGTCAGGCAGGGTAAAGTAAGGCGTGTAACCAGTCTGTGGTTGATGATGGGTGAATGAAACTCAAATATGTATGCTTTGTCCACCCCCGATTTCCAACAATAAGTCCCAGTTCCTCATTTTGGGATATGCTTTCTAGGTTTCATGGAGTCCCTTTCAGTGCAGAAAAGAAACATTGCAGCTGCCTGGTCCCTTTTCCCCACCTCTCTCTCTGCAAGCTACTTTCGAAGCGATCCCAGTTATTTCCAACTAGGCTAAAATAAAATCTCCACCATGCAGACCCCATCTGTCCTTCCTTCCTTAATGTGGGCAGCTCTATTGTGATGAGGAAGGACTCTCATCTAAAAGAGTGTGCTGTTGTGAGTTCTGTTGAGTTTTGGGAGCAAGTGCATCTCAATTCCAAAATCTTTTGTGTTGGCATGCCTTTGAAGTCAGTTAGCTGCCACCCCAGGAGAGATTTTCTTCTTGTTATGGAGTCCCTTGGTACTTTTACAACAGACCACGTCTTCTTCTTTCTCTTAGGTAACCCACTGGACCACTTGAAGTGTTTCAAATCTACCTAGTTGGATGGCCTACTTCCTGAACAAGAGTCAGCCTCGCCTAATCTAGCCCTCCTTCCAAGTGAGATGGCATCCAAATGAGATACTCTTGAGTTTCTGAAGCCATGTACTCAAGCGTGGCTTTGTCATACAACACTTCACAGCAGGTATTTAACCATAGGCCATCGGGTGGCCTGCCTGGACACTTTCATGCGACTCATTTGAGCTCATGGATGACGTACGTCCTGGAGTCTTCGAGGCAAGCCGGCGTTTATGATGTGTAGGTAGCGGCAGAACCAAAGCACTTTTTAGAACATCCAAGTATGGACTTAGAGCTTAATGCTAGGATTAGAGGAAGTATACCACCACTTGTGGATAGGGGCTTAATGCAATTTACACCTTTGTGCAATTTCACCCTCTATTTTGGAACAAGAGGCACCCCTCGATGAAGTGAGTGATAAAGTGAACACTGTTTAGTAGGGTAACATTACACATCTGGGGCTGAACTAGGTAAAGTGGAGAACTGTTCCTGCCTGCGGCAGATGCACCTGGGCAATGCGCTCCTAGCATATAAGATGTGTTTCCAGTGCAGACATGAACTCGCGGAGCATTGAAAGGCAGACCAGCGATTTGACCCTGTCGGGTTGTTGTTCAAGGCAGAGGGTCTGCTGCTTATTGAGAAGGCGCCCCGACAACAACAGATGACAAATTAGCCCCACTGTAAAGATCTGAGAGGGGGCACCACAGTCCTCTGCTGGCCCTTCCTGGGGCGGTTCAGGGGGTCCCTAGCCCTTTAAGGGCCCCCAATCAGGGCAAGGCAAATGCCTACCTATGACATATGAGAGACTCGGAACCCTCATCACATTCTGCATGGGGGGCATGCTTTTGTTACGTAATACCAAAGGTCCCAGAGGTGCGAAAAGCTAGATCAAGATAGCCTAATGCAGAGGTCTTCAAACTTTTGGATGCCGAGACCCCCCTGTCAACATTTTGAGGCGTAAGGACCCCCTCTTGACAAAAATGTCTAAACCTGTTGACTAAATTGCGTGGGATGAAAATGTAAATAAGGTTATGTGATGCCGCGTATTTTGGGATAGCATTGCTTCATTATTTTGATATTTGTTACACACAGTAACGCTGAGGAAAGATTTCACCCAATCAGTACCCATTTATAACCAAAATACAGCAATTATCATCAGAAATATTTCAAGTCAATCTTTGTGAAGGGCCTTCCACTCTGCAGCAATACGTGCTGCCACATTAGAAGCTCACCTGGCCCTGACCGGAAGAAGCAGGGGTCCCTTAAAACCCTGGCGGTTTTGTGTAGAGTTAAGCCTTTTACCCATGCAGCTTTCCTCTCACCACCTCCCTTCCATCCCTCTCTCCTCTCCTAACCCCGGATCCCTCTCTCACTTTGCAGGTCATTTTCTTTCACCCCTTTTTACAACTTCTGAACTCTCCCCATTCAACCTCTCACTTCACCTTTAATCACCTCTTGCCATTCTGTCCTTTCACTGCCCTCATCTCTAACAGTCTCTCACATTTATCGCATGGCCTCTCTGGCCCTGTCACCTCCTGTGCCCCTCAGCACTTCTCATTCACCTCGTCTCTTCATTCAAATTTTTGTCTATTTGTATCTTACACCTCTCCAGTCCCCCCATTCCTCTTTCACATCTCCCCTTTGTTCTAACAGAAGCCCTCACCTTTGGATCACGCTCACTTCTTGCGTGTCCACACTTCTCTTCGGCAATTCACATTTCTCCTCATCCCTGACCTCTTCAATCAAATTCTCTCACTCCCTTGCTGTCCTCTCTCATTTTGGGTGCGGATGCAAGTTCAGAATGGGATGAATGAATGTATGATTACTGATGGGCTTGTTTGAGTGAGTTGCATATTGAGTAGTGAGGGGGACAGGTGAGTGAAGTGTCACATGAGTGCAGGATGAGTAGTGTACTTGTGTGACTGCAGGTTGAGGTATAGTGTGAGCAGGACAAGTGCATTGTGAGTGCAGAGTGATCACTGTGAGTGCAAGGTGAGTGGGTGAATGGTGCAAGTGCATGGTGATCAGTGTGAGTGCATTGTGATCACTGTGAGTGCAAGGTGAGCGGGTGAATGGTGCAAGTGCATGGTGATCAGTGTGAGTGCATTGTGATCGTTGTGAGTGCAAGGTGAGCGGGTGAATGGTGCAAGTGCATGGTGATCAGTGTGAGTGCATTGTGATCACTGTGAGTGCAAGGTGAGCGGGTGAATGGTGTGAGTGCATGGTGATCAGTGTGAGTGCATTGTGATCGCTGTGAGTGCAGGGTGAGCGGGTGAATGGTGTGAGTGCATGGTGATCAGTGTGAGTGCATTGTGATCGCTGTGAGTGCAGGGTGAGCGTGACAATGAAGGGCGAGAATGAGGAATGAGTTGTCTGAATGCAGGGTGCATTCCCAGACCCATGAAGTAACTCAGACTTTAATATCTAAGTTAAACTATTGCGGCATTAATCGGGGATCGAGGGTGAAGGAAATAAATAATGTGCTGATCCTGCAACAAACTTCCAGTCCTATGGTTAGGGTTGCCAGCAGATTATTTTGGTGGCCCAGTTGGTACAAAAAAAATCAGTCACCTAAAGCAGTATTTTCAGCGCGTATCTGTGCATACTTCCCAGGGCCGGCTTTAGTGCTGGTGGTGCCCTGTGCGACAATGTTTGTTGGTGCCCCCCACAATGACCACCCCCACCACGGATTCTCTCACTAGCACCCTTTAACAGTGACCAAGTCTCCATAACCCCACACTGTCAGATGCATTGAATTAGTTATATAGCGCCACTCATACCAGTGTAGGGTGTCCGAGCACTTTGCATCACACACACATTACACAGAGACAATCAATCATAAGTGTGTAAATCAGTGTATAGGAAATGTTACATAAGCCAAAGGACTAAAAGTGTAGGAGTCGCATGTCATCCATACTGGTTGGCAGTATAGTTCAAGAGTGCTTGGTGTGGAGAAGCACAAACTCCGAGCCGAAAAAGAAACAGCAAAGTTGGGAGTTTCCTTTAATAATAAGAATTGATTTCTAGCCAAATTAACCCTTTTTGCAACATTAATCAATGGTCTAATAATGTATTCTTTGTAGTGTGCATGCTGTTCTAGGATGAAAGTTAATAGCTCACTATTCTCTATTAGGACTTTAAGTTATAAATTGCAAGTAACAAAAGGATGCCTCTTTGAAAGCAGTAACCTGCTGATCTCTTCACATCATACGCACTCGTTCTTTGCAGCAGGCATATTAACCCTCTGCACTAACATCACCCAAGTCAAAACCTCAACTATACAACATTCTGATCTCTCTCCAGGAAGATAATTAATCACACAAGTTATCTTGACATTTATGTGAGGCCTGGTAATTGCCGGGGAAAGAAACGCTGCAGCAGGTGCCTCAAAAGCACACACGCGCCCCCAGGAAGCCAACTTTGTATTCCTTTCCATGAAATGCATTCTCACACTACGGCAGTGAATGTAAAATCCAAATGTAAGGAATAGGCACAGTGGGGACCCAGGGGGTACTGGAACCAGGGATAAAACCTAAGTCTCTGTAACCAGTTTACAAAGGCATGTTAAATGGTCTTTAAAGACCTGTGAAAAAACACGGGGGTGCCGGAGATAGGACTCCAGACACTGCCCAGCTGAGCCCCCAGCAGCTCAAGTTTCACTGCAGCAGCCCGGGCTGAGACACAGGACGGGGGAAGGGGGGGGGGGGGGGGCTGAAGCCCTTGGGCCTGGGCAGAAGTGTGACTGGGAAGGCGCGACCCCCTTTGCATCACTCCACGGCCCCCCTGGGGGTCGCGCCCCACAGTTTGAAGACCCCTGGCCTAATGTATTAGCCATACCAACTGGGGGCGAACGTGCCCTTTACAGATATACTGTGTGTGTTACCTCAAAGGCGCACCTCGCTCATTGCCAAGCCGAGCCCTGCGCCCGCCAGGCTCACACCCGTCTGAGACAGGCCACCCCTGCCCTGCACTTTCCACGCTGTGACGCCCATGTCCCCGGAAAGGCCGCACTTCGGCAGTGCGCATTGATCGGGCGCGGCCGGCTCATTAGCTGGCTTTCATTTAAAGCTCACAGTGGAACCTGTTTGGTTTCCTGCCAGGAACACATTAGGGAGATTGGAAAATGCTTTGTGTCCCAGTGGCATCAGAAGTTGACTGCGTTTAGTATTTTCTTTGTAAACAAGTAAAGAGGACATTTCAAATTAATTTCCTTGACGCTGCCCTTCACGGAGAGCCCAGGCCTCACTCACTTGAGGCGTTTTATACATTGAACCGGTGCCCTCTTCACTTGGGGCGTGTCCTCCAGACCAGAGACTGACAGCCGAGAGAGCTTGCTCAGTGTGTTAATATGTGTGTAGAAAAGTCAGCGTGGAACTGATCCTGTCAACTGATGCAACCCTGATCAAATAGGTCAGTAAGTCTGACACCCGTTGAAAACAGATGGACGCAGAAAGCCCACCAGAGGCCGGGGTCCTTGGAGGGTTCAAATCAATATGATTTTTTTTCCAAACTTAATTAAAACGGGTACCATCGAGTTGGGTAATAATTAACACCCAATTAAGCACCAAAAGCAATTGTATTTCTTTTGACATCTGCTTCTATTGACATCTAAGGACTCTTTCATAAACGTAATTGCTTACTGTCCGTGAAGAGGGTTTTCAGGCTGGGCACTGGAGGTGGGGTTTGTGAGAGCTTTTCAATTTCCCGCTCCCCGGCATCATGGAGGCTGGTGCTCGGAACAGCATTCGCACAGTCTGTAAGGCACCGCTGAAGCGCCAGTCACTCTGTGCCTCAGTGTTGGTACACTACACTAGAATGGAAGAGGGGGGACAATTCTCTGGGGAAGAACCCGTCCCAGCATAACAATCGCTGGCAATAGCTGGCAGAACTGGGATCCAGCCAGTCCCCGCTGTTTGCCTTCACTGATGGTCTGTACTCTTGGAAGGACATCTACTGAGTTTGAGGTTTTCTACGCTTGCCCATAAATTCATGGTTCCTTCCTATGTGGTGTGATTTGTTCTTTCTGCTCGGGATCCATGAATTTGTAGTGCATGGTGCTTGTTGCCGCCTGCAGTGGGTACTTGCTGGCTCTTGAGCGGCCTCAGTAATCTTCCCTTCTCGATCATCTATTGAAGTTTTTCCAGAAGTCACTGCCCGATACTGGTGCAGTTAATATTCTGCTTCTAATTGTCTGTATAATCTTTTGTTTCATTTGCAGCACAGAGACAAAATCTAATCAGTCTAAAAATACAAGTCCCACCAGCCCTCTTAAAGCAGTTTGGTCTATTTCCAAACTCTCCCATTGTCTTACACACTTTCCTTATTTTGCTCTCTCTCTCTCCAACTCTGTCTCTCAATGTCTCTCTCTGCACCTTTTATTCTCTTATCTGTTACTAGTTCCTCGCACACTTTTTCCCTCTGTTTTTGGTCTGCTTCTTGCCCTTTTCATTTGTTCACCTTATGCCCTCTTCTCCAGTCAGTGTCTGCTCTTCCTCTTTTCTGTTTCCTCAAACATTGCACTACCTGTCTTCACAGCTCTGATCCTTATCCGTTTCACACTGCAGGGTGCTTCCCCTTTAACTTTATTTGCCTCTCTTTTGCCCTTGGTCTGTTATTTCTCTTCCGAAAAACATCCCTTTTTTTAGGTCTCGTCTGGCGTAGGCTGTACACATGAGCAGTCTCGCTGGCGAGATTTAATGATTTGGGGTATTTTGTGTGAAGGGCATTAAGCCCCGTCCCTCTTTTCCATTGGCTGGCGTCACCGTTTATGCTAAACGGTGGTCAGCCATTGGAAAAGAGTTGGTAGTGACGTTTTCGTTCGGCTTTTTCTGCCGTCCCACTTGGACGGCCTCGCCTGCTTTCCTTCTGAAGTAAAAGGTTTCTTATCTTTATGGGGCCAAACATATGGCCCCATAAAGATAAGAAACCTTTTAGCAGGCAAGGCCGTCCAAGTGGGACGGCAGAAAAAGAGAAAAGTATACGTCATGGCGAGCGCTTGTTTCTTTTGAATTGTGGGACTTGTAGTCCTGTTTTAATAATACAATAAACAAGCTACAAATCTCAGAAATCACAGGGGGAAAAAAACGTACTAGAGCACCACATCACGCTTCTGGACCTAGGAAACTTGGCAGGGCTGCTTTTACTCCGGTAACGTGGGCAATGTTATGCTGCAACTGCTGTAAATGTACTCCTCCACTGGTGGGCCAATGTGTGATTTCGCACGTACTGAAACCTGCTCAGATACCGTGCTCTACCCTCGCTGTTGCTGTTCTCTCTCTAAAACGCCAGTAAAATTGTTTGTTTTTTTAAATCTAAGTTCTCTTTTTCTTCAAACTCCTTCAAGATCGCTCTCTCAGTGCCTTCCAATTTAACGTGCCTCAGACTATCACATCTTTGGGACTCGAGTCGACCAGGAGGCTTACTGTTGGACGTAGTTTATTAAACACTAGACCGCATGCAATAGTTTGACGTAGTTCATTAAACACTAGACCGCATGCAACGAATAATTATAGATACATCAGTGGCAGGAGCCTAGAACGGTGTTTAATTTCACCTAATATGGCTTCACCCGCCTCGCACTAGCCCTAAAAACAAACACATTGTCTAGTTTCTGAAATGTTTCGCTAAACCAATCCTATCATTTACATCTACGATAGATGAAGCAAGAACAGGGGCATTAAAATAGAAATCAACTACATTTGACGTCTTTGAAATGCGGATGCCTGACGCGTGTGGCTCTTGACTGTGCCTTCTACGAATTACCAACTAACGTTTCTTTTTTCCCAAAAATTTGCTTTCGTGCTGTGCGGATTTTTTCTTTATATTAAAATCTTTCTGCTCTTTAAAGTGGATTGTAAACTAAAATTTAGTCTTCTAGTCTAGAGCGCTCTGACACTGGGTAAAGTACACGCTATACACCCTAAAACATGGAGCTCTTGAGATACCGTCGGGGTGACGTTTGGGTAAGCGACTGGAATGAGCCAATCGGCCTTCCTGTCCGGAGCGTCACTCTCCTAACTAAGCCTATCGCAAGAGTCGTGCTTTTATCACATCCTTTACTTCCAAAATGGCATCCACTGCACTGACATCTGGTTCCACAGCCTCTCCGGCGCCAGTTCAAGCAGCAACTACACCCGGTGTACTGAACGGACCAGTGGTGCGGGTACACCCTGTGGTGTTAGCTTCAATCGTTGACAGCTACGAGAGACAGAATGAGGGAGCCGCCAGTGTCATCAGGACTTTGTTAGGTGAGGAGGCTGGAAAAGCGATGTCTGCAGCACTCATGGAGCCACTGGGTGCATGGGTCCGTAACAATTTACCGACGTGGCCATGTTTGTCAAGCACGTGAACCACGCTTCATCGATGACAATGGGAGGATATTTCATAGCCGTGTTAGGTTCAGGGAACGCTAGGAGGCCTTTTAAGAAAAGAAATAAAGGGCCTTAGGAAACCGAAAAGCCCAGCACACATGGTTGACCTCAGCTGCCAAGTTTTTAGAATGCGTATGTGTTGTATTTTATTGATTTTAACGTGCCTGTCATGTGACTGCCACTTATTGCCGATTGTGCGACATTTTAAAACGTCTGTTGGAGGGGTGCTGCTGCTAACGTTCTCCTTGCCACCACTTTTCTTTGAAGTCCCTCACTGCTTACAGCCTGAACTCCAAAGCCCTCAGTTCTTGCACACCCACTAAGAGCCTGAAGATATCCAGGCACCTAGAGGCGACTGATTTCATAGTATAAGCTATACAAGCATCACATTTTGATCAGAGAAAAAAATACTAAAACCCAACATCTAAAAGTGAAATGTAAACAGGGTCCTAGACTGCATCACTAACATGGATTACCCAAAGGCAGTAGTTCTCAAACTGGGGATTACCGCAAGCTGATTTTTGGCGTGTCTTGAAATTCCAGGCAATAAATAAAGATGCCTTGAAATTCTGTATTTTTCTTGTCTTGTTCGCTTCTGTTCAAAGACAGCGGTCAACTATGTCTTCTGACAAATTGCTGCTTATTTTTTAACCTGGGGTTTGTTTTGCAGCGAAAGAAAGAAAAGCAAAGTGAAATAAGTGACAGTCTTGCCCCATGGGATAATGGCAGCGTCAAAGGATGTCATTATTATTTTTGTAATGTACAGCGAAACGTAAATACCTGTAAAAATGAACTGCACATGTAGCAACAAGCATTTGCAATGCAATAGGTCTCGCATTTATGAGAGTTTGAGCTATTTACATTACAAATGAAAATGCCTTTTATTTATGTTTTAAAAACAAAAATAAAAGGCATTGTCAGTTGCAATGTCAATAGCTCAAACTCGCGTAAATGCGAGACCTATTGCATTGCAAATGCTTGTTAGTTAAGACAGTGAGTGTGATGACACACGCCTTGTTGCTTAATAGTAAAGATGAGCAGAGCTTGAGGGGAAGCTAATGCAACACAGAACAATGCAGATTCTGGCATAGCTACTACTGAAGAATCTTAGGGCCAGATGTACAACGCTTTTTACCTTGCTCATATGGGTCTTAGACCCGTTTGCACATGCTAAAAAGCATGGGCCCATGTACAAACAGTATTTTGCGAGTCTCAAATAAATTGCGACTCCCAAAATACTGTTTTGCGACTTACTATTAGGAAGGAGCGTTCCCTTCCTAATAGTGACCGCAAAGCTATGTACCAATGTTTCGCGCCCACAATTGAAGTCGCAAAACACTTGCAAATTAACACCTACTTCAAGTAGGTGGTAATGCATTCACTAATGGGAAGGGGTTGGTACCCCTTCGGGACCCTTTCCCCTTTGCAAATGCATGTAATATTATTTTTTAAGGGCAGGCAGTGGTCCCTCCTGCCCATAAAAAATGAAACGAAACCGTTTCATTTAAAAAAAAAAAAAAAAATGCATCCCGTTTTTCTTTAAGGAAAATGGGCTGCATTAAATTTTTTTTTAAAAAGCTGCTTTATTTAAAAGCAGTCCCAGACATGGTGGTCTGCTGAGCCCAGCAGGTCACCATCCCTGGGAGGGCCTGTCATTCCCAATGGGCTCTCAAATTGCGAGAGGCTCATAAATATTCATGAGCCTCGCAATTTGCGACCCCATTGGGAATCGCCAACAGTATTAAACAAACTGTTGTACATGCCAAATAGTGCCTCACAAATTGAGAGTCGTAAATGCGACACAATTTGCGAGGCGCTATTTGGCAGGTCGTACATCTGGCCCTTAATGTCTGCGCTTGGCTGCGGGTAGCAAGGTACCACGCTCATTTTTTGGAACTGGGAATTCATTTTCATCATCAGACTTTGACTCAGAGCAAGAGAGAGAGAGAGAGAGAAAAGTAGATAATGGAGAAGGATGGGAAAACTGTGACAAAGGGAAAAGGCTTCCATGAAACAGTGTCCGCAAGAGTGGGATAAATAGAGAGCAAATATAGGGCGACAGAGGTTAGGGGGATGTGGTGGAATCAAAGTAGCAGTCTGCACCCCAATATGAATTAAACTAGCCCCGGGCAAAACGTCTGTTACGCTGACGTACTCCTGCGTAAATGCACATTACGCTCGATAAGTGAAATTCCAGAAAGAGCGTTATTACGTGCAGTTCCTAATAACAATGTCAGTGTCTTTAAAGAAAAATATTTAGCGGAGATTTTCTTAGACCACGCCAGCTACAAAAAAAACAAAAAAAATATTGATCTTCTTGCTTAAACTGAGTTTTAATTTTTACATTTTTGGTGAATGCCGTATAGCGAACGGTGTGGCGAAATCTGTTGTGAGACAACCGGTAGGCATTCTGTGTTGAACAGTAAGAAATCACCAGAATGAGAGCTGGCTGAGCGCACGCGCCTTCTGTGAAGAAGGTAACTGACAACTCCACCAAAGCAAAGAAGGTTAATGACAGGAAATAAAATCAGCAAATTAAACCCATAAATGTAAAATCTCAGTAGAAAATTATATTCTAAAGTAACTGACATAGATAGATATCACATTTAGCCTCACTAAATCGATCACATTCCCTCCAAATCTATGCAGTTGAAAGATATTTTCCTCAAACTCAATGAAATAGTCCAAGTGTATATTAGAATTAGGCCCAGGCAAAATTGAAATTAAGCCACTCTAATTTGCGTAATTTGGTGTTACGCTTTTTATGAAACATTCCCAAAATTATGCCATTATGCCACGTTGTGCAATTACACCGCCATCAATTGAAATATTGTAGCACAGCAGCAAGGAAACTAGATGAACAGTCAGAAGGTGGGCAGCTGTTTGCGGCAATTGCCTTTTCCTCACTTTTTTGTCTTGAAACGTGTGTCCTTCTGTCAAAAATTAAGACGAGGGTGCATTTTACTGTAAAATATAGTGCTGAATGACAGAATTGAATTTTACATAATTAATTCTAATTTCGCATCATTTTCCCAACATTTCAAGTAATGGTGTGACAGCAAATTAGGCGAACTTTGCACAAAGCTAATTAGAAAAATAAGTACATATTTACGATTATTGATTAATGGAAGAGTTTTTCATTTTTTAATATGAGTCTAGAGCCTCAGGCCTCAGAAACTAGACCTAATCAGTATTCGCTCTAAAAAATGAAGCATTCACATATTAGGAGAAGATTCACTGAAAAAGGCTTGCCAGTAGATTGTAAAAGGCTTCACTGGGTGTAATCAATGTATTTCGAAATAATACTAATATTTTTAACCACCACCAACCACCCACATACCAGCGCCCTATTGTGTAATCATAACTTATTTGTGGGTTTCTGAAATAGAGCCACATTTCAACATGTGTGGGAGAATAAATATACAATGCACGATAGTGCTGATTCACAGTCTGTTTTGTACAAACAGCCACTGTGAGATTGAGTTAACTTCCGTGGTTAGACGACGGGCAAATTATGGGATCTAAAGCTCACTTCAGTTTCCATGGTCTGGCTCCAGTGTGGGTCTTATTGGAGAGCCCAGAATGAGGCTCACTCTTCACAATGCAGCCAATTAGTAGAATCCCGCCTTCTCTTGCATCACCTGCGAGCTTGGCTGTTTTATTAAAGGCACATTGAGTATAGTGCAAGCTTCTCTTTCAGCACAGCTTCTGCAGTAACATACGTTTTACTTTGGTAATAGAATTCATATTTAAGGGTTAAAGGTTTGGGGTCTGCTTTGAGGATTTAAAGGTTAGAGTCAAAGCCGGAGAGATTATGGGTATGCACTTAGGGCTACAGGGTTAAAGATACAGGATTAAGGGTTTCCAGTTAAAGGTATGGGACTAGGTGCCAAGATAACCCTTGGTAATATAGACGGTATTGATAAGGATTAATGATAAGTGATATAGGTTTACACATATAGGGCATAGGGTATAGACTGTGGCGGCTGA
Organism: Triturus cristatus; assembly: GCF_964204655.1. NCBI lineage: Eukaryota > Metazoa > Chordata > Amphibia > Caudata > Salamandridae > Triturus > Triturus cristatus. The sequence continues at coordinate 861,152,740 of NC_140593.1, forward strand.
CATGGCTTGTGCAGGGCGGGCGGGGGCGGGTGTCGTGGAGAGGAGTCACCTGGGGTTGAGTGCTCAGTATTAAAAAAAAACGCACCTTGCCAACAGTCCCGCATCTCTGCTTCTGCTCTCCTCGTCTTCAAACAGTAAGCACAGCCAGGCCCACTGACCAATCACAATGCTGCAATGCAGCATTGTGATTCGTAAGCACCCAGGCTCCCCTGAGTAATCACAATGCTGCAGAGCAGCGTTGTGATTGGTCTGAGCGCGTGACACGGCACTCAGCCAGGGGCTGGAGGGATGGGCTAGTTCTCCATGCAGGCTTGCGGATCAGAGAAAGTGCGCATGACTGGTTCCGACGAAACAGTCATTGCACGCTTTGGAGAGAGCAAACCACTCCTCCCCTGCCCTGCTCCGAGAGCAGAGCAGCCCCACCCACCCGCCCGCAAAGCAGTACGAAGCATAAAATGATAATAACGCAAAGTTATTATCATTTTATTTTTCGTGCTATGCACTGCTGTAAAGCAGTGGGGCGACGGTCCTCTGCTATAGCGGAGGATCCGCCACTGGGTATAGAGGCTATGGTATGGAGTTAGAGGTTGGTGTTAAGGTGACTAGGTATAGGTTTAAGGGTACATTGCTAAAAGTGTGATGCATATGGTGAAGGGTTATAGAGTTGGGGAGATTGTAGATGGTTTATTGACAAAGCGAAAAGGGGGGGGTGGTAGTTGACAGACGATGACAAGGGAAAATAACATTAAAAAAGAAAACCACTTAGTATGCGCCCGCCCCGCCACGCTTACCTGCACCAGCTGCTCCTGGTTATAGGGCTAAAGTTAAAGGTTTAAAGGCAAATGCTTAGGGATACACTGTTAAGAGTTCAGGATTCCTGGGTTGTGTGTTTGGGAAAAAGGGTTAAAGCCTGTGGTAACATTTGTTTAGTATCACTGTTAGAAATATACTTAACTTGAGGTGTGTTGATAATTGTTGCACTTATATTTTGACTTTCAGCTCAATGAAAAAACAGCCAATGTGCTGCTTTTCACTGTAACATTGCAATTTCGAAGTGATATATTTATAAGTGTTAACATAGGACTGGTGCTATTTCACAGGAAATATTCCTAATTAACACAGTACAAACAGTTAGTTCACACATGTAAACTGGCAATGGCTTCTACTTCCCCCTTACTCCCACACACATAATTGGGCTGCTGGCATGTCCTTTCAAGTATCGTGAGTGGTTTTAAGTAATGATGATCAACATTTTCTCCAACTCACTCTTTTTAAAAGTAATTTTTCTTTTAATTTTCATGGCATTGTCTGCCATGCCCTTTGACCCAGAAGCCTCATCTCTTCTAATTTATCTTGTTTCTTTAGTAACATTTCTGGACTTCTCTTTATACCTTCCCGTGCAAATTGGCATTTTTGGGAGTTCTCGCCATATGTGCCCCAACTAATACAGGAGTAATAAGGAGCAAGTGTTCTTGTTATTTTATACTTGCAGCTTCATATTTTAGATTTCTTTCAATGATTAGCACAATAAGCAACAATGTGTATTTAAAAAAATAAATCTTGAGGAAAAGGTTGAGATATTTGACAATATGTTATTTTCTAGGAGTCCTAAATGCCAATTGAATTAAGCTAAACTATATTTGGGGAAACAAGAATGTAAATGCGTGAGTTGACGGAAGCCTACAAGTGTGGTTCTGACCCCCATTTGTTTAGCTCAATCAATGTCCTTTTTTGTGGGTTCACAGAATTAAGAACCATTCCTGCCATCATATGAATCTTTGATTTTAGTCCAAAGTTCGCTGGTGATGTCTAAATACAAGTCTCTGCTGCACATTGTCATTTCTTCTTTTTTCTCAGCAAAGATTTTGGCCAATATAAGGGCATCTGTTTTTACTGTAAACAATATGTTCTTCAAAGTGAATTATTATTGTTAGACACTACTTGTATGTGCAGTCTACCAGCTGTGGTAAGCAGCCCTTTCAAGCATCCTTCGACATGGTCCCAAGTGCCATATACATCAAGAGTTGTAGAGTTGCTAAGTGGTTGCACATAGCCAACCCTTTTAATGCAGACACATCAATAAGTAGCAAAAAGCCCTGGACACAGAGACTGACAAATCAACAGGTCTAGAATTTCCACTGTTCCCCACATTGGGAGTAAAAGGGGGAATGGCATTCTCGTTGTTTGGAACAGCTCTGTGGTATTCTGATGTTATTTGAAGGGTTGGCGATTTCCTATAAATGCTTAAATATTTTTAAGAGTAAGGGCACTCTCTGTGCTTACTAAGCTTGCCCGATGTTGTGGTCCAGAGTTGTCCTCAGCACTAGCCTGGGACACTCAACATAAGCAAATCCAATGTTGATAATGTTGGTTGTCAGAGAACGCTTTTATTTTGTGACCTTCAAAAGGATGAAGTTTGCTACCCCTGTACAAGAACTCACTTTGAATTAATGCTGTTGAAAATGTTAGACTTTTCAACGTCAATCTGTTTCTCAATATGAAGGTTGCTGTATGTTCTTTATATGTTTTGGCGACATAGAGGACTAGTTTCTGCTTTTGAGATTTTGTGAGCTTCTGGACTCTAAGGGGCTGATTACAATGTTGAGCGGAGTTTCCTCCGCCCCACATCGTCTCAGTCATGGGATCGACCGACACCCTGTCAGCGGTCCCCACCAACTACTTAGGATGCGACCGAACACAAACTTGGTTGCATTTCTCTACTTTACAATGGGAGCATGTATTCCTGGCCATAAACTGGCCAGAATGCATGCTCCCATTGTAAACTAGGATGTGCAGTTCATCCCTGCACCCCGTGGCAGGCACCTCAAGGTGCCTGCCACAGGGTGCGGGGAACAACAGCGGGGCATCATAGGTTCGCACTGGGCCTCCAACCGGAGGCTTTGCACCCAAGAAGGCCCTGCTGGGAGCCCCCAAAGTTGAGTTCCGACAGCCTTTCTGTGTCAGAAAGGACGGCACGTAAAGGCTTCCAAAACCCGACATCGTAATCCCAAGGGCGAAAAGAGCCGCCCTTGGGATTACTGGCCGCATTATGACTGGCAGTCGCACTCTCTGAGACCGTCAGAAGCCAGTCGGAATGACCGTTTGGATTCCTTTCCGACCGCCTCCATCGATGCAATCAGAAAAGGCTCCGACCAACGGTCAGGGCCTTTTCCGACCACATCGTAATCGTCCCCTAAATTGTCTTTTTTGTGTTTGTGTGCAGATTTTTGGATAAAGGTGTTATGTTTGAGTAGGCAGGAGTTTTTAAGTTTTCCGTGGGAGTTTGTAGTTGCAAAAAAGAATAAGGAATAGGAGAGGAATCTGAATTGCGGTTGGTTAATTCATTGTGATGTAGTGTTCAGTCAGTCAGTCAAAATTCTTTATTCGGTTTATACAACCATACAAGTAGAATACAAATCTTGTTTAAATTACTAAAAACTTAAAATTCAATTCCAGTTATGATCTAAAGATGCAATCTTAATAGCATCCTCATATATTTATAAGTCTCAATTAATATATATACAAAGGCTAAATTCATATAAATTACAAAAAACTGGATAAAATGGTCAATGCAAGATGAATAAAAAGAAATTCATATATGTGAAGAAAATCACATTAAGGTATTACATTTTATTTAAATAAAAGACCTAAATACAGCCTAAAAGGACAATCTTATTAACCTCCTCACCGAATTTCACCCTACCAAATATATCTTACATCTAGTCAATTGTAAAAGTGCTTATTCATAAGGGTGAATATCATAGAATGCCATACAATGGTGTCATTTCCCGGTTATATTCCTTATTCGCACTGCAGTGGAAATGAATTTATATATAATTTGACATATATATTCCATTTTAAGAAGCTGGAAGTTATAAAGTGCCGGCCTGCATTTTCTAATATTCAAAACCATTAATAGTGAAATAATACATTCTTTGCATGGTTTAGAATATAACTAACAAAAAAGAGAAAATGCAGCATTTTCTGGAGTGATTTAGAGTCACATGGACAAGGATTCAGGAGGGAATCAGAATATACTTTACTGGGGTAGGAAATCAAGAAATGTGCGATACTAAACCTAAATCTAATAAGATAAAACCTTTCGAAATAACAGCAAGGACATAAAATGTAAGGTTCAACAAGTTTAGTGGTGACCAGAGGCAAATATTCAACCACTCTCTTCTTGCCCAGCTCCATACGGTCCCTGTCTTCCCTTAAGACAGTTGAGAGGTTCTGCTTTAGCTGTGTGTTCGAGACAGTTGCAATAAGTTGTGGGTTAGAAAAACAATCCGCCCTCCCTATAAGTGCAAGCTGCTTTCTAACATGGGTAAGCCATGGTATTTTATGCATGTCGTCAAGACTTAAACAATCCTGTATTATTGCTCGATTGAGTGCAGGTTCATCTTTTTACCAAATACACCGCCATATTATAATTGGGGCAATTTGGATACGGCGCATTGAAGGGCCTAAACCTAATTCCATGTGACATAATATAATTGACAAAATAGTAGGAACTGCCAGGAGCCTTCTCACAATTTATTTTCTATTATCTGCAAAGGTGAAGATTTACAAAAGCCCCATACTCCTGCCCTGTTCCTAATAACAGAGCAGCTATGCGCTACATAGTTGTTAATGAGTGCACCAATTGCTTTCGAACTCAATTTCTTTACAAACCTAAATAAACCTCAAGAGTTTGGTGAAAGCACCTTTTCCTAACTCTATAAGATGGTACCAAGTGCCTCTTTGATCAAATTGGATTCCTAAATAGGAGAAGGTTGGTACATGAAGCAGCTTATCATTATCAATAAAACAGGACTTTAAAAGGAAACAAGTTTTCCCAACCACCATGATATGTGACTTAGCTGTATTTGTCTTTAGGCCCAGATCACTCATTAAATCTTTTTAAAAGTATTTGCAGACCAATACCGTTTCTGGATATCAATACACAATCCTCTGCATAAAGCATAGCTGGGATATTTCTAGAACCCACCCTCGGCATGTCTGCTCTCCCCTGATTAAGATAGCTTTTAGGGTCATTAATGTATAATCAGAACAAAAAGAGGGCTAATACACACACTTGTCTCACTCCACCCCTCAGTAGTGTTCTTTAAAGAGACGATTCTTCAAATCTTTCCTAAATTGGAGCAATGTTGAATCAGTCCTGATGGATACAGGGATATTGTTCCAGATCCTGGCAGCATAGATGGAAAAGGCCAGTAGTTTATTTTTTTAAATTCCTTCACTTCATAGACTGCAGCCTGTTAGTGTCCTGGCTGTGGGTGTGCCAAGAACCATCAGTCATAGTGAGCTTGTTTGCAAGATAAGCGGGGTACTGTATGTGATGACTTTGTAAATGATGCCGCTGGTTTTTAAGTTGGTGTATGCTATCAAGGGAAGCCAATGGAGTTTCTTCAGGGTGAAGGTAATATGATCATATTTCTTCAGGCCCTGGGGGAAATGTGCTGCAGCATGAGGTTCAAGTGTGGAGTCTAAAATGCTGAGTAGGGCATTATCACCACCCAGATGCAAGAGTACAGGGCTTGAGCGGCAGTTCTGAAGTCCCTTTCGGGAAGAAACGGTTTGAATTTCATTGGAAGAGAGAGAAATGGTACCAGGTAGTCTTTGTGTTTTTTTTGCCAATGTGTTCCTTGAGGGAGAGGTTGGTATCCGGGTGAATTCAAGTGCACTGGCATTCAGTGAAAGATGGGGTTTGAAGCTGTCAAACTTCATATCATATAGCAAGGTTTGTACTGTATCTTGTTTGTTGTTCTTGACAAATAATAGGAATTCTGTCTTGGTTGGGTTGAGCTTCAGGTGAGCATTGGACATCCGGGTCTGGGTGGTGTGCAAGCAGTGTTTGAGATGTTGCATGTCTGTGTGTGTATGTCCTTGGGTGTATTGAGTAGTTGTCTGGTGATTCGCTGACATACACCCTTCCTAGTCTTGTTGTGCAAATATACCTTTGCCAACAGACAAGGAGGTTGTTTTTAACATTACAGGCTATGATGGATGAATGACCTACTGACCAGAGATATTGATGATGGAACTGGGGCATTGGTTTTCGGTCCTGACGTTGGCTCAAACATCCCAAGTCACTAATCTCCCTGAGATATCTATACAGAAACAATCACACAACAGTAGTGCAAGACAAATAACCAAAATCACACAACCTGCTGGGATGTGAACGGTATGCTGGACATAAGATGATTCAAAAGAACTGAAGCAGAACCTTATCATAGCATTCCCCAGTTTATACTTGGTATCCTCCATTACTATGACCAATTAACTTTTCCTTATAATTTATCTGCCACTTTTATCTTGTTGCAACTTTACTTCTGTATGCTATTGAGAAGGGGGGGTTAAAAGGGAGCTCGGATAGAGCCCTGATAAGTGTCATGTAGAACACTTCAGTTTATTATAGAACATGGAAAAGCAGTGAAATACATTTTTCAAAAACATGACACGGTTTCTCTAGTTCTGCATGGAAAGTTTTGGAGTGCTCCTTCAAGCGGCGGCTGAGAAAAAGAGGGGGGGGGGGAGTAAAAAAATATGTGCTTCCCATACAATTTCCCATAGGGATTTTGAACACTACTACAGCCGGAACTACTGGACGGAATTACACAAAATTTGGCAGATAGGTAGCTCTTCGCCCAGAAGGAGTCCGTTTTGTGATTTGGTGTAAATCTGTTTGGTAGTTGCTGAGTTATTAAGGGAAGAACTAATTTGTGTATCTAGGGATGCGGACCTTCTGCGGATCCCCCGTGGTTTGCAAATTCACATGCCATCAGCGATGCCGTGATTGGCTGACCACAATCTGACGGGCCGCTATTTGAAGAATTGGGGAATGGTTCCAGGGTTTTAAAATCTTTCTTCAAATATTAAAGTGGTCAGGGAAGAGTTACCCTGACAACATGGGTATGTTAGAGGAGTGTCAGAGGGACATATGTTTGTACAAAATTTAGTTATTTTGTTTTTTTCTCCATTTTGGGAATATGCAGATCCCGTGGGTGGCTAAGCGTGGCCCCGCTATATAAATCCACAATGGATTTGTGAATCTTGACACACTTTTGGAAAAAAACACTTTAAGGCCCACTCAGACACTCACACAGGCACTCTCACACCCATCTACGAACCTAAGTAGGCAGTCACACACCCACTCACAGAGCCATGCAGGCACTCATACCCACTCACAAACCCACAAACGTACTCACACACCCACTCACAACCCCACACCACCACTCAAACACCCGCTCAGACAGTCACACACCCACTCACAGACCCACATAGACACTCAGACACCCACTTACAGACCTACTCACACATTTACACACCCACTCACAGAGTTATGCAGGCACTCTCCTACTCACTCATAGACCGATATAGGCACTCACCTACCCACTCACAGGCCTACACAGACATTGACACACCTGTTCACAGACCCATGCAGGCACTCACAAACCCACTCACATACCCATGTAGGCACTCACACACATACCCTCACACACCCACTCACACACCCACACAGACTTTAACAAACCCACTCATAGACTCACAAAGACACTCACACAAAGATCCACATAGTCACTCACAGACTAACACAAGCACTCACACACCAACTCACAGACCCACACATGAACTCACACATCCTCTCACAGACCTACACAGATACTCATACACCCACTTATAGAGCCACACAGGCACTCCCACACCCACTCACAGACCCACATAGTCGCTCACACATCCACACACAGACCTATGCAGGCATTGACAGACCCATTCACAGATTCATGCAGGCACTCACAAACCCACTCATGTACCCATGTAGTTACTCACACACCCACTCACAGGCCCACATGGTCACTCACCCACCCACTCACAGACCCACAAGGAACTCACACAACCACTCACAGGTCTATGTTGGCACTTTAACACCCACTCAGAGTCCCACACAGGCAATTACACACCTACTCACAGACCAATGCAGCCACTCATAGGCCCACTCACAAACCCATGCAGGCACTCAGACACCCATTCACAGACCCACTCTGGCACTTACACACATACTGACAGATGTACATTGCCACTACCATGCCCACTCACAGACCCACACAGGCAGTCTCTCACCCACTCACAGACCCACACATGCAGTCGCACACCCACTCACAGACCCTGTTAGGCACTCACAGACCCTTTTATAGACCTATGCAGGTACTCACACACCCATGCACACCCCCTACAGAGACCCACTCTCATACCCACATAGGAACTCACACACCCACTTATAGACCCACTCAGACATTCACACACCCACTCATCGAGTCATGCAGACAGTCTCTTACATACTCATATACTATATAGGTACTCACCTACCCACTCACATGATGTACACAGACATTGACACACCTGCTCACAGACTCATGCAGGCACTCACAAACCCACTCATATACCCATGTAGGCACTAACACACATACTCACAGACCCTCACACACCCACTCACAGACCCACACACAGCCGTGGTCCATGCAGGTAACAGCGGTGGGGCTGTGTAAGGGGGGATTCTGAGGGATGATGCAGAGGGAAAATTTGTTATTTATTTAATTTTCCCTCTGCATTGTCTTTCAGAATCTCCCCTTACCCGGACCCACTGCCATTACATGCATGGACCACGGCTGCCCACACAGTCACTCACACCCACTCACAGACCCACCCAGGCACTCACAGTTCTATGCTGGCACTTTATCACCCACTCAGAGTCCCAAACAGGCAGTTACATACCCGCTCACAGACCTATGCAACCACTCATAGAACCACTCACAAACCCATGCAGGCACTCATACATCCATTCACTGACCCACTCTGGCACTTACACACCTACTGACAGATGTACACTGCCACTAACATTCCCACTAACAGACCCACACAGGCAGTCTCACACCCACTCACAGACCCAGGTAGGCACTTACAGCCCCAGTTATAGACCTATGCAGGTACTCACACACCCATTCACTGCCCCATACAGAGACCCACTCACATACCCACATAGGCACGCACGCACCTACTTATAGACCTGTAAAACCACCCATGCACTCAGTCACAAACTCACACATACACTCTCATACACACTGACAGAACCACACAGGCACTCACAGACACACTGACAGAGCCATTCAGGCACTCACACACCTACTCATGAATACATTCTGGCACTGATGTTCTCATACCCCCACACAGGTACTCACAGACCCACTTTCAGACCTATGTAGGTGGTCACATACCCACTCACAAACCCATGCATCCACTCACACATACACACATACCAGCAAAACCACTCACACCCACAGACCCATATAGCCACTCACACACCCACTCACTGCCCCACAAAACTACTCATACACCTACTCATATACCCTCAGACGTACTCACACACCCACTCATACACCCTTACAGCCACTCACACACCCACTCACAGGCCCATACAGCCACTCACACATCCAGTCACTGACCCATACAGCTACTCACATACCCACTCACAGACCCATACAGCTACTCACCCCCCCACTCATAGACCCATGCAGCCACTCACACTCCTATACAACCTCTCACACACCCACTCATAGACCCATACAGCCACTTACACCAGCCAAAAAACCACTCACACACCGACTCACAGACCATTACAGCCACTCATACACCATCTCACTGACCTATGCAGCCACTCCCCAGTATCAAAGGTTGCAGGTTACAGTTGGGAAATAAAATTAAAAACCTTAGAAGTTCACAAAAAACAAAGGTTGCGAGGATGTTGTAATTAGGAAATAACATTAAAAAATCATTGAAATTCACTAAAAAACCCAAAGGTTACAGGGACTTTATAGTTAGGAATTTGCATTTAAATAACCTTAGAAAAACACTAAAAACAACAAAGGTTAGAAGGAAGTATTAATAAGGAATTAGCATTTATAAAGTCTTAGAAATTCACAGAAAAAAACAAAGGTTACAGGGACGTTACAGTTAGGCTCTGGTTTCACTCTTACAAAACCAGTGAAATTCAGTAGTTATAGTTAGCTGAGCTAACTTGAAATCGTGCCCCCCAAAGCACTGCTTATGACCTCACATATTACATCACACATGACATGGTCAATGACATCAGTAATGACATCATCCAGTTTGAGTTTTAAATATATATACCAAGGTGTCTTGGTCAATCAGTGGGTGTATGAGTTCCTGTATGAATGATTCAGTGGGTGCGTGGCTGACTGTATAACTGAGTGATTAGGTGTCTCAGTGAATGTATGGATGTGTGACTGGTTGTGTGAATGTCTGTATATATCTGTCAATTGGTGTCAAAGTGACTGTATAGGTGTATGAGTGGGTATGCAAGTTTTTTTATGGGTAAATGATTGGTTGTCTGAGTACCTCTATGGGTGTCTCATTGTTTGTGTGGGTGGTTGAGGGTGTGTGTGCCTGCCTGTATGGATGAGTGAGTGAGTGAGCCAGTGGATGTATGGGTTACTGAGTGTGTGTACGAGGGGTTGCATGGGTCAGTGAGTGTGTTTATGGCTGTGTGGGTGAGTGAGCAGATGTGTGAGTGGTGTAATGTGAGTAACCAGGGCTGGACTGGCTACCGGGCGTTTTGGTGTGCTGCCAAGCTGGGGGCTGATTTCGTTGACGGGGACCTGCGTGGGCTTAAAACCATTCGTTTTGCTTTGTTTATTTAGGAGCACACATAGGTCCCCATCAACAAAATCAGCCTCGACTGCATTGAAATCAGCCCGCAGCTCAGCAGCACACCAAAGTGCCTGGTAGCCAGTCCGGCCCTGTGAGTAACTAAGTATGTGAAAGGCAGTATAGGTGAGCAATGGGGTATATGAGTGGCTGAATGGGTGAGTGAGTGAATGTGAGTGTGGCTGTATGGTTGAATGTGTGCTTGTGTCAGTGACTGTATAGGTGAATGAATATGTGTTAATGTATGTATTAATCAGTAAGTAGCGTGTGTGTAACTGTATGGGTGTGTAAGGCTGTGTGATTGACTGTATGGATGAGTGATTGGTTGTGTGAGTAGCGTTATGGATGACTGACTCAGTGTGTGAGTGGGTCTATGGGTGTACGAGTGGATATGTCAGGGGCTGTATCAGTGAGTGAGTGGGTATATGAGTGGCTGTATGGATTAGTGAGTGGATTTCTAAGTACTGGTATGGGTCTGTGAATGGGTTTGTGAATGGTTGTGTGGAAGTGAATTTACGAAAGGTTCTATGGGGGTGTGAGTGGGTGTGTTAGTGATTTTGTGGATGATGTCATCAGTGATGTCATTTGAGAATGGACAAAGAAGGAAAAACAATCCACATTCAACATAAAATTACTTGCAAAACTGAATATGTAATGTATGTGATAGAATGTACCTGTGGATCGCAATACATAGGAAGCACAACATGTATGTTGAAAAAAAAATACGCAAACATATTAGAGCAGTTAAAAACAAAGATGTGCATTATACTATAGCCAAACGTTTGATTCAATGTCAGAACAGCGATTGGAGAGCAATGAGATTCTTCAGACTAGACATAGTCCCACAGAATGAACCTGGAGGAGATAGAACAAAAAAACTAAGACAACTCGAATCACGCTACATCATCAGACTCAGAACAAAGACACCTACAGGCCTGAACAATGACGAGAAGCTTTATGCTCATTTATGAAATATCTTATTTGCATGAAAAAGACTCTGTAACATCCTCAAAGAGGGGATACACTGCTATAGATTATTATCAAAGTGTTCATCAAGAAGAATGTATTAACAATAAGCTTGATATATGTATTACACCAGTAAATGATTAATGATTGACATCTAATCAAAATGTTCATCAAGAAGAATGTATTTACATTAAGTTTGATATAGGTACTATGCCAACAACAGAATAATGATCGCCATTATCTATTGCATGGTCATCGAATTGTAGTAACAGAACACACGCGAAAATCATGTGTTGATGAACCCTGAGAACAAATTGTCATTTATGCTAAGCGGGGTACCTCAATATTAGACATGAAAATGGATATGTTTTATAAATAAGACAGCACAGTTTATAAACAATATAACAATATTTGTGAAAGTTAAACAAGGTAACTACAACTCCCATCATGCCTCATAATGGGCAAATGATGGGAGAGGTTTAAAAACATTGTGAAGAAAGACTCACCTACTGTGACAAAGACCCTGTGAGGTCGAAACGCGTTGGTGGAGTAGTTGTTCACAATAAAAGAGGAATTATCAACGATTTATTGAGTGGGGCAGTCCTTTGTAAATCAAATTAATTCTGGGCTCTAAGGTTCAGCCCTACGCCAGCACCCGCAGTGGAGCACGTCAAGTCTGAACCATAATTGAATATATCATACATGTTGGGAAGTAAAAGTTGGGCCAAAGTAAAGGTATGGAGAATTAAATCTGCGGATTGAAAGACATAAATGCTTCATCGCAATAAAACCATACATATCATATTAGTTCAACTGGGAGACATAAACCCAAAGAGTTATACTTGCCAACTGTCTTTCAAAGACTGTATTAAGGTAGGTAAATAGTTGTCATCTTAGCTAACATGGGGAGCCACAGAACTGCCATAACAACAGCTCAGATTAGTATTGTTCACAATTTGCAATGCAAGTAAAGGACTAGTACATATATAATGCTCAGTAAAGTACCATAAGGCAAACATATGGAAAGAATAAAGTCCTCCTCTATAAAGACCTTGTTGTTGATGAACTGTTTGTGATGATGCAATGGCATTTAATGGGAAACCATATGTTTTTGTGATATTTATTTATTTATGATTCCCATGTCACCATATGCCAACACAGGTGATGGAAAAATCTCCAGAATATTTAGAAGAAAATTAACAACCCACTGACGGTCAACGACACAACAGAAGCCCACACATTACAGGTCTGGAACTTCACAATTGCAACAAAATAACTTTCCCTTCTGCTCTCTGAGTCAATTGGCTTACATCCATGCATACACCAGACTCACTAAGGTACAGAAGAGCCACCTTTTCAGAAGCATCACCATATTTGTTCTTAAACAACATCCTGCAAACGTTACTCCCACTTCCCAGCCTGAATGGGATACTAGTGCCTGCTCAATGACACACAACCATCTTCCCCGCACACTTCAAGGACTGTACACCGGATGTATGTCGTTACAACGCACACTTTTACAACGCATGCACTTACAACGCATTTTTTACAACGCAACATCCACTACAACGCATTCCATTACATAGCATGACACTACAACGCATTTTTAAAAACTACCTTTACAGCGCATTCCATTACATCGCATACTACCTTTACAACGCATACCATTACAACGCATAATATTAAATTGCATTTAAGGTACGTATTGGATAGTATAGGGGTAAAAATTACTATTCTAACTCCGGGGGTGCAACAGTAGGGTAAGTGTTGGATTGAGTTGTAATGGTATGCGTTGTAAAGGTAGTATGCGATGTAATGGAATGCGTTGTAAAGGTAGTTTTTAAACATGCGTTGTAGTGTCATGCGATGTAATGGAATGCGTTGTAGTGGATGTTGCGTTGTAAAAATTTCGTTGTAAGTGTAGTGCGTTGTAATAGTTGCGTTGTAAAGGTTGTTCACCCTGTACACCATCTATAAATCATTTTCTCATTTATATACCCACTTCTACTGAGCACCCCTCTAGACGCATCCAACCCGAATAGTGCTCTTCTGCTCTCATTGCTCAATGTGCAGTTTTGTAAATACAGCGTAGTACAATGAGGATACAAGAGCAGAGAACTGTCTTGTATAGAGAGCTACAACCCCCAAAAGCATAGTGGTGCATGCAGCACACCTCAGACAAAAAAAAGAATACAAGGAACAGCCTGAGAAAAAAAATGCATTTTTTTGACCGGCGACTCTCATTACTACAAATTCCCCTTGTTACACTGTTTACTCTATAAAGTAGGTGTACCTCGTGTGGGAGGCATCACAGTGCCCTTTAAAACTGAATGAAATCCTTCTGGACCCCTTCAATGAATGTATGACTGCAAAAAACGAGGAGGTTCCCACCATAATATGTTTCTGTCACACTACCCTAGCAATCCAAGTATCGAGGCAAAAAATGTCTGTGCAGTTGTAAGTACAGGGAAGAGGATGGAAGGGGGAATTTGTGTAATAAAGGTCAATGGTAAGTAATATAAGGCTTGCCTTCTTATCCCCCTCCTCATAACAGTCATCTAAGGATATACCATGGTGGCATGAATCCACTCGCCTGAAAAGGCCACAAAACACACACACCTCATAAGCATCATTATAAAGCTGTATTTCCGATCATAAATATCTTATAATGTACATCTTAATGCATACACATACATACACCACCATAAAATAATGATTTAAAATAGCAAAGCTATCTTCTAGCTAACACCGGGGCTGATAATTAGCAGTAAAGTACCTTTGTATATTAAAACAACAATCTAGTGAAAGCGCATAATCACATATATACATAAAAATAATGAAGCATGACACCACTAGGGTGTGTGAGGGTAATTAAACAAAAAGGAATTGTTTCCTTGCTCACCTCGCGGTGAAGTAACATATCTACCCCCACACTTCATTCTTCACACCGTCCAATCATAGTGCACCTTTTTGACCACTGGATGGTCAGTTAGAGTAATTTAGTCATGGTTTATTGAATTAACTTGGGAGGTATTAATCTGACCCAGAATCCTCTCAACCCTCCAGGCATTGAATTAACCCTTTCATTAGCCTTATTGTGTATACATGAAGCAGAACATTAGCACCAAGCGACAATGCGCCCTGTTATTGGGAAAAACAGGCTAAGGATTTTGACTGGTAAAAGTGTCAGCACTAACCATGCAAGAGTGCTTGAGAACCAATGGAGAAGACAAAACATTGTGTAGCAACTGCTCTCTTGTGGATGGCCCAATCAAGTGAGCTTAGGAAGAGGGCAGCATGCACAGGCTGAATATGTCTGGTAGACAATGGCTTCGGGGGGGACTTTGCTGCTTTTAAAAAGAGTGGGGTGGATCTGGGTAGGAGTTGGGTACTTCAGTTGGATCTTTTGGGAATTCACGTAGAACAGGATCTAAAGGGGCAAGAGTCATGAATGGTTAAGCGCTGTCTCTTGACAAATATCCCTGATCCCTGCCAGAAAAACATTCAGTGTTCAACAGGTGCAGTCGGGTTCCAGTTGTAGAATGCTAGAATAAAATGTGGCGGCAAGTAACCATGGAAACATTGATGAGGTATTTGTTATTTCAGACTATTATTCATGAGCCAAGGATGCTCAGAGTAACTCCCTTAAGGTAATGGTTGTTCCCATTCTGTTGCCTGTTATTACGCCATCTCGTCAGTGTGCTCCTGCATTACAGACCACTGAGGGGCATATTTATGAGCCCCTTGCGCAGCCAAAGATACACTTTTTGGGATGCTCCTGCGGCGAAAATTAAAAATTCATATCTATGCGGCCAAGCAAAGCCACTATGCGTGGCTTTGAATGACCTCATAGACATGGAGCAAGAAAAACCAGCGCAAATCTCTGCCTTGCCTTTCTCTGCACTTGGAAGGCATTCCATGGGCGTTGCAGTGGATTTTGACGCTGGTCCAGATTTAGAAGAGCATGTGATCCTGGGGAAGCACTAAATTCTTATGCCTCCTGAGATGAGGAGTAATGAGGAGAAATATGTTTCTTTCTCCTTGTTTTTTTCCTCTTTCTATATGTGCTACATTCTACACCACACATAGAAAGAGGAAAATACCAATTTGGATTGTTTCTGTGCAGGTAGGTGCCCCTTCCTGCTCAAAAATAATCCTGCTGACAGCACAGACGCCCGTGCACCATGGTGCAAGGGTGTCTACATTGGCACTAGGCTGCTAAAATGGTGCCAGCGCAGGGGGAAAGGATAGGAATACACTGTATTGCATAGATACAGTGCATTCCAGCCCTTCCACTTTGGCATAGAGCAGCGTAATAAGATGATTTGCTGCGCTGCCCTACACTAAATCCCCATAAATGAGGGCTCGAATGTTTCATGATGGACAGTGATTCAACATAATTCAGAAAGCAGTTGAGCCTGCCATGAACAGCTCCACACTGAAAGAAAACCCCAGACTGTTAGGTAACACAACATATATTGCATGAGTTTATTCCAAGGAGTGGACACACCTCCCAGCCTTTTTGGCTTCTTTGGCTTGGGTATTCTGCATTTGTGAGTGCCAGTGTAACAAAACCCTTGTCTCTGGCAGAAAGGAATACCCTGATGCACGTTCTGATTATTTCAGAATACAAGAATTCTGCTGGCAGGGTCATGAACAGGATACAAAAATGACCAGCATATCTACCACTGCTAACCAAATATTGCCTTTGATCTGAGAGAAGGAAAATGACAGAAACCCCAGGAAAACTAGTGCGAGATCTCTAAAGGATTCACAATGAGATCAAGTTATCGGAAACTGAGCACTTCGCAAAAGACTAGAACTGCTGCCAGGAATTAACGACACCACCCAAATCTGATACGCAGTAATGCTTCGCTTCAAAGTTTGCGTCAGGAACAAAGAAGCTATGGGGAACTTTGAATATGGATTGTGGTAGAGGAGGAGGAATAGAATAAGAGTAAAAGAGCAGGGCAGGCAGGCAGGCAGGCGCGGGAGGAGAACAGGATGAGGGGGAGAGAGAGAGAGGTGAACATTGAAGGAGTAGCAGAGCTAGCAGAGTGAAAGGCACACACCACAAGAGGAGGAGGAAAAGGCACACATGCTAAAATGGGAACTTAGCAAGGAAGGGGGTGTATTGAATTTCGGGACACTGGTCCTACACCTTACAAACTAAGATGGTACTGGGAGAGAGGCAAGGTGTACCAAACTGCTAGGATCCACAGGTGGGTTTTGGCCTAAGGCAAGCACTGGGAGCCTAGTGGGCAGGAGGAAAGATGAGACCTTGACCTTCCAACTCCAATTCAAGTGTCTTAACCAATAGGACGCATGATTATGTTTGTCATCTTTCTGTCTTGTTGATCTCCATGCCATCTTCTTAGGTAAGATAATTGATAAGAGAGGATAGTGGAGATGGAAAAATGTAATGGAAGTACACTAGTTGGGTCCACCATCATATAGCAAAGAAGGCAACTCTGACCTCCATAGCCTGCCTTAAAAAGTGAAGCAAATATTCTCAAAGGTAGTCTACATATCTACTCTTTAGAGCCTAAAAGTATTTGTATATGGGTAAAAAGAGGATGCAAGCCTCATAGATCCAAAGAAGATGGAACACACCTTCAGAAGTTTGAAATTTACTTTATGGGAGTGGCTGACTTGGAAAACAAAATATTTTTTGAGCTATCACCACTACTTAGTTTGCTTGTGCTAGAGCTATCGTTACACCCCATCCCCAGGGGCCACTAAACTAATTAAAAGGGTGGTGCACAGCCCCCCAAAGCCATTAATGGTCTTGGGGGAATCCCATCCCCTGGAGCTGGCTCACAAGCTATGTATTGGGAAGACTATCCCCGGGAAACAGCCATGAGTTAGGTCCCATTTGGCAGGAGCATTTTTTTATCTCCCCCCAAGTGGGAGAAAACACAGAGTCTGCTCCCAGTGGTTAGGTGCTTTGAAAATGCTCCCGCCAGCTGGGAGCAGACATTTGATCTGTTTCCCTGCCTGCACTGATGCGGGTAGGGAAACAGATTAAAATATTGCTCCCCCTTGCAGGGAGCATCATAAGTGGCTGCTCCCTGCAAGCGGGGGCACTTCCGGCTTCCGCTGCATGTGGCCAGCCGGCTGGGGTTGCAGGCACCCTAGAACTCCAACACAACCCCCAACGAATGTATGGTGGGTGCCCTGAGTGGGCACCAGGACACTCACCGTTAATAATGCAGGTCTCTGGGGATATGGTCCCCGGGTCCAGAAAAGGCTCAGGAGGGGAACTGCGCAATCCCCCTTCTCCTTTATTTTAAGTAGTGGCTCTTGGGGATGGAGTCTCGGGGCCTACCAAGGCACTGGGAGGGTGGCCACGTGGCCACCTCCATTTAATAACAAATGCCTGAAGGATATGGTCCTCAGGACCTAAGGAGATTCAGGGGGGGGGGGTACTTGGCCTCTCTCCCCTTCAAAATGCATAGAGCCTGAGAAATGGGGACCCCAGGGCCTAACGAGGCTCAAGGAGAGGGCAACATGGCCCCTCTCTCCTTAAAAGAAGGTCCTTGGGATATGGGATCCCCAGAGCCTAATAAGGCTTGGGAATGGGGGGCTCTTGCCAACAATGTAGGGCCCAGAGGAATGAGGTCCCCAGGGACTATTAAGGCTTGGAGAGGGGGCCACTTGGCCACCTCCCCTTGAAAAAAAAGAGCCTAGGGGATGGGTTCTCCAGGGCCTAAGAAGGCTCAGGGGAGGGGGACACTTGGCCCCTCCTCCCCTTTAAAAAACATAAGGCCCTGCCTAATGGGCTTAAAGAGGCTCGGTGAGGGGGGGCACTTGGCCCCCTCCCCAATAAGAAAACTAAATGCCCTGTGGGGAGTTTGCTGTAGTAATTGTCATTGTAAGACAATCCTTCCTAGTAACTCAAGGCTGCTCACAATATTTAGTATCTATTATGTAGAATCTATGCCCTGTTTGAAACTTCTTCTGCAGAACCACAAAACGTGTGACAGTTGTCAACTGTCATCTGCTCGCTGCATTACTCTTTAATACAAAGAGTTATAACATGTTCATTACCACTACACACCTAAGATGTATTAGCAACACGTGGGTTTTGTAAACACTTACACCCATTAACTGGACAGAGGTAATACACCATATGTTAGATAAGTAATATGTAAGCTACCCACCACTATGTAAACTATAAAACAAATTAGAACACTCATTGAATGATGTAATCAGTGAGGTCATTAATGATGTCATTTGAGATGTCATAAACGATGTCATAGAACATGTGAAGAGTGATGTAATATATGAGGTCATAAGCAGTGCATGGCAGGGTGCAAGTTATAGCTAGCACTGCTGACTATAACTGGTGATTTTTTGTTTTTTGTTTTAGTTCAAAAGGTTAATGTTGTTACGGACATGTTCACCTAACTATCATGTTACTTTAACCTGTGGTTTTTTCCAGTGAATTTCTAAGGTTTGTTTTTAGACAAAAACAGATCTTTATATTACATCTAACTATAAAGTTACTTTAACCTTTTACCTCCATTACCCTTGTGTTTTTAAAGAGGAGTGGGGTCAAGTGCCCCCCCTACCTGAAGCTAATTAGGCCCTGGGGACCCCCGTATCCTGGGGCTGTTATTTTTATGGTGGGGGGTCATGCAGTCCCTGAGCCTATTCTGGCCTCGGGGACTCCATCTCCTGGGTGTACATTTAGTATAGGTGGGTGCCCTAGTGCCTACTCGGGGCATGTACAATACTCAACATTGGGGACTGCAGGGGGGTCTCAGGGCCCCTGCAGCCCCAGCCAGCTCCCCACCTGCTGTGAGAGCTGCCATTGCTCCTGCTATTTATGCTTCTCTCTTTGGGGGAACACTCTATTGACCTGTTTCCCAGTCCTCATCAGTGTGGGCAAGGAAACAGATCACAAGTGTGTTTGCTCCCGTTTTGAAAATGCTTCCACCATGCAGAAGCACACACAAGTTTCCCTGCCCATGCTGATGCAGGCAGGGAAACTGCTGTGTCCCGAGGGTGGGCTCCCCGGCACACAGCAAGTAAACCGGAACCAGGGGATGGGGTCCCCAGGGCCATAGAAGGCTAATTGAGGGGGGAAGCGGGGCCTGTGGCCTCCTCCCCTTAGTTATTTAAATCTGCCAAGTGGGATAGGATTCCCCTAGGTCTTTGAAGGCTCAGGGAGAGGGGCTGCATGACCGCCCTTCTAGGGGTGGGTTTCTCTGGGCTTATAATGGCTTGAGGAGGTGGCTGTGCTCCCCTTCCTCTTATGTACATAATGCTGACCCAGGAATCCATGCTGTTGTCTTTTTTACGATCCCACGCAAGTTCCTCGGGATAGCGGCTGAAATTGCCAAGGGGAGTCCATCTGGGTCCCGTCCATGGGGCCTAGGGCAGCAGAGTATCCCTACCCTGGCCCCAATATATCACTTTAAAAAAACTTTAGTACAGGTAATTAAGCCCCTGAGTTCTGTAATGGCTGCCAGTAATATTTGTTCTGATGTTGCTGGTAGCCATTCAGAGCTCCAGCTCCCATAGGAGCAAATTGACCCAAGAGAAATAAAGCTAACTGGGCCAATGAGAATGCTCTATTTTTATATTGCCGCTCTTGCAAGAGTCTCTTGAGTCTCTGGAGTTTTTCGCAAACCCAACCCCCCAGATATACAAACATCTTTTACCCTTAATTTCTAAAAGACTACTGAAAGGATTCACACCAAATCACATAAGATCTAGCTTCCTGACAAATTGGTGTAATTCCACTAAGCAGTTTTTTCTGTAGCCCTACCTAAAGAAATCTATGGAAAATGCATGGGTATTTTGCATTTTGGGACCCCCTTTTTTCTCAGACCCCACCTGACAGTTCACCCCGAGACTTTCCATGCACAAACTAGGCAACAGAGAGCACTTTAAAAAAAAGTTCAGTGGAGATTCATCTAACTGTTCCAAAATTATTAGCAACACAAAATACGCACTTCTTATGAGAATGCTGACCCAACTATAACTACTCAGTGGAGACTGACTCTGGGGTATAGAGCACCCTACAACACCATCAACCCTCTAAGATCTGATCAACTCAAATGTCTGTTTTTCTAGCAAAGCTTTTAAGCATGGGATTAGCACAGTGCCATCCACGCCGAAGTAGAAAGGATGCTACCTTGTGTCTGGACAAAGCTAAACCTCTCTCAAGAGCTGTAATAACAGAGAAACATGTGTCAGCGGTTGCTTGTATGTAGTCCAGGTTGGCTTGGATGGTATTTTACCAATCCGAAGATGTAATACTGTGCCTGGAGTGGTTAAAGGCTTTTTTCATTATGTCATAATGTGCACTTTTGGTTTTATAATAGTATGTTAATCTCAAAGAACTCTCTTTATGAAGCCTTTAGATACTTTCCAAGGCTATTCCTGTGAGCACACAGTATTGCATTAATTCAAGAGACGTTTAATTCATGTAACTAATTTGTTCTGAAACCTCTGGATGACATTAGGTCAGAAAGAGTGAATCAGTACTCATGCAGTGGGACAGTGTTAGGGTGATAGGGTTATATGACGTTTTAACATGTTGCCAATGCAGTTTCTGTAATGTTTTATGGTAAAATGTACTATTTTGGGGGGGGCAGAACATTTTGGGTCTCGACTACCATTGCTGCCCGAATCTGTCAACTTACTTCACTTTTGGGTCTTTGTCAATTTTGCAGAATTTACTTATGCAACATTTATTTTGAACTTTTAAATCCTTCTTGTCAATTGATTTCTATTTTCCTTAGCTGAAGTATTGTCAGGGCTGCTATTTTTTTTATTTCTGTTTTGTACTTTAATAGGCTTTTCTGTTTTCCCAGTTTTCTGATCTCAAACGCACTTTTTGAGTTTATTCCTACTTATCAATTGTATTTTGAAATTCTCTATTGAATTTTGTCATATTGCGTCATCTATTTTTTGGACCAAAATTGGCTCAGTCACCAGTGTCAAATGTGGAATATTGCAATACGGCCCTAAATGCACAGTACTGACTGATATAGTTGGGAGACATCAGAAAGGGCTAAACGTTATTCCTCCCCTCAACACCTACCTCCCCTCTTTTGTATGAACTTTTTTCATACAAATGCCGCTTTTGCATGCTTAAAACCCCTAGGCCTGGCACGCTCTGTTATTGCTGAATTGTTCCATTTCTAGAAGTGGCAGCTGTGCAGCGGGCGGGGACGGTGCCAGCCCCTGGCGGTGTGCCCTGCTCTGTCAGTACAGTTTGGACTAGAGGACAGGGCCCAGCTGTCCTTCCTTTGGCTCTCCAGACTATAGTGTATCTCTGGGACTGAAAGTCGTGGATCGACTGCAATTATGAAAACTGATTCCAAAATTACAAGAAAAACTCAGTGGTAATTATCCACGGCAAGTTTGCATTTTGTCAGTGGAGAGAACATGGACACTATTGGTATCATAAACAAAAAGAAGAAAATTAAAAGACTTCTATAGTGGAATCCTTGGGGGGGGGGAGAAAGTGGTGGAATCGTAATGCACATAAGCATTGACAAGGTCAATAGGTATGGCTTTTTAGACAACTTAGAGTTCTTCTTCATTGATAGGTGACGTTGAGTGTCTTTTGCAGATGTGAGTGAATGAATGTTTGGGTGAGTGAGTGAATGGATGGGCAAAAGACCTGATAAGTGAGTGACCTGGTGCATGCTTGAATAAATGGAGGAGTGAGTGGACAGATGACTTGTACAGCAGCCGTAGATGGTATGAGCAGCTGTTTGCTGCCAACGGGACCGTGGCCACCCACAGAACCATGTGCATGCCCATCCACACACTCATCGTCTTTTTTAGCCAATCATTCAGCCATTCATTTATTCAACCATCCACCCATAAACTCACACAGCCATACATGCGTCTGTGTGCTCATCCATTCATCCAGCAAACCATAAATGTATTCCCCTACATGTGTATCCGTGTATCGACACACTCAACACACAAGAGCCAAAACACCCAAATGTTCTATCCACCCATGTGGTAATACACTTAGCCATGCTTTTATACATGCAATCACCTACACACTGGTTCACTATCTTTTGACTCATTCTTGCAATTATTCATACACCGAATAGCCCAGGACGGGGAACTCCATTCCGCTTGCGGAGTTTGCAGAGTTTTACACACTCCGCAGAGCACGCGGAGTTCCAAAAAACTCTGTTTCGTGGAGCAGAGTTTTTTCCTCGCTTGCGATCCCCCAACATCAAGTTGGTGAGGGCGAGTGAGGAAAATCCACCACTCGGCGAGATTTTTGCTCACTTGTGCTACACAATGCCACGTTGGCGATCGCGAGCAAGAAAAATCCACCTCCAGACGAGATTTCTCAATGCGGGTGGTCGTATTTCTCAATGTGGGCAGTCGTGGTTGGTTGCAGGTTCTCACGACTGCTCATGTTGAGAAACATTTTGTTTGCATTGAGAAAGTTGCAGCTTGAGTAGAGAATCTACTCAAGCGTCAGAAAAGTAGCAGCTCCCTCTTGTGCTGCACATGATGCTGTTCACAGTGATTTTCCAGCGCAGGACCAACACCCGGCGCTGAAAATCAACACGAACAGTCATTACAGTAGGTATGACACACGCTGCGGCAACCGACTGAGAAACACGCGCAGCCGGTTATTTTAAAATTGCTGATTGTTCTGGAGCGTATTGTGCACTTTGATTTTTAAAATTAAAACTGTTTGATAACTTTTAAACTTTGATAATTTGCACAATTGTAATCTGACCTGATTCGGGGTAAAGGAAGGAGGCGGGGGCAAATCTCCGGTCCACCGCGGGTGTGCTCTCGAGCGGCCGTTTGAGTGGAGAGAGGCTGCCGAGTAGGGGAAGTGGCAACCTGATTTTGGCGGCCATTTTAAGAGGTTAGCATTCTAGTTGCTCACTCTGGGAGCATAAATCCAGGCTCTGCTCGGACGCGCAGCGGATGTGCGCAGCGGGCGCGCCAAAGGCGTGCCTAAGGCAAGCCCATCTGCGCCCGTCCGCGCCTGGACGCTGCCAGGAAACTCTGCCCACTGTAACAGGTAGAAATTACGGTTTTAAAGTACTCTAAAGAAAGGCTGCTTTACTTAAGGGACAACACTATGAGCAGGTGTTGTAAGAGAGAACTTTCAGGGGGAATTGGAATGCTAGACGAGAGATGTGGCCATTGTGGGTGGTCGGTCAAACAACGTAAGCAAAAAGCTGATCCACTCTACTCCCAGACCCAAGGCAAGCCAGGTAACAAACCCAATAAAGTCTTAAGTTCTGGGAATAACTCCCAGCGGAAAGCAGACCAGGAGCCCTTTCAGGCCCTGTATATCAATGCGAGATCCATCCCTAAGCATTTTGCGGAATTACGGGATTTATTAGAGGATCTGAAGCCAGATATATGTCTCATATCAGAGACCTGGTTGCAGAGTCACACTACACCAGTGCTAGCCCTTGCGTTCCCTGAGGAATACACCATTACACGACTAGACAGGGTGAACAAAAGGGGGGTCCTGGCTATAGCCTAACGAGCCCCCCATCACATCAAAGTACTGGACACAGTGTTGACCGACGGTATGGAACTGATGGTGTTTCGGTTACACTCACGGGAAGGTGCGAGTGCGAGGGGGGCGGTAGAGTATCACCCTCCAGGAGAAATTAATAAAGCTTTCTGCACCTCACTACTGGAGTCCCTCGCACCATGCATTCTACAATCGGAACTCTTATTTCTGGTTGGGGACTTTAACCATCACTTAGACGACCTCGCAAACACAGACACAAAATGCTTCGTATCGGCCATGGAGTTATTAGGGCTCTCACAAATGATCCATGAAACTACCCACATAGCAGAGCATACCCTGGACAATATTTTTGCTAACATAGGCCTATCAGCAGATCCCCCACGGGCACTGACCTGGACTGATCATTTTGCACTCAAGTTCACCGCTGATGTGATAGGCAGAGGCAGCAAGCCCCAATGCAGAGTGATTCCTCGGAGAGCGTGGAGTAAAGTCACCCTGGGGTCGTTCAGTCAAGCTTTTAGACCCCCCCTCCTTTGATAAAGAAGAGGCAAGTGACAAGACCTTAGATAAATGGGAGGCCTCTATTGATCACACTCTAAACATTATTGCGCCATTTAGAGCAATACGGACGCGGGATAGGGTCAGCTCAGCCCCCTGGTACTCCGAGACTCTTAAAAAGAAAAAGGCCCACTGTAGAGGCAGAGAAAGAAAATGGAGGAAAACCAAGCGGCCAGAGGATAAACAGGCCTTTTCAGCGTCACATAGAGTTTACTTTAAAAACTGTAATACAGCAAGAAGAGACCATCTAGGGTCGCGAATACGGGAGCAAAGAACTCCTCCAAGGAGCTTTTTAAAATACTCAAGGAGTTCAAAAACCCTAAAGTAAATACACCATCCATCACCCCGACCCAAACTCTATGTAATGATTTAGCAAATCATTTCAAGGACAAGATTGACAAGATATACCGTTCCCTGGCAGTAGGAAAAGTTTCTAATGGGATACCCCCTTCTGGGAGAGACCCCTCACTACCCAGACTAGACTCCTTCACATTCTTTACCATAGAGCAAGGGGAAACCTTGCTGGCGCAAACTAAATCCGGTGCACCCACAGACCCGGTGATGCCATTTATAAGGGCTGAGATAGCCCCAATCCTAGCTCCCTCACTAACCGAGGTCTGCAACATTTCCTTGGCCACAGCTACCTTCTCAAGGAACTGGAAAAAGACGCATATAAAACCTCTGCTTAAAAAGGCGCTGGCAGACCCGACAGAGTTGCAAAATTATAGACCAATCTCCCTCTTTCCAAGTAACTTGAAGGTCATGGAGACACTGGTAAATAAGCAACTGATGGGATATCTAGAACAGCATAGTCTACTCGACCCCTCGCAATCAAGATTCCGTGCAGCCCACAGCACAGAGTCGGCATTGATGGAGGTCGCTGACACCATCAGGATGTCACTGGACAGAGGGACCCCCACTATGCTGGTGTACTGGATCTATCAGCTGCCTTCGACACCATCTCCCACCGTGTCATGTTGGACAGGTTGCTGGAGATTGGTGTCGGAGGACGAGCCTGGTCATGGCTGCAGAGCTTCCTTAACAACAGAACTCAATGTGTCCAATTAGGCACATTTGTCTCCCGGACCACGGCAGTAAACAAGGGGGTCCCGCAGGGCTCAGTCTTAAGTCCCACCTTATTCAACATCTATGTGGCTCCGCTGGCCACAATCATTAGATCCTGTGGCTTTGAGACAATCTTGTATGCGGATGAAACGCAGTTGATAGTCCCCATCGAGATGGACCCAGCGAAGACGAGAGCTAAGTTTAAGGCCTGTATGTTGCAAATCGCCACCTGGATGAGCGAGAATTTCTTGCAGTTAAACTCCAATAAAACGGAGATCCTCCTGTTCGGAAAGGCCATGAAGATATGGTCCTCGGACTGGTGGCAATCGGAACTGGGGGAGGCACCTAACCCAATGATACAGGCACGGAACCTGGGTATCTGATCGACAACAAGCTCTCGCTGGAGGAGCATGTGAAATCTGTATCAGAAACCTACTTTGGTATCATCCAGATGTTGAGGAAAATCTTCCCATGGATCCCTGTGAAGGAAAAAAAGACCTTAGTACAGGCTTTACTAGTCAGTAGACTAGATTATAGCAATGCGCTTCTAGTAGGAATCAGGGAGGACCTTGCAGCGAGACTACAAGTAGTGCAAAATACAGCGGCACAACTGGTCCTTAATAAACCAAGACGTACCCCCTCCCGCCCTCTTTTGCAACAGCTGCACTGGCTGCCTGTGAGGAAGAGAGCAGTGTTTAAGCTACTGGTGATGGTGTTCAGAGCACGGCAGGGGACAGGCCCGCTATATTTAAGGACGAAAATAATAGCCTATACACCTGCTCGCTCACTAAGATCTAGCAACCGGAATCTGCTTCTCCCATGTAAAATCCAGAAAATCAAAACGTGAGGATGCGCATTTTTGCATCTAGCCCCTCTCCACTGGAATCGGTTGCCGGATGAGCTGTGTGCCTGCCCCAGTCTGGAACAATTCAAGAAGCTCTTAAAAACTTGGCTTTTCTAAAGCCGTAATCCCTGTTTTAGCCGCTAGCACTGTTCCGCCAAAAGCGCCGAGAGATCGCTTCTGGGATGATTCGTTGCGCGATACAAGTCCTAATAATAATAATAAATGATAAATAATAATAAATAATTACCAAGCGCACTCCACCACTTATGTGAACTCGCATAGCGCAGCAGATTTTTAGGTCACTTCGCAGGGATCCGCATAGCGGAACTCCTTGAACTCCGCCCAGGCTTAACACCAATCTGAGCATACACACAAACAAATCTTTCATTGTTACGGGATATTAACTCAGCAACTCTACAGGTTTGTGCATGAGCTGCAGGCTGAATACTGAATGCACTGTTGTGTGCAGTTAGTGAGCAGGGTCCAAACTGGGACACATAATAGGCCCGGGCATCAAAATAAAAGTGGCCCCAATATTGAATTCTATTGCTAAAAAGGGGCCCATGTTTGCAAATTAGGCCAGCTTCCAACTTTTAAAGATATGCTGTATAGGTGATTTGCAAGGTATGGGAGTCTGTATTCATTTGAGCTTGCTGACGGAAATGTTTGTGGTACTTTCAGGGAAATCAACAGTAAAAACTTGCCCACCAGACCATAAAACAGGCCCACAAACAGCCAAAGAATCTTGTTCCACACACTGACCTGTCAAACCATCCTATCGGGCACTGCCTGATTGCCCTATAGATAAGTCCGACCTTGTTACTGAGTTAGTGTAGATCAGGTAAGCCTGCTGTATTAAGGAATGAGGAGGGAATCGTGAGGATCACAGTAGAAACAACAGGAGGACACAGCATGGGACATGTTCAATGGGCTAGAAATGGGGGCACAAGGGAGAAGGAAATAAGTGGCACCACGGAAGTACAAGACCGGGCACGGAGAGGGTAACACATGGCACGGAGTCAATGGGAACTGTATTATTAGGTTATACCACTCTTATCTTTGTTAAATTGTATGTCAAAAGAAGTAACTCAGCCTACTAGTCTTTATACACATTGCAGAAGTTTATCTCTATCTTTTGTAATGTTACTCCCTTTGGAAAATTGTACAGCGGTAAATCACGTAATGGAACACGTTTATGAAAGTAATCAGTAATATTCCAAGACTGATGCTGACTCCTGAGAACTATTAAGGTATTAGTACAGCGTGTGGAACTATATAAACTATTTGGTTAATGTTGACGAATATCTTGGTATATTTCTCATGATTGGCCATTAGGCTGTGTTATAGATTATAGATCATCAAATGTAGTCGTGAGAAGAAAATTAGAATAAATTGACACTTTGTTTTTCACAGCCAAGTTTGTGTTCTTTGCATTCTATCAACTTTTCTAATTTAAAGTTCCCATATATTTCTGAATTCGTTTTTGTAGGAAATTGGCTTAGTGGTTGAGGGGGGGTGAAACCCTACTCAAGCAGTCACCACAATCTCTGTAAGGGTGAGACAGTAGCAAACCCAAAATTAACTTGCACTCAACCCACTGGTAGCTTGGCACAAAAGCAGTTCGGCTTAACTTAGAGGCAATGTGTAAAGTATTTATGCAGCACTTCAAACAGTAATAAAGTAAAAACACACAAAAGATAAATTCCACACCAACTTAGACAAATAGAGTGAAATGTTATAAACTACATGAGACCAAATTGACAAAAGAGTGCTTAGAAGCACAAAGCGCCAAGAGTGGTTATCTGGTCGCGCAGGTGCGACACAAAGTCACAACTTCAGGCCAACCTTGATGGAGCGTGGGCTAGATACAGGGACCAAGTTAGACTCGGTGAATAAATCCTGGTAGTGGCGCGTTGCGAAATCTTGCATTGAAGATGCGTAACGCACGCCAGTTCGGAGGAGTGGCGAGGCAGTGATGCGAAGCTCCGCATCATTGTTGAACTTACCATTGATGAGGGGCTTGCAATGTGAAGTCCTGCATCAAAGAAGTGTCACGCACTGCATTTCCGAAGAAGCTGCGATATGCAATGTGGAGTTCTGCGCTGTCATCAAGGAAGGGGTTTGTGATGTGAAGCCCTGCATTGAGAATGCATCACACAACAGTTATAAGGGGACTGTTGGCTGCAATGTGAGGCTTAGCATTGGGGATGTGGCTGCAGCTGTAATGAAGCAGGGTTGCAAGGAGATGCGTTGTGCTGTGTCAGTTACGACCACAGCTGAACTGGCACATCACCTTTAGGCCCACTTCTAAATGTCCAGGACTGGGGTGGCACCACTTGGGGGTAAGACTCACAGCAGACAGAGTCCAGGTGCAGGGCACAAGATGGTAGGAGATTTTTCTGTCCCTGAGGCTCTAATCAGGAGGCTGGCCAATTAGCCCTTGGAGTCACTTAGGGGGTCCTGGCTTCAAGATGCAGGTCCAATCCTTTCTCTCAGGCAGCAGGGCAACAGAGTAACAGTCCTTCTTACAGAGCAGCACAGCAGTCGTTCTGAGTTTTTCACAGGTCCAGTGGTTTACCGAAGAGTTGGGTCCGATATGCACGTGTGGTAGATGATCGCTCCTACCCCTCATCAAGTCAAAGATGGCGGCCCATCCTGCCAACACCTATTTCCCTCTGTCTCACTGTCTGGGAGCAACACACAAAGACCAACTGCCAACTATGCCTAGTCATGTGATCCAGGATGCAGGCAGCAGGCATCAAATGATTAAGACAAGGAAATGACGAATTATTAAAGGTGGTATTTCCAGAATTGTGACTTAAAATCCAACTTTACCATTAAAGAGGTTTTAAATTACAATCCTATAGACACCACACTCAACATTTCAACTTGCTCTCAATTGAACGTTACCACTTATTAAATGTAATAAGGTAGCCCTATGTTATCCTATGGGAGATGTAGGCCTTGCAGTAGTGAAAAACGAATTTAAGAGAATATCACTACTACGACATCTAGAAGTTAAAAGTGCATTTCCAACTTTTTAAATACACTGCACCCTGCCCTATGGGCTATTTAGGACCGACTCCAGGGCTGACTTATGTGCATTAAAAAGGAACGTTTGGGCCTGGCAAAAGGTTTATTTACAAAACAAGCTGGTGCATCATTACGTTCCAGTCCCAAGCTGCACAGCCATACTGACGTAGGTTGCTCAGGTAACAAACCAAACTTCCAATTTTCTTCCTTGTAAACCAAATCAGATTAATTCCAAGATTCAAATGTTACAGACATGCCTATCCAGGCTATATCCTGCCGAACGACGGAAATGACAATACATCCTGGTTCACCATATAAATATTGACCCAATACATTTCGGGTTTGCTTTGCCAGGTTAAGTTGGCAGTTTAATACTGCACACACAGGCTGCAATGGGAAGCCTGAGACATATTTCAAAGGCTACTTGAGAGGGTGGCACAATCAGTGCTGCAGGCCCACAATTAGCATTTCGTTTATTTACAGCTCTGGGTACAGGTAGTACCAGTTTACTAGGGGCATACAAGTAAATTAAATGTGCCAACTAGATGTGAGCCAAATTCATCATGTTTTATTGAGACAACACAAGCACTTTAGCACTGGTTAGCAGAGGTAAGGTGCACACAGTGATAAAAGTCAACAAAAAAGTGTTCAGAAAACAGGAGGTGAAGGCAATACGTTTGGGGATGACACTGCAGAGAGGGCCAAGTCCAACTGTTTTGAAATGTTGTTTACCGTGTAAGGGAGTCTAGGAAACTAGATGGTCCTTAACCCCTTCCCCACTCATGACGGAACCACTCCGTCATGAGCCACGGTCGCCGTGTGCTCATGACGGAGTGGTTCCGTCATGCTGCGGCCATTGGCGGCCGCGCCGCCCACGCGGCGCTAATTCCCCGCCTGTGCGGGCGATTAGCGCAGTGGGCGGAGTCATGACGGAACCACTCCGTCATGAGCACAGCTCAACCGCGGCTCATGACGGAGTGGTTCCGTCATGAGCACCGCGCCACCGCGCTGCCCCCAAACCCCCCCAGCGCTGCGGCGGAATTCCCGCCGCAGCGAAAGGATTAAGAAGATCAGAGTCTTTAACTATGATTTGATTTATGAATGCTGCTCACACCAAATCAGAATACTATTCTTTGTGATTGCATCAGCAAGTTAAGCATGACATTTGCATACATTACTTGTGGAGGGTTGACGTCAGACCATGCTCAGTTGGCATCTGCACAGCCATTGTGAATGAGGACTTTCTCTCCACCCCGAAACTAGTTTGTAGTCAGCTCTTTGATGGAATAACCTTAGAATACATCCCTGAATTCTGACGGAAATGAGTTCTCAGTTTCAAAGTGATGTGGCAGTTTCATTTTCCTAATTTCATATTCCACTACTGCTGTGGTTTATTACACGAAGCATTCACCTCTGCAAGGAACTATAAACATGTACTAATGAAAAAGTTTGAGAGCTGAAAGGAGTAAATTATTTTATGCAGTTAGTTTCCTGCTTTTCACCCAGAAAAAAGCTAATTTGCTGCTCAAAATATGTTACTGAACTCCAGTAATTTCCAGTAAGGAATACATATAATTGCCCTGAAATTAGAAAAATTACAATAAGTGAATATTTTACTACCGTGGTTGTATGTTTGGTGTATAAAATGAATCCTGATAAAGCACAAACTATACAAACTGCAACATCAATCACCTACAGAGGTGAATGACGTGCTGTGGCCTTCCCTCTGCATCACACAAAATAAATGTTTGAGCATTTCATTTCCAGTGTACTGACAGAATCATATTGCCTCCTAAGGTGTGTGTCCATATGATGACTCTTTCTTGATCTCTGAAGTTGTAGGAACAACCTACAAATATTAAAGGTCGGACTGCATGCGTTTATCCTGAGCATAACCCTGAATTCAGGGTCTGCAAGTGAAAACTAGGCCTCCAAAGCCCTCTGCATATCCTCTGCTGCAGTCAAAGCCTGGCTCATGGGAGATGCGACTCAAATAATGCAACCACAATAAAGAGTAGTGTTCTCTGGGTGATTGCTTGAAAATAATGACATTCTAATAAACTGAAGAGCAGTAAAATTCTGAAAGAATGGCGTTAGTTAGGTGTTTCCAGATTTAACCATTTAAAAGTTATAGGCAATAAAAACTTCTGAACAAGATTCAATTCAAAGGTTTGTGACCCATTTCTGTACATTTACGGGGTTTGGTTCTACAGAGCATATCAGTTCTCAAGGTGCACGTTATGGTTTTGGAAATATGTATTGTGGGGCTCGTGCAGGATAGTGACTAAGGTCAGGTGTGGCTGTCGTGTTCAGGATAGTGACAGACGGGCTCGTGCGCAGATAGGCTCGTACCCAGTGACGGGCGTCCCCCTAGTGACAGCAGTGCCCCTATGTAGGTCTGATGGCACAGAATCCGCTGCAATCCCTCAGATCAGCTCGTGCTGACGCCAGTGTGACAGACGGCTTCTGCCCAGTGCCCCGCTGCAGAGGGCACGTGCGAGACAGATGCAACACTCCGCTCTCTTTGAGTGCCAAGAGGCTCGCGAAGTGCATGAGTCAGAGGTCACAGGTGGCCCCTGGAGGCCGGATGCCGCGTGATCCCTTCTTACAGTGTTGTGTCACACACTGGAGCTGCCAGGGATTACCGGAGATGGCGGGGATTAAGAGATGCTCGGATTACTCTTGAACGGCCGCTGCAGGGCCGTAGACTGGGGAAAGGGCACGAAAAGTGCAAAACCGTGACCTGTGCACTGGCGGTGTCTGTGACAAGGTCATGTCTATCTATGCCCCGTGGACGCAGGTCCTGCAGTTTAACAAGGTGCGGCCTGGACTCCACGTCACCCAGGACGCAATCTTCATCGCGTGGCGTTACTAGTGCAACTCAACGTTTTCACGTGCGTTAGTTCATTCCCAGAATGCATTAGAATGTTAAACGAAAACCGAGAACTAGAACACTACGGGGCATATCAGCAACAACCGGCGATAATTATCGCCAAGTGCACTTAGTGCTAGGATAATTATCGCCGGCTAACGTGGAATTTTATCGCTGAGATAGCGTGCTATTAGCAACGCTTATCTCAAAAGCGATAAAAATCCTCACGCTAACTGCCTAACGTGAGATTATCGCTGGAAACCCAGCGATAATCTCACGCAATGTGGCATTAGCTTATTGATAGGGACCCACAAACTTAGCCATGATATCCACCTTCCGTAGGATATTATGGCTAAGTCAGTCCTGAAGCAGGCGTAAGGAAAGTAGCGATAACAGGGGTTATCGCTACTTTTCTTGCCGCTATGCTTCATAGTGTGGGTCTTGATGATAGGAGAACATTCCTACGCTAACGCAAGTTTTCACGCGTTAGCGTGAGCTTGCTAATTAGGCAAAAAAGTTATCGCAGCTTTTCAGCCGAAAACGGCCGCAAAAGCGGCGATAATTCTATCGCCTCGCCTTGCTGATATGCCCCTACATTCGTTAAGACTTGAGCCACTTGGTAACCTTGTATTGCAAGGGACCAGTATTTATCGGGATGCCCTAATCTGGCAGGGGAGCACGTCTGAATAACCCGCCTGATGCTGAATTCTGTACTGTTGCGCCTCTTCGATGTTAGCAGTACACTCTAGGGACAGGCGTCTCTCGGAGAGCTTCAACTCACCCCCTAGAGCGGGGCTGGGCATGAAGCCTCGAGCTGGCGGAAGCTGAAGAGCTTTTTCCGAGCTGATCTCGGCCACTTTCTAGTCAGGGAAGGCCAGCAATCGCTAACGTCAAAGATTTCAGTTTTTGTCCCGTACGCTCATTTTTCTCTTTCAATTAGGGTATATTTCATGCCCGCAAATAAATGTGTAAAAAAAGAAATATATAATAAACACATATGTGCTATAGACTAATAGAACTGTCTTAAGGCTGTGATTTTTTCATTATAATATCATAATACAGTTAAATTTTCCGTTACTTCAGTGCTTTAAATAGTAAGGAGTACTGGCACTTTTTTATTTTGAGAGGCTGAGTACCGGCACTTCTCAAGAGAAATGTTATATTTTTAACTGGAGAGTACTTGCGCTTCTCAGAAACAAGCAGGTACTCTGGTACACAGTACCTGCACTTCTATTTTTCCATTTCAAGCATGGAGTATCTTCCATTGGATAACCTGGAACAGGGAACAGGGCTGTAAGTGGGATGAAAAAACTGTGTGGGGGTAGGGAGTCTCTCAGAGGGGCGTGGCTGATGTAACCAAGGGCGTGGCTTAAAAACAGGTAAACTAAAAATCTGTGTTTAGCATTGTGTGCCTCCCGACTGGTATTTTGCTGCTTTTTTCATTCTTTACATCCAGATATATAATACAACAAGTAACATTACCCCTACGGCAAGACAGAACTATTGGCTTTGCCTGTGGTTGTTAGCTGCATAAGATAAATATGCAACAACAATGGCTTCCTTTGTATAAAATAGTGAAAATGCTCTAGCTCTGAAATGATGAGATTGTGCAAGAACTATAACGGGTCTCTTTGAAGTTACATCAAAGGCTGTGATGGGTGGTACTACTGCTGAGATAAGATGTATTTTCCATACTGAAAGTGAGGGCCCGATAGGGACCCATCTCAGCACCTGCTTTTAAGAACTGTTGGTGCTTAGAACTGGCAGCATCCGCACCACTTAAAGCCCTGAACTGTTTTCCATCACATCAACAGCCTCCTCTGCAGGAAGTGATGCCAGGCACATTTTTCTTGCACTAGTGTAATAGTTAAGCCAGGCATCTCATAATGCCACTGTAATGGTTAAAATAGCGCAAGAGGGGTTGGAGTTGAGGGAAGAGAGTTATCAGCTAGGACCATCGGCTAAAGACAACAGGAGGGTTTAATTTACCTAGCTAAGTTGACTTTCTGACCTCAGAGGCCCAATTATTCAATTTCCACAATCTTGGTAACCTCACCTGTGGGTGCAAGGCAAGAGAAAGACAGTGCTCTATGCGGAGACATGGTTGAGGCTCACCTTACTGGGGTAGTCTGCAACTCCTCAAAGGTCACACGGGAGCCCTGTCACTTTCATCTGCTTCCAGCTACACCCGTGTACTCTTTAGACAATACAGAGTGTAGAAATGTAGTGACTGAGACACCAGAAGAAGAATATGGATTAATGACCTATTTAGATCAGTATGAATTGCATATTAGGTCTTACGCAGAAGTCTTCAATCAATCAATCAATCAATCATAGCACTTGTATAGCGCGCTACTCACCCGGAAGGGTCTCAAGGCGCTTGGGGGAAGGGGGCCGCTACTGCTCGAACAGCCAGGTCTTGAGTTGTCTCCTGAAGGCGAGGTGGTCCTGGGTCAGCCGAAGGTGGATGGGGAGGGAGTTCCATGTCTTGGCCGCCAGGTAGGAGAAGGATCTGCCTCCGGCAGTGGCTCTTCGGATGCGTGGTACGGCGGCGAGGGCGAGGCTAGCGGACCGTAGCTGGCGGGTGGGCGTGTGGAAGGTAAGGCGGTCGTTGAGGTACTTGGGGCCCAGGTTGTGGAGAGACTTGTGTGCGTGGGTGAGGAGCCTGAACGTGATCCTCTTGTTGACGGGGAGCCAGTGCAGGTTCCTCAGGTGGCCGGAGATGTGGCTGCGTCAAGGGATGTCCAGGATGAGTCGGGCGGAGGCGTTCTGGATGTGTTGTAGTCTTTTCTGTAGCTTGGCTGTGGTTTCGGCGTAGAGGGTGTTTCCGTTGTCCAGCCGGCTGGTGACGAGGGCCTGGGTGACCGTCTTCCTGGTTTCGATCGGGATCCATCGGAAGATCTTGCGGAGCATGCGGAGGGTGTGAAAGCATGAGGAGGAGACGGCGTTGACTTGTCTGGTCATCCAGAGGGAGGAGTCCAGGATGAAGCCCAGGTTGCGTGCGTGGTCTGTCGGCTTGGGGGCGGTGCCCAGGGCTGGGGGCCACCAGGAGTCGTCCCAGGCGGAGGGTGATGGTCCAAGGATGAGGACTTCCGTCTTGTCTGAGTTCAGTTTCAAGCGGCTGTCCTTCATCCACTCGGCGACGTCTTTCATCCCTTCGTGGAGGCTGGTTCTGGCGGTGTCGGGGTCTCTGGTGAGGGAGAGGATCAGCTGGGTGTCGTCGGCGTAGGAGATGATGTTGAGGTTGTGTTGGCGTGCGATGGTTGCGAGAGGTCTCATGTAGACGTTGAAGAGGGTGGGGCTGAGTGATGATCCTTGCGGGACGCCGCAGATGACTTCGGTGGCCTCGGAACGAAACGGGGGGAGGTGGACTCTCTGTGTTCTTCCAGCGAGGAACGAGATGATCCACTTCTATGCCTTCTCTTGGATGCCGGTGTTGCTGAGGCGTTGGACTAGGGTGCGGTGGTAGACAGTGTCGAATGCGGCGGAGAGGTCCAGGAGGATGAGTGCCGCTGTTTCCCCGTTGTCGAGAAGGGCTCGGATGTCGTCGGTGGCTGCGATGAGGGTGGTCTCGGTGCTGTGGTTGGTTCTGAAACCGGACTGCGAGGGGTCGAGGGATCCATTCGTCTCGAGGAAGGCGGCGAGCTGTCTGTTGGCGATCTTCTCGATGACTTTGGCAGGAAAAGGGAGGAGTGAGATGGGGCGGAAGTTTTTGAGGTCGGTGGGGTCCGCTGTTGGTTTCTTCAGTAGGGCGCTGAGCTCGGCATGCTTCCAGCTCTCCGGGAAGGTGGCGGTGTCGAAGGAGGTGTTGATGACGTCTCGGAGTTGGGGTGCGATGGTGGAGTTGGCCTTGTTGAAGACATGGTGGGGGCAGGGGTCAGTCGGAGATGAGGAGTGGATGGTGTTCATCGTGCGGGCTGTGTCTTCGGTGGTTACTGCGGTCCAGGTGCGGAGGGCGGCGGTGGGGTGCGTTGGTTCGACGGTTGGGTGCGAGGATGGTGCGCCAAAGCTGTTGTGGATGTCGGCAATCTTGCGGTGGAAGAACGAGGCGAGGGAGTCGCAGAGATCTTGTGATCGGGTGATGTCGTTGTTGCCGGTTCTGGGGTTGGAGAACTCCTTGACGATGCTGAAGAGTTCCTTCCTGTCGCGGGCGTTGTTGTCCAGTCGATCCTTCAGTGATTTCTTCTTGGTGGCGCGGATGAGCCGGTGGTGCTTGCGGGTGGCGTGTTTGAGGGTGGTCATGTTGTCAGTGGTCTGGTCGAGGGGCCAGGCTTTCTCGAGGGTGCGGCAGGTCTTCTTGGAGTCCTTGAGTTCGTCGGTGAACCAGGGGGCCTTCTTGCTTCTGGGTTTGCTGGGAGAGTTCTTCAGTGGTGCGAGGTCGTTGGCGCAGGCGGTCAGCCACTGCGTGAAGTTGCGGGCTGCTTCGTTGGGGTCCGATGTGCTGGCAGGTGGGTTCTGGCTGAGGGAGGTGGTGAGTTGGTCGGCGGTGATCTTGCTCCAGCTTCTGTGAGGAACATGCTGCGGGTGGTGGTGGGTGGTGGTTTTTCTGAAGCTGAAGTGGACACAGCTGTGGTCTGTCTAGTGAAGTCCGGTGGAGTGGCTGAAGGCGATGTGCTTGCTGGATGAGAAGACGGGATCTAGCGTGTGGCCGGCGTAGTGGGTGGGGGTGTTGACCAGTTGCTTGAGTCCGAGGTTGGCGAGGTTGTCCAGCAGGGTGACGGTGTTGCGGTCCTTGTTGTTCTACAGGTGGAAGTTGAGGTCCCCTAAGAGGATGTAGTCGGCGGAGGGGAGGACGTGTGGGCTGATGAAGTCCGTGATGTCTTCGCTGAATTGTGTGCGTGGTCCCGGGGGTCTGTAGATGAGGGTGCCTCTGAGGGTCATCTTTGGGTCGGCGTGAATCTGGAAGTGGAGGTGTTCGGCGGCGGTGTAGGTGTCGTCGGCGTCGGTCGTGATGCGGATGGTGTTTTTGTGGACG